>NC_140304.1:20676483-21292233 GCF_964211825.1 Aythya ferina
AATCAAATTAATTTCTTTGTCGATAAAAGGCAAAATAGAAATAAAAAATCTAAAACTTACTGAAAGCCACAGTCGTATAAAATACCATCATTAAAATATTTATAGTCTCTTTAGCCAGGGTACGCTAATAACTGTAAGAAAAATCCATTTTTTTGATATCCATCTGATCATTATTTATTGGGATCCCACTGTTCAAGCATCAACATGGTGCAGGATGCATTGGAGATATAGCATGTAAAAGTGGCGTCCAAGTACTGCAAATAAATTACTATTTCAATAAAACAGCGAATTGAAAGTCTTTATAGGAGTATGTAATATGCAAGATTCATTCTGACCATTTAATAGATCCCCTTCTCAAACGAGTCAGTTATCTTATTTCACAGAGGCACAAGGCAGGAGAGTACTTCTACTTATTTGGCAAATGTACAGGGAAGAATGGAACCACCCAGTTGTCTGAGAACTGATTGCTGCCAGAATGATCTCTCTAGGTCCACTTGGAAAACCAGAAGTCTCCTGTGATTCAGTAAGCTCAGGATGGAAAATTGGACTAACGGTTCTTGTCTGTAAGTTTTCTGGTCCAATCTCATTAGCTGTGTTGTTCCACAGTTCTAGTTATTCTCCCATGTGTACATTTTGACAGGTAAAGGTAACACGTTTACCCTAGCCTTCTTCAGCACCTGCCTATTCCTGCCACCCCAGAAATCCTGGGAGACATTCCATTTTGTAACTCTGAGATGGCAAATGCCAAATCAGGAGTAAAAGCATAAACACTTGAGGAGTATTGTACTTGTTTCCCAAAATAGTTTAATTAAGCATTTAACTATTAATTTTGATTCCAATGATTTCACCTTTTTGTAAATTGATCTGTAGATACCCAGTCCATAGAATCACAGTTACTGACCTAAACCCTACCTTTATTCTATACCTTAAAGTAATCTCAGTTCTAAAACTAATTAAAAAAATTTAAAATACTTATGTAAGTACTTATGTAAGTATAAACAAACAAACAAACAAACAAACAAACAAAAAGTGGGCATTTGATAAGAATACAAAACATTTTCTCAGTCTTCCATTTTTTTCTTTCAGCAAATGTGAGTGCTCATAGTCACTCAACTTTAAAGCTAAGATAAAAATTCATGATTACAAAGCCCCAAATTATTGCTTCTATTGCACAAGTGATGTTTCTATACAATGTCTGCACAATCTCATATACCTTTTGGGTGTACTACACACTAATTACATGTTCCATGTTAAAAATCCTTTTTAACACAGACTATGTGTAAACCCTATATGCAATTGGTTTCCAATTGGAGAACTTAAGTTATTAGAGAGCTGATAGTAGTGGCTTGTATGGAAGACATTAGTAGTGAAGGTGGCTCAACGCCTTAGGGATTATCAAAGAGGCTAGTGAGGCCTCCTATCAGCCTAAGATGACATCTATGCTGCTCAACAACTTCAAAATAGGTGTGGCAATACAGTACTATTTGAGTTAACCTATTTGTTTGATTTATTTCTTGTCCACGGGAAGTATTTTTCATTGCATTCAAACATTTTCATGAAGCAGCGAAGCAGCTTTTAAATGTTACTTTTACTGACAAGATCTGATGGAAAGGAGGCAAACAGAATAAAGAATTATAACCTTGCTGGAGTTAACTTGATCTATTCTGTATATATTTTATTACATAAATTCCAAGATTATAAATTACTTTTCATAGATTCTCTCTGCTACAATGTGATATACATATTTTTTTTCTCTGTAATTGAGATACTTAGTTTCAATAAATCCTTAGATATTAATAGTATATAAATAAGCAAATATTGAGGTACTGTTTTCTCAAGATTCGTGAACAGAGAATCTCACAATACTATATGCTTTCAGCAATATGCAGATGTTGATATTTTGATGTTTAATAAAGAATTAATGCTAAATAGTTGAAAAAGCTCCATAAATAGATTTTATGCAGATATTTTAGTAGGATACTTAATAATATGTCTCATGAACTTTTTGCTTAAAAATATTTATTCCAGTTAATTTGGATGAAATAACATCAGGAATTTAAAAAATATTAACAGAAGCAGGATAATATGGGTAAAATTGCATTTAGTTGGACTAGTATATCTAAACATCTAATAAATATATCTAAATAACTAATAAATACCTAAATTGAGAGATAAGTGCCCAACTAATTCCTCCATTGTCTAGAATGGTGTTCAAGTGGAATTCCCACTGCAGCTGCTTTCTGGCCTGGTTTGCTGGTTTTCCTTCCCACCATAATATGAATATGGTTTTGTACCTTGATGGGGTATTTTAATAGCAAAATCCAGACCTGAAGTCTCAGAAGTACCCTTTTTAATCAATTTGTAAAATTGATTTTACAAATAAAATTTTGTAAATTGCAGTAAATTACAGTCTTACCTCATTATTTTTTTTTTGTTCTATTCTTACCTTTGTCTCTACAAAGTTTGCTAGCATACCTCTGCCCTTGTTGTGAAACTCTCCTTGGTATTTTAGAGAAAGTCTTAATCTTTAATATTTTTGAAAGAAAATACTTTTGTATACATATCATATTCAATCTCATGTCCTGGTTATTCAATTTAATTATATGAATTAGTTGTTTGACTGACTCTGTCTGTGATCTGACATGCTTAAATTGTATGGCATGTATGTAGTGGGTTAACTGTTTTAGGGGCTGCCAGTACATGGTTCAACATGATGAGAACACCACTAATTACAGTCCCCAGTGTTTTGTTCTTTCAAATCACTGTTGTGAAGAATGCTGTTTAATCAGGTCTGATGGGGACAACTCATGAGGATGTGGACAAGAATTAGAAAACAGTCTTTAGAGGAGATGGCCTAGAAAAGAGAAAGCCCTGGAGGAAGAGAATAAAATGTGTGTGAAAGATAAATAATGGGGAATCAAATGAGAGACCTGGGAGTAACTAGCTATTCAGAGCCAAGAAAGGAATTAAGCACTGAGGGCCAAATTTTACATTAGGGTTTATTTCAATGCAGCTAAGAGACCTTTTTTTTTACTTTTTTTTTTTTTTTTCTTAGTGATAAGAATCTGGTGGGAAGAAAAGGATTGAAGAAGAATTCTGATAGAAGAATCTTAGGTTAAGCATCAGTAAAGGAAAGAAAGGTAAGGACAATTTTATAGAGAATACTCTCTATCCAACCTCATGCAGCTGGGTAAACTTGCAAAATAATGTCATACTGTGAAGCACACTAGACAAAGTATGAATATTGTATATATGAGTGTGCATGTGGGTATGGTGGTGTTTTGGGTAGCTGTGTTTTTAAGAATGTGAATAATGACACATTTAGAAGCCCTTTTAACAAGCAAAATGTCATAAATTCTAATGGCTTAAGAAGAGGTGGCAAGAACCATAAACTGTCATAAAACTAATTCAGCAACACGATGCCTAAGTGGGCCCAAACCCAGCCGGATGACACCCAGTATTATGAAAACAAACTGACCAAGCTGTAAGAACTGAGTTACAGAAGAAATGAAATGTGAAATGAGACTATGCCCCTCATTAAGTCAATAGGAAAAAAAAATAAAAATGTCTGCCTTGCCTGTCTAGAAGAAAAGTGGATTCCAGTTGGAGCAATCCATAAATTAAATTTTGTAATTCTTTTTGTGACTTCAACCCACATTGTCCTCTCCAATGAAAAAATAAATAGAATCTAATAAGACCATCTTGCAAACATCAGTACTAGCTGGCTCCAACTAAAAACAATTCACTCGCAGAAAATGAGTTTAATTAATGCATTTTGTATATGCATTTTGAGGTACCAGTGGTGTGAGTGACTGAGGCCTATGTGTATGCTGTGGGGCATCAGCATTCTGTGCTGTGACCCAAAGTGCTGGTTCCAGAGCAAGCACACTGGTCATGCCCCAAACGTAGGAAGGCTGCTCTCCACAAATCCAGTCCCTGGATGTGCCACTGCACTCCATCACCCTTCCAGGGACTGGTAAGTAGGCTGGTAGTATCCCAGCATGAGAGGGACCAACAGCCAAAGTGCAGAGAGATAGGTTGGCACTGTGGGGTTCGCTTTGCACAAGAGCTGCTCTAGACAGAGCTGAAAGGTTCACCAGAAGCAGACACAGCACGTTTCAAACATCTGATCAGATCTCTTGTTCTTCTCCTGAGGTTTGCCACCTCCATGTTTCTCCTTTGAAACCAAAGCTAACTAAGCAGATATATTTTTATTAATTCTAGTTAACATTCATGTTTTATCCGGTATACATAGTTTAGAATCATTTTGCTACAAGCTTCAAAGCTGAAGCTAAGAACGCAAATAGTACTGTGGGAAACTTCCACCTGCTGTAATGTAAATGAGGACCACATAACTTGTATGTATTTGATTTTTATAGGTCTTAACTATCCAAAACATCCATGCAGCCCAAACTTTGTGTTCCTTTTCACCTCATAATACTTCATTATTCTGACATGTTTAGCCAAATATAAAACAATAATAATAATAAGAAGAAGACGAAGAAGAAGAATTTAGTCATTTGCTCTCATCACAGCAAAAAGTAGAGGAAAGAAAGGTCAGCAGCAGCAGTTCTGATACAGTGAGTGGTGGTCTTCCCTGGGAGAGATGTTGTAGCAGGTAGTGATTTTGATATCTGGCAGATCACTCCATGAATATATGAAATACTTATCACTGTGTGATTATTACAATTATTAATACAATATTTCTTATGAACAGAGGTAAGACTGTAGGATGCAAAGTACAAAATTGTTTGGAAAGAAAACAGTGAGGCAGGCAATGGCCTTACCAAAGAGCTATGCTGTGATACTTTTCAACTGAGGGACAAAAAGTAGAGGGATGCACTACAACAAAAATTAGAGGAAGGGAAGACTATGCATTAGTATTGCAAACGTTTCAAACTAATTTTATGTAAATATAAATGGTTACATGGAAAAAAAGAAATCTTGTTTGTTAATAAGGCTGACACTAGTATCTTAGTATCTGGACTGATGAAAGAGATTACAATATTCCAATACTTAGAAATCTCATCTCAAAATGCAGGCAATGAATGGAGTAAATTGCCACATGAGAATAGATAAGATGCAGAGAGACAGTAACAGGTGGGAAAGTGAGCTAGTTCATATGTGGGAGAATGGAAAAGAAGTAAAGAGAAAAGTAAAAGGTCAGGATATGGAATAAGTAAATGATTGAAGAAATAAAGTAACAGTCTTCTGGTTGCTTATGAATGGTCACAAACGCATTCGTCAGCACTGGAAATAAAGATATTGCAGCAGTGAAACATTAAACAGTGACAGACTGGGTGAATTTTCTTGTAAAATGACAGGAAAGACCACATTTAAGCAACATAATGCATTATGAACTGGGTTATGAACCTCTAATGAACTCTGCATTATGAAGTGGTTGAGAAATAGGTTGTAGTAGGGAAATGAATCAAAGAAAACAAGAGAGGAGATTCAGCAAGAAGGAAAAAGAAACAAGCCAATCTCATTCTGCTTTCTTTTGCCCTAACCCAATATTTTCATTTAAGACAGACACCCAAGTAATGAATGTGGTTACATACCAGTGAGAAATAATAATCGATGCTTTGCTAATATGTAAAGACTTCTTTCTTCTCAATGTTCATCAGTTCTTCTGCTGATACATTTGTTATTTTACTATGTATTATGACAGATGAATTTAAATCCTGATCTATGTGCTGTATTCAGGCTTTGAATGAGATTGATACCTTTGCTTCTGCAACCATACTTGATATATGATATATGATCACTGAAAGTGATAAAAATGTTATTGAAATTATAATGATGCACTAAAACTATCTGTACCCTTCCAAATCCACCTGACTCTTTTTGTATATGCATAAGTTAAAATGCTTTCAAATCTAGATAAAATATTGATTGAGAAAGTTAAGTTTTATTTAATTATTATTAAATGGACCTGTCTTCTTGATAGACATATATATTGTCTGGAAAGCATACCCATAATATTACATTTTGAAATTGAAATAAATAAAAAGCAGATTTTACTTTAAAAATTAGAAAATGTGTATATTTTAAGGATGCTTTTGGGAAACATGTTCTTGGAATGAAAATGCCTTAGATACACGCTGGCATCGTGGAATAGCATAATGAAGGAACACAACTATTCAGCATAGAAAGTTAAGCTTGAAATAATGTTTTAAAGAAAGTATCCTCATGCAGTTATCCTTATTTATCTTTATATATTTAAATAATAATGTGTTCTTCCCTCTTAAGAAGAGGGACCAAATTCACATAATGAGATACCATAGAACAATAGGAAAACTGTCTTCCTAGTCTCATGCAGTCAATCTGATGTCCTAGAAAGTGAGTGGTACATTACACATCTAGGGCATTATCTAATATACTGTAATCTTTTGTTATTTGAATTAATATTGAATCCCTTTTTAAATCTCCATAAACTAGCAATCTCAAAACACAAGCATTTACAATGCTTTTTTATTTTATTTATATCTTTTTTATATATAGATCTAATCTCTGGTCGACTGTTTTTTAAAATCATAAAGAAAGACAATGTTACTTTTATACATCTCTGCACTATAAATTTTGTCTGAAAAGTCATTTAAAAAAATAGAGAAATGAAGCAGGTGGTTAATTATCAAACTAAGGGCTTCATTTTAAATGATCAAACTTGAAGATATCAGCCTGCATCCATGTTTTAGTTTATTCATCTGTAAAATAAACAAATTTCCTACTCCCTAGGAAACGGGAGAATTTAAATTACTCCCCAAAGCTCTCAAGTTTGAGATGTTCATAAGGATGGTGCTGGATGAACCAAATATCTATTTTTTTATTATTATTATTTTAAACAGGACAGAGATATCTTTTACAAGTGTATTTTTATTGTAATTGTTGCATAAATCCTTTAAGTAAAAAGACAGATGGTATTATTCTGCTGTACAGTGGCTACTATGCTTTAATGACTTTAATAGGACAGAATGACATGATTACTATTGTTGTATACTACCATATAAACCCATTCTGTCACCTTAAGATGCTCTTTGAACAACTGCTCAGTCCTATTTCCTGTTCTTTCTGAGAGTCATCATGCAGCACTTGAAGGGGAAGCAGGCGATCAGGCCCAGTCAGCATGGCTTTATGAAAGGCAGGTCATGCCTGACGAACCTGATCTCCTTCTATGACAGAGTGACGCGCTGGGTGGATGAGGGAAAGGCTGTGGATGTAGTCTACCTTGACTTCAGCAAGGCTTTTGACACCGTCTCCCACAGCATTCTCCTCAAGAAACTGGCTGCTCTTGGCTTGGACTGGCGCACGCTTCGTTGGGTTAGAAACTGGCTGGATAGCCGGGCCCAAAGAGTCGTGGTGAATGGAGCCAAGTCCAGTTGGAGGCCAGTCACTAGTGGCGTCCCCCAGGGCTCGGTGCTGGGTCCGGTCCTCTTTAATATCTTCATCGATGATCTGGACGAGGGCATCGAGTGCACCCTCAGTAAGTTCGCAGATGACACCAAGTTAGGTGCGTGTGTCGATCTGCTTGAGGGTAGGAAAGCTCTGCAGGAGGATCTGGATAGGCTGGACCGATGGGCTGAGGTCAACTGCATGAAGTTCAACAAGGCCAAGTGCCGGGTCCTGCACCTGGGGCGCAATAACCCCAAGCAGAGCTACAGGCTGGGAGAGGAATGGTTGGAAAGCTGCCAGGCAGAGAAGGACCTGGGAGTGATGGTGGACAGTCGGCTGAATATGAGCCAGCAGTGTGCTCAGGTGGCCAAGAAGGCCAACGGCATCCTGGCTTGTATTAGGAACAGCGTGACCAGCAGGGCTAGGGAGGTGATCGTCCCCCTGTACTCAGCTCTGGTGAGGCCGCACCTCGAGTACTGTGTTCAGTTTTGGGCCCCTCGCTACAAGAAGGACATCGAGGTGCTTGAGCGGGTGCAGAGAAGGGCGACGAAGCTGGTGAGGGGCCTGGAGAACAAGTCCTACGAGGAGCGGCTGAGGGAGCTGGGCTTGTTCAGCCTGGAGAAGAGGAGGCTCAGGGGCGACCTTATCGCTCTTTTTAGGTACCTCAAGGGAGGCTGTAACGAGGTGGGGGTTGGCCTGTTCTCCCACGTGCCTGGTGACAGGACGAGGGGGAATGGGTTTAAGTTGAGCCAGGGGAGTTTTAGGCTAGATGTTAGGAAGAACTTCTTCACTGAAAGGGTTGTGAGGCACTGGAACAGGCTGCCCAGGGAAGTGGTGGAGTCACCATCCTTGGAAGTCTTCAAAAGACGTTTAGATGTAGAGCTTAGGGATATGGTTTAGTGGAGGGCTGTTAGCGTTAGGTTGGAGGTTGGACTCGATGACCTTGAGGTCTCTTCCAACCTAGAAAATTCTGTGATTCTGTGTGATTCTTAACCTCCATATCTTTGATTTATACTGCCCCTGCAACCTGTCAAAGTGATTGCTACTGGAGACATATTCCACTGGATATTGAAGTAATATTTCAGATGAATTCTGTATATTACTTCCACAGTTTTCAAAATGTATATCTATATATAAATGCATATATATACAGCTATACGTACACATACCCTGGCAATGCTGAACTTCAGTTCTTATCCTTATATGTACATGCACATAAAATAATAATAGCAAGCTAGGGAAGTACTATATAGCTAATTAAGGAAAGTACCATGTATTCTAAAACTCATAAAAATTACGTTTGTAAGACTACCACAATGATAAGAGTCACATTCAGAAGTAAGTGTTTGTACTAATGCATTAAAAGCAAAGTCTGGTGGCAATACAGGATGGTGGTATTCAGGTTTGAAATTCCTGACTAGTGAATCACCTACTAATTTGTATATGAAAAGGTAGAAATGGCAAAAATGGTGCCTGCAGTTAACATCTGTTAGAAGAAAAATCTTGTATTTTTCTTCACTAATTTCTTTCAGAAAACCAGTCAACTGATTTTCTTTCTAATTAAAAATAAGTACTGTTACTAGTCAAGGCTCCAAGTCAGGAAACTATTGACATGAGTTTTCCTGCTCACACTGAGTTGAATAGTGTCCATCATCTGCTGACACTGGAATACATTAAGAACTTTACTTGTATTTTGAGAAGAGCTCCCATTCAGGAACTACATTCTGCCACACAAATACAAGTGAACAGCTGAAGTGTATGTCTTCATTCTACATTACAGTGAAGAAGGTGGAAGCCACTCCTGTTAGAATTTGAATATTAAATTTACAGACCGTGGATCAAGAGAGAAGTCTATATTTCAGGAAATAATGAAAGAAAAGGTTTTGTATCCAGAGCTACACAATTATAGAAAGTTATAGTAGTTGGATATCTAAATCACAAAGACTGTTACCATTAGGGGATTAGGGGTAAAAGATTCCTCATGTAATAGTACATAAAATGACGAAGTGGGGAAAAAAAAAAAAAAAAGATATGGGTTCCAATTTTTTTTCTTAAAACTTTCATTATGAACTCCTGCTTTATAATGGTGCACTTCTTCTGTTACCAGACTTTAACATTCAAGGGGATACTGTAACATATATGCTCTCAGGTTAGATTCTCATTTCAGATTGATTTCCCTAAATGTATAGTACAGAGGAGTTCTAGACTTTAGAGGGAAAATTAAGACTATGGTACTTAAGAAATGTCTTTGAATAGGACTAATTTCCTTCCAACCATAAATATCTGCAGAATAGTGATGTTTCTGCATTGAGTCTATAAGCTTGATTTTGGTTCTGGTTATCAGCTGTTGAGATACACACAACACAACACAACTGTGCAGTAGGCTTCAAAGTTAGCTGTGTGTCACCTTCACACTTCCAGTCCTACTCCAGAAATATGCTGAGCCAAATTCTAAGCTTCGGAGAAGTCTGAACACTTTCCTCAATTACTCTGGCTATGACTTGTGCCAAACAGCCATTATGGCTGTAATCTCAGGGCATAGCACAGACTTGTCCATATTTACTGTGCCAGTCCCAGTCAAGAAGGTGGCTGGGGAATTGTACTGGTGTTTGCCTCTATAGCAAGTTTATTTATTCTGTATGATGTTTCCACTGTGTATTGGGTTTACGTGGCAGGGGGTTAGATGCAGGGGAGCCACAGGGGTGGCCTCTGTGAGCAAAGCCCAGCAGCTGCCCCATGTCAGATCAGATCCAGCGCCAGCCAACTTCGAAAGGGAGCCACTGCTGGCCAGAATTGGGGAAGGTATTTCTAGTTTGCTTTTAGTTTCTCACTACTCTGGTCTGTTAGTGATAGGCAAAAAATTATATTAATCTCCCTATGCTGAGTCTAGCTTGCCTGTGACAATAATTGGTGAGTGATCTCCCTGTCCTTATTTTAACCCTTGAGCACTTTTCCATCCTATTTTCTTCCCCTTTTCCTTTGAGGAGTGGGAGTCAGAGAGTGGTTGTGGTGGAGTTCAGCTGCCCAGCAGGGTAAAACCACCACACACTGGTAAATGTAGGCATGAGTGACACTTGGCACTGACAGAAGTCTTACTAGCCTGGAAAAAAAGACATACAGTGCGTAATTCTCCAAATTATGAAGAATAATGTTGCACAAACCATATACCATCTGAAAGGTTTCCTGTTCTTTTGAATTAATAAAATAGTATATTCTTGAAGTGTTTTCCATTTCAGACATCTTATTTAATATAGATATATATTAAAAATTTAACAACAGATTTTTGTGTTTATAACTGTATTTTTTCACTAAGTTCTTTAGTGAGGTGACAGATTATATGACTGCAGTGGACACCTGACAACTTCCATTGGCTATAGAAAATGAGTTTTTATTTGGTATTAGGGTCATGTAACTTTAAGTTCATTTTAGAAGTGCCCTTTAATGGCATATGCTGTATTGATCAGCCACCATTGTGCTGGTGTGAAGAAATAATGTCTCTAAGAGGAATTCTTACAGGTGTATGTTCATTGCTCTTCTAGAAGATAAAGCAGAGTAATATTAGTGAATGTCAAAGAATACCTTGATTTTGCAAAGACAAAACTGCAGTTTTCATGCTAATAAACAAATTCCTGTTGTTACTAAATCCTTCAAAAAGTTATAAAAGAATGTATTCAGCTAGCCCAGAGACTGAATGTATCAAACCAAGCTCAGGTAACCCTAGCCTACAATTACATGTCATTTTCTCTTGGGAACAATTCTTCAACAGGAGTGCAGCAATAGTGCCAAGAACATGTCAACAGCTGCAACTGCAACTGGAAAACAGCAGGTTATATTTCAGTATCTTAATTTGTTGTCTTAAACACAATCCTGAGAACTTCAGGTCAAAAAAGGTGCCAAAGACATGAGGTTGGATATGTCAGTGCTCTGAAGCTGACATTATATAGAATAGGAAGCTGTCTTCCGACAGTGCATCCATAAAATCTGCTTCTCAGCTCACTGCCTCTCATCTGCTTTTTCTATCTTCACCAAAAAAGACTAAAAATCAAATATGTAGATTTGTTTCATTGTTCAAGCTTCCTGAAAATTTAAATGACAAAAAATATAACTATTCAAAATTTAATATCTGACAAATAAAAATCAAATGTCAGTATTCCATTTTTAGGTGCAGAATTCCAAATCCAAAGAAATTGCTGTCTTAGAATTTGATTTTCAGAGAAGTCTAGATCAATGTTATTGATTTTACAATAACCTTATTTATTCATTTTATATATAGTTTATTACAAAAGTTTGCCATATGACTAATTATTTTCATAGGAAATTATAACTGTCTAAATTAATCATGGAAGAGTGCAGAGCTTACCCTGAGGCTGCAAAGACTGGGAACAAGCAGGGAAAAAAAAAAAAAAAAAAGGAAAAAGGAAAAAAAAAAAAAGTTATTTTAAAGAAATGTATATGTGATTAGAAGTTTCAGACCATGCCCCCACCCCCCCCCCCCCAAAAAAAAAAAAAAAGGGGGGGGGGAGGTGTTAAGTAAAACTACAGTTATTATTTCCCACTGGAGGATAATTAAATACAAATAATACAGACTGATCTCTGAGGTTATACATCTCTCTTTGTCAGAAAGCATATTCCTGAATGACAGCTGTCACCAGCCTTGGTTTGATGTGACACAAACTATTTCAATCTCTAATTGTGCAGAGAAATGCAAAATTCTAAGAAGACATGTCATTGCATACTCTGAGAGGAGTCCTTTGGCTGTGGTTAGAAGAATGTGTTACCACAACCTCTAACAATCTACTTCAAATAGGGGGGAAAAAAAAGGAAAGAAAAGAAAGGGGGACTTAAATAAATACAGCCTTAACACAAAGGTCACAATCAGAACAAATGCACTTTTTTTAAAGAGAAAAGCTAAGAAAGTGACTTTCAGCAATACTAGGGCAAAATCAGCAGAAGATCAAAACATATTCTTTGAAAATTAGCTTGGAGGGGTGGCGTGTCACGTAATAATCTGTCAAAAAAATTCCATGACAGAAACCTTCACTGGTAAAATATTTTATAATATGCCACTGACACTTAAGAATGTAAAATACATTCCTTTAGAGCTATAAGGCAATACCTCTTCCATTCCATTTTGACTCAAAAAGTTGTATATAAGTTAGAGTATGAGCAAAAGCAACAGACAAGTTATTACTTGTCTCACAAGTATTGTATATATATATAATATATATAATTAATATTATATATATGTTATATATATTACAAGTTATTACAAGTATTAACAATCTATCATTAAAATTTCACACCTTAAGTTTTCTTTTGAATAAGCCACTATGTATTAGAACACTTTTCTTGGAGAGAAAACCAACATGCTTTTTTTTCTTTTTTTTTCCATACAAGAAAAGTAAGTTGAGTTATTTTGAGTGTGAAAATTAGAAATGGGAAGAAAAAGCACTCTAAATCTGAAGCGCAGGTGTAAGTACCACAGTTCTTCCAGGGTCTGGATGCACAATACAAGCAAATAAATAAACAAATGTCTTTTGTCTAGATGAAAGATATTGGGAAATCTGCAATAGACCTGTGTAGCATGAAGTGTATTTATTGGGTGTGTAAGATGGTCCTTGAAAGCTTTTGTAAATGAGAATGTGGAAGATGGCCTCTAGTATGCTTCGTTCTCTATCTATTCTGTATATATTAGTATATAACAATTAATAGGATAGGACAAATATTCTCAGATTTCTTGGTGGTGGTGGTGATTTTTTTTTTTCTTTTTAGCAAAGACACAAATACCAGAAAGGTGATACTGAGCGTAGTGGGGACTCACACATACTGTAGAAAAAAAATCTGAAAAGTGTTAGCAATGTCTTTCTTTCTAATTCTGTAGTATTTCAGTATGTTTAGAATGTAGTCAATACAGTGTTCACATTCAGGAGTGCTACAGGCATTTTTTCTGATGCATATAAATGACTTAATGTTCATAAAACCTTTGCCAAAGAAAATATCAGGTCAAACAAGAAAGCTTTTCTTATTTCAACAGCTCGTGGAAATTCAAGGAAAATGGCTAAATATTTTTTTCTATGTTCATCTGAGTGCATATAAGTCTTTTTTTTTTTTTTTTCCTATTAGTCTGATGCAACTGCCTTGATTTTTGTAATTAAAGAAAGGATACTAAATCTTTTTTTAATTTTTTTTAATAAATCCTACTTTTCCCAAGACTATGCACACATTATTCATTTATTTTTGTTTTACTAGAGTTTTGTTCATAACAATAGAAACTTCACAGCTTGATAAATTACATGTCAGAACCCCTTCCTGTTTATTGTTTGGGGGCTTAAGGGATTATCCAAAAGGTTTTGGGTTTCTGTTCTTAGTTTTTTATAGCCATTTGAATAGTATAGGCAGACACACAAATGTACACAGAATACTTTAGACAGTTGATGAATTTTTTTATTATTATTATTGATATTTATAATTAATTCAGCCAGTTCTCCATGATTTTCTAAGGATGCTTTAGGCACATCTCTTTATCTTACAGTTTTCAAAAAGTACAACTTTACCTGCAGAAATAATTGTTCCTTTGTATTATAAATCACAGAGATGCAGGCCCCTAAAGCTCTACTGTATGTGATTTAAAAACTGAAATAAGCTAAAAGGCTTAACAGAGGATGAGTACAAAACCTGAAATTGCTTTGACAGTAAGAGTGAAATAATTTATTTCTACTCACTATTAGAAGTTCATTGATTCTAAGTCCATTAGATATTTCTGTAAATGAAGGAAATGTTCAACTATGATTAGACATTAATCAAATTAGCTTTTAAAAATACATGCATTTGGTGATATACTTGTTAGAGTATCTTTTTGAGATGTATTTTGTAATTTTTTCAGAAATTAACAGTTTAAAAAAAAAACAACAATGCAGCTCTTTCTGGAAAATATTTTGTTTGGTTGGTTGGTTGGTTGCTTGGTTGGTTTGGATTTCTGAATAATTCTAAGAATAATATCTTTGTATCACTTGTAATTATTTAGAAAGGTCATCAACATTATGTTAACAACTGTAAGTGAGGAAAATAGACTATGAGTGCATTAATAAGAAAGTCATCTTAACTAAGTTGGTATAATTTAGTGCTATTTGGATAGCTCATTATTAAATTATGTTTCAGTTTTAAAATGTAGGAGTATGCTCCTTAAGGCAGTTTACAAATACACAAGAGCTCTTTTTTTTTGCCAACCTTGTGGGAAAAAAACTGCACTGGTGGATCTTTGAGGTATTTCCATTCTCCTCATGTTTATTATCAGACTTTGCTGCAGGAAGATGTAATATGGTAGCTGATAGATTCTGCATCCATTAATGGTCTGTTGCTCACATTCTGCTTTGAGAAATCATTAGAAGTTCAGTGAGATTTGTTAGCTACTCTGTGCTTCACAAAAATAGTGCAAAGATCTCTTCAAATAGTTGCTCTACATACAGGTTCTATCAGCAGCCAATGCAGCTTTACATGTTTAGTTGCCGAATTTAGTCCAAAAGTCTACCCTTACTTTTGTTCTGTAATTTGAAATGTTTGATGACCTTCTGATTGAGCTTTCCATTGTAATCATCATACCATTTCTCAGATATGGCTTCAACATTTGGTTTAATTATACTATAATTGAAATATGCTGCTGGGTAGTGAAATTATTATCCTTTGGCTCTCAGAGAGCTGCCTTAAGGCCTATTCCTGAAGTCCTATAACAAAGAAATCTCTCAATGGCTCTGTTTAAATAGATTAATTGCAATGAAATCTTTGCCAGAGGTAAGACTGGAGGCCCTTAAAGAGAATAGCATTGATTGAGACTGGCAAAATACAATTTCCCTGTTATATAATGAACTTTACAGAGTTTAGCAGAACAAACATTTTCCTTGTCATGAATTCATGTTTTTTTCTTGCAAGAAATGTTACCTCTGGCTTGACTACTGGACACAGCTAAGAGATAGAGTCAAATGTTGCTGAAACTAGCAGCCCCTTATTTTAGTATAATATTTTTGTATTATGTTTCTTTCTAACCTGTTGTATACCTCTATATCCACATTGTCAAATACCAAGTTTTCAATAGGTACCTTCTAATAAATCAATTACACTGACACAGGTCTTACAACAGCTAAACAGTAGAAAGAAGTACATATTCTTAGCAGAGAAGTGGGAAAGAGGAAAGAGGACAAAATAAAACCTCCAAGAACATATGCATCAATGAATAAGATTTAGGCAGTCATTTAGCAACTACTTAAATTAATCTGGAAACCTAACATTAGTGTGCAAAAACATAAAACCAAAACCTGTGAAATATAATTGGCAAAAAGAAAATTAAAACAAATAGTGTAGGGCTGTGTCAGCCAAGTTTCTGCTATTACAAGCAAAAAGTTACTGAGCTAAACAAAAAATATTAATTTGAGACATTTTAGTTACAAAAAGGATTTGTAAACCCAAATTAATTTAAAATCCTTTCAGGTATGAAAATAATTTGATTTTTTTTTACAGTTCCAGATTGAAAAAAAATCATTTTTCAAGTTTAAAACATAATATTGCAAAATTAATTGCATCATTTTTTATGTTTGTATAAAAATGAAATACTGTGTTAAAAGACTTATTTATTCAGTTTTCAAACTTTTGCTTCACTGAATACTATATGTACATGTATATATCCAAGTAATATACATATAACCCAAGCAACATTATTAACACTAAGAAACAAAACTGCATTGTTTCTACAGTACAATAATGAAACCCTGTAAAAGAAAAGTCTCGTATTACATAGACCTAACAGCTTATGTCATGTGATGATTGCAGTGATTGACTGGGTAAATAGAACAGCCATTCTCCAGTTTTTAATATCTGCATACAAGCTGGGACATTAGCTACTGCAGCTGCCAAAAACAAAGGCACAGCCATGCAGTCTATGTGAGGGATCTCACCCATGTCTGGCATTGACCTTCAGATTATTTTTCTGTAACATTAATATGGGAGAAAGAATGAAAGAAGCCAGAACTGTTAAACCTAAACTCAGTACTGCTGCCAAAATACAGCAACTGCAGTACAGCATCACTCAGCTGTGCTGACGATGACACACTTGGCCACAGGCATCATGAAGGACCTGTCTGGCGGCTGAGGCTGGAGCCCAGGAGGCACCGATGTGGTGCCCTGTGACCATGAGAACTGCCTCCCCCAGGACTCCCACAGAAATGTGTTAGGGACAAGCCCCATAGCTGCAGAAGCAGCAGAGCAGATCTAGCAGAGCTGCAGAAACTGTAGCGGTGTGAGTCTGACATTACAGATTAGATGAAAAGTGTGTGAAAAAAATGATTCTGTCATGTTTGCAAGGCCTTCATTACAGACCATCTCCACTCTGCTGCCTGCCCTAGGCAGTGGGGAGGGACCTCATTCATACATGTATCAACGGTGCACTGTTCCATTTTTACCTGAAAAGATTATGCTCATTTCAAATTATTGCATGCAGTGCCAGTCAATCAACATTTTTCATTCTTCAGATCACACTGTGCTGGTTTCAAAGGGGGCTTAGGCTGGTTTTTATTGCAGTGGGAAGAAAAGGATAAAAGAGCTTTAGTTGACTTCAGTTAATGAAAGCAAACCTTGCCTTTGTTTTTGCGTTTTATACTAGTTTTGCTGGTACATATTTTATTTTTGGCTTTTTAAATATTAAAACATATAGGTTTGATGATTAAATACTGCAGTTAACCATACCAACATTCTTTAAATTTAAGATAAAATTACAAGGTTATGATCAAGGCAAGTGGGCATTTTTGCCTGATGAAAGTGGAAGAACTGCTGACCTCATACATGCCAACTTACATTATCTTTGTTGGTAGTTTATTAATCTGAAGCTATTATTACAACTGATATATACATATATGTGTATATACATATATCAGTGCAGATATCATTGTTATAGTAAAAGTATTACAAATTCTTTGTGAAAAATACACAGTCTTTGAAGACACTTTTATAATCCAATAATTTTGGGAGTATCCACAGTAAATTGTGTGTTTGTTTTAATTAATCTATTAACAATTATTAATGAAGAAAGGAACTAATAAAGCAGGTACTGGTGTTTGGGTTTGGATTTCTGAAAGAAGTGCTTTTATGACTGTGATTGTTCAGTATTAGTGAATGCAATGCATATAAGCGTTGCACTAAAATAACACATCTTTGAATTCACATCACTTTATTCAATGGGAAATAATAGACGTGTGATCACATAGTTACAAGATTTTTTCCCTGAATCATGCAACACTGATGCCTATTTCAGCCACCAGAATTGCTTCTCCATAGGTGTATGAGAATAACCATACTTCTGACTAATTCTTCTAACCCAAGTTAGAAAAAACAAATTGATAATTTGTACTTTGAGTAATTTATTATTATTGATTGTATTTTACTCTAAACACTTCATTCTATCTATATTCATTAGTATGAGAATGATTCCTTACCCTTCTAAGCCAGGCAAAAACAAAATTAAGAACATCATTAACTGAAAATAATTAGCCTTTTCGGTACCATTCTTCCAATAGAATCTTTCCAAATACATTATTATTTTTGAAATTTTATGAGAAATTAATGAGAAAGCTGTTTACATTTTTTATTTCAACTCCTTTAGTTCAGTGCAATTCATTCTGGTGAGTTACGAGTCTATTTTTAATATCTTCAGTACAATTTAAGTCTCCAAAATTGAGTATCATTTAGAAAGCCTTGAAATGGCATATAACTTTTAGAGGGCTTGGTTTTGGCAGGTATTGATTAATTTGTGAAAGTACCCTCCTGAATTCACATGGGTCACTTCGTATCTGCAGCCTTTGACACCAGCCCATTGTCACTTGAAGTTGACTGTGACTGGTGGGCAGGTGGTTTGCTGCTAGTCTTTCACCTCGTGGTTTGAATAACAAAGAAGTCCTTCAAGCTGTTTAGTGAAATCTGTTAGATGTCAGAGTCCTATATCATCTGGTCATGGGTATCTGCATGATTCACAAGAGTGAGTGATAGCTGTGGAAGAGAAATACATTCAGCAACAGAAGGGTCCCTCACAAAAGATTCCTCAATGGCTTTGTCAGATTCCAAAGAATTTTTTTGTTCTTCCCTTCATCCTGACCTGTCGTTGTTTGGAAATGTGCAACTTGAGGATCCACAATGCACCTCACCTTTTGATTAGCAGCCAAGTAGAACTAAAAGTAAAAGTGAAATGATGCAAACCTAAGTGGAATATAGATATGTAATGGTCTTGATTCTGTTAATATTTCTAAGTAGGCTGCAACCCTGGGGGCAGTAGGAAGACAAGAAAGAATTACAGTATAGGAAATAATGCTAGATACATGGCATGATGTATATAGAGAATAATCAATGAAGTTCAGGCAGTTTAACTGAAAAGCATAAATATAAAAATAATAGTTATTTCAGATGATGGCATCACTGAATTCATCTCAGGCTTAAAGGACAGAGTCTCAGATGTTATCACTGCAACACATATAAATGGAGCTATGACAATTTACGCAAGCTGAAGATCTGCCCAAAGCTCCAATGTTTTTGCACAATGCTGAGCCAGTATACCAGGAAAGCATTCTTGGTTTTTATTGCCGCAGTATTTATGCTAGCCAGCTAGTTTACCAAGTAAATAAACAAACAGTGCTCTCCAAATGAGATTCTGCAATTAAAAAGCTTTAAAAAACAACATGAAAGTCAATGAAATTAATAAAAGGAGTATGCTTAGGGCAAAAACATGCTGAAACTGGAAAGAAAAGAAAAGAAAAAATAAAAGAGAAAGATAATATCCACAGAAGATGGCTGATATATTATCATCATGAAAAATATTGATTTGTGTGACCTACCAGATAAGCTAAATAGTTAGTTGGTTATGAAAAGACATGCAAGAAAAAAAAAAAAAAAAAAAGGAAAGAAAAAAAAGTAATTACCTCTTCTCGTTTGATAGTAAGCATGAGCTGAGAAGGTTTAGAACTCAGCTGCCTCTTCTTTGATTCAGAAATGTGTCAAGTAATGCTTGAAATGGATCAAGAGTATTCCCTTCACCTCTCTGCAAAAATGTCCTAGTCTCAGCAGCATCGTTTAATGAACTGCTGAAGTGGTTTGTCTTAAAAGACAGATCATTAGGTAATGTGCCAAAACAGTACCCTCCAGCATTTGTGAACAGAATATTGTATTTTTTAAGGAAAAGGAACACAATATTGCTGTGATCCAATGATTGCAATATCTCCTCCATTAGCCACTGATTAATTTTTAACATGAAATTCTCTCTGGATTCAGTAACAAAAGGTAATTTCTAAGTTTACCTTTCATACCATGTGTTCCACACTCTATTTCTTCAAAAATATTTATCTACTGCAGGTAGATATGCTTTGCCAGACAGCAGATCACTGCATATGGGCCTGACCTACACTACTACTGTGTCTTCTTGCCTGTAACAGAACAAAAAGATTTTCTTCCTGGGAAAGTAAATCCATTGAAATGAGTGTCAGATTTTTGTTTTTTACATTGTTTTATTTTTTATCTTCCCAAATGGATTCTCCTTTTAAATTTACAGGACAAACATTTGTTTTACTATAATAGAATACAAGACTACAGTTGATCTGAAATTAAATCTGATTTTCTGAAATTTCCAAATTATATTTATTAGACTAGAGTCTCCAGACCGACAATAATTGAGTTCCACTGTATTGAGATGAGGACATAAAATATCATATAGGCCTTGCTGCATATGTTGCAACAAAATGTTTTGAAATGTTGCTTCAAATTCTAAACATAAAGTCCAGCTCAGGTGTGACTTCAGCAAAGATGCTGTGTTCTCCATGCTGAGGCTCCCCGTATGTAAAGCTAGTGATATAACATCTCTTTAAAATTATAAGCATGTTATCTGCCTTTCGTGATATCTCCACTGGTAGCCCTGCATCGACAGCTTCAGGAAGCTGTAAATGGTGGAGCTTAAGTGGGAGTTTCCACACCCATTGAGATACTGTTGCTGTACCATGAGAATCTGGGGATATATCAATTCAACACTGGGCTCTGTACAAGGACCAATATACAAGAAATGTAACCTCAAAGGTGAAAAAGTACAAAGCAGAGCTTCTAGGATGATCAAGGGACCGGGGAGCCTGTTTTGCAAGAAGAAATTTAAAGAGCCTGAATTGTTTAGCTAAGCAAAACTATTGAAATCTGTGAGCATATATGATTGCTGTCTAAAAAACACACTGCAGGAGTAAATATTGAGCAGTGATATTGTAAGCTAAAGGACAATGCTGTCACTTGGGAAAAATGGTGATGGCTGTAAATGTATTTAGCTGGAAATGAGACAGTTCTAAGCTATTAAAATAATGTGTTTCTGGAACTGCCTTCCAATGGAAGGAGCACAGAAGCTGGAATTCAGTAATGAGTTGTCTAATATTTATGGAGTTATTTATTCTTTCAGTATTTGCAAAAGTTCTTGCAGTTACATGTGTGCTTTGAATGGAGAATCTACACTCATCAAGAAAATGACATAGACGTGTAAAGTCATCTACCTTGTCTAGGAATCCTAGTCTGAAAACTCAGAACTGAAATATTGCCTATATCCGGACATACTCTACATCTTCTTGCCTGTCTGTGTTATAGCATTTTGTGACAGACTTGATAGCTTCTTTCCACGCTTACAACTGATTGAAGACAGTAACAAAAAGTTGTTCCCTGCAGCATTCTGAGCCTCATTGTGCCACACATCTTACTTGCTTACTTCATATCATCATATCTTTAGAGAAAAAGTGTATGCAAGTAATAAAACAGCATTATTTATTGTGAAATGAGGTACATCAGGACTTCTCAGGACAAGGTCAATGATATAAGTGAATTACTATGATTAACTGTATTAAATTACTACATCTGATTTTGAGTGATCTTTTATTACCATCATTAGTTCTAGATAGCCTTCAGAAACTATCAAAAATGTATGTATTCTTATATCAGTTCTTCAGAAAAAAATTGTTTCTGTATTTGGACTTTTTTTCTATTGAATTTTCATTAATGAAGAAAACAAGTTTGGGACATGTTTCTCAGCTGCAGCTGGCAGAGAAATTTCACCAGAAATAGGTATTTAGAACTTTCCTTTTTAAATCATTATTAAAAGTAGCTGACCATCACCAATGATCTTTTCTGTTTCTCAGAGCCCAGTCAATGGGTAAATAAACTCCACTTTCTCTCCTAAAGAAATTTCCACATTGAAGGAGCTGAAGCTTTACAGATTTCTTTTATCTTCTATAATTGTTTAGAGAAGAATATGTCCCTCCAGAAACACAAGAGTGCATTGTAATTGTATGCACATCTTTAGGCATCAATCATCAGTGTCTGTTCTGTGAAAATCTCAGATTTATAAAGGAACAGAAAATAGTTGTAGGTGACCTGTAAGTTTAAATGTGTACTTTCGATATAGTCTGTCCTTTTGTCAGGGAGCTATATGCTATGTATGACCTTTAAATCCTGACTGGATGGAGAATTTAAATCTTTACACTTATTTAATCCTCTCCCTATTCAGCACAGCTTTTAAGCACGTGCTTTACTCAAGAAAGGTTCAGCTTTTGATAGAAAATTAGCAGAAAACAAATCATAAAAAATACATTAAAATATAAAAACTTGAAAGAACTAGAGTGTTGCATTTGAAAGACATTCATTCAGGTAGGATTAATGCAAGAAATAGAAACTTTACAAATTTTGCAAAGGTTTTCAAAGATATAATCTCTGGAGTTTTAAAAAGTTCCATAATTCTGGGCCTATGTTCTCTTATCCCCAGCTGTAAATAAACTTTAATAAAAAGTAAGTGTCAATAATCTGAAACCCATTTTTAACCTGTCTCCTGCACTACTCTGACGTCTACAGTAATGATCTTCCTCAGATGGAACACAGCTGATCAGGGTCATTTGCTGATAAATGTATTTCAGAGGATTTTTCCCCTGTATCTCAGTTTGAAATTCTTATCCTATAATGGCGTGTCCTTGCAGAAAATGCTTTTGACTCTAAACTTTCTATTTCTTTGTGCCTAGTCTTACCACTAACTTTCTATTTCGAACACTATAACTAACTTCTTTCATTTGCATGCCTACAGTTGCATAAGTATTAGTTTACAGATTTATTTAGGAAGAAAAAGACTTCAAAAATCACTTCATAACAAATTTTAGAGTTTCTTTAAACAGAATTTGCCTCAAAGTTCATTTTTGTTTTGTTGGTGATAGAAATGAAGTGAGAGAAATGAGGCGTCTGTGATCCTACTATTATTATATCTGTCTCTCTGTTCCCCTTTGAATGAATTTTGTGTTGCAGCACTGGAAAGAAAGTTGGAAAGAATGTCCAAAAAGAAGTAAGTCTTTGTAAAGATGAAGGAAAAAAATATATAAATAAATAAAAAATAAGAGAGAGAGAGATAAAGAGAAAAAAATGACACATCTTTTTTTTTTGTTGTTAGCATTGATTTGGAAGACTAATGTACTGTGCTAATGAAACAAGACAAGGCTTACCATGAAACTTACCATGAACTTACCAATGAACTTACCCTGAGAGTTCACAGCAGAATCTGGATGGGCCCAGAATCTGGTCATTTAGAAATGGTAGAAGTTTGTAGTTTCTCAGGTGGTCATGTATTTCAGCAATTTTTAAAATAAATAAATAAACAGATAGATAGATTAATAAATAAATAGGCTACCAAAAAGACAAGAACATTCTTCAAAAACTTTCAAGGCTCCTTTTCCTTTATTAATCAACAAATAAAGTTTAAGATAGAAATAGCCAATGCAAATTCAAAATCTGGCAACATTTGGTTTGGTCTGATATATACCAGAAATATGCATAAAATCTGAAAGGTTTGTCTGCATCCCTTTCCACTTTCTTTCCATGTTCAATCAGATATCTGCCGTTGTATAGTCCCTGACACCAGCTCTTCACTCACTTCTGGGAATATGCATTGATACAGTCACTGACATTGTAAGAATATCATATTGCAAGTCAGAACACATTTTTTTTTTTTTTTCTGTTTTTACTTGCTCCTTTATATGTTCCATACCACCGGATTTTTTTTTTTTCTTCAGAAAACTCTACTCTTTCAGTTGAAATATAATTATTTCAAACACAGCATCCATCTCTTTGTATTTCATGGTAAGGATTTTGATTTTGCAAATTTTCAGCGATCCTCGAGAAAAACATAGCCACCCTTTTCTAAAATGTTATGATGCAGCAAGAGAAGCACTGAATCTTGCTGTTTACCATAACTAACAGTAAGACAGGAGATGTCACAGATGACATCTTGGATTTCCTACAACCACATTTTGAAGCTTTTAAAGTTTCATTTTCTCTTTAAAATGCTTCTTTGAACATTACCTATGCCCAGAGGAACAGTTTAAAAATGAAAAACAGGCTTTTAGAGCTTCAATTGCAGCCACAGGGGACTCTATATTCTTCCATGGTTGCTTTGCTCTAGTATTATGCTTCTATTAGCTCCAAATATAAAGACCTGATAATGCAAGACTCTTTGGAATGGATAAGATTAACAAAGGTAGTTCCATCTTGGAGGAATTGCAGTATTCTTTATTTGACATCACACTGCATTGTACACAATTTATCTTTTTGTGTATAAAAAACACTACCATCAACAACTATTAATATTGTGTTCATTGGATTTAGACAAGAAACAGACAAATTAAAATTTTAACTATAAATTTGTAAACAGAGATGCATTTTGTTGTTATCAGCCATCCTTTTCTAAGTTGAATCTTATCCCTTTTTCACTATCCCTTCTTTTAAGTTTTATAGGAGATGAAATAGGCCCACAACAACTATTTCCAGATCAGTCCCTTGTTGCATGTGCCATCTGCTAGAAAGAAATATTTTATTATGAAATCCAGTTATACAGAATGACTTTTTGGTATAAAACAACATACTGAGGTAAGCTATTACAATCATATAAGACTACTCATGTTAGTACAGAGTGCTGGATAATACTCTACTGCAATAGGTTAATGGCTTAGTGCTTAAAATACATTACTACGTATGGGCAATATCTCTACAAAAGCATGTAAGATAGTGAAAGATAAAAGGTGTACATGTGATGAATTCACATTACATATTACAGAAGGATAGTAGTCACTAAAAAGTCAGTACATCAGTAAGAATTCTAGCATAGAATTAATCTAGAATTAATCATACATTGATTTCTATATTTTCTGAAAGAAGAGCTGGAGAAAGTCTGCTGAACATCTAAAATATTCTGGGTCTTCAGTCCAAATATCAGATGCTTAAAAGCTCAACAGAATATGGTCCAGAATTATATTTAGATTTTTGTAATAGGTCTGTCACTCTGTTCTCAACAGAAATATTTTCACTGCTTCTGTTACATTTTCCTGGGCTGGATGTTTCATTCATCAGCCAAAGTATTTTCTGCTTCTCAAGGTCTTGAGGGAAAAGAAAAGCTAATTTAGGATACCCCTAAAGCTTAAGTATTTGTTGGTAAAAATGAAGATTTGTCATTTTGGATGCATAATAATCTTGCTGGTAATTATAACTGTGATATGCCATTGGCTCAGAGTTAGGGAGAATATCTGCACTGTTAGCTTCTAGAAAGTCTCTGACCTCAGATCTACCTGTTTGATAAATTATTTCCCTTTATATTAAAAGATAGAGGAGACATCTCCAATTCAGACATGCTCTAAAGCTTTCTTTGCCTTTATCTTTGTCCTGAGACAATCCATAGGGGAGCACTTTGAAAAAGTGTGAGCTCAATTGGAACGTGTATATCACACACATTATGATGTTAAAGAAGGACTCATGGTTCACAGATTCATTTTCTGTAAGACCAGAATGAACCCCTGTGATCACCTAATCTGACCTCTTGTTTAAAGCAAACCATAGGATTTCCCTGAATTAATTCCCATTTGAAGAACAGGAAATCTTTAGGGGAAAAAAAAAAAAATATCTAATCTTGATTCAAAGACTGTCATTAACTGTGTTCCTCACAACTCTTGTTCTACTTGTTAATTATCTGTCCTGCTTAAAATCTAGATGTTTTATTTAGACTGAATTTCTATCTCCAGTTTCCAGAAGCTGGATCTTACTATGCATTCCTCAGGTCGATTGTCTTCCAACTATCAATGTTTAGTTTCTTATGTATACATTATGGTAGTTCTGAGGTAATGGGCCTTGTAGAGTAAGACTGACTTCTTGAGAGAAACGGTTATGTCTGTTTCCCAGTATTGGAATAATTTTATAACATAATTTAAATTAGCTGAGACCTGAGGAATCATTTGGCCTGATCTCCCAGCAAAAAGTCAAGGCAACTTATATCAGGTTGCCTCACATGAGTTTTGAGAATATTCAGGGATGGAGATTCTAAAACCTATCTGAACTCCTGCTCCAGGTTTTGATGTCATACTTTTCTTTTTTTTCCTAATAACAGAATGTCCCACTTTATATTTGTGTCCATCTTTCTCGCTCTGTCACTGTGCACTTCTGAGAAGAATCTGGCTTTATCTTCTCTATGGCCTTCTGCTGTGTAGCTGAAGACAGATTCCCCTTTCACCATCTAGGCTGAACTCTCTCAATCTCTCCTCTACTTATCATGTGCTCCAGTACCTCAAATAGTTTTATGTCACTTTGCTGGAGCCCAAAACTGGACATAACGCTCCATATGCAGTCTCACAAGTATTGAGTAGGGGAAACATTCACTTCCCTTTACCTACTGGCAATGCTTTTGCTAATACATCACAGTATGTGGTTGTAATTCTTCATAATGACGTCATGCTACAGATTAATATCCATTTTGTTGTCTACAGAGATCTCCACCTCCTTTCCTACAAACCTCCAAAGCTACTTTCTATCTAGTCGGCATCTGGTGCATACTGCTACAAGGTTCATTCTTTTCCTGGTCTTTGCATTTACCTTTATGAAGCCTGTGTCAGCCCACTTCAGTGTGTCAATGTCTCTTTCTATAGCAGCCTTGCCTTTCAGTGGATTTCCATCTCTTTGCAGTTTGATGTCTCTGTACTTAATGAGAATGCATTTTGTCTCATCTTTAGTAAAGACATTAAACTATCTACCTCATCTATTTACCACAGTAAAAACATATTTACATATGTTCATGTGTTTTCTCAGTGCTATTTGCAGTCTTTAGCATCCTTCCTTTAGCTGTGGATGCTGACAATAGAAAAAGTGCTTCTGAAGGTGTGAGGTCAAATATCACCAAATCACCAAATAACTTCTTATGCTCTCTAAAGGATCTCCTTTCTGTATGTACAGCACTTGCTTTTCATTATGTGAAATCAAGTACAGCTGTTATCTCTCCTAATGCCTATTCTTTCTTTTCTTTTCTCTCTCTCTCTCTTTTTTTTTTTCATAGTCACTTCTTCTGGGATAGTTAATCTTTCTGTAAAATATGTGTCTTTGTCAGTATGTAGGATTAATAAAATGTGTTATCTATTTATACCCAGTTTCCAAAACAAAAGTGATCACATGGTATCAGTTTCTTCTCTTTTTCTTTCTTTAAAACTTCTCTCAGCCTTTGGATCATTTGTAGAATCTCTTTTGTACATTTTTTCTGGTTAATTGGTCAAATGTTTTAATAAGAGTGATAAGCATCTCACTAGAAGTATATGATGATGCTTGGAGCCTTACAGCCATATTTAAATCTATTAATTCTGTACCTTTTAATCAAAGTGACAGAACCAAGTCTTATAAATGACCAAATGTACTACATCAGCACTATTGATTTCATACACTTCTCACTTCATCAATCTTCCACCTTCCTTCACTCATAAGATCAAGTATCCTACAAGATACTTTCCAATTACATTTTCACTGGTTTCCCATGACAGGAAGTTTTCCCTTTTACAGATACATCTGTGGGAATAGAAATGTTGTTTTTGCAGAGTTACATTGTTTAGAAGGAGGGAATGTGGTACTGAGATATGCTTACAGTGATAAGAAAGTTTAGCAGGCGACCTTGTAAAATGCAGACAATCAGACTCCTTAGGACAATTAGGTGAAAATCACGGTGTCAAGTCAAGTCAGATAAGTGAAGAAACATTACCACTTCAAGCAGTAAAAATGTCAAAAGAAATTTGAAATTTAACAGGCCGGCGACTGAAGGCCATGCATTGTTTGTGAAGCATCAGATAGATTGTGAATCTGGATTACCCACTCAGTGGGGAAACAGGGGAGGGTCCTGCCATCAAAAGGTATATAAACTGTGTTTTGGAACTAGTAGATGCGCTCTCTCCTGCTTGTGGGGCGCCCGCCATTGCAATCGCGAATAAATGACTACTTCACTGAGATCCTCGCCTGAGCCTAAGTTATTGGCTACGGAGTGTTTCTCACAATTTGGGGGCTCGTCCGGGATCCAGTCACCTACTGGGGAGCCCCACCGCCGCAGCAGCAGGAAGGCATGCCCCGCTGATTTCAGCGGTCCTGTGCATCGACGGTGGCGGTTCTGCGGAAAGCTGACAGAGGGCCCGAGACTGGTTAAAGAGGCAGGATCCGTGAAGTAGTGGGGAAAGGAAGAAGGTAGGCACTCCGGGTTTTTAAGAACCGATCCGGTAACTCTGTGCACAGACCAAGGTAAGAAATATTGAGTATTGCCTTGGGGGTCGGGTGATCTGGTGTATGGTAAGCCCTTGCACGGGGAAGTGCTGGCACTACACCAGGGGAATCTGGTGTACGGTAATCCTTGCACGGGGAAGTGCTTGGAAGTACACCAGGGAATCTGGTAAACTCAGGTGTGCGGTAACGCTGGCACGGGGAAGTGCTTGGCGGTACACCCCCATCTTTCAGTACGTTGGTGTGTGGTACACTGCAGAAGGGAAAATTCTGTAGCACATACTGGCGAGGGTTAGGAAAGATGGGAAGTACGAGTTCCAGGGAATCTGGTAAACTCATAGGTGTGCGGTAACGCTGGCACGGGGAAGTGCTTGGCGGTACACCCCCATTTTTCAGTACGTTGGTGTGTGGTACACTGCAGAAGGGAAATTTCTGTAGCACATACTGGCGAGGGTTAGGAAAAATGGGAAAATATGAGTTCCAGGGGACAGGGAGATATCCCTGGGGGAGTGCCTACTAATAGTTCTTCCTGAAGAATGATAAGAAATTGGAAACATAATCCCAAAATTAGAGGGATTGTAAAAGAAAAGTAATTAAAAAAAAAAAAAAACAAACAAAAAAAAAACACAGGTTAAACATTGTGTATCAGTCTGGACAAAAGAATCAATTAAGGAAACAGCAGTATTTTGGCCAAAATACGGGTCTGATGAAAATTCAGGCTTTAAATTTATGTGTAAACAATAAGATTCCTTTTTCAGAGAAGGAGCCAAGTTATGCTCCCTATAATCTTAATATTGAACTGGTGGCAGCAGCAGTCACTCCGGGAAGGGAGACAGGGACTGTAATTAACACTGTCCCTAAAGAAGGATTGTACTCTAGGCTCTGGCAAGAATTAGAACAAGGTAGAAGATATGTTGAGAATTTTGCCTTCCCTGATACTAACAGTACTAACACTAACTGTGTATCCTCTTAGGTGAACTACCCCATCCTCCTTACCAGCAGAGAGGTTAGGACTTTTTAAGAAGGAGAGGAAGTCTTTATTCAAGGACCCCAACAGCCTAGCTGAACAATTAGACCAGTTCCTACGACCTGATTTATACTCTTGGGGGAGGGAATTATGTCTATAAGTATGTTGTTTACAGGGAAAGAAATGGGAATGATCAGGAGGAGAGCTGCTATACAAGAATGGGAAAGAGCTCATCCTCCAGGACCAGGGGTAATACCGGCAGGGCAGAAATACCCACTTGCCAATCCTGGCTGGAATAATAATAGTGTGCAACACAGAAATCATATGAGAGACTTGGGGTCAGAATGAGAAAGTACTTGGGGATGAGACCTGATGACCCAGTATCCCAAGGGCTCTTGAAAGTTCATTGTGTGATTAAAGCCTGGAAAAATATGCAGAAAATGCTTCAGAAGGTGGGGGGATGTAGTGAACAGTCACTGGGGGACCCTCCTGCGGGAGGCCCTGGAGGTGTGTGTCCGGAGGGGAGATGAGAAGGAAAAGCAGAGAGCGAAACTAATGGTATTGACAGTGCAGCGGGTAGTGAGGCAGAGGGTTGGAGAAAGATGAAGAAAATCTTCAGGGGGAGTCAGGGCCAGGATGGAAAGGAGAGGAAGAGAGATGAAGGAATGGCAGGCAAAGAAGGCTGCCTGTGTTGTGGCCCGAGTCCTAGCAGAGACAGGCTTTGATAAGATGTTTTAAGCGTGGCCAGGCTGGCCACTTCGAATGGGAATATCTGGAGTGGAAGAAGGAGGAAAGAAGGAAAATGGGATGAAATATGCTATATTGATATGTTGTTTCAGTATCTTGGAGGGAAAAGGTATGGAATTAAGTTGGACCCTGACTGAGCCTTTGGTGCTGGTATTAGAAAAGTACAGTCTGGAGAAAGATGAAGGAAGTGTTAAAAGGGTTGCTGAAGGTGTTAAAGGTGTGGCATGTAATATTTAACAGAGCTGTCTGAAGTTGAATGAGCAGGGAAAGAGGATGTAGGCATTATCTAAGTAACAGTCTAGAAGTTTTGGTATATTTGCATATTTGCTGTGGTGTTTGGTCAGTTTCCCAAGCATCGGGGAGGGGGACGGTGGGGGGGAACAGCCTGCTCCACCAGGGGCCTCTCCAGCGGCCGCAGGGGGGCTTCGGCTCCAGCGCCTGGAGCGCCTCCTCCCCCTCCTTCTGCACTGACTTTGGTGTCTCCGGGGGGGTTTCTCGCTCTCCCAACTGCTGTTGAGCAGCAGGTTTTTGTTTGTTTCTTTGTTTGTTTGTTTTCGTGGATGTGCTCTCACAGAGGCACGGACTGTATTGCTCATGGCTTGGCTCTGGGCAGCAGTGGGCCCCTTAGGGCCAGATGAAATTGTCCCTTATCTGCCACGGGGAGGCTTCCAGGTTTTTTTCTCACGGGGGCTGCCACTGCAGTTTCCCACCCCCCTACTCACAGCCCCCGAACCTTGCCATCAAACCCAATACACTGGGGAACAGCTAGGTCATTACTGACCTGTAAAGTATCAGGGATTAAATTAACTAATGAAACCCTAAAAAGTGGGGCTGGGATAACAGTGCCACTTTGGGGGGGATACCAAGCTGAGACTAGGGGATAAAATGATCACTGGGTAATTATTGTATGTACCCAAGGCAAGGACTAATTTGTTGGGAAGGGATTTGATGATTAAATTGGGCATTCAAATAGTAAATTGTTAGACTGGAATAACAGTGTTATTAATGGAGTGCTCTCTGGCCCTGAGAGCAAACATACATGTATATTCACCTCTGACTGGAAAGACCCTTAAATGGGGGCGGAAGCAACAATATAGGTGGACAATTTTACCTCAGGGGTTTACAGGGCCACCTATCTATTTGGGTCAGTTTAAATAACAAAAGATTTTGGAGCAATTACAACCTCCCAAGGAGGTATTAATGTTAACAAATATGTGGATCGTTTTCTATTGTCAGGACAGGAGAAAAGAGTTGTGAAGAAAGCTACTAACAAGCTATTCAACTTTCTGGGAAAGCAGGGCTTGGGAGTATTAATAAATAAATAAATAAATAAATTACAATATGGAGAAGGAGAAGTCAGGTATTTAAGGCATCTAATGTCTGAAGGAAAACAGAATAAATGCAGAGAGGATTCAGGGAATTGTTGAAAATTAAGAAAGAACTAAAAAGTTTTAAAAGAAAGATTTTTTTAAGGAATCAGGAGCCATGAAGTCTGAAGGAAAATCGATACTCCCTGATGGGAGAAAAATGCTGAATAAAGTGATAATGAGGCAAATATTAACTGTTTTACATCAGAAGAGTCATTAGGAGGTGCAAGCAATGTGTGATGTTGTGCTAAGAAAGTATGTCTGTGTAGGAATATACACTTTAGGGAAGCACATATGTAGAGGATGTACCATATGTCAAAAGGTAAATAAAAAGGTGTTCTGTAACCCATCTAGAGGGGGACGGGAGCCAGTGGTTTGACCTTTCCAAAGTATACAGGTAAACTTTACTGAGTTACTTGTTTGTCCTAATTGACCACGTGACTAGATGGGTGTAAGCTTTACTGCAAGGGTTAAAGCAGGCCTTAGAGATTGAGTGGGATTTTCACAGCCCCTGGCACCCCTCCTCTTCTGGGAAGGTGGAGCGAATGAATCAGACATTAAAGAAGCAATTAACTAAACTAGTGTTAGAAACCCAACTTCCTTGGGTAAAATGCTTACTCCTACAGGTTTAAACAGCACCAAGAAAGGATATAGGAATTTCACCATATGAGATGCTGTTCAGATTGCCCTATCTGGGCAGAAGGGATGAGATACCACAATTCAAAATAAGAGAGTTTCCTTAAGAACTGTATTCTGGGGTTGTCTTCTTCTTTGTCATCTCTCAGGACCTGTGGGTTGTTGGCTCAAACCCCACCTTTGGAATTCCCCATTCACCACCATCATCCAGGAAACTGGGTCCTGATTCGGACCTGGAAAGAGTCAACTCCGGCCTGAATGGGAAGGACAATTACTGACCACTGAAACAGCCGTAAGAACTGCAGAAAAAGGTTGGACTCACTATACTTGAGTGAAGGCATCTGTCGACGCTAGTACCTGGGAAGCTGTTCCTACAAAAGACTTGTTGGAAGTTGAAATTGAAGAGAAAAATCTCGTAGTGGACTCTGAGCAGGATAAGAGCTTACAATTGTAAACTAACCTTTTATTTTCACAGGTAACTAATGAGTGTGACTTGTGATTGAGAGAAAGGACAGACCTATAGCGAACTGCAGTGCTCCCAAGGGGGGGGTTGTTATAGTAGTAGTGTACATCTTATTTTTGTATCGATAATTATTTGGAAACCTAAGGTTTAAAAATAATGACAGGGAAAAATTGATTACTAATTTTGTTTTTAGTGATTCTAGGCCTCAGAGAAGGCCTTGGTCAATTGGTAACTTGGAAAAGGCATGACCAGATAATAGCAAAAACGGGATACCCCATCAAAATATGGGTGACTGTGACAGAGGGTTATGTACCACAAGCCGTCACGTTTGATGCTTGTGAGGTGTTAGCTTGTGGAGATTTAAATGCCCAATGACAATTGAGCAGAAAGAACAAATAACTGGGAGAGACACAACAGCCAGATTGAGAATAGCTGTATGGAAACAATCCTCTATTGCCATCAGAGAAAGGGAGAAACTCAAGGAGAAAACAGGAGAGTAAACAGGAGGCCCTCTGAAATGTGGCAGTTCAAACATTTGAGATTCAAACAGGGTATGGGGACGTGAATGCCTGGATAGAATGGGTCAAATATACTGTCCAGAGTCTCAATCGTAGCTACTGCTATGCTTGTGCCTCGGGATGACCGATTGCCCAGATAGTGCCCTTCCCATGGGGGTGGACCAAAGACTCCCAAGGGATGCGATGTATGATTGCATTGTACCAAGAAAAGACTGCCTGGGGAAATGAGGCCTGTAAGTCTCTCTTTGCTGTTTCTTGCATGATAGCAATATCGCAGTTCCCCCTGCATTCTCTACAGCTATAGGTAACCATACAGCTTGCCTCTCACAGCAGGGTGTGAGTGCTACCTGGCATCTGGGAGAATTTGCCTTGTGCTACCAAGGACTTGATGGGAAACTGCTCAAGACTAGAGATCCCCAGGGCAGATCTCTGGTGGTACAGTGGAGGGAAGATCTTACGGTCCACCCTACCATCTAATTGGGAAGGCACTTGTGCACTTGTTCAATCAGTTATACCCTTCACCCTGGCATTTGAAAGAGAAACATCACAAATACCCAGAAGAAGTAAAGGAGGCTTAGGAATATCATTTGATGATAGAGTATACATAGATTCTGTTGGGGTACCTAGAGGAGTTCGGGATGAATATAAAGCCAGAAATTAAATTGCTGCAGGGTTTGAGTTACTGTTCTGGTGGGTAACAATCAATAAAAATGTGGATTGGATTAATTATTTCTATTATAATCAGCAGAGATTCATCAATTATACCAAGGATGTGATGAGAGGAATCGCTGAACAACTAGATGCCATCAGCAAAATGGCTTGGGAAAACAGGATAGCATTAGATATGATGCTTGTGGAGAAGGGTGGTGTATGCGTGATGCTGGGCAACCATTGTACTTTTATCTGTAACAATACTGCCCCGGATGGCACAGTAACAAGAGCATTGCAAGGGCTTACCACCCTTGCCAATGAATTAGCAGAAAATTCGGGAGCAGACACTTCCATCACAGGATGGTTGAAATCTTGGTTTGGTAAATGGAAAGGGATGGTAATGTCCATATTTACATCCTTGATTATAGTAGCAGGAGTTTTGACAGCTATTGGCTGTTGCGTTATCCCCTGTGTAAGGGGACTTGTCCAGCGGTTAATTGAAACCACATTATTGAAACAAATGACCATAGATCCACCACCCTACTCAGATAAAATGATATTAGAGGAAATGGAGAGCAAAGAAAGTGAAGAAGAGGAAGATATTTACCAAATTACACTTAAAATAAATAAATAAATAAAAATAAAAAGAGTTTTTGCAAAAATCAACAGTTTATAAAAAAAAAGAAAAGGGGGGAATTGTGGGAATAGAAATGTTGTTTTTGCAGAGTTACATTGTTTAGAAGGAGGGAATGTGGTACTGAGATATGCTTACAGTGATAAGAAAGTTTAGCAGGCGACCTTGTAAAATGCAGACAATCAGACTCCTTAGGACAATTAGGTGAAAATCACGGTGTCAAGTCAAGTCAGATAAGTGAAGAAACATTACCACTTCAAGCAGTAAAAATGTCAAAAGAAATTTGAAATTTAACAGGCCGGCGACTGAAGGCCATGCATTGTTTGTGAAGCATCAGATAGATTGTGAATCTGGATTACCCACTCAGTGGGGAAACAGGGGAGGGTCCTGCCATCAAAAGGTATATAAACTGTGTTTTGGAACTAGTAGATGCGCTCTCTCCTGCTTGTGGGGCGCCCGCCATTGCAATCGCGAATAAATGACTACTTCACTGAGATCCTCGCCTGAGCCTAAGTTATTGGCTACGGAGTGTTTCTCACACATCCACTCAACAACTTTCACAACAGTGTGAGAGCCAAGCTAAGCACTTGTCAAATTGTTAGGAACTACCATTCCTTTCCTTGTGATCCTCTCACTTAACACATTTTACACCCTTATTGTCTTATAAGGGATAAGTAATTAAGTGAATACAATTTGGGGAAAAGCTCAGATCAATTTATAGTCAACTATTAAACTGTGTGAGAATATAATTTTGGTTATCATTATGTATTATCATTGCATTATCATACAATCCTTTTTTAACTGTGAAGATTTGATTGCTATGAAAGTTTTTGTATTGGCACGGGAAAACTTAAGGACAGGTTCATGTTAAATTGTCTGAATTATTTGTGACTAGGAAATTGCAAAATCTTGGATTGATAAGACTTCTCCAGACATGTTGAATTAATGAAATACATGAAATGCAGTTGATAACTGAATTTTACATATGATAGTGCCCCATGGAAAAAGATTCTGAAGAAAAACCCACTTTTTTTTCATATTGAGAAGCACTATTAGATTACACAGAAGTATATATACAATTCAACAAAAGAATGGAAAACCAGCAAGCGCTAACTATTTAGCAACTATTGTTTAACCTGATCTTCAATACGCTACATATTGTGCTTTCGTGCTTCAGCATAAAGCATGCTAGATGCCATCATAAAGATTTCTCTAATTCATCATACCAAATACCAGACTAAACATAAATATTTTCCTCCTGGAGGCAAATTCACCTACTCGTATGAAAAGAATTAATTTATTCCTTAATTTCATCGATGATGATAGAACATGTCTAAAAGTAAAGTTCAGAAAAATTTTCCACAAACTACCCATTTCAAATGTATAAAGCATAAATATGAAACATTAAGAAAAATCCAGGAACAGTAGAACTAGCAATCAGAAATAAAGAGATTTGTAGTTTTTTATGTTTAGTGATGTTTGTTTTTCAGTTGCTTCAGTTACTCCAGCTTTCTCAAACAATGATAGCATTTGTTCATTTAGGCATGTTAAATTCTATACAGAGCACAATGAGAACAAATGGAGGTATTTTTGTAATGTTTAGGCGATTAAAAAATCCCTTATTCTTGATGTGCATAATTATATAAAATTATTTTTTATATGCGGTGTTCTAAAGTAGTTTTAATTGGAAAATGATTTTACAGATTCAGAGGGCATTGCCATATTTCAATTTTATAATTAACTTGAATACTGGAGTCCATATGGCAGATGAGCAATATTTAATAAAAATAGCCAGCTGACTTGCCAGAGAAAGAAGTGAGGTTATTGTGGAGAGATTTGTGCATTACATAATTCATGATTTTTATGGAAGACATAAAGTTATGCCTAGAAACTGTTTTGTGTTTAGAATCTAACCAAGGTATACCATAGCTTCAGTAATGAATAATGCAAATAACATGGTGCCCTCAGTGAACTATAGAGCAGAAAAATCAGCTGACTATCAGAAACAGATCATTAGGGGGAAAAAAAGAAAAAAAGATACATGTGAGAAAAGCATATTACCTTGATGGAGAAACAGAAAAGATAGATGCTACTTCGCAACTAATTTGTAAAAACAAGCTTGCAAATTTTGTAGTTCCTAAAGCCTTTAGGCAAACTCAGAACTAATTAAATGAAGATGATCTTTATTCCATGCTGTTCAGATGAACTGGTAAGATGTTTCATCATGAAAGTTTATGTAATGCAAATGTGGGCCATCAGCAGTGAAGTAGTTCTAAAAAGGAAACCAGGTTTTTGAAAGACACAATGAATCTGACTCATTATAGCATTGCTGTTTGCAACTCTAGGATGTAGTTAAGATGGTGTCAGCACTTTTATTATATAACTTCCTATTTTGGGTTGTTTATAACTTAGCTGTAAAAATTTACTTCAGGCTAAATTTGAGTGCACAAGGTTTCAGGTATTGTGTTTTGTTTTTTTTTTTTTTTTTTTTTTTTTAATAAGTTTGACTACTCTAAACTACATTTGACTATTGTGTTTGCCATTGAACAAATTCAGTTTCTGAGAACAGTGCTGAATTTGCAGCTTTGTTTTGGTGTCCAGAGTATTTACAGCATTATTGGTAAACATAGTCTGTACCATCATTTTTTTAATTTTTTTCAGCTGGTACAAATTTCCAGATGTTTGAAAATTAAACATCAAATCTATTCAAGCCTTGTTAAAGAGGAGAACTGTGATGGCTGACATTAATATACAAATGATAAAACCAAGGATCTTAATATAAAATTAAAAGTATACAGCAGCTCATGCTCTAAGTAAACTCATACTATAATTAATCTTGTGGCAATGGGTTCCATGTCTGTTTCCTAACTGGTACTATATAGTCTTCATTTTCCTATACATCTACAAACTAGGGAAAGCTATAAAAGACTACAGTAGTGCACCATCTGAGTAAACCCTCTGAGAGACAGTGAAAATGTTAATGGTTTAGAAGAAATAGATCACATTCCATCTAGTATGATGATGGGGAACAATTTTATGCTGGATGCCTAAAAATGATTACATAGAACCAAAAATGATTACACAGAAGTCATGTGTTGGGTGGGTTGTCAGAGGGAAAATTTTATCACTACCCAGACTCTTTTTCTTCAGCAGTGCCAAAAGCTGTGAGTGGCTCTCTAGGGCTGATGCATGGGGCTGAGAAGCCAAAGGCCCTTGGTACAGAATGACAGAATGGCAACAATGCACTGTTGAAAATATGGTGATGTGACAATTCTGGCATATTTGTTAGAATGTGCGGACTTAGATTCTGGCACACTGTCACTTTGTGTCCTGAAGTACAACCTCATGCAAATAATTTATGGGGACCACCTGGAGTACTTGCAATGGCATTGTAAATACTAAAGGCTTCCTTGCCAATCCAACCAACAAAGTGAATGTGTGCACACACACATCATCTGAAATTGATGAAAGACAAGTTTTTATTGTATGCTATGCTTTCCACTCATCTTTGTAAAAAAAAATATATATATATATTTAAAGGTTGATTCATTATCTGTGCAGAACAGAAATGATAGTCATTACATATGTAGTAATAGGTCACATATACAGCCTTCAGCACTGCAATCTGATTTACTGACTGAATGAATGATGAATAGGATATCACATTCTTCCAATAAGTGTATTTAGATCTTTATCTCTTACATCTTTATCTCTTACATCTTTATCTCACATGGCATTAACTGCCATGTGACTTTGTAATCCTATTGATAATGGTTAGCATATAGAAATCATTAGTTTGTTATACCAGTGAAAAATAGTTTTAGCTTTACATTTCCCTCCCAGCAGATATAAGATATTAACACAAAATTACTATATCTTTCCCCATCTATGTACATACTATGATCAACAAGCCAGTGCAAATATTACCTGATTTGTAGATATAATAAGTCAGGGACAAAGGCAATGGCATACTGTGCTTGCCATGTTAAGGCAAATTCATTAGTTGTGCATTCAGGTAAGCTAATTTAGTTTTGCATCCTTTTTTTTTCTTTTTTTTTTTTTTCTTTTTTTTTTTTCCCCCCTTTCTTTAAGTTATCAAAGACAAAAACAAACAAACAAAAAACCAGATTCTCCTACCAAAAAAAGTTATTTTCAGGATCCACTACTGACTATATTCACTATTCCAAAAACTTTCCAATATTTACTCTGGCTAAGTACTATTTTGAATTTGTTTTCCAGTAAGAGGAGAGGAGGAAGCAGAGGATTTCCCTTTCTCTAGCATAAGCAAAGAAATGTTGGTTTGTTCAAACATAAATGACAATCTTATAATAATATTAACCTTTTATTTGGAAAAGCAATCTCCCATCTTATGTCTCCTCCCTTTCATAAATATAAAGGTTTTGAAGCTTTTTCTGCCTATGGCCATACCACCCTGGCAATGCCCAATCTCGTCTGATCTTGGAAGCTAAGCAGGGTCAGGCCCGGTTAGTACTTGGATGGGAGACATCCTGGGAATACAGGGTGCTGTAGGCTTTACCCACCCAGACCCGACTACTGTTAAAAAATGCAGCAGTTCAGGTCACCGGATGCTGGGAGTGTCTGAGCCTGTTCCTGCCATTAGCGGGAGGCAGAGAAACTGCGTGCGTGAGGTGCAAGCAGGTGGATGACCTGGTCCACATGGTGGTGAAGCTCAAGGAGGAGGTTGAGGGCTATCAGGGAGTGTGAGCGGGAGATAGACTGGTGGAGCAACTCCCTGCAGGGCCTCAAGGAGAGGTACCGGGGTGAGACATCCCAAACGGGGGTGCACCCCCTGCCCTGTCACTGTTGGGCAGAGGGAGGGGACCTAGGAGTTCAGGGTTGAGGAGGAATGGAAATAGGCGCAGGCGATGCCCTCCCCCACTGGCCCCACCTTCCCAGGTGCCCTTATGCAACAGATTTGAGGCCATGGAGCTTGAGAGTCCGGTGGGTGAGGAAGAGGTAGCAAGTGTACCCAGGAGGATGCCTAGGGCGAGGAGGTCGAATCCACGCCTCAGGACTGCCTCCACCAAGAAAGACAGAAGGGTTATTGTTCTGGGAGACTCTCTTCTCAGGGGAACAGAGGGCCCTATTTGTCGGCCTGATCCTACCCGTAGGGAAGTCTGCTGCCTCCCTGGGGCCAGGGTCAGGGACATTGCCAGAAAGCTTCCCAACCTGGTTTGCCCCTCTGACTATTGTCCTCTTTTGATAGTCCAGGCTGGCAGTGATGACATTGAAGAGAGAAGCCTGAAAGCTATCAAACGAGCCTTTAGGGGACTGGGACGGTTAGGGGATGGAGCGGGAGTACAGGTGGTGTTTTTGTCCATCCCTGTGGTGGCAGGGAGGGGTACAGAGAGGACACGGAAAGCCCACCTGATAAACACGTGGCTCAGAGGCTGGTGCCAACACAGAAATATTTTTTTTTTTTGACCATGGGGCACTTTAATCGGCACCTGGACTGATGGCCGCAGACGGGTCCCTATCTCTAAGGGGAAAACGGATCCTAGGCCAGGAGTTGGCGGGGCTCATTGAGAGGGCTTTAATCTAGGTAAGAAGGGGGATGGGGCTGAAACAAGGATTGTTGGAGCTGTGCCAGGGGGAACAATGGCAAGGCCAGGGGATAAGGCAATGGCCCAACTGAAGTGCATCTACGCGAATGCACGCAGCATGGGTAACAAACAGGAGGAGCTGGAAGCCATCGTGCAGCAGGCAGGCTATGACTTGGTTGCCATCACAGAGACGTGGTGGGACCACTCTCATGACTGGAGTGCTGCAATGACTGGATATAAGCTCTTCAGAAGGGACAGGCAGCATGGAAGGGGTGGTGGTGTGGCTCTCTATATTAGAGAATCTTTCGATGTTGTAGAAATCAAGGCTGGGAATGATAAGGTTGAGTCCCTATGGGTTAGGATAGGTGGGAAGGCCAACAAGGCTAGCTTCCTGGTGGGGGTCTGTTATAGACCGCCGAACCAGGATGAGGAGACTGATGAATTCTACAGGCAGCTGACAGAAGTTGTGAAATCGTCAGTGCTTGTTCTTGTGGGGGACTTCAGCTTCCCAGATATATCCTGGAAGCACAACACAGCCCAGAGAAAGCAGTCTAGGAGGTTTCTGGAGAGTGTGGAAGATAGCTTCCTGACGCAGCTGGTTAGTGAGCCTACCAGGGGAGGTGCCCCGCTAGGCCTTCTCTTCACAAACAGAGAAGGACTGGTGGAGGATGTGGTTGTCGGGAGCTGTCTTGGGCAGAGTGACCACGAAATGGTGGAGTTCTCTATTCTTGGTGAGGCTAGGAAGGGGACCAGTAAAACCGCTGTATTGGTCTTCTGGAGGGCTGACTTTGTGCTGCTGAGGACACTGGTTGGTAGAGTCCCTTGGGAGGCGGTTCTGAAGGGCAGAGGAGTCCAGGAAGGCTGGGCGCTCTTCAAGAGGGATGTCTTAATGGCGCAGGAATGGTCTGTCCCCACATGCCCAAAGATGAGCTGGTGGGGAAGAAGACCAGCCTGGCTGAACAGAGAATTGTGGCTTGAGCTTAGGAGAAAAAAGAGGGTTTATAATCTTTGGAAAAGAGGGCAGGCCACTAGGGAGGACTATAAGGATGTTGCGAGGCTGTGCAGGGACAAAATTAGAAAGGCCAAAGCACATCTGGAGCTCAATCCGTCTACTGCCGTTAAAGAAAACAAAAAATGTTTTTATAAATACATCAACACAAAAAGGAGAACTAAGGAGAATCTTCAGCATTTACTGGATGCAGGGGGAAACTTAGTTATAAGAGATGAGGAAAAATGGAGGTGCTTAATGCCTTCTTCGCCTCAGTCTTTAGCGGCAATACAGGTTGTTCTCTGGATACCCAGTACCCTGAAATGGTGGAAGGGGAGGGGGAGCAGAATGTGGTCCTCACTATCCACGAAGAAATGGTTGGCAACCTGCTAGGGAATTGGATGCACGCAAGTCGATGGGGCCAGATGGGATCCACCCGAGGATACTGAGAGAACTGGCGGAGGAGCTGGCCAAGCCAGTTACCATCATTTATCAACAGTCCTGGCTATCAGGGGAGGTCCCAGTTGACTGGCAGCTAGCAAACGTGACACCTATCTACAAGAAGGGCCAGAAGGCAGACCCAGGGAACTATAGGCCTGTCAGTTTGACCTCAGTGCCAGGGAAGCTCATGGAGCAGATTATCAAGTGTGTCATCATGCGGCACTTGCAGGGCAAGCAGGCGATCAGGCCCAGTCAGCATGGGTTTATGAAAGGCAGGTCCTGCTTGACGAACCTGATCTCCTTCTATGGCAAAGTGACGCACTGGGTGGATGAGGGAAAGGCTGTGGATGTGGTCTACCTTGACTTCAGCAAGGCTTTTGACACTGCTTCCCACAGTATTCTCCTCAAGAAACTGTCTGCTCATGGCTTGGATTGGCGTACGCTTCGTTGGGTTAGAAACTGGCTGGATAGCCAGGCCCAAAGAGTCGTAGTGAATGGAGTCAAATCCAGTTGCAGGCCTGTCACTAGTGGCGTTCCCCAGGGCTCGGTGCTGGGGCCGGTCCTCTTTAATATCTTCATCGATGATCTGTATGAGGGCATTGAGTGCACCCTCAGTAAGTTTGCAAATGACACCAAGTTAGGGGTGTGTGTCGACCTGCTCGAGGGTAGGAAGGCTCTGCAGGAGGATCTGGATAGGCTGGACCGATGGGCTGAGGTCAACTGCATGAAGTTCAATAAGGCTAAATGCCAGGTCCTGCACCTGGGGCGCAATAACCCCAAGCAGAGCTACAGGCTGGGAGATGAGTGGTTGGAAAGCTGACTGGTGGAGAAGGACCTGGGAGTGATGGTTGATAGTCGGCTGAATATGAGCCAGCAGTGTGCTCAGGTGGCCAAGGCCAACAGCATCCTGGCTTGCATAAGAAACAGTGTGGCCTGCAGGGCTAGGGAGGTGATCGTCCCCCTGTACTCGGCTCTGGTGAGGCCACACCTTGAGTACTGTGTTCAGTTTTGGGCCCCTCGCTACAAGAAGGACATTGAGGTGCTTGAGCGAGTTCAGAGAAGGGCAACGAAGCTGGTGAGGGGCCTGGAGAACAAGTCCTACGAGGAATGGCTGAGGGAGCTGGGTTTGTTCAGCCTCGAGAAAAGGAGGCTCAGGGGCGACCTTATTGCAGGTACCTTAAAGGAGGCTGTAGCGAGGTGGGGGTTGGTCTATTCTCCCACGTGCCTGGTGACAGGACGAGGGGGAATGGGCTAAAGTTGCACCAGGGGAGTTTTAGGTTGCATCTCATGAAGAACTTCTTTACCGAAAGGGTTGTTAGACATTGGAACAGGCTGCCCAGGGAAGTGGTGGAGTCACCATCCCTGGAAGTCTTTAAAAGACGTTTAGATGTAGAGCTTAGGGATATGGTTTAGTGGGGACTGTTAGTGTTAAGTCATAGGTTGGACTCGATGATCTTGAGGTCACTTCCAACCTAGAAATTCTGTGGTTCTGTGATTCTGTGAAGCACTCCTTTATGGGGTTAGAATCTTAATATATAGGCTATTCCCATTTTAACTTGCACTGTGACTGCTATTCTGAGGATCATCGCACCCAAGATAGAATTTTATATCATTCATATTTACGCAATTGTTTAATTGAACATCTTTAATATTTTTTATCTATTTGTAATTGAAGCTTAGATGCTAGACTGCAATCTTTGAATTTGACAAAGAAATTCAACTCCACCATAGAAAAGTCTGTTAACAAGTTGAAAATGGATTTGTTATGAAAAAGAACCAGTCCTTGTAACAATGGCTTAATGCTAGGGAGTTCATAAAAGTAGATGACTAGGAATTCTGAGTGATTTTGAAAAAAAAGACACATAGTTGGAATTTAATCCTAACATGGATGGTTTTGTCTTGACTGTATCTTGACGGTGCTGCACCTTTCAATTTTCTAGCTTTTGTCACTTTTACACCTTGTATGACACCTGTTAGAGAATGAAAATGGACCAAGAGTGTAAGTATTCCACATGAGCGTTAGAAGAGGTGTTAATAACTGCAAATAGGACAATGAATACAAATGTTTATGTCAGAAGATTATCTACAGGAAGGATTGTAACCACTCTGCTAAATGGTCAAAATAGATACTTGAATTAGGTGAGATTTCTCTTTCTGTTTAGAGGAACTTACTAACTGAAGACTGTTGTTAGAAGAAACAGTTGCCTATTTGATCTAGTTCTTGCATTCCTTTCTGCCAAGAAAAAAATTTATAAAAATAAGAATGATACTGTTTTGTTTTTCTCCTTATGTATTTGAACTGATATCCTCAAGCAAAAACTTCTGGTTTTGTTGAGAAGTTACTGTAGAAGACCCTTTGTTCAAAAGGAGTTTTGAAGGTTGCCAGTGTAGTTAGCCAGGTAAAGTCAGAGACCCTCAGGGAAGTAAATCTCTTTCTAATTCATTGCTCTGTTCAAATATGTCTTTGAAACCAAAAGACTTCAGGGATGGCTTCATGTATAGAATAATTACCCAAGCAAATAATTTAAAACAATCCTGAAAACAATGGGAACAGGCTAGTTCCCATTGACCTACAACCTATTGCACAGGAAAGAACTTGTTTTCAATTTGAAAGGCTAAGATGATTTTTTTTTTTTTTTTTGCAGATTAGATTAGTCAAAGAATGTGAAATGTCATGAAAGTGGCTGAATTTTTGATGGCCAGATTTCAGGGCTACAGGATGACTGATCAGCAGCCTAGCTTCGAATTAGAAAGTCCACCCCTTGTGGAGAAGTGTTGGCTGTTATATTCATTTAGGTTCAGATGTATACATTTATAAAACCTTCAGCAATGACTAAGAACGATTAAACTGAGCTCAAAGCAGTTGAAGTGGATTGATGCTGAAACGATCCAAGACTTGATGTTAATAATCTGGCGCACTCAAGAAGTTATGGAAAAGGAAAAAATATTTTCTGTTGTATTTTGTTTTCCTCTTTATAAGTTTCTGGAATTTTGTATTTTCTCCTTCTGTGGCAAAATTACTGACTGTTGATGACAGGATGGAGATGAAGTTGTCGTTCACAGGTAATAAAAGTAGGTTTCAATTATCAGACTTATATTACTGGAAGCAGTTCAAAGACTTAGAACTCATCTGGAACAGTTTCCTTTTCGTACCTAAAACAGCATGCAGGTATTGTATATATTAATTTGTATATCTCTCATAAACAGACCTTCTGTATCTTAGGATAGGCTGTATCTTATCACAGTCAGTGCAAATGTGAATCCTAAATCAAATTCAAGTAGTTTGTTGAATTACTGCATTATGTAAGGTTTGTGCATCTTGTTGAAATTTTCACCCTTCTGTTTCCCTAAAGCTACACAATCAAACACTTAAGAGAATGCAGAAAGTTTGAAAACCTTCTTTGGAAGTGTTTTCAAATAACACACTTTTTTTTGTCATCATAATGCCATCTTTCAATACACATTGTTCCAACAGAACTGCACACTTAAATCATGTTATATACTTTACATTAATTATTTCCTCATCTGTACTTGTCACATTTTCTCCAAATTTTAATAGATTGAGGTAAAGCTGATTTGTCAAGTAAAGTACCATTTTTGAGTATAACTACAATACAGCACCAGAGCTTTTTTTTTTTTTTTTTTTTTCAGAAAATGATAAATTAAAATTTTTATCTTGCTGATTGTCACAAAGATACCATGAAAAAAAAAAAAAAAAAAAAAAAAGATTTTAAAACCTCTTCCCCACCCTTCGATAGCTATGTAAGTAACCTATGGGCTAAGATTCATAACATATTTTTTATCCTTAGCAAGCAAGGAGTAAGATAATTGGTTTGTCCGACTGTGTATCTGTTTCAAAACCATCAAAACAATATATGCAATGGAATCTGAGGGGGGAAAAAAATCACATTGTAAAATGATAGATGATAATGTGCCCACTAGGTAAACTTTTTATATGACAGGGTTAGAGATCAAGGTTAGAGCTAATAATGTATTGCAGAAGACTGTAATTGTACAGAATATTTTCTGATTATGTTCTGATTTCTGAAATACTATTTTGATGTACTGTAGCTCATCGTAGGCTCTACTAGGTATTAATAGAAACGTCCTTTAGTAGAAGTAATCTCTTCCACATAGGGAGAATATATTGTTCAAAATAAGAAGACATGTTTCATTTTATAATTGGTTGAAAACTCCCGAGGAATAGTTGTTCATTCTGAAAGGTTCTGTAGTGAATAAATTGCCTCTTCTGCTTCAAAACTCTGGAAAGTCTTATCTTTTTGATTCAACATTTTCCTCAAAAAGTAAATTGAGAGGCTATGAGAGAAGAAAATTTTATTCCCATCTTTTATGTAGAAAGCAAAATATTAAAGTAAATTATATCAAAGATCTAATACTATGGATTCTGTTTTGGTTTATTTTGGCAGTGAACCTATTAATGCTTATTCTTTTAGACTTTTTTTTTTTTTTTTTTCCCAGAGTTAAAAAAAATATGAATTCTCTCTGAACTAAATCCTAGCAAATCTAATCAAAGGCAGCCACTTCACTAAGTGGAAGCAGGGGGTGAGGAGGAACTAAATTACAACTTTCTAAGAGATCCTAAAAAGCAAAATGGAAAAAAGCCATAGTCAATATAATAAATCATAACATCATACAGAGCTTATTTGGAGGGAGTTAAGGAGTGCTGATTAAGGAGGTGTTGGTGTTAAGGTTGTAATCAGGCAGCCATTTCAAGCCTTACTTTCACAGCCTGCTAACATGCAGGAATAACATTTATTTTGTGAACAGTTCTGCACTGATGTCAGAGAAAGATGAGAAAGGGTTTCTATTTTTTTCTTTCATCTTATTTCAGCTGTAGAACAAAAACATGTAGAATAAATGCTTTATGAGTTACAAAATTTGTTTTATGATTTTTCTCCCTGCTTCTCCTGAATGAAAGCTACCTTTTCCAAATATGCAAATTAACATCTGCATAATCAAAACTAAGAAAAAGTAAAATGGACTCTTTATATTCTCACATTAACATCTATGTGTTTACATATGCATGTGAATATGACAGTAATAGCTGCTGGATGGGAAATCTGTGACTAAAGGCCATATTTTCTCACATCATGTAAATTAAAAGTAATTCTGCTGAATTCAGAGAACCCAGGTTATTGTAAAAGTGGTATCTTTGAGAAAAAAAATTCAAAAGGCAGTTCTATCTTGGACTGGTGCATGCCTACTATTTAAACAACTGGGGGGAAAAAAAAAAAAAAAAAAAAAAAAACCTCTTTTTAAAACTAATTTGCATAGCCTAAATCATGTGTATTAACAAGCTGTGGAAAAACAGAATGACACTGCCATGTAAAAGAACATTATGATGAAACAGTCTTATTGTTCCTCTAGCAAAGCTGTGTGTATATGTGCAAAAAAAAGTTGAATAGATTGCAGTTATTTGCTTGAATTCAGTATATGTTAAATATACTTATTATTGATGGATTTCATTCTAATCTCCAGTTTTTATTGGCCCTGCTGAGAATATGCTATCAAGATTACCATAGCTGCAATATTGATAGTCCAAGGACCATACACATTTATTAAATGAACAAACATGATGTCATAATATTTATTATTTAATCTTTATTGAACCTTATAATGTATTGCACTGAATTAAATATTGAATTGCAAGGGTTCTAATTCACTTAGACTTCAGCCAGCCTAAATGATTTGAGAAAGTGACAATTTACTATATCTTGTCTTCAAACAAGTTTCATTAGCAACATAATGATTATGACATTCCAGAAATTATGTATGTTCCTGATTTAATTTTCCTCTAAATTAAACACATGGAAAAGCTGTAGGAGGGTACAAAGAAAGTTCTAACTGACACAAGTATGACTAAAGAGGAACCACATATAGAAAGAACCTGAGGGACCACACAGAATTTCCTAGGCAGTAACTATGATCTATGTTCTTTTTCTATACCTTTGTTTTAGCATCTCTTGAAGAAGCTGGAAATGGGGAGATGAAGATAGAAAAATAATAAGATACATGTAATCCCCTTGTCAAGACGATCTTATTCTAGTTAAATCTACTATATATATTTTTTTTTTTTAAATAAAATATGAGATCAAAAAGTTTAAAGCTTCAATAGTGTACATCCATCACAAAGCGGGGAAATAAAACTGAAAAGAATCATCATCCACAATCACATGGAAAGAGAAAATGTAAGCAAACATACAAGGAGAAATAAGATACTTAACTTTCTGACTCAAAGCATATAGAACATCACTGAATTAAGAAGCAAGCCTAGCAGACATAAAAGTTCTGGTGAAAACTAAATTGATTCCTGGCAATCTGTCATGACAGTTCTGTCAGAAAGACAGTTATGATGGATAGAGGAAGATGGAAATATGGTTCCAGAGGAAAATGTCTGCAACTGTACAGATATCTAACATGGCTACTGACTGTTGAGCCTTTTTATTTTATGTGGTTTGAGGTAAATTTGGAGTGAAAACAGGACATTGTACAAATAAAAGGGTTCATAAACTGAAAATGCAGGACTCGGATTTATTAGTTTGGAGAAATGGGCAATCAAGGTGAAAGAAATTAATATGACTGGTCAGGAAATGAAGTGAAAATTTAGACATGAATTTTAGAAATACTATTTCAAGGCCTCTCATGGAGAAGAATTGTGAAGTAGCTGAATGGCAAAGTATCATCAATTTACCAGAAGCATTAGAAAAAGTCAGGAAAAGAAGATTGAAAACCACTCTAAAGATGCATTATTGTAATTCCTCGGAATAAAGAAAATTCAGGGGGTTATGGGTCAGGTATTTCAGATTGCATTTAATTCGGATTAGGTGAAATTAGACAGCCTTAATAGCATATCAACATAAAGAATAACAAAGAACAGCATGCTGAAGAATGGCCCAGGTGAGCAACATGTAGAACTTAGACATCTCCCGCTGTTATTGTGATCAAGCCTAATGTAAATTTGACATTATGTATTAGAGGAAAAATTCACAGAAAATCTGAAGTTGCTATCCACTCACATCAGAAGAAAGGAAAAGTGAGATCTCGTTTTTGTTTGTTTGTTTGTTTTGTGTTTGTTTGTTCGTTTGTTTATAGGTAATGGGTGGCAATAGATTAAAGAGGAACAGAATATCACCACAAATCTGCTGTTGTTTCCAAATAGTTTTAAATTCATACATGTCCATACATCGGGAGTACAAACCTAAGACAAATTTTCAAAACAAAAAAAAACGTCTTTGTATGCTTTCGTCCTTTCATTTTCCTTAAATGCAAAAGAAATGGATCTTTTTAGCCAAGAGCAATACCACTAAAGTTATGCAGCTTCTAGCTGAAGCTGCCTGATATCTGACCAATCTGAAATGGGACTAAATTTGGGTCTACCTATGTCCTCTCGTGAACAGGAAATAGTCTATTTTGGGAGTGCTAGATAGTGCCAGAATACATTCTGTAAACATACATATTAAAATGCCCCTTTAAAAATGTTTAAATTAAAAACAGAAAGAATAATTGAGTGTTTGAAACTGCAATTATTAATGCCTAGAAATTCCAGAGGATAAGAGATGTTAGAAAAAATAGTTTTTACTCTTTTTTTTTTTAAAAGCCATACAGAATGATTTGAAAATTCATATAAAATGCCATTTTGAAAGTAATCCCATGGAAACAGAAGGACAGGCAAAGGACAGAAAATGCTTTATGTTCTCAAATACCTTCCAGGTTGGCTCAGCCCACCCAGACTATTGAGATGCTGTGATCAGACCAAAACATGTGCTTATGCTGTCAATGACTCCCCATATCAAAGCCACTTCTTAGCAAATTACTCTCTACATAGCTATATCATGATTGCATATTTCCACATCCTTTAAACCAAATTTCAGCAATATTTACCTAATTCACACTAATTATTTGGGGTATTTTTATATACAGTGCATTTGTTGTCTTCAGGTTATGTTCATACCTATGTGGAAATGTACTTGAGGACTTATAAGGCACACTGTCTTTTATAGCACTGTTTTACAAAAATGAAAGTAGCCCTCATAAAAATGAGAATGCAGTTTGTGCCACTGCATTACTGAATGTAAAACTGTTTTACCTACAAACACCCACCCTATATCTTAACTGATTTAACTTAATTTAACTTAACTGGATCTGCATTGAGATCATCGAATTATAAAGAGTAAAATAGTGATGAAATAATTCTTGTTAGAATTGGATGTTCACTGCCTTTTACATAGATGATGTCAAAACATATTGACAGTTCTGAAAGTAGGAAGACTAAAATACGGCTGATCATAGTAAAATGATCTTCCACCTTCCAAATTTGTCATATAGACTAGAGAATAGAGCTTATGATTTCTAGATCCCAGGACAGTGCCCTAGGGGCTTTAAATTTCCTTTCTGCTGCAGTATTGTGCAGGAAAGCAATGTCTTAGTGTTAACAGTAATGACTTGATTGAAGGCCTATTAGCTATTACCTTTCAAAGTACCAGAAAGCATGAGTTCATACCTACATAATCCCTGAAATTGGGTAAACAATAATGAATTACATAGCATTTAATTTCTGTTCATCTGCTTTGCTTTTGATTTAGTATTCGCACTTTCAACTTTTATTCCCCAGAATGATGAAGGTTAGAATTTTTTTCTTACAATAATTGAGGACACTACAATCAAAGTGCTGATAATTGTATATAATTACATATTGGAGCCAAACTGCGAAGAGAAGGTTAAGCACTTCAAGAGGAAAAGAAGGAATGCGAGATTTATAATTTCTCTACAAACACCCTGGAGAAGGGTCGTCCCACTCTTTTTACTGTTGGAGGGCCAGAAAATGCCCGTCTGGTGTGTTCTCAAAATAGCAGTGAACATTTTTTGACAGATTGAACATAAAGTTTAAAAATCATGGCCTTGTCCTTTCTTTTCACTGGCCTATGAAGACAGAGACATTAAAGGCAATTGGAACATTGTCCACAACCCACCACTGTGAGGCAGAGATTTTGTGCTACTGTTTAACCCACAGTATTTAATATGTGGACATGTGTTCTGCACTGCTCAATTACAGTAGCTCCACATACTTTCATGGTTTGATGCCTCAGAATAGAGTATTTTATAAAGGACTTCCTGAGCATGGCTAATTCCTTGCTGAATCAGCTAGACTGGTGGAGACTCAATTTTTACAGCTGTCTCAGCCTTTCATTCTAAAAAAGCCTCAAAATACTTACCAGTGAATTAAACTCTATGGTAACTTATTGGTAGGTTTCTGCTGAAACGATAGTGTCCCTACAGCAGTAATTCCTATTTCCATAACAAAATTGTGTTTTACTTATCCAGCTATTTGAAAGATGGTACTAGAGTGGATTCATTTAATCAATTTATATTGTCATCCATAAGACCTTCTATTTTTAAAGGCCTATCATATTTTAAAAGACAATTACAGTGATAAAATATATATATATATATATTTGTGACAATGCCAAAACAAAAAATAATTATTTCCACTTATTGGGAATCAAGTTGTAATCATATTATTTTTTCCTTCTTTCAGTCCCAAGCAGAAACTAAATATCCTGTCACTTTCAAAGTGTAGAGCCCTACAATTTTTAAAAAATATTTAGTTATTTACTATGTAATGAGAAACTCAGATTTGTACTTTCATATGCTTTTCAGTAGAAGAACCAATTTCTGAGTTGTTCATGTAGTACAGCTCTCATTTACAGAATTCCGTAACAAGACTCATCGAACAAATAAGTAAATGTAATATTTATACCGTTGACCCTGAGAAAGCACTGCAGAAATGGAAGCAAAGCAAATACTCCACTCTGACATGTATGGGAAAATTCCACCCAAGTCAACTCCCAGCAGCATCTTTCAGGTAACAAAAATAAATAAATACATAAATAACTATTAAAATAAAATATCTAATCAGAATAATAAACCCAAACAATACTCAAATGCTGAAGATATTTGAAATCTGAACTTTGTAACCAAGGATCTTTTCGTAAATCTATTGGAAGAGGCAGATAAATTTCATGCTATAAAAGTGTAAGAGAAATTTTCTGTTTTTCTGTTGTATCACTATATTGTAAAACATTAAAACCTCCTGATGGAATTTTATGGGCCAGATTTTTAAATAGGTGGATATGGTCATTCCATTTGATCATATGGTAGAACTTTTCCATTTCTAATATGTCTTTTTATTGGTCAAGATAATTGCTGTTATTTATGATATTTTCCAATACGCAATTAGCTAGCAAAATGTGATATTGTGTCACAATTACTTAATTACTTAATCTATCTGTGTTTTGTCATCAAAAAAGTGTCTCAAAAAAAAAAAAAAAAAAAAAAAAAGCAAACCACCACAATAAACATAAATTCTTAATACTTAGAGCTTCAGTATTATTCCAGTTGGGTGTGTTATATATGGAGTGGTAATTCGTGTCGAGAAGATGGTTGATATTAATAAAGAAGGGGGAGATTTGGGAGTGTGGCCATGTGGCCAAACACCATGGTTGATGATAACATTAGACTCTTAACGATGAGGCCATCAGGAATGTAAAAGAGTTTAGAGGCAACAAAGACGGGTGATTCAGGAGACTCCATGCAGTCTCGGGTTGCCTGTTCTCGTTAAGGCATGGAAGTTTCTGTGTGTTTGCTGTTGCTGTTATATGCAAAATTGTTTGACCAATGAAAAGTTGTTTTGAAAGGAACTGCTGTGGGGAGAAGGGTATAAGAGGGGAGCCTGCCCTCAAGATAAAAAAAAAAAAAAAGGCAACACAATGATGTTATGTCATCAATAAAGAAGCAGAAAGAAGGAATGAAAAGGAACAGGCTAGCAGAATGCAGACCAGTACGGGAACAGGCACATTGATTGCCTCATGAAGATGGGTTCGGCCAAACCCAGCAAACTGCTCAGAGAAGCTCGTACAGAAAGTCGCTGGAAATAGGCGCATCAGAGCTGGGAAGAAGCTCAAGCTGAGAGAAGCAGACCCGCGCACACAACTGCCCCTCGGCGGTAAGCAGCTGGGCATTATGGGGAATCATACGTCCTTAGAAACGAAGACTGCCCTGGTAAACTTACAGGTTATTCTCCTTATTAACAATCGGACAGTTAATGATCCTGAAACACGGGACCAAATTGAGGTCAGGGTGTGGGACTCTGTAACTAAAATCGACAAGGTTGCAGTGGGATTGCTCGGCACCTGGCGAGCAGTCTCTGAGGCCTTAAAGAGCCATGTGGGACCACAGTCAGAAACGTGTGCTTTGCCAGATAGTGAGGGAGCTGCGGGCTCGTTTACTGATCCTTCTGCTACACCATTTCCCCCACCCCCACCGCTGCTGCCATCAAAGGCCTTTGCTGTTACGCCCCCTGGTGACCTGGACGTGCCTTTTGACCCAGGCCCTATTGGCCTTGAGAACGAGATGGATATGCTTTTTTGCGATCCGGGAAGAACGGGATATATAAGGCCCGAAGGCCGAGTTGCTTGACAACTTAAAGCAAGGCATATTGCTCACAAGGAATGGAAAATGAAGACTTGTTTGTAATCAAGAAAAGGAATGGAAAAATTGAGACTGTTAAGTCATGGAACTTAAAGGATTGTTTGTTACTTTTTCTGATTGTACATATGTATAGGTGTACTTGGGTTTAGTATGTAAAAGAAATGTTCTGTATATTTAGGAAGTTAGATGGTGTGTGCGTGTTGGTGGAGCATAGACTCCCCGCACACCCAGCGCTGTTTACTTGCCTTTCATACCTTTTATAAATATTTTTTTTACAAATATTACTAAATTTAGATTGAGTTGAGCCTTCATTTATAACAGGTGTGCTTCTTTACTATGAATTTACTGAGTATTCCTTTACTATGAACTGTGGACACACAATATCATGTAGAAATAGGGCCAAGCATGTGAGGATTCTGGTTAGTGCTGTAAAGAATTTTCTGAATTGTAAGACAGTTTAAAAAATTTTTGGAACACATTCATTTGGGAATAATATTTAAAACCCAAGCTTCCATTTATGTTCTTGTAATTTCAACACTTTTATAGTAGCTATTACTCCTAATTATCAGGGAACTCCCACTAGTCATGAGTAGGGACTCTCCCGTGGCAGTAGCTTGAACCAAATTAGTAACTGACTAAAGCTATTATGAACGAGGCTTTTTCTTACTGGTGGATGAAAGTCAAGTCTGTAAATGGGAACAAAACCCAAAATGGTTATAAACAGCAATCTTAAATCACTGTACAATAGGCATATCCTGCAAAATAACTTGTGGATGTAAGCATACATATCTATTATTAAGTTAATGTTTTAGTACTGTTTTGATGTTTGTCTACTGCACTTTGTTTTCCCAGGACTGTGTAAGCATGTACATTGCTCTGAACAAGTAACAACTCAATTTTAGGTTATCTCCTCTCACTATTTTCAGAAAGTACATTAGATAACTTTTGTTGATAGCATTGTAATGACCCTCAGTTGTTTCCAGACTCTCTTAGGGTGTTAATATTTGATATGCAATCACATTCTGTGAGCTGTAAAAATGTTTATGACTGTGCATAGAGCAACAGAATGTTTTACATTTTAGTTGAGGCATCATACTGACAGCCCAAAACACAAAACATCCAGTGTGAATTAATCTCTCTTTTTACTGTCCAGATTCTTGACTCAGCCTGCACAAGTTTAAATTAGGAGCACCTTTCCTTATTTAAGTGCTCTCATACCAATATACTTTTGGTGCTTATGCATGCTTTCTCTTTGTTTGTTTGTTTGTTCACTAAGTTCATGGCCACTTCTGTGCTTACATATTGTATTGAACTATTGAACTGGGGCTACAGAGATCAAAGGTAGAAAGAAATGAGTACCACTAAATACGGAGTATATCTACTGACTTGTTTAAATAATTTAGATTAATCTTTTGAAAAGTAGGATTTGCACCTGAGAAAAGCACTTGTGGATTTTAAAAACCATGTCTTTTAAGTGATTACAGTATTCTGAAGAATAGCTTCTGCAACAGCTTTATGCTTACAAGGTGTGCAAAGCAGCACATTATTTCTACTGAATGGGCAATAACAGCTTTATACTAAGGAAGTTAAACATCTCTCAGAAATGAAAGAACAGTATTCATAACTTCTGTTTTAGCTTACTGTAAAAATGCTCATGAAACTGAATGATCAGCAAGAACTTTGGTCTGTTTTTATTTGCTTGCAGTATGTGCAAGCCTGTTAAAATATTCTTTTATCTAAAGTATAATTAGGAGACAACCATACCATGAGGAGATAAATCATTAACTGCTTCAGGGAAAAAAAAAAAAAAAAAAAAAAAAAAAAGGCTAATCTTGAATTTAATTCAAAAAGCTTTTGAAGGCTGTACTTTTATTCCTAAACAAAAGGTTTCTTTCTAGGACAAGCTACCGAAGACTTTACATTGACTTGCACAATTGCTTTGCACACAAAATGTATTTAATAAAAAGGATTTAAAAATATCAATATTTTTACATTATATAAAAATTATTATATAAAAAATCTATAATTTTTGATGTTTAAACTTCCCTTTGAACCTTTGAGGTCCAGCTTTCTGCCTTTCATAATTCTTTTCTCTTATACCCTTAAGTTTTGATTAGTGGTATGTGCACAGATAGTGGTCTAGTGTCTGTGCATCTGGCTCACAAAATAAATGCCTTTCTACCCCAAAAAATACAGCAAACAACAAATCAAATGAAACAAAAATCACTTTTTACTTTACAAAGTAATTCAGATAATTCTACTTTATTAAGGTTAATAAGTAGATCAATAAAGAGAAATAAATAAATTCAAATGTAATATGTCACAAGACAAATACATACAACAAATGACAAGTGCTGACTTATGGGGGTGAAAAAGATTAAATGAAGTGGTATAATTTAAAAGGAAATTCTGGCCAAATACACTAATTTTGCTGAAAAATCAATTCAGCAACAAAATTATTTTTATAATCAGAAAAAGATGATCTTCTGAATGTTATCATTACTGTTGAATTGCTGATACTGGTCCTATGATCATAATTGACAAATTTATTTTGAATGTTAACATAAACTTAAAGAACAGTGGCATTAATTCACAAAGATTCATGAGCTGTTTATTTTCTTAGCATAGAGTTGGACATAATGTTTAAGAAATATCAAAGATAAAAACATATTTTGTTCAAGAGCGTATCAAAGAAATAAGACAACTATTATTTATTTTTTTTTTCACATTCAACACTATGTCATTGTGTAACTGCATTGACCTGTGTTATAATGCCTGAATTCTCAACACATCTGAAAACATAGCAGGGGATAAATACGAACTTAAAAAACTAATTATAAATGCCCATTAAAAATATACTTGCTTTCTGTTCAAAACTAAGGCCATTTCCATTCATTAAAGTTTTATTTTAAATACTAAAAAGCGCATTTATTCTCTAGGATTTTTGTGTACCTTGAAAAGTCATTAATCATTCCTTTTTATTTCTTTATGAAACATTTAAGATTTGTGTTTGAGTTAATTAAGTACATAATTTTTGTTTTGTTTTATGACATTTATCAAGTGATATGATTAAGCTTTCATGTTTACATTAACAGTTACAGATTTTGAATATGTACTGATATAAACAGGTAGTATTAGCAGGTGAATCAGTCACTCCTCCCTGTGTGCTGTAGTGAGGAGAATCAGCTATGGTAAGACCATATGGTAAAATCAGCTATGGCAAGCCAGATTTCTGGTGATTTGGACCTACTCTATGTGAAATACAAGACATGAGCTTAGATTTTCTGGATCAAATCTTCGAGGGACTGTAACTGGGAAGGAGTTTTTCCTCCTTTGCATGGTTTGAACTGGAAATTATTTTGAGGTATCAAAATAATTGGTATCATTAACACACACACCAACAATGAAAAAAGCAAAACACCACAGTATAACTACCAACTGCATAGTTTGCATATGGCTAAGATATATATGTATTCTGTGCCTGGAATTGGGCTTTACAATTGGACTCACACTGATAGCGATAAAAGTGAGTGCATCATCTGAATTTTCTCCTGAGTAGTCTCCTTGTGGTTTCCCTGACCAAGACAATAAACAACCCCAAGTGAAAGTGGAGGAGCAATCTATTTTATATCCAAATGGATTGGTTTAATATCTTTACTACGAAATGTAATAGCAACAATAGAGCATTTTCATGATGATCTAAAGGTTTTGGCAAATGAGTGACTCAACAAAAAAGCCTTGCATCTCTCTGCAAAGTCCTCAGGCAGTGCTGAGCTGTCAGCACTGCTGCTTCTGATGGAAGCAGGAATCAGCACACACTATGACATCTGTGTCATCTGCTCTGCTCCCTGGGTAGCTCAGGGATTGCATCTGGCTCCTTAGCCCCATTTTTTAGCAACTGGGAGCCAGGAGCTAGGGAAACAGGCACTGTGAGCTATTTTCTTTCTCTTGCTGAAACCTGTAGCCATGACCTTGAACCCAAGGACTTGAAATAAACAGGTCTATACACTCCACTCCAACTTATTTAGGGATATTTTTGAGAGGCTGGCCATCACTATGATAGAATTTGCCCTCTTGTCACAGGTAGATTGGTGTAGTTCTTACTTGCAATTGAGTACATATGCTGCCATGCCTTGCTAAACTATGTGTCACCAACTTTAACTTATATGGGAAGCATTATGTTGTATTAGCAGAAATCAATATTAGTGGTTTGCTGGGTGACATGAATAGAATCTTTAAAAAAAAAAAAGATCAAACCAAAAAATAACATAAACTACGGTTGCAGTTTTGAGCAAACTAATAATACATGATGTGGTTTCTTGTCACTTTCCCTCCTAGCACCCTGTTCAGAAAAATGTAATTATTATTTTTTTTTTTTTTAAATTAAATTCTTTCATAAAAGTAACACTTTGTCCTTATAGAGCAGTGACTTCTCTACTGAACTTTATTTACCTTTCTTTCAGATATATTATGGAGAATGTACCCTAGAGATGTAAGGAAATGATATGAAGAATTCATACCTCCTACACTCAAAATATCTTCTCTCAATAAATATAGAAAATCAGAATAAATAAATAAAATAACCTTAAGCGTGGTTTTTTTGTTGTTGTTGCTTTTTTGTTTTTTTTTGTCTTACAAAGTGGAAATATGTTCCATGATTTTGTTCTTAATTCTGAAGAATAGTTCTCATTGACTATTTTGAATGTTATGCATGATCAGATGTGACAGAATCATACAATTTTTCTGCCTATGTTTGATACAAGAAAACTAATTAGCTGAAACTCCAATAACTACACAATGATATCCAAATGCTTATTCCATTTTTTGTCTATATCTTCTGAATCACCAATCCTCAAAGAAACACATTTTATTAATCTGTGAGTCTTGTCTTTTTTTTTTTTTTTCAATTTACAATTACATTTACAATACTTACATTTTCAATACTGCAACTAAAATTCTGCTTGATACGTGACTCTACTAACAGCAAATGTGATATAGTCACAGTCTGAGAATTATAAAAAATTAAGGAAAGTAAGAAAAAAGTAAGAAAAAGTAAGTGCTTTAGAAAAGTAAGACATAACTATGACACAATTTACATACCTTTCTGGATTTTATGCACTCATGCATAAATTTCAATAAGGAAAATTCTATCACAGTATTTCTTTAGTTGAGATAATTTTATTCTAGAAAATATTTGTTGTCTCATACTTCCTACCAAGTCCCATTAAGTAAATGAAAACTCGTGTGCCTTCATAAAAATTTAATCTAATTTTTGAGCCACTATCTGCTCTTTAAAACATACATACAGAGATAAACATACATATTGAGATAAATAATTTCTGCGTGAGCTGAAAACATAACTAAGGGAAGAATTTTTCCCAGAAATGGTGAGATGTTTCACTTCTTTATATATATATATTTTTGCGTATCCTTAAAAATGTGTTTAGGGCTTTTATTTTTCACTTTGAAGCAAAAGTGTGTGACTATAATAAATCTACAGGCGCTGCTTACCATTACTGTAGCAATCACAGGAGACAATTTGATGCTAGTGACAGCCTACGTATATCATTTCAGATGACTGCCCACTTGGTAATATCACAAGCAGTAGCTTTATATATATATATATATATATACACATATATATATATTATATATATATAATTATATATATATTATATATATAAGTATATAATATATATATTTTATATATAATATAATATAATAAATATAATATAATATAATATAATATAATATAATATAATATAATATAATATAATATAATATAATATAATATAAATATTATAATAATATAATATAATTATATATGATATTATATAATAATATAAAAATATTATTTATAATAATATATAATAATATTATATATATATATTATATAATTTAAAGAATTTCAGCACTGTGCAGAACAACAAAATGCATCCCCCACCTAAGCTCCAAGATGTGATCTTACTGGTCTTTTTTTCTTTCTTTTTGATTTCAGAATACTTTTGAACACTGAAGTTCTTGGCATCTGTAGAAAATGCTGCTAGCTTCAAAAATCCAGCCAGAAACAACTTAATACTGTCTCTATGCAAAAAAAAATTTGCTATGTTCCACAGAGGCATGCATCAGCCATGTCCTATATGTTAATAGGAACATAAAACTCTAAGATGCTTTTCTGGTTAGAACTTTTTCAGCCATATTTTTAAAGGGATTAAGCTCCATTCTCAGGAAAACATCAGTACTGTGTTACAATATAGTTTCACATAAACTGATTTTTTATGAATCCCTGCATATTCTTTAAAGTACACCCAAAGTTCAATCTAATCTAGATGGCATCATCAAATTTTTATACCATTACTATAATTACATTTGCACACACAACTCAATTACCAAAGATACGGATCGTTACCTGCACAATTTGATTATGAAATTTAAATCAATATATTTGATATAATTACAGTTAAGGTTACAATACATTTTGTCACAAACCACATTATACATTACTGTCTTGTTTTATGCATTTTAATAATTCACTTTAATCCAGTATACTTCAATAAAAAGGGATATTTTTCTTTTGGAGTAATTTCACTAAATGGGAGGAGATGGGAAAATATATTGTACATTAGCAAGTAAAGCTAAGCAAGTTATCTATCCTGTATTTTGTTTAATAATCTATATTCACATTGCTGTATTTTGTTAAGAAAAAAATATCATTGCTATGCTCTTTTATCTGTGTTCATAGAAACTAATCCATAGAAGGAAATGTATAGGAGGAGACATCTGCAAAGTTAAAGTCAAATTGGGTGTTAACACAGAACATGTGCTTTAATATGGTTGTCCAGGTGCCAAATGAGTGTCAGATTGGATTCAAAGCTTAAATTTGGACAATTCTGAACTAGCAAATGTGTGACAGTGAGTAATTCATATACGCACTAATTTGTGCATGTACATTAACTGTCTCTAGAATATAGTCATTTGGGGGAGATGCAGCAGGGAATCTGTTTAGAAAATACAAATATACACTTCTAAAACAGATTAGGACCAGAAGCAATTTAAGAATATCCATATTTCATACTGAGGAAAAAAATTGTTAGGTTATTCCTATAAAATTTAATTTAAATTAGGGTGTAATTCAGTTCAAAATGTTTCCATACATATGTTTAGTCAAAGTTAACTATATAGTATGACAAGCCTTTTGTATTTTGAGATTTCTTTTGTGATTTGATATTATTTCACTTTGAGTTAAATGCTTATTCACTTGATTTAAAGGAAAACGTTAAACATGTTTCATCTTAAACATCATTATAAGTACCAAGATGCTTGCTGTAGCTGTATGCTTTTATCTCCTTTACAGGTCAAATTATTAACAGTAATTTAAGATTTTATTGTTAATAATCATTATTAACAAACACAACAGTAATGTTTATGTTATCTTAACAATTATAATATACCTCTTAGTAACAGCATATCATAACAAATGTTTTATTGCAACTTCCTGATGATCCCTGAAAACTGTCCTTGAAATATTCATTTATTTTATTTTTATTTGAATGATCTGTGTTTGACATTTTTTCCAGTGTCAAGAGGCAAATTTAGCAGTGAAAGGCCTGATTTTCTAAAAAGCATGTAGCAACGCCTGATTTAAAGGTTTTATAGGTTCATATTTATTTAAGCACAGGCAAGTTAATATATTCTCAGCTTGAAATGAGGAACCATACTGTCTTAGAAACATCGTTAAACAATACAAAGGAGTTTTAAGTCCTAGCTATTTAATTTTTTCCCCTCAGTAACCTGAGCCAGTTAAAAATTCTCTTCAAGGTGAAAGACACTGAAAAAATGGCTTTAATTTAGAATTAATATCATGTCTGTTCCTCAATCAATTTGATTTCTTTATTAGACTCTTAGCGGAGTATGGAGTTAGGATTTCTCCCTTCTCCAGAAATTTACATCTTCTTCTACATAAGTGTTAAATCAGCATGATTATGAAAGGAAATTTTTTCAAATCCAAGATTAAAATTGCGATGTTATTTGTGAAAACAAAAGAACTTTTTTTTAGCACATTTTTTTAGTCACCTTGAACACAGTATCACTCCTTGTTTTCATGTTCTGATGTGGTTGTTGTTATTGTTGTTTATTTTCTGTTGTTTTCCCCAGGGTCTTGATTTAGATGTTGTGGTATTTTTTTCCTAGTGGTTTTGGGGTTTGAAATTAATTATTGGAAGTAAATACATGTATATCCCAGTGATGTTTATACAAAGGAAAATGCAGTGAGTGTAGGAGAAGTAGTTCTTGCTTTTCTCTGTGGCCTCATCAGCCTTATGTATGCTAGCAAAAAGAGAGAGAATGGGTATCTTTTAGGCTTTTATCATGTGCAGCTACTAAGTTCTGCTATTTTTAATTTAAATCACATTTCAGATTCCACAGTGGAAGTTAATAAGTTATTCTATAGGAAAAGAAACTGTATTTTTTCTCAGAGTTATTAATATACTTTCAAATGGACATCTGCAGAAATGTACTTTAAGTTTATGACTATAATAGCTGATACCTAAGTAGGGATAAAATGTTGTCTTGTTCCTGGGAATGGATTTTCTTGTCCTTATTGAAAGATGGTTTAACAACACAAATTAAGTTAATATTAGGAGACCTGTTATAATTCCATTAACTATTTAGAAAACATGAAATAAAAAGTGGCAAATCTATTTACAGTCCTTTCAAGTGGGAATATTGGAGAAGAAAAAAAATAAAATCATTTTATCCAGCATATCAGCTCATATCCATGTATTGATTCTTCAGGGTTTAGTCTTTTATCTATGATCTATGTCCCATTAACATCAGAGATCATGGTACACCAAAGAATGGTTCTATTATTATCTCAAGTTGTATCTTAGCAAGTCTTGAGCTGTTCAGTCATGACTTTGACCCTCAAGGTCATTTAATGAAAAAATATACATTTCCAGAGTTACAGCTACCTGTGGCTAAAATTGGATTGCTATGCCCTAGCCAAGTCTACCTCTTATTTGAACCATATAAATTGTGACAAGTATTTTTCTAGCAGAAAAATAGCTAGCTTATTGGAAGCATTCATGATATGTGCTACATGAAATGTATGGAAAGACATCTATTGGGATGAAAATCATCTTGTTCTGGGGAGATGAAGAGAAAGTTCCATTTATTTCTTTATCATTTTAGGATGTTACTTAAGTTTTTACTTTGGTAAAAAGAGAAACTTCCTGCTCCCTAAACCATTGCATTGAAATAGCACTCTGAATGAAATTAATAGACTATTCACTGTGATATGGAGCACAAATAGAGAAAATAGTTGGGCTATGTTCTGTCAAGAATAAAAATGTTGCTTCTATATGGTTCAGTCTGGAGCCCCCTGTAAGGCAAACCAGGATTCCTCTATTTAAATGCAGAAGTTCCTATAGACTTTAATATAAAGCCAGATTCCATACCTTAAAACTACATCTCTGTGAATCAGGCACAACAAGGGACAAGTGAAATAAAAGAACTGATAGGTTGCAGATATTGTATCCTGAATAGAATCTGGAAGAAGTTCACAGCATTTAGGGTAGACCTTGAGACCCTGAGATGATGTTTCCATCATCTCAGTTATTCCATACCCTCTGACGTCATGCTAAACAATAGATAGAGGTAGCTAGCCGGGATGGGGGTCCATCTGCTCAGGGATAGGCTGGGCATCAGTCAGTGGGTGGTGAGCAATTACATTGTGCATCACTTATTCCGTACACATTAGTAGTAGCAGTACTATTATCACTATTATTATTTTTGTTTCCTGTCTTAATAAGCAGTCTCTGCTTATTAACAAAACCCACAGGCTTTGTTTTCCTATTTCTCTCCCAGAGAGGGAGGGCGGAGGGTGAGCGAATGGCTGTGTGGTGCTTAGCTGCCAGCCAGGGGAAACCACAACAACAGCAATGTAGTCATGTAACCAAATTAAAGCCAAAACTTTCAGCCTGGTCCTTGACCTGAATAGGGAGTGAGGATCCGGATCCTGGCATTTATACGTGATAGTTTATATGCAGCCAAAGTAAATACTGTAGTCAGAGGTCATGGCGCTAGATTTTGAAAAGTCCTGCATAAAGAAGAGATCTCAGAAAAGCAAATTTAAACATTAATGTCAAGAAAAGTCTTCCTGATTGCTATATTCTTTATCTGTTGTGACTAGACAGATGAAAATCTATGAAGGCAATTTTGCCTTTTAGGTCATTTTCTTTTATGTATTTATTTTATTTATGTTTATTTATCTTATTTTAACAGGCTCTGTACTAATTTTCCTCACAGAATGACTAGCAGAAATATGACCCTTAAGTGCCTTTTGTAATTAATTCATTAGGTCAACTCTACCCAGTAAGACCCTTGTCAGGTTATTTCTATTAGCGATAAGGAGCAATTGACCCTAAAACATTGAAGCCAGGTATATGAGCCTATTCCACAAGGTCTCTTGGCTCCACCTTTGTTAAGTGAAATCTGCCAGGTGGGGATCATTTGACCTTTGATATATAGGAAGCATGAGGAGCTGTAGAGGGAATTGTCTCTCCAGGGGAGTTTGAGGCTCAGGTTACCTAGGGTGCTTTTCTACTGTTCTGGTGAAATGGACTCAGTGTTCCCCACTAGGCTGCTTTTTCTTCATGTTTTCTAATGTCTCTGTGAAATAGTTTTAGAGACTCTATGAGCTACTTACTTTGGTGGTGCTTTCTCAGTACAGTGAAACCCTGGTGGTACTACTTCAGTGTGAAGTAGTTGGGAAGTGACTCAAGTTCAGAAGCTAGCGGGTAAGTGTTCGTGGGTTCTACAGTTGTTTAATGTTGAGGAGTTTGAGTACTTCTTTTACCTTGTCTGTTTTCAGTGAAATTATTTACATGGTTTCTAAGCACCCTTCCTAGTCCTACAAAAAACTCAGAAGCTCAAGTGCATACAGGTAAACCTGACTTTAAAGAACGTTCTGAAGTATTTGTTAAGATTGAACAACATGCTGTGTGAAAAAGGTGCCTTAATGTCTATTCAAATTTTGCCTTTTGGTAAGTAGAAATAAATTTGGATAGATACTGGTGGCATTATCATTACTTTTACTAAGTGGAAACTGTGAGAATGGGCTGTTCATAAAAGAAATACTGTTTACACGATATGCAAGTCAAAAGCATCTAAATTACTAAAAGTTACAGTGTCAAAGATACAACTTTTAAGAAAGAAAATATAGTTGGACGTGTCCCCTTAGCCGCTCCATAGATTGGCTCCCTGAAGAAAAAGTGTGAAAGGTGTAATTGTTAATAGCTTCTGAGGTAGGGTCAGGGGAAAATGTTTTTTTCCCACTTGTTTACTCTTCCTTTCTTCTTCTCCAGGCGAGTTATGGTAGCTTTCCAAAACTGAGTATTTTGGGGATGTTAAGACCAGCGTGTTCTTATTGTTATCTCTCTTGAATGCACTTCAGGTTTTGTCTAACATTAAACAAATACTCAAGAGTGTCATCCAGAGATCTGTCCTGAGGCAGGATAGTTATGAGTGACAGCGAGAGTGGGAGGATCTGGACAGGCATTTAGAGCAGTGGGCTCCTTCAGTGATTTGGAAATTGACCCCTGAATAACTGAAAACAAAAAAAAAAAAAAAAAAAAATTGTGGAGTGGTGGAGTGCTTGAAAAAGATGTCATTGCCCTGGCAGTACCAGACAAACACAAGTCACTGCAACATGCTGGGGCTTTGCCTATGCTTACTGAGCTCTATTCAATGGCAATGTAAGTGACAGACTCTGCAGTCACTTCAGCCTCTGAGACAGACCCAGCTGCCACTTCTGCCCTAAAATGGGCCCCAAGGCTGAGCCAGGGAAATAAACATCATATGCCAGCTCATTGGCAGTAATGACCTGGAAAGACCATGAGGAACCCCCACTGGATGAATTGGCTAAACAACTCTGGCAGTACAAAGTCTCTTCTCTTCCTTACAGGCCTGGTCCCCCACTTCTAGGCAGCCCACAGACCTCAGGTCCATAACAGCTGCTGAGCTGAGGAAAGCCAGAGGCCAAGAAAGGCCAGACATGAACAGATCTTCTGCAGCTGTTGTGGAATAAGATTTTACTTCCCATAGCATCAATTGTCCTTTTGTAAGATTTCTGCTTTCACTATTGCATGGTGGAGCAGGTTTCAAAACCAGGGGAAGTTTAGGCTGGACATCAGGGAGAGGCTCTTCACCAAGAGGGTGGTTGCACACTGAAACAGGTTCCCCAGGGCATGTCTGAATTTAAAAAGCAATTGGACTGTGCAATGGTCACATGGTCTAAACTTCCGGGTAGACCTGTGTGGTGCCAGGAGTTGGACTTGATGATCCTTATGGGTCCCTTCTAACTCAGGATATTCTATGATTTCTACAGTTCAAGTAGATGGCCTGAGTTAACAGGACTAATTTTACTGTAAACATACACAAATGATTTTGTCAACAATGTGCACAACATCCAGCACGTGGGTGGTAATGAGCAATTGAAGGTCAGAGGGGAGGGGGTAACATCTGCCTAGCCTGATCAGGAAGAGGATATGAAGCTATAGAAAAGATTTCACTGACATAACTCAGCTGATGGCTTTTCTGTGACAGGTTTCAATGGCTATATGCACTGTGCTTAATATCAGTGTTTTGCTTGTAGAAAGATTGTCCGTTATAGCCATTTCCAAACACATGAAACAATATCACTTCATCTTCATGTATTTCATCTTTATGGCTTGACTCCTTGGGGCTTCACTGTTAAGTGCTGCACAGACTAGTGGAAGTGTGAGGAAAAGGGAGAAGGAGAGGGGGGAAAAAAAAAGGAAAAGGAAAGAAATGAAAGGGAAAAGGGGGGGGGGGAAGGAGGAAGAGGAACAAGGGGAATCCCCAGATAACTGTTTCTCTTTGAGATAAATGCTGTGACTCTTTTCTACTTGCTGGAAGGATTTTACAGAAGTCTTAATAAAAGCATTTTTTCTAACCTGAACTTCCACAGTCACTCCAATGTCTAAATAGGACACAGCTTTGTTGAACATTTCCTCTGCATGTAGTGAAATAATAATTTTATGCTTTAAGGGTATGTTTGTCCTATGTTAAGCTCTCTTTGTATAATGATGTACGCTAATCTATTTTTAATAAGACCAATTTGGTCTCAGTTGATTAAAATAGTGTGGGTAAGAGCTACGCAATAATCCAAAAAGCCTGATAACAGTCCTTATTTAATATCTTGGAATCAACTTTAATTAAAGAAGTAATGTCCAGATCCTCAACTGGTGTAAAATGGCATTAGTTTTAATGAAACTATGCCAATTTTCACTCACTTAATGTCTGACCCCATGACTGTGCCTGGTTTGTTTTTCACTAGGTTTATTCTCTTTCACTATTAATGAAATGTTTCCTGCTTCATTTCCTGAATAAGAATGCCAGTTGACTTAAGGGAAAAAAAGAAACCAACAACTTAACTATATATGTATTAGCAACCAATATTTCCTCAATGCACATTAGCACTGAGCTCAGTAAAGAGTCACCAGTTTACAAGAGTTAAGAAGCTGATCCTGAAGTTTTCTGACTCTCAATAGGCTTTATTTAAAACCCTAGACTCGAACTTTGAGTCCATAACTAATACATTTTTTTTAAGGTTTGCATATTTAAGCTGTATCACCTAAATTTCTTTATTCACTGACAAGCAGGAAAAAAAGTTCTTTAGCACTCTGTGAAATGGCTTAAGAATTCTCCCAGTAAAATTAAATAAAAGTTAATGTTTCATATTTTATGTGGGTATATCTGTTTTACCTTTCAGTATCAACACGGTTTACCAAAACTTTTATCATAGTATAGTACATGAAACAAAAAGTGTCCTGTTTAGCTGTGTGCCCAATCAATTCCCATAGGAAGCTGTGCTAATTAAATGTCACAATTCTGTGAAGACTGACTGGAGGACTGGGGTGGAATCTCAAATGAAACTTTCACCTCTGTAATATGTAAAGGACAGTTTCTTTCCAAGTGACTAGCACATCTCAATGGTTCATTCTGTAGTTTTAGTGAAAACCTCACATACTCTTTTTTTCTTGTAATAGATTAATATGATACTGATTCAACTATTAGGATGAAATCTTGGTCCACTGACTTTCCCATTGACTTTGACAGGACAAGAATTTAATCTTTAATGTACTCAGCTTACTTTAAAATCACATAACATGACTTTTGTGCTCATCAAGGATGACTAATCTTATGATGTCTAAAAATCATATATGTCTAGTTAGATATTTCCAAAACTACCTCTACAACACTATTACAAATACTTGTCTGCTACTCAAGTACACTTTGTCTACATGGCTACAAGAGACTTCTACACAAATTGTTATACAGAAAATTGTATTTCATTCCCCATTTATATTTTAGAAGTAAATGAACATGTTTAAATAAAGCAGGTAATATTTTCTTAATGTCTAGAAATACAAGTGAACATTTGGAAAAAAAAAATCCACTATTTTTTTCAGCTTCAAAAAGTTCACAGTATTACATATCTTAGTGCTCAAAAATGTCTTTGGAGGAAAATAATCATTTTATTTTATCATTTGTAAGCTTTCTAGTACATTTTGGGAAAGAAAATAAATTATTTAATGTATGAATCATGTATCTGGCTTTAGAAACAAAACATATTTATAAACTGTAACACATAACAGATCTTTCCTATCTGATATTTTAACTGACTCACTTGCAATGAATGCTATAAAATGGATCAAAATCTCCCTTATGTCCTCTAAGATTATTATTTCAAACACAATAACAAAAATACTGTACAAATAAAAATCACAGAAGTGTTGTAAAATGTTTCCTGATCATTCTGAGTGCTCTTTCCTATGACCACTCTCTTACACTAATGTTTACCATTTGCAGTCTTGGTATGTTTTCAAGTATTTTGGAAAAGCATTAAATTTGACATGAAGCTGGTTGCTTAAACTTTATTCAGTCCATGAAGATTAAGATAATGATTAAGTATAGGATCTATCTGTACAGAGCAGGGTATTATTATTGAAGCAGCCCTGACCCTGAAAGGTGATCATTCTTATCAGACCTCACAATCTCTGAGTCTCTCACCCTGCTTGCTAGGAGTGAATGTTCACAAAAGTCATTCAGGCCATCCATAAAGAACACTTTGTTTAGAAGAAAAGTAATTTCCAGTTTGATTTAATAGCTTATTGGATGAATAGATGCTAACAAGTAATCTGGAACATCATATTCAAGCAGAAAGTTTTTGTTTTGAATACATGTATAAGGTGATTGTAAGTTTCACTGAGGTGATCAGTGAAAACTCTACTCATTCCAGTATCTTAATCTATTTCCTTAGATGATATATAGATCTAGAATATATGGAATAATATCTGTTTAGGTTTCTTACACCACCTAATTTTAAATGTCAGAGCATAGAAAGGAGAACCTAGCTCTTAACCTGCAGTATCAGCATCCTGGATAGATGGTAGGAACTATACCATCAAAGGCTGAGTCTCTAAAATTCTATACAAAAAAAGTTTCCCATGTAAACTTTGGAACTCATTGTATAATTTATACAACAAAAATGTGAATATAATTTCATAAATTGAAAGTCAACTTTAGAATTATTTTTTTCCAGTATTTTTATATAAATGTAATTAAAGGATATATTGCTTCTGCTAGGGACATTCTAAGCAAAAAAAAAAAAAAATTTAAATGACCAACTATACATTAATTGAAGCATAAACTTTGGGAAGAAACCAGCATCACATGTGAAAAACATAGTTTCTTGAAAGATTCAGTCTGCTATATTGTGCTCACTTCTCAGCATTATCAGTGTTAAATGCCACTATTAGACCTTACATGCTTTGATAGCAATTTGAGAATTCTAATCTGGAAAGCATGATTTTAAGCAGTTCATATAAACTGCTTAAATATATACCAATTTTAAAATAATACAAGCTCTTAAGTCAAATAATATGATCTATGAAGCTTGTAATATAAACTGTTAAAAGTCTATTATAATAGACTTCCTATACAATTTGAGTTAGGTCCTGTATATTTAGATACATCTTTTGATGTGCTACATGCCAATATAAGTAAAACAGTAATTTGTTTGGAAACACCTGATAAAATACTTCAGAATTCTGCTGCTTTGCCAGCCAACAAATTCTTTTAGAACTAATCCTTGTTCTGGTTTTTTTTTGTTTGTTTTTTGTTTGTTTGTTTGTTTTTGACCAGGTCTTTTATATTCTGCTTACCCTTTATTAAACAAAGAAAATCTCAATAGCATAGGCCTCATTTTCCTGTTCTACTGTAGCTGGAAAACCTTAGGCCCTTCCATTCCATGGTAATAAGTCCCTACAAAAGTTCAATGTCTGCCTATCTCCTTCTCTGGGATCACAGGAACTTCTTCGAGGTCTGTTGATCTTTTGTCCTGCTCAGACTATAGCTGTAATCCCCCATTTTATTCCCCAGAACTAAGGATAAAAATGAATATGAGTTCAGTATCTCAGTCTTACATAAATTCCAGCTCTGAGCACAAAATTGGGAAACAAGTATGAGTAGGAATACCTTCTTGATTCTCTTTCCCCTTAAAGCTTTTTATTTTCCACACCCCACTCCTTTTCAATATCTGCCTGAAATATCTACTGGAATCTTTTTGTGGATCTTTTTTAGGAGAGACAAGCAAAGTTCCTTTTCTGGACCCTTTTTAGCAGAGAGACTCAAAGTAGTCTCTCTCAGAAGAAAACAGGTTTCTTCATATCATAATCCATATAAGGTACTTAGAGAAGTTAGGACAAACAGAAAATGGATGGAGTCATCTGCAGAAAAGCACATTAAATTGCTGATAGCTTGTGACATAGTGGTGGTTACTTGGGAAAGTGATGACTTTGGCATTCACAGCTTATGATGGCGATACCAGCTTTTGTATACTTTTTGACTGTCTGGGCCTTCATAATACATCAGACCTCATTAGGGCAATTTCCTCATGTCAGTTCCTGTTACAAAATTGGTAGGCACATGGATGAAGCAGTTTAATAGCAGCCTGTCTCAGAGACCATGCTGAACTGCTCTGTGATGTGGTTTGGATTTTATAAATAATTGAAAACAATAAGTGGCAGGAGAGCCAGCAGCAGGAAGCACACAACTCACTGTAGTCTGTGTGTGAGCAGCTCCCTTGGACTAAATAAAATCAATAATCACCAACCAGCTTTCCTTGGGTACTATAAAAGCTAAAGATCCCATATTGCCTCTTTTAAATGAAAACCAAGTAACTGACAGCAGTGACAGCTGCTGGGAGCATACCACTCACTGCCTGTGCTCAATGCTTCTTTCCTTTTCCTATCCCCAACAACAGATACATTGCAAATGTGAATGACTGGCATTGCTGTTGTACGCAAAGAAGAACTTGCTTGTTGCTTTGTAATTGGAAATGAAAAAACGGAAGCACTGCCAGCAAAATGTTGTTAATGAGGCACTCTATGGGCTCTGATTTCAAAAGCTAAAATTTGCTTAAATCAAAATAATAAGGAAAAATTCTCCAGGATACTACTGAGAATTCAGACAGCTCTCAATGTGTCCCCTCTATCCCCTTCTAGTTCTATACGTTTCCCACCTCCTACTGGGGATAATAATAGGAAGGAAATGTACTACTTGCCTTAGTGTATTGCTGTGAGATTATTAATCAGTCAATGTTTGTGAAGTGCAATGAAAATGAAATGCTGCCCATAAGTGTTAAATGTTATCTTTTCACAGACTCATTCTCCCCCTCCAGCTTTTCAGCCTATTCTTATTTCCTTCTCTGGTGGTATTACTGTATACTATGGAGTGTGTGTTTCCAGAATACCTGAGCAGTACACCAGGATTCCCACCTGCAGTGGGCTTGCTTTCAAGAGGTGAGGTCTATTGTTTTGTGAGATGTTTGTCTGAAAAACTTCTTATAGTCATTTGTTATAGAGAATGCTGAAAAAGTCATTCCTTTACAAAGTGTTCTTTCCTGCTATCCCAGAATTAATCTCAGCAATATTTGAGACAGCAGCTAATCTGCTTTATACTGAAGGATTGACTCATGACTACCGAAGTGCCTGGCTTTGTACATACATTCATCCCATATGAATGGATTGCTTTTCTGCTACTAAATAAGCAAGACAAAACTTACTACATTCAGTCCAGAACAGTAGGGCACACATGGAAAAATTTTGCTTTCTACAGGCCATTCACTCTCCTTTCATGATGAGGAGAGGCTACAGCCCCCTCCCTTTAAAAGAGAGAGCCTAAAATCTCAACCTCTTCTCCATCTGTAAGAATATGTTGGAAATCCTATTTTAAGAGATTCTAAGACACTCAGTGTCTTCCTATGCATAACCATCATACCCTTTTACTTGTTCTTTTTCTTGTGACTGGTAACTGAAGAGAACCGAGAGACTAAGAACAGCATCCTCGGCCACTTCCCAGACCACACTGGAGAGTATAATTCTGTTAAGTGCTGTAAGGAGTGAGCCACAGTAGGTGAGAGCAATGCACTAAGCAGAGCTGAAGAAAGGCACGGGTGACAAAGGGCACTTGACAAAGAAGACAGTGCAGAGAGGAGGTAATAAAGGCTGGGACCTTGTGCAGCCTCCAGACAGCAAATTCATGTGTCAGGTTGAGTGTCGGTAAAATGCTATTGATTTAAATCACACATTCCGATAGTTCTGAGTTACAGGGGATCTCTTGTGTTAAAAATCTGCCTTAAACATTAAAGCAAATCTGTTAGAATTCAGTGCTCACAGATGTTAGATTCCAACTTAAGGTATGAGAAAGGTCTTCTCCCAGAGATTTTGGAAGGAGCTGGCGAAGAGCCACAAGAAGTCCTCTAAGAAATATTTGAACATGCTATCACTCTAATCACTCTAGACAGTACATTTTTCACCTTAAAGCAGACTAAAATTTAAAAATTTACAAGTATTGTTAAATACATTGATGTTATCTACAATATTTTCTATGTAATTTTAGACTTATCAACTGTCTAATTTTGGAAGCCTCTCACTTTTACCTCTTCCAAAGTACACATCCCAAATGGTATTCTGATAATCTGAGATATGCATGCTTCACTGGGCATTTTTAACAGAAACAGAGCATTTCTGGGACAGTATGCTTTCATATGAAAGTGTTTTGTTTGTTTTGCATTCTTCTGTATTATGGCTATAAAGAAGTGGTTTTGCTTTAAACAGACAAATTAATGGATTCCACATTCATGCAGCAATCTGTGCAGTGAGTGACAGGGGGCTATGTTAGATCCCTATTAGGAAAAAAATCAAATTTCCTATGTAGTTGAGGATAGATTAAAAGAACTTCATTGGTCATTGTCCAATTGCTCCTATCTCATTTTTCTAAGGCATTATGCTTTAAAGTATATGGACACTTTTTTTTTTTTCCTGTCAGGCTTCAAATTCAGTCCAAGCTAGCATTTTATTTTAGCATTTTATTTGATGGATCTTCTCTCCCTTAGAAAGTGCAGGACCATTATACCCCTGTGTAATGGACAATGCTAAGATCTGAAAATCTCGCAATGATTGACAAGTGTTGAACTTTTAAATTCTCAGATCTCATTTGAAGGGTGATCTTTTTTTTTTTCTCAGACTTTTATCCCAGGATGGCAATTTTGGTAGGTAAGGAGTTTAATAGTAAGAGAACCAGCTTTGGTTAAAAAATAATTAAATAAATAAAATAATAAAATAAAATATATAAAGCTGAGGTAGTACAATTTCAAATGTATCATGCTCAAAGACTAAACACACTGATACTACTTCAGCCATGCCTTGTAAGTTTATTCCATGTTTGGCGACTTCATATTCCAAATAAAAGTATTGTGAGATATCTGCAGCAGCTTAGGAAGTAGATATAAAGTACATATATACTTAGAAAAAACTTATTTAGTAGCAACTGAATAGTTCTCTCTTTTCTGAATTCTTATTTATTTTTTTTTTTGTTTTCATAATACATGCAGCCTCAGGCAAGACTCGTAGTACTGTAGTCATATCTTGCCTGTTTCAAAACTCAGTGGATATTGCTGGGACAATATATGAATACTCTTACTCCAACTAATGGAGTGTGTTATACATGTATACTTCATGAAAGAGAATCTTCATTCCATAAATATACAAATAGGGTGCAAATTAGTTTGTCAGAACATTTTATAATTAGTTATCTAATATACTTTTAACAAAAAGTAGTGTCATTTCATGTTGTGGGAGCAATTTTGTACAATGATGCATTTTGATTTTTTTTATTGATACCAGTCCCCACCACAATCAAAGGTACAGGCAGCCAAAAACAGCTACAGCATCTACTGTAAAGAAAATTTATGTATTAGGTATATATGGGAAGGGTTTGGTAGTATGGGGGCTGCAGGAGCAGCCTTTGTGAGCAGAGCCCAGCAGCTGCCCCAGGTCAGACCAGAGACAACTCCAGTCAGATCCAAAAGGGACCCACCAGAGCCAAGCCATAAGTGACATTGGTTATGCCTCTGCTGGGAGAGCAGATTGAAGGAAGGGAAAGAAAAATAAAAAAGAACGAAAAACAAAACAAACAAAAAGCCTGCTGTGCAAGAGCATCTGGAAGAGAGGAATGAGAACCAGCCCTGCAGAAGATCAGTGCAGAAGATAGAGTAGGAGGTGCTCCGGGCATGCATCAGAAGTTCCCATGGGGCCTGTGGAGAGGCCCCTGGTTGAGCAGGCTGTCCCCCTGCAGCCCATGGGTCCCACATGGAACAGATCTCCATGCTGCAGTCTGTGGAGGAGCCCCGGGTGGAACAGGAGCTCTGGTGGGAGCTGTTGACCATGGGGGACCTGTGCTGGAACAGTTTGTTCCTGAAGGATGGACCCATATTGGAGCAGTTATTGAAGAGATGCTGCCTGTGGGCAGCCCATGCAGAATCAGTTCAGGAAGGACCCCACATGGAGCAGGGGCAGAGAATGACCATGAAGGAGTGGTGGAGATGAAGTGTCAGGGACTGACTGCAACCCCCGTTCCCCTGCACTGCTTGAGGGGAGGATGTAGAAGAGGATGGATGGAGTAAGGTGTTTTTAGTTTGCTTTTAGTTTCTCCCTGCTCTCGACTGCTAGTGATAGACAATAAATTATATTAATCTCCCTATGTTGAAACTGTTTTGCCCATTATGGTAATTGGTGAGCAATCTCTCTATCCTTATCTCAACCCTTGAGCCCTTTTCCATCATATTTTCACCCTGTTTTCTCTTTGAGGAGAGAGAGAGAAAACAGTTGTGCCCAGAAGGGCAAAACCACCACACATTATCTATGAGAAAGCTGTACTTACAAAACAAAACAAACAAAATCCCTATAGTTCTTTAAAAATTAAACAGGAATGTAAAAAAAAAAAAAAAAAAGAAAAAAAAACTCACTCTGGAAGTATTCATCATAATACTTCTCATTTAATGTTTGCTTTACTTGACATTTTGGCTGCAATGGTCTCCACCAGGCACAGTGCTCTCTCCAGGAAGTCAGTACACACCCAGACCAACTGCCCATCCAAAAATGCAGCAGTTCGGGTCACTGGATGTGGAGAGTGTCTGAGCCTGTTGCTGCCATCAGCGGGAGGCAGAGAGACTGTGTGCATGAGGTGCGAGTAGGTGGATGACCTGGTCTACATGGTGGCAGAACTCAAGAAGGAGGTAGAGAGGTTGAGGGCTATCAGGGAGTGTGAGCGGGAGATAGACTGGTGGAGCAACTCCCTGCAGGGCCTCAAGGAGAGGTACTGGGGTGAGACAACCCAAATGGGGGTGGACCCCTGCCCTGTTGCTGTCAGGCAGAGGGAGGGGACCTGGGAGTTGAGGAGGAATGGAAACAGGTCCCTGCTCGACATCACAGGTGATGCTCTTCCCTTCTGGCCCCACCTTCCCAGGTGCCCTTACACAACAGATTTGAGGCCATGGAACTTGAGAGACCAGTGGGTGAGGATGAGATAGGAAGCCTACCCAGGAGTATGCCTAGGGCGAGGAAGTCAACTCCACGCCTCAGGACTGCCTCCACCAAGACAGAAAGAAGGGTGATTGTTGTAGGCGACTCTATTCTCAGGGGAACAGAGGGCCCTATTTGTTGGCTTGACCCTACCTGTAGGGAAGTCTGCTGCCTCCCTGGGGCCAAGGTCAGGGATGTTGCCAGGATGCTTCCCAACCTGGTTTTCCCCTCTGACTATTGTCCTCTTTTGATAGTCTAGGCAGGCAGTGATGACATTGAAGAGAGAAGCCTGAAGGCTATCAAATGGGATTTTAGGGGACTGGGACGGTTAGGGGATGGAGCGGGAGTACAGGTGGTGTTTTTGTCCATCCCTGTGGTGGCAGGGAGGGGTACAGAGAGGACACGGAAAGCCCACCTGATAAACACGTGGCTCAGAGGCTGGTGCCAACACAGAAATATTTTTTTTTTTTGACCATGGGGCACTTTAATCGACACCTGGACTGATGGCCGCAGACGGGTCCCTATCTCTAAGGGGAAAATGGAACCTAGGTAAGGAGCTGGTGGGGCTCATTGAGAGGGCTTTAATCTAGGTAAGAAGGGGGATGGGGCTGAAACAAGGCTTGTTGGAGCTGTGCCCGGGGAACAATGGCCCAAATGAAGTGCATCTACATGAATGCACGCAGCATGGTTAACAAACAGGAAGAGCTGGAAGCCATCGTGCAGCAGGCAGGCTACGACTTGGTTCCCATCACGAAATGTGGTGGGACCACTCTCACGACTGGAGTGCTGCAACTGGCTACTGTCTCCTCAGAAGGGACAGGCAGCATGAAAGGGGTGGTGGTGTGGCTCTCTATATCAGAGAGAGTTTTGATGTCGCAGAACTTGAGGCGGGGAATGATAAGGTTGAGTCCCTATGGGTTAGGATCAGCTGCAAGGCCAACAAGGCAAGCATACTGGTAGGGGTCTGTTATAGACCACCGAAACAGGATGAGGAGACCGATGATGAGTTCTACTGGTAGCTGACAGAAGTTGTGAAATCGTCAGTGCTTGTTCTTGTGGGGGACTTCAGCTTCCCAGATATATCCTGGAAGCACAACACAGCCCAGAGAAAGCAGTCTAGGAGGTTTCTGGAGAGCATGGAAGATAGCTTCCTGACGCAGCTGGTTAGTGAGCCTACCAGGGGAGGTGCCCTGCTAGGCCTTCTCTTCACAAACAGAGAAGGACTGGTGGAGGATGTGGTTGTCGGAAGCTGTCTTGGGCAGAGTGACCACGAAATGGTGGAGTTCTCTATTCTTGGCGAGGCTAGACAGGGGACCAGTAAAACCGCTGTATTGGACTTCCGGAGGGCTGACTTTGTGCTGCTGAGGACACTGGTTGTTAGAGTCCCTTGGGAGGCGGTTCTGAAGGGCAGAGGAGTCCAGGAAGGCTGGGCACTCTTCAAGAAGGAAACCTTAATGGTGCAGGACCGTCTGTCCTCACGTGCCCAAAGATGAGCTGGCGTGGAAGAAGACCAGCCTGGCTGAACAGAGAGTTGTGGCTTGAGCTTAGGAGAAAAAAGAGGGTTTATAATCTTTGGAAAAGAGGGCAGGCCACTAGGGAGGACTATAAGGATGTTGTGAGGTTGTGCAGGGACAAAATTAGAAAGGCCAAAGCTCATCTGGAGCTCAATCCGTCTACTGCCGTTAAAGATAACAAAAAAACTTTTTACAAATACATCAATGCAAAAAGGAGGACTAAGGAGAATCTTCAGCCTTTACTGGATGCGGAGGGAAACATAGTTACAAAAGATGAGGAAAAGGCGGAGGTGTTTAATGCCTTCTTCGCCTCAGTCTTTAGCGGCAATACCAGTTGCTCTCTGGATACCTAGTACCCTGAGCTGGTGGAAGGGGAGGGGGAGCAGAATGTGGTCCTCACTATCCACGAAGAAATGGTTGGTGACCTGCTACGGCACTTGGATGCACGCAAGTCGATGGGGCCGGATGGGATCCACCCGAGGATACTGAGAGAACTGGCAGAGGAGCTGGCCAAGCAGGTTACCATCATTTATCAACAGTCCTGGCTATCAGGGGAGGTCCCAGTTGATTGGCAGCTAGCAAACATGACACCTATCTACAAGAAGGGCCGGAAGGCAGACCCAGGGAACTATAGGCCTGTCAGTTTGACCTCAGTGCCAGGGAAGCTCATGGAGCAGATTATCAAGTGTGTCATCATGCGGCACTTGCAGGGCAAGCAGGCGATCAGGCCCAGTCAGCATGGGTTTATGAAAGGCAGGTCCTGCTTGACGAACCTGATCTCCTTCTATGGCAAAGTGACGCGCTGGGTGGATGAGGGAAAGGCTGTGGATGTGGTCTACCTTGACTTCAGCAAGGCTTTTGACACTGCTTCCCACAGTATTCTCCTCAGGAAACTGTCTGCTCATGGCTTGGACTGGCGTACACTTCGTTGGGTTAGAAGCTGGCTGGATAGCCAGGCCCAAAGAGTCGTGGTGAATGGAGTCAAATCCAGCTGGAGGCCAGTCACTAGTGGCATTCCCCAGGGCTCGGTACTGCAGCCGGTCCTCTTTAATATCTTTATCGATGATCTGTATGAGGGCATTGAGTGCACCCTCAGTAAGTTCGCAGATGACACCAAGTTAGGTGCATGTGTTGATCTGCTCGAGGGTAGGAAGGCTCTGCAGGAGGATCTGGATAGGCTGGACGGATGGGCTGAGGTCAACTGTATGAAGTTCAACAAGGCCAAGTGCCAAGTCCTGCACCTGGGGCTCAACAACCCCAAGCAGAGCTACAGGCTGGGAGATGAGTGATTGCAAAGCTGACTGGTGGAGAAGGACCTGGGAGTGATGGTTGATAGTCGGCTGAATATGAGCCAGCAGTGTGCTCAGGTGACCAATAAGGCTAACAGCACCCTGGCTTGTATAAGAAGCAGTGTGGCCAGCAGGTCTAGGGAAGTGATTGTCCCCCTGTACTCGGCTCTGGTGAAGCCGCACCTCAAGTACTGTGTTCAGTTTTGGGCCCCTCGCTACAAGAAAGACATCAAGGTGCTCGAGCGAGTCCAGAGTAGGGCGATGAAGCTGGTGAGGGGTCTGGAGAACAAGTCTTACGAGGAGCAGCTGAGGGAGCTGGGTTTGTTCAGCCTGGAGAAAAGGAGGCTCAGGGGTGACCTTATTGCTCTCTACAGGTACCTTAAAGGAGGCTGTAGCGAGGTGGGGGTTGGTCTGTTCTCCCACATGCCTGGTGACAGGACAAGGGGGAATGGGCTAAAGTTGCACCAGGGGAGTTTTAGGTTGGATGTTACAAAGAACTTTACCGAAAGGGTTGTTAGGCATTGGAATGGGCTGCCCAGGGAAGTGGTGGAGTCACCATCCCTGGAGGTCTTTAAAAGACATTGATATGTAGAGCTTAGTTATATGGTTTATTGGAGGACTTGTTAGTGTTAGGTCAGAGGTTGGACTCGATGATCTTGAGGTCTCTTCCAACCTAGAAATTCTGTGATTTTAGTTATGCCTTATTGGTCAATTTAAAGAAAATATTGGGAAACTTTTCATAAAAAACAAATGGTGAGTTCTGTAAATGAGAATACTCTGTTCTAGAATTACTATCAGTGAGCAGAAAAACACTATAAAGACCATGTGTCCGCTCTAATGAGCTCAGATTTCAAATGGGGGAACACTCTCAATGAACTGCTTGCAAACAAGCTAAGGAATTATTTGTAGACATTATTTGGCAAATTCACTGAATAAATTATTCTCTATGAATTATTCACACAACTCTATTACTTACCCTCATCAGGCATTAAAGCCATCGAAACTTGAGCTTTATTGTTAACCGTTATAATTATGAATTATAATTAATTCTTAACACTGTTGTCAAGAGACTGCAACATGACTGAAAAGTGTGCAATGTTCCAAAGGTATCAATGACACAAGTAATTCCCTCAGTGCAAAACATGGCATTAAAATAGGCTGAAAATAAATCACTGACAATGAGTAAGAAATATAGTAATTTGCTACTAAAACAATTAACATTTCAAATGTTAATTCATCTATTCTCTACAGCCCCGATAACAATGATTCACTTAGCTTGAGGAAGCTGCAAGCAAATCTAACTGGGCAACACATGGGAAAAATTGTTCCTTTGGAGAATTTACCTCCTATCTCTTTGCTGCAGTTGTTGGGCAATATTTAAAACATTATTTACCTTATAAATTAGTACTACTGAGGATGACACTATGTAAACGTTTAGATGGGCTTTTTATATGAAAATAGAAATAAAAATAATAAAAAAATAGGTGATGACCCTTACATGTGTTCATTATGGTCTTCCTACCTACAGAAAGGTATAAATGTTCATTTTAAATGCAATCTGCTCTCCTCGAAGTCTTCATAAGTAAATTTTTTTTTTTTTCTAGCATAGATGTCTTTGCATCTGCAACTTTTTTCTCCAATAGTTCCACTCAAATTATATTTCTTTCAGATTTTTGTGATATTAACAAATATCGCTGTGTCCTTGCTGTAAGAGTGTTTGATCTAGAGTTTGGAGGCCATTAAAATCTTTTCTCTATAGTTTGGTGCACTTGCTACTATATTTTCAGTTGAGATAATATTGTCACAGTAATTGCTGCTGTCATCATCAGTATTAAGGTTCAATTTTATTTCTTTTTGAGTCCACATGTTTGCTTAGCTCTTCTAGCTGCGTGACTAATCAGGCTATTTGAGATCTGAGCTTCAAGTTTTCCAGTATTTGTGTGGTCATTTGAAATCTGGAGGATAGCAGATGCTTCATTCCTTGTTTAAAAAATCCTCATAATTGTAACTGTCATTGAAGATAGTTGTTGCATTACAAGAAAACTTCTAATTATAGTTACAGCCATCTAAGTTTTGCTGTATGTTACTGACCATTTTGGTATATGTAATTACAGTACATTTTATTCTGGTTGCTTGACCAGAAGTTTTTAAACCACTCCAACATTACTAAGTGCCCAGCAAGATAGATAGATAATAATAACAATCATCATTGTCACAAAACATTTTCATTTGAGGGTGAATTTTTATCCTTCGTTCCTATTAGTGCATGGAGACAAATCTATGAAGGCAGTACTGAATTTGGACCTTTTAATTACCTTTAAAAACTGGTAGATATTCCACAAAAAACAGTTTTCAGATAATTTGAATATTTCTACTCCCATTTTTCCTGTTCAAATAACTAAAACATTAATATCTAAGGATATCAAAATGGTTTAGATGTTTTCTTATTTATGATAGACAAAAAGGTATCAATAAGGTGTCAATTAGTGTCCACAAATACACAGCAAAATATTAATAAATTCAGTCATGAAAATCTGGCTTATTCGTAATGACAGTATATCCACTACTTAATTAAGAACAATAAAAACAAAACAAAAACAACAACAAAACAACTCTAAAGCATAATCTTAAATATATAAACTGAAGGTCAAAATAATTCTAATATGGTCAAACCTTTCTTACTCCTATAAGCTAGTATGACTTTGTATAATCTGTCACTACCATAATATATTTTTTTTCTGGGGGGGGGGGGGCGTGGAGGAGGAAGAGGAAGGACTATGTTAAGTTGATAACTGCATCTTGAGACTTCATGGCTACGCGTGTTGCTTGAATGCAGTGGCAAACTAATTTAGTTCCACTTGTGATCTTGCAATAATTTCTGTCAATCAGGATGGCATTAATAAAAAAACCTCAATCTAAACAGAAGTGCTGTGCAGCGTGTATAATGTATACACTCATTGAAAGAGGCTGAAAAGATTGCAGTCACACAATTAGGGTAACATTTGACAGCTTTAATCACTTTGAATCTCTTCACATCACTTTTAAATGTCAAAACCACCTCCAGAGATCTCATCAGAACAAAGCATTACTTAAATTGCAAATGAAACTATCCAAATTCAGCACACTATTATTAAAAATATCAAAAATGCCCCACATTATTTTATGAAAAACATTCATAAAATTCTATGATGCAACATTGAAATGAGCAAAACAGGAAACAACTATGGATAATTAAAAAAAAAAAAAAGTTTTAATGCTAAATTTACTCTCCATTAGCATGTCACAGGATGTTATTTTTTACTGTTCTGTGGAGTCTTTCCCAAGTAACCAGGATTACTTCGTCCATATAAGAAATTAAAAGTATATAAAGCATAGGATCCATGTAATTTAGTGAGGAAAGACAGTTCTAAATAGGTTTTTGTACTGATGTCATATACCACAAGCTGTTTATCCTTTTAATTTGTGCTTTTCTTGGTCCTTTTCGTAAAATTGTAGCTGCTACCTCTGTGATGCATTGCTATGTATTTTGTGTGAGTTCTTTATATACAAAAAATAGACACTGAGATATCCTTATGTTGAAAATATCTTTTAATTGATTGCTTCCTCTGTGTTCACTGAACTGAATTTTATGAATTTAAAAAATCATTAATGTGAAATCTAATCTATTTCTAAAAAAAAAAAAGATTTGTTAATTATTATTACTATCATCTATAATTTGTCAGTTATCTATTTTTTTATATTGTTTAAAATTTAGTCCTTTTTTTCCCACTCAAACAACTATCTAAACTAAAAGAAAAATGACCAAACCATATCTCTTTGCGTCAATAAAGTATTTTCTCCAGCTATTACTCTGAAGATATTCCTGTACAGAAGTCAACAGCACTTTGCACACATCATTGTTTTCTTTGATAGCCTTTCAGATTCATAAGAAAACCAGCCAGTAGAAAGTTCATGTCCTAATAAGAGGTCTACAGGTGGATATTTTTTTGTGATCCTTTGTAATTCTCTCAGATGGTCTCAGGGTAAAGCATTAGGCCAAGTAAAGCACTAGGCCTATTTTTTTCCATTTATCTACCCCTCCCCCCCGCCCCAGTGTTTCATGATTATCTAGTTTTAGAAGTTGCTAAGAAAACACAATTCTACTGCAACCAAATTGATTTTAGTGGAAATGATATTTTCTCAGCACTATCAAATTAAGGATCTTCAGAGACATTGAAATATTGAGTACCTGATTAAAACAGTCTTAAGTACATATTTTAGTTTAATTACTTATAGCATTGGACCTAAAAGCCAGCCTGGCTGAAGTGTTGATTTGGCTAACTGATGGTTAATCTTCAATGTATGTTTGAATGAAGAATGAAAAAAGTGAATAGAAAAGTAAGAAAGTAGTTGAAATATACAGGAGTCACTTGCTATTGAAGAACATTTCAAAACTGTCCCTCTCCCAGACACATGGACCATTACAGCAATCTGCAAAAGCTAGGCAGCATCTAGTTTGAAAAGAATACAGCTGACCACTAATATATGGTCTTGTAGTCAGGAGAGACAACACACAGCACATCTATTAACAGGTTACCAAGTTTCTTTCTCTTTTCTATCTACTTATCTATCTCAGTGAACAGCAGCTAGTTTTCTCACTCAGCAAGCAACACACAGCATGTGCAACTTTGAACAATCCTAAACTGCAGGATATATTTTGCAGAAGCTACATGATAAGATTTCTAAGTGGCTTACTCCTTGCTCTCTTTGTTTATTGCCTTCAATGATGGGGCAAATATGATGTGGTAATGGAAGGTTACTCACCTAAGTGCCACATACCCTGCTGTTCCGGTACTAGTAATCACAAGCTTTCATATTTCTAGACCTAAGCACGCTTTCCTTCCTTTGTAGACAGTGTGAAACCACATTACCTGATTTTTTTTTATAACAGGTGTTACACTTTGAGAAAATAGCATTTTGTAACCTGCCCTGCAAGCATGAAACTCAGTAAAATCTTGATACTATTGACTTCACTGGGATTTCTTGTTATGTGTAGAGTTAGTTCTAGACAGCAATACAATCCTAGCTCTATTTCTTATTTCACTATCGTCTTTACTGTTTTCTTGTTTGACCTTGTATGAGTCGTTTTACCTCAGAGGATTTTGATTTGTAAAATGCCTAGAGAACATTAATTTTCCTCATTTTATTGTCCCTTGAATTCCTTAATCAATAATCAAAGGACTCAAAGTAAGTGCAAGATACCGCTCCAATTATCAAACATACAGTGCTGACCAGAAAGGATCTTTTATTCCATTCAGGTATTTTTAGATCTGAGCTGTAGCACCTGTTCAAGCTGCAATCTGGTTGTTTACTTTCTTTATCTCATAGTGTCACATACAGTAGCATGTTTGAAGAAACACTGAGGTGACTGGAAGGTTCTCCCACAGGGACAAATACTCTAATGTGAACATACATTATTCACTAGGTTATAAGCAGGGGAAAGCAATTACAGCTGAGAGAAAGAAATGCAGCAGCAGTATTTTGCAGTGAGAAAACAGAGGAGTACTGAAAGTCATGAGCTGGATAAACTTATCATCTGTTGCTATTACAGAATTGACCAGCAGCTAAACAAGTTTCGAGGTCTCTTTAAAGTTGATCTGTACACACAGATCGTAGAAAGACAATACCTGACTTAAAGAGCTTGCAATCTAATGAAAGGTTTATTATGAGCAAATCTCTGCAAGAGGATGAAAAACCACAAATGGATACACAGGGGTAAGTAGAGACAACTTGTCTGCTCAATTAGATGTTGATTCAAGGTTCTCAGATCAGCTCTGAGTAAGACAAACAATGCTGGCAGGGGGCCACACTTGCTTGTGGCCAAGAATCATTCTGGAATGATGAAACAGGTTTCTAAAAATGAAGTCAAAATGGGAATTGGCTTAGCAAACTCATTTCAAGAGCCAACCAAGTGGTCGGTGGTTTTGGCCAAATGTTTTAAACGTGGTATATCATCAAGGATCCTGTAAGCAGATTGTTTGCTGGTACACCAGTGCTAGAGAGCATAATTATTTCTTCTGCTTAGGATTACTGCATTATTTGGCTAAATGGCAGGTGTAGAGTTTACTGTAAAAGAGACTGTCTTTGTTACTTTAGTACCTATGCAATTTCACAAATGCAACTAAATTTGCCTTGAACAACAGCTTTTCAGATTTATTTCATGATAGCCATCTATCATCTGCACTGTAGGAGCTTCTGATCAGTACCTGGAGCAATAGAAGCAATGCTGGGAAAATAAAGCGTTTATAGATTTTCTATACTGTGATACAAAGTCTGAGTCAATTAGAAACAACATTTTTTCTCAAGTCTTGGAAAATATTTATGATAACTGTTTATGGAGAATATCTATTCTTCTCTGGCTTACTTGAAACACTAATGTAACTGTAATGAAAAATAAGAAGTGTTCTAAGTGAGCTAGTTTTAGTGTTAATGGACAGGAGGTTGACCTGATATTGAAGGAAACCTGAAATTTAATTGACTACTTTGTCAATTAATAATTTCTAATTTTGCTATGTAAAATACGTATCTTGCAACTCACTTTTAAAGACAAAGCTTTTGTCAAGCTTATACTTGCCTGTTGCCACATTTGTCATCATCATTCAAACTGTTCTTGCCCTTTCCTTTTCATATTGTAAATGCCTAATGTGTTATGAAATGGCAGTGGATGTTTTCCTCATCTGCTAGCATAACATTTTGAGAGTTTGTGTGTGCATATAAAAAGTAAAATAAAATAAAATAAAAGCTTTTTGGTGGTCAATTATAATTCAGAACTCTTCTGAAAACTGAAAAAGACAAAATTTTTAGCTAAAAAATGGGTATGCCCAAGGCTGATGTCCTGGTGCAGAGGGAATTATCTTAATAAGTGTGAGAAAGATGTTTAAGAATCTAGCTTTCCCACTGGGAAAAGAACTGAGCATGGTATGAATCAAAGTTCTAAAGTAAACTAAGCAAAACAGACTGTTACACCATTAGGAGGCCAGCTCCTTAAGTTATATTATCCAAGCTTTTGGAATTTAAAGGATCTTTCTTCAGGGATAAATTATGGATATCGTGTTAAATTTATAACCCACTTCCATTACAAAGATCTATTTTAGCCTCTTGTCTAATTATGATTTAGAAAATTAGTTTGGCTTGAAAATTGCCTGATTTACTCTAAAGACAAAGGAGAATGTTTCTACTGAGTGCAAAGATAATGTATGGCATAGTTTTTCAGGCAAAGGTCATTCAATTATTTCCCTACTTCAAATTTTTTTCTTTTGTCTAATGTTTCTTTGGCTCCACCTAGTTCAAGAATAGCTTATTTTTATCTCTTCAAGTCATCTTTTTTTCTTTTTTTTTTTTTCTTTTTGGAAAAAGAAAATATAAAGAATACTCATAATATAAAGAATACTTGTGAATTATATTTCATAAAACATTTTTCTTTTTGGTAGCCTATTGTTTCTATCACAGTTCTACAGATTGGAGAATAAAAATGTAAGGAGAAGAGTTAGACTGTTTTTTTCACAATGGACAGTGAATGTATGTATGTTTTTCTATTACTTTTTTGAAAATCAGTGCATCATCTAATTGAAGAGCTTTACCAATTTACAGCCTGAGTAAATTTAGTCCCAGTTTAATGCTGCAGTAGACATAATTCTTCCAACAAATTTGTGATAATGCTAGTTCTCTTAATGTGAAAAAGTCAAGTTGAATTCTGTCTGAGGGGATCTGAGCTGCGTTCTTGAGCAAGAGGGAGGATTTTGCATGTGGGAGGATTTTCAGTTTCTTATCTTGAATGACTTTCTCATTTGAGGGACTAGTTTGATCTAGTCAGAAAGAAGCCATCAGGAGGATAACAGCATAAGTGAGAAGAGGGGAGCATTCATCCAGAGGAGAGAAGGAGAATAGGTTCAAATTCCTACTCTAATAAGCTGTAAATAAAAAATAAATATATACCATAAACCATAAAAAGCAACATGCTACTTTTTTCTAGTTAAGTAGCTCAAAGAGTTTTAAAAAGGTTATTAAAAAATATAAATAATTATTAAATTACTATGAGAGATGGAATGACTTCCACATTTCAATGGAAAAAATATATTTAGTATATATATTTAGGTTATATATATAACCTACTATCATTGAAAGTAGGTTATCAAAGAAATGTTTGTTGTTATTGTTGTTTTAAATCATGTCCAAAAAAAAGAACCACCAACCAACCAAACAAAAAGCCACACACACAAAACAAAACAAACAAAAAAAACCCAGCAACATCTACTTTGGAATTATTCCAGTAGCCAGCTTCTTTCTAACTGATAACTCTAAACGTATGTAAATAATATATTCTCAGGTGTATTCTATTTCATAAAGTTAAATATTTTATGAAGAGGGAGGAGTAAATTAACATTATACTTCACACAAAAATAATCTGGAACATATTCTATCATATAAAGCCTGATCTTTAGAGGCTTTCTATAGCGATACTAGTTATGTGTTCCAAGCCTCCACCATGCGTTTCTACTTCATTTCAATTCCTCCAAGTTTGCATCCCATCTTAATGATTTCATCAAGTAGGAACAAAATGATTCTTCATCTGAACCTCAGTACTCCTATGCCCCTACTGAGACAAATGTAAACAAGGCTCCCAGAGACAAATCCAGACTCTCTTAAAAGGCAAATTACAATTTGTAGACAACCACAAACTAATCAAAATATAATAGGAAAATAATTTCTCTCTGGTCTGTGTTTGCCTATGCAGTTAATCCAAGCTTGATTCAATAATACTACTTTGTGTTTCTTATTGACAGCCCTTGTCACCCATACAAATTATTATTTGAAGATTTTTTTTTTTTGGATGAGTTCTGTCGCAAATACAAAAAAAATAAAAGAGAAAAGGTAAAAGTTCTCTAAAGCTCTAAAACAGCTATCTACAGAGCTATCTGAAGTGACAGGTGGAGAATAGCCTTTCTATATATGTGAAAACATATAATTTAATTGTTATATATAAAAAGATGTTCATGAGGTCAGATAGAATGTGAATTTACAGTGTAATCTCTTTAAGCTACTCCCATTAACAATCCCCCATCAAATTTCTGTTTGCAACCTCTTAGTCTGCACTGTCTTTGAGTGACCTATTAGAACATAAAAGCATAAAAAGCACCTTTGGAAACAGTCAGAATGTCTGTAATAGGAGGTAGTGAATAGAACTAGGACCTGCATTTACATCCTTCCCATGTTTTCCTTTAGAATACTATTCTTTAAACATTCCTACCAAAAGGTATTCCTTTTTCATCAATAATTGTCATTATTCACACAGCTGCTGACTGGCAAATTGCAAATGCTAGAGATGAGTGACTTGATTCAAGATATAAGTGAGGGTGAAATTTGAGGGAAAAGGTTCACAGATCAAATTCATACATTATAAAAGGTAAAGGAATATTTGGAAAAAGTAAATTGCCAAAATGAATTAGAACAAAATATGAACTCAGCCATGCATTTTTTTTTTTTTTAAATTATTTTAATTATTTTAATAATTATTTTTCATTCAGCTTCCTCGCCTGTGATGTGTCTGTCATAGATGTGACAGAAGTTTCTCCTGAAATGTAAAGTGTGAATGCTAAATACTTTGTAGACTAAAAAGGACTGCTATAGTCTCCTTTTGCAGCACAGCTGTCATGCCTTCTCTCTGGTTCTTTCTCCCTTTTCTCTTAACCCTGTGCAGCATTACTTAGTGTAAGGTCTGCTAAACAAGAGGTGAGAGATGATGGACCCCCTGAGGAATGAGAAAATGGAGAGGTTGACTGCACACACTGCACATGAATGGTAGGAGGAGATGCTATTCTCTGGTTCCTTTCTGCCATCTCTAATGTAACTTAGCATTACATATTGCTTTGAGCAATGAACTATGATTTGGGAAACCTGGGTTCTATCCATCACTGAATAATTTTGAATTAATCAGTTACCTGGACTCACTTTCTCAATCTGCAAAACACTTGTTATGACTATCTGTTGAAAAGTGTTTTATGATATATAGTTGCAAAGCAAGCTAGAAATGTAAAATTTCTTTACAGTCAACTGTTTATTAATGCAGCTATGAAAAGCTGGGATAACCAATATTAAGAAAAATTGCAAATATTCCTACTGCTTGAAGACCAGTGAGACCATGTGAGAGTTAGCTTGGACATATCACTTATCCATTACATAGTTATGTATAACCTGCTTATCTGCTCATTATAATATATAGTTGATTATAGGCAGATAAGACTTACAAAATAAAAAAAGGAGCAGGGAGTGGAGAGAAGAACAAGGTTATCTGCATTTTATAAATTGGGGGCATGGGAGGGAGTGAGGTACGCAGGAAGAAAAGCTTGAATTTTGTAGTTACCACAATATCCCTGTGCTTTCTCTTCAGTAGCAGATAATTGGACTCAATAGATAAATGATCTTTCTGGGCCCTGTTTCAATGAGTCTCAAATTTTAAGCAGCCTCTATCTACAACTTTTACTATTAGTTTACTACTAGTCTGCTGCTGCATGTTCTTCTCCCAGGTACCTACAATTATAGGATAGCATATGGTAACACAGGTCTCCTTGTGAATAAATATATGTTTAAGGGTACAAGTGTATACTTAGAGGCTGCTCTTAATTTGGGATTTAAGAAACAGCAATCACTGCAAAGACAACTTGGCTGTTGAGTTTAATATATACATTCATTAGAAAAGAAAAAAGAGTGCAATATTTAGTCTAGGGAAGTCATGTTAAGAAAGATGAAGTCTTTCATTTTTGTCCTGGATTTCTAATTTATTATTAGTCTTTCAATTTAAATAAAGTAATAAACTCCTTCTGTGGACTTTACCATTAATGTCTCTGGCTACAACTCTTCTTGGATAAAAATCCGCCCTGTGGTGGCCTGGCCTGGCTTATATCTGTGCTACTCAAATTTTTGCGCCTTACAAAGAGAATGTTTAAGGTTGACAATGTCAGCAGGAATTTTTGATGCTGTTATAACTATCTCATTATCCTTTACTTGGCAATACAGGCTCTTCTCCATACTGAGTCTCTGTGACTCAGCTGGCTGGAGAGCAAAGCAGTGAAGACATTTTTTGAGGAATCAAGTTCCCTCGGAGTACCACATATGGCACAGCTCATGCCTACACTGTATATTGGGTAGGCCATCTGGCAGACTGACCTCTGAACCATGGTTGGCAACTATGCTGAATGGACTGCTTGATCTGATGTAGACTAGAGCTGTAGTGCTAGCATATACGTCAGCAAACACATGTACTCCTGAGGATTAGGGTCCTGGTACAGAATGTAAAATGAGCAAACTTCATATCATGTGTGCATGCATTTGCATTAACTCAGTGTCCCATTTCTGAATCAGTATAATAGTGTCTTCCTTTCTTGTTTGTTGTGTGATAAAACCTTGAACGGATGTGAAACATACTGGACGAAGTCTGAAGTCAATAGCTAATAAGACTGAAGTCAATAACCTTGATTAGTGGCTTTCATTGGGTTTTAGCATTCCTGTAGATTAAAGGATCAGTGGAAGACAACTAAGAAAGGTCAGACTACTGTGAATATCTTCCTACCTGTTATGAAGGAATCTATATCAGATCAAGAAAACTGTATTTGAAAAGACAGAAAACCAGTATATGAGATAGACTTGTGCTGGATGCTCTGCAAACCCACAGAGAAGAGTTCTAATCTGTCTGAAAAAAAGCTGAAAATGAATTATAACACAAAAGGAAAGCAGTAAGGTATAACTGTTGGTTAGTTATTGCTTAGTATTTTAATATAAAATCTTAATTTTGAAAACACTAATAATAAATAATCTCCCAATAGAAAATGTAACCATCACTTCCTCACTCATACTTTTAATAAGAGATACAGCAGAGATGATTATTAGACAGGGGTATTTTTCTTTTTGCTAGGTTTAATAAGAATATTCCAAACAGAAACAGGAGGGAAGGTAGACAAAGAAATTTTTCAAGTAAAGAAATGGCTTCTCTCTTAACATGCTTGCACACATACAAAGGCTCACACAGAAAAGCTCCAAAGCAGACAGAAAAAGAGACAAAAGACAGAAAAAAAATAATCAGACTCTTCAGAAAAAGACAAAAACAGATGTGAAACAACATGAACAGTTATGGCCTCACAAATAAGAACAAGAAAGCTTAATCCTAGAGAGTGAGAAAAAGGTAGAAAAGGGATTTGGTGGTAAGGTTAAGCTGCCTGTGGCAGCAAATGAGGAAGATGCCTTCATCAGATGTCTTAGTAGACATGCATGATATCAAAGAAGTGTAACAATGAACAGTCAATGGATTGTCGAAGTAGTTTACTCAGATGAAAATCATTTGTATCCAAGTTTTAGTGGTGTGGAAGGAGGCAAAAAAAATTTGGGGAAAACTAGAGTGAGAGAAAGGAATAACTAAAACTAGCTTAAGTGTTCAGGGGAAAGGTTTGAGAGGAGACTTACAGTTCCTGCCTAAACAGAGGGAACAGAAATGGTGCATAAAAAGAAATGCAAAGGTGATTTTAAAGGCAAGCATAAATTATACGAAAAATTTGATTACATTTAAGTTGAAAATTACAAACTGGAGAAGGACTTTTATGAAACAGATGTACTGAGTAGATGCTAAGATTTATTTGGGTTACCAATACGCAGGTGTTCCATGAAGTCTGTTTTTGATTGTCTTTTCAATTGCTTGGTGCAAAGCTGAGAAACAAGGAAGATTTTGGTATTCCTCTTTCAAGTCAGAGTGCAGAAATAAATAGTTGTGAGCCCAGAAATTTTCAAATAACCAGAATTTCAATTATTTCTGAAAACAAAACAAAACAAAAACACTTCAACAGTTCCTTTGTAATCAATTATGATTACAATATAGAAAATTATGAGAAATAACTGAAAAATCGCTAATGTGATTCTCTATATGGACCTTTCCCTTGATATTGTATGGAGTAAGAAAAAGTTGTACATGTTTGAATTATTACACCTAAGGTAAATTCTGAAGATTTAAACTTGGTGTATGATTGTAATTACAACCGTGTAGCTCAGACTGAATTCAGGAAAATATTTTCAAGGTCAAGGCATAGTTTTACACAAACCTCAGCAGTTAAAGTATAGTCAAGAAACTCCAGAAACATGTATTTATGCACAGTCAAATAAAGCTTGGAAATTTTACCTAGCTTTTCTTAAATTAATATAAAACTGAAACACAGAAAAACTCAGACTAGAAAATGATAAAAATAAATACTTAAAGACTTGTTCTTTTTCTTTCTAGCCAAGAAAAACTGAAAAAATATTTTTACTTGTAATTTTTACTTGTAGTACTAAAACTCTAGAAAAGGTAATTAAAAGAAGCTCAGTAGGCTAAATTCATGATGCAGAAATATTTATGTAAATGTAAACTTCATCCTGAGTTTCTTTAAATCTTTCATTATTTCTCAGTCTCCATTTCTCAAATATTATAGTCAGCAAGTTCGTGCCATTTCAGACTATTCTAGAAAATGGTCAATAGTTAACATATAAAGAACTGTCAACTGTGGCTTTTAATGTAAACTGAAAAAAATACACAGGCAAATCAATTAATACTGTGATGGCAAGGGGTGGATCACAGATTAGGGGTTCAAATAAGGCTATTATAAGGTAGGATAAATGTACTTCCTCATTTCTATAAAATGTCATAAAGACTGAAACTCCACCTGATAGGCTAATAGGGGTTAAACAAGAACCTAAAAGAAGGTAAATTAACCTCTAATCTCAGAAGCTACTCTGTACAAGTAGCCCTTGTGACCGTATTGTATACTAGTAACTTAAGCATTCAGTATGGCTCTGCAAGTTGTTAAAGAAGTCTTTCAGATAAAGACCATACTGCAAGGTGACTTATTCAAATTTTACTTTCATTAAACTTTGGAAGTCCAATTGCCATTCATATTCAATTACCAATTAAAACAAGTAACCAGCAGCAACTGGGCATAAAGCAAAAATCCTACTTTTGGTTCCTGCTGAGATGCATAACTTTTTATATGACATTTTCATTGTAATTTAAAAGTTTTATGTGTATTTTTCTTCTGCGTGCCAAAGTGGAATTGGCTTTTTCAAAGTTTATCAATGAGAAACAGCTTGTTTAGCAAATGGAGCATCCTCTCCCAGATTATTTTAGTGTTGTACTGTGACTTGCGCTATGACATCCTTTAATTCTTATTTCATGCCTAACGTTTAAAATTAGATATGCTCAGGAAGTTGACAAGAATTTTTCATTTTAAATGTTCTCTGGATTTCTTTCTGATAAGCATAGTAAAGTTGCAGTTGGGACTGTATCTTAAATGGTTGGAGGGCACACTTTCAACATTTGACTGAAGTTGGAGCTAGGATAAGGAATGGCCCAGCAGCAATGATGAAAGCCACATTTCAGTATCTTGGGGAAAAGGAACAGGTCTGGTCATCTCCATTTTTGTCGTAAATGGTGAAAGTAGAACTATTTCTATCAGCTAGCATATACAGAATAGCTTTTATATATTCTATAATAATAATAATTAGTACAGAGAACATATAATAGATGTTTATATCCTTACTTATCTTCAAATAAGGAAAAGATTTTTATAGTACTTACAAAATTTGTTTCAAGAATTTATTCCCTACACAGTACTCTCAATTACAGTAGTCAGTAAACCCCACTGTAAGAGACGAAGTTTAATTTATAAATACATTTGCTTCTTTCTCATTGCACAGGAACTTAAGCATTACAATGGGTAGGCAAAACATAATAATTACTTTTGTTCACTGTTGCAAATTATTTCTAAAGAAGGAAAGATCTGTTAGTCATGATTCTCATGAAAATGTCAGAATCAATTGAAATACAAATGAAACATTTTGTTAACTATAAGTACTGATTTTTCAGTTTATGGTTAAAGGAAAAAAAATCTTTTTCTTTAATAAAATTTTGACTCTACACATTTAAAAACATTACATCTACCTTGAAAGATAATTCTTAACTTTGGTGTGTTTTGAAAACTGAAGAAATATTAATATCTGGGGAATTACATAACCGTTCTGTTACATTATTATTAGCCTTATTCATTCGTTATTGAAGCTTAATTTTATTAGACTCCTGACACAACATTTGTCCTGAAAATCAAACATCACTACTGTCTTTATGCAGGAATTTCGTCCAGTAGGCAAGCCCTCACTCATATATCCTCTTATCTGTCTACACCCATAGCTCTCACCCTAGAAGTGCTCGGTGCCAGTGTATGCTGCAGAAGGGGAGGGAGGCACTATTATTTCAGAGTAGGCTGCCGCAGTTCAGTACTGCACTGGAGTGAATCAGCCCTTTTACCAAGTGAGTAGAATATACAGTCTTGAGTGCAATGCTACACTGACATGGGAAAATATATTTGTGAAATATGGGAGCTGAGTAGCTTTGAGGGCATCAACGGCCTTCACATGCCAGTGTGCTGCCTCCATTTGGGAAAAGAAGAGAGGCTCCAATTAGAGAGAATTCTCTAATTCTCCAGTTAGAGAGAATTGAGTCATCTGGACTGGCACAGAGCATGTCAATACTCTTGGTTCCAGCACCAGAAGCATAACGAAGGATTATTTAGTGCTCAGACATAGGCTTGTCCTATAGAAGTCAAGCTTATGAAAAGCAGTGAAATCCTATCTGTGCACAAAAGCTCATTGGGATCCCAAAACTCATAATTTCATACTCAGTGCTAGGGCCAGTTAATCAGCAGCTACTGCCTGTAGCCTTCTTCTCACTCAGGTGTTGCCTCTTCCCCTGTGGAAGTGTGGCTGTGTGTGTGCCACATGGAAATGTAGAATGAGGAAATTGCACAAGTGAAAAAAATCTTCCCTTGGGTCCCTCTACTATTTTCTTTTTTGACTTAAGCTCTCACTGTTCTGGTGCAGCTCACTGTGCATCCTCTTACACAGGCATGGAATGAAAACACAGGGGCAGAACTAATCAGGCAGGGCAGTAGCTTTTCAGCCCAGTGCTTGGTTGCATGTTGCATGGGAGCAAAAAAATCATTCCTTTCATCTAGCTTGCAAATAATTTGATAAATATCTTACCAGAAATTATTTTATTAGAAGTTATATAAAATATTTGTTAATTGCTACTTTGTGGAATTCATTTTCGCAATGCAGCAGAGAGAGAAAGCGAATAAACTTATTTCAGAACATAAAACTCCTGTGCAACCCAGGTATTCAGAGCAGGTTTTTCTTCTCCTTGAAACTTGTTAGTAATGTCTACTTTTGGAGGCCAGTGGATCAAATCACCTTTTCCTCTCATGGACATGGATGGCTTGTGAGTCAAATGAATTAACTGTCTTTCAAAGCAAAGAAATGCCTGCAGATCTCCAGTGATCCATAATGAATGGTACATTTTCTTGTTTCAATGGACACAGGCCCTTGCTCTTTATTTTAGTGAAATCAATAATTTTATAATTACAGCAAGTGCTTAATTACAGCAAGTGCTTCCAAAATTGTTGTGTTAATTGTTATACATTTTTAACAAGATGAAAGCCATCATTTTACCCTGTACAAATATGATGTTCAGCTTATCCCATTCAAACTAAGAATTTATTAATCAAATCTGACCAGACAATGGTATGTCTTTTCTATTTACTTTTATAAATCTCTTAGCACTAGCAGATGTTTTTTTTTTCATTTTTGGAAATAGGACAAAACTAAACTAAGCACATACAAAAACAATACAAGAAGATATGCAAAGGATTTACAGAAAAACCCTTTAATGCATTCTTCTAATAATATACGGAGCCTCCCTTTCTCCTTTATCTATCGTGTATGTCACCCCTTGATACATTCTCCCATGAGTATTGATTTTTTTTTTAATGTTTTCATATGGCAATCAATAATTATCAATTATATACTTAGTCATATAGTGCCAAACCCTTTCATTTAATGCTTGGTTCATCAATTGTTCATATATACGTTCCGTCAAGCAGCTTAATGATATGATTGAATTGTGTGCTATTGATTTTCTATCTGTCAAGTTTATGCAGTGATTTGGAAATACTGGGGCTATACACTGATGTAATTTCTTTGACTTCAGTGGAGTCATTATTCTGTTGGTGTAAGGGACTTGATAATCAGATTGCCAGACATCCGGACTGAAAGACGTTTTTGGTGAGGGTGTAATACTGCCCTCTACAGTCTCTTCGCCTAGCTTGATTAGATTCTAGTTCCTTTTGAAATGTAGGGTTAATTTGTGTGGATATACACATACTCTAATTATACCGGTAATCTAATCTACATAAACCTTCATTGTTTAGAACTCTATAGGTTAATCCTGAGAGAGACAGACATGTTGGTGTCTGCTAAAAGCATGCTAAAAGCATCATATTAAATATATATATATATATATATATATATATATAAAGACATGAAAACCTGTTCAGAGATTTAGTGATTTAGTGAAAATGTGCAATCACAGTATTTGTAAAGGATATGCAATGGATGGGAGATACACTGCAGTAAAACTGGTCAGTTCACTGATTTGATACCTATTAAAATAAAATTAGCTAGATCAGTTAGACATTAGCTACATGGTAAACATAAGGCTAATGAGAATTTGGAACAGTCAACACCTTACAGAACTAGGTGTTATAGTAGGGATGTTATAGTACTTCCATTCTATGGCTGTTCTGAAGAACTACATACTGCAAAATAATCCGATGTTTCTTTTCATTCTAGAACTAGATTTATTTATTCTTTCAATAAAAGACATATATTGGTAAATATAAACTCATAATTGACAAAGTAATGTAAATGCTAAAAGCAATAGGGGAAAATGCTGAAAATTTAAAGATATTGAATGCACACATGCATTCAAAAAAAAAAAAAAAAAAAAAAGAACAACAAAAAAAAACCTTGAAAACAATTTCTCTCTTGGTTACTCTCTTGGTTTTTGAATTGGTAACCTTTTCCCCTTCTGCTGCCAGGAAAAACAAACAAAAAAAAAAAACAACACACAAACACCAACCTCTACATAACTGAAAATGATTTGAATGATAGATGATAGCATGTGGAGCAAAGGATATATATTCAATCACCTCAGCCTATTAATGGGTTGCTTTTCATATTCAAATAAATGCCCACTAATAAATACCAGAATCATAAATGCATCCCTCAAGGAAATCTCATTAAAAGTTATTCATCCTATCCTTCTACATCCCATCCAAATGTCAAAGATAAGATCAGCTTTATAGTACTCCTGAAAGATTAACAAGTATAATTTTTTTGAGGCATTTTGGCAAGTAAATCTTAGTAAAGAGACTTTTCTGACAATACCTCCCTCATATTTAAACTACAAAAACTAGGACTTTGCTAACAGCCAAAGTATTCCCATCTTTGTAGTATGATGAATGTAGAAATGAGGTGTCTCAGCCTGAAAGCAAACTGCTAAGGGCTTCAGAAACCAAAGTCACTACATGTTTTTTTTTTGTTTGTTTGTTTGTTTGTTTTTTAACTGACTTTTTAAATAATAATGAAAATAAGTTATTCCTGAAACTGGATAAGAGCAAAAACTTCTAGAAGAATCTGCATATAGTGCAGAAGAGAACAATTTAAGGATTAAGGTATGTATTCCGACTCCATATCTATTTACATAACCTAAGGCGCGGCCTCAGGGAATATAGCTGCAATTCCACTGACAGCAACAAGTATAACTCCCTACTACATATGTATCTGAAAGCAGGTTGTATTTTTTCTATAAGATAAAATTAAAAAATTTCTAAATTCTGAAAACTGCATGGATTGACACTAGAAACTCCAAGCTCCCAGTTTCTTTCTTTTGACAGTTAGGGTAGGAAGAAGCATACAAAGTGTTTATTAAGACAAGTACTTCTGATACTGTATTTATCTTAATTTCTCTTTATTAGTTTATGCCACTTCTGGGTGAAATAGGTATATCCAGGGGGTTGTGGGATTAGAGGTGGGCTTCCAAACCTTGAATGTTACATTTTCACTGAACTATCAGTAATCTAGATATACTTATAAAAACACACAGCTTAAGCAGGTAATATAATACTTTAGCACCAAATAGTGTAAATAGGGATTGAAGGGATTTTGGTAGCAAAGATTTTCATTGACCTTTGGAAAGGTATTACTGAATCACTGTTTTTATTTTTCTGTAATCAGCTAACTTATGCCACTGATATTCTATTAGTCACTTCCAACAGTAAACATGTACACCCAGGATAAAGGGCATTCCTAAACTACTGTCAGCATTATAAACAGATAAAAAGTTATATAATTTGCTTTGAAATATTGTGAACATAGCAGCAGTACTTATTATCTAGAAATGGGTCTACCTCAAACTTTAAGCTGAGCCTGCAGCTGTTAAGGTTTTTCAAAAACATCTGTGTCTTTCTGAGCTTCAAATTAGACTGCAAATCTCCTAACAAAAGTCTATCCCATTGTTACGACTGTAACAATTGTAGCAAAAGAAAAAAAAAATCCTGCTACTATTTGCCCCTGCTTATAAAGACTCTGGAAAAGGAGAAAATAACTGCTTTTCAGAAAAGCGAATCAATGTTTGTAACAGCCAGTGACTTGACAGATCTAAAGATTGATATTACCTATATATGTAAACCAGATCACTGTGGCCTTTAAGACTCTAAATCCATTGCAAGTATGTAGCGGGTACTGTTATGAATCCAGGCCTACGTGTAGAGCAATTCAAATACATCCATAGGGCTTAGCAGTTTTACCTGAACTCTGAGTCAGAAGAGCAACAAGGCAAGTCTGCTTCAATGTGATAGGAGTTCTGTAATAGATACATGCAGCACTGTGACATCTCTGGGTTGAGGCTACAATAAACAGCAAAATTTTTTGGTGTCTAGATGTTCAGTAACAATTTGAAATCAAAGATCTCCTAATCCCATATCATCTCCATGCTATCACTTGATTCGTTGTATAATGTAGAATAATTTCATTCCTTTGAGAAATGACATATCCCATGGTGAGAAATACAAGAAAACTACACCAATTCCAGCCCTGGTCTTTATTACCAAACTTTCTGGAAAGTTTGCAGGAAAGTTTTACATGGTTTCATCCCTTCTGCTCCACGTCTAAAATCTCTTGTTACAGAGTGTCATCCAAACTGCAGTTCTCTAAAAGTCAGTCTTGTCACTGTTTGGTGAAAATTATGTCTCAATAGAAATTGCATCATATTAAAGTTGGCAGAGGAAGAAGAGAAGGAGAAGGAGAGGAGAAGGAGAAGGAGAAGGAGAAGGAGAAGGAGAAGGAGAAGGAGAAGGAGAAGGAGAAGGAGAAGGAGAAGGAGAAGGAGAAGGAGAAGGAGAAGGAGAAGGAGAAGGAGAAGGAGAAGGAGAAGGAGAAGGAGAAGGAGAAGGAGAAGGAGAAGGAGAAGGAAGGAAGGGAGGAAGGGAGGAAGGGAGGAAGGAAGGAAGGAAGAGACAGAGGGATGGAGGAAGGAAGGAAACTTTAATTGAAAATGTAATATGTCCTATTCCTTGAAATATTTAGAGTAAACATCTATATATGTCCACTGAAATGATATTCACATCTTTCAGTGCTTCCAAAATATTTCAGCTTACAAAATGATTAAATACAAAAAGCACTGTTGATTGTGCTTGTCACAGACATCTCAATTTTAAATATCTCTGAGGATTCAGCAAGGATTTTTGAAATGGCATCTGAAAAAAATATGCTTGGAGGTCCAGAAAAAAACATCCAGACTTCCCTCACTGTAGGTAACATACATTTCATCATTACCAGATACTTGCTATATCTTTGCTAGAACTCTGCTTTATTTATCTGGTGAATACATCTCACATTATAAACTCATAAAATATTGTAATTTATTAGTTTCATAAAAATGGCTGAGCTCTTGTTCAAATAAAAGCATATTTTGGTAAAATTTAGCCAGATTATGCGTGAATGCTGAAATGCTTAAAAGCTTCAGTGTGCAAAGAACAAAGCTCCAAGTAAACGAAAATACCAACCTTTACCAGTTTACTTGCACTTAAATTATTTAAAGTTATCATCAACAATAATTTGATAATTAGGGATTGTTTTTGACAGAAAAGTCTATTCAATCACCTTTCACAGTGGCAGATTAACAACTAAATGCAATATAGATATTTTTGACAGTTGATTAACTCTTCTCTGTAGCTGCAATATAGTATTTCTCTCTTTACTACTAATGCATTTAAACTGTTTTCTAGCACTCCCTCTGTAGATTTTTTTTGTAATTATTAATTACATATTTCTATTCTAGTAACATGGGAATGCAGTATACAAGTTTTAGACTGTTTCCCATAAACATGTGGCTTGTATATTGTTCTGAGCCAAATGCTCTGTACAAGCCAGATGAAAATACCGTTGGGAAATCTTATTCATTGGGACAAGAAGAAAGTTAAAAGCTGCTACCAATACCACTACCAGGCAAAATGACCCCACAAAGTTTGGTTTTTCTATAACTTTTTATTTTATTCTAGTTGTTTTGTTTGTAAATCTATGTGCAGAAAACAATTTGAATAGTTCTGTTATCTTTAGATAAAGTATTTGAAGTAATGACAATGGTAAGAATTCAAACAAAAGGACAAAGTGATCTATTGCATTGAGGTTACATAACGGTATTATGCCATTCCACCTATTTACTGAAGAGCATCTTAAAAGCATTTGGCATGCAGTGAGCCTGCAGGTCATTGGACATTACCTGGAGTGGTGTAAGTAAAGATCTAGTCCCAGAGCTGTTTTTGTTTGTTTGTTTGTTTGTTTTTATCCTATCTATTGAAAGGTAAATAGTGTGATAAGGAATGTCTCTGGAGGTTTCATACAAAGTTGTTGTTATTTATTTTGAAAGAACAGACAACATTTCAATAGACTGGTGGACTTGAAGCAGTTTACTAGCAAATCTGACACTTTGTCATAGTAGGCAAAATAATGAAATAGCTTCTCTCTACTTTGACTTGGCTTTGCTGCCACCTGTAGAGGAAGTGGGAATGGGAAGGTCACCAGCGTCTGACATTTTTTCTAGATATTACTTGCAGTGCTCTTTGATATCTTTTTAATTTCTTTGTGAGTGGGCTATCAGAGTGACAGTGGAACTAATATCTTATCCAGATCATATCTACTCCATGCTGCAAGGAGTTCAAGGATATTCCCAACATGCATTCTTCTGCAGGAGGTGCTGGGTTGTTTTATCAAGGCTGATCAATACCAAGCTACTAGCAGTAGTAATGAAGTAAAAAAAAAATGAAGTAAAACTTAATTTTACAGGCTACTTGAGTGTGTATAATTACCATACCAGAATAGACGGGCAAACATAAAACCAGGGTGTGACCTTCATACAAACTGAAGACCTCACAGATAGTGTTTTTCTTTTAGGGGTTATGTATTATACTTTCTGCCATTTTTATGCTTAAAAAAATGTCTTCCATTTTCTCTGAGGAGTATCTTCTCCTTTTGTAGATGATATTTTTAAGCAAAAATTTTCTTTTTGCTTGTGATTTTGATTTGCTCATTTCTTTAGTCAGTTGCAGAATAAAATTACCAATAATTTATAATGATATTGATCGTAACTTTTGTTGCAATTTGGTACAATATCAATTGTAACTGCAGTTATCAATGCACCTTTTTTTTTTTTTTTTTTTTTTTCTCCTACTACTGGCTTAAATTTATCTGTACTATCTGAATACCTTACAAAGTTCTGTGAATCCAGTAGTGACTGACTAAAAAGTGTTAGTACCCAAGGGACCTTCAGTTTCCCATAGAAAAAGTTTTCTGATTGAACTTTCTTATAAGGCTCTCTGGCCTAATTAATACCTTTCCGGATCATTCCAGAAAAAGTGTCCAAAAGTACATGTAAATTGGGGAAACAAACAAAACAAACAAACAAAGTAAAAACCCACAAAAACACAAAACCTTCCTCTTTAGACTTGAAGCACATTGAAAAGAAATCAGAAGAAATACCTGTTGCTCATTCTGTACCTGTCTAGTAAATCAGTAGAGGATTTCTGTCTCCAGAACTGTCTGTCACCTTTCGCAAACAAACTGCTTTTTTTTAAAATGAGCTAGGTATTGCCAAGAGGTTCCTGTAGTAGGTACAGGAAAAAAAACCTTTGTTACTAGCACTTCCAAAAATTTAAGTGAGAACATCTGTCATGAGTTGACTTCAAACTCCTACCTAATTTCCTATAAAATTAAAAATTAGGAACCTGATAATCCAATGACTGTCTATTATTTCTGTGGTCAGTTTTTATTAAACCAGTTTCCTGGAGAAGCTGCACAGAGTCAGTAATAAATCATTATTCATATTTTTCTCTGAGGCACAGAGGCACCAGCCTTCAAGAAATGTTCAAATAGTACTGTGAATTTCCTTTAAAATAATGAAATCATACTAATATGATGTTGGCCATGTTCAAGCTCAAACTTTCTGTAACTGGATAATGATAGTTGGCTAGATGGCAAATTTGACTTTGTGTAAATGATACTATAAATGTGATAGATGTAGGTATATGCACATATATATACACATACATATATCTTAGTAATGGATTGGGTTTTGCACTGGCTTTATGCTAGTAACAAATGTTCTGAAGTTATATAACTCTTTTATAGCTTGGTTTGTGTGTTTGGCAGCTGGTGTGCAGAGGTGTAAAAGAAGTGGACTAAGAAAAATGTGACTTTTTGGTACAGCTCACACCATAGTGCATCAGGGAAAAGAACTGGAAGAAAAAAAAAGCACATAAAATCTTAAATACAAGATTTAATACAATTAAAAACAACTTGTATATTGGTCAGCCATACCATAAATCCCAAGATAGCTGAAATTAGTCTCTTTTACAGACTCCAGTGATACTTCACAGAATCACAGATCACAGAATCACAGAATTTTCTAGGTTGGAAGAGACCTCAAGGTCATCGAGTCCAACCTCCAACCTAACGCTAACAGCCCTCCACTAAACCATATCCCTAAGCTCTACATCTAAACGTCTTTTGAAGACTTCCAAGGATGATACTTATATCTGTAAACCTGTGAAAACCTTCTCTGTTACAGGATTCCCTGTGAATTCTGCAGCAAATTCAGGCTTGACAGAATATTATAATAAGATATCATTCACATTAATATAACAGCTTGACAAAATCTTATATGTTTGTTTGAATGCACATGTTTTCATGTGTGAACCTACCAAGAGAATAAGGAGAATTTAAACTTTCTACCTTCACTAGAGCCAGCTGGCACAAACGACTCTTTTGCATTATGCAATGCAGCCATGTACATGCAGGATAGTTGCCAGGCACTGCAATCCTGTCACCTTTTGCTTCTGTTTTCTCTAACACTGATCGCTGTCCTGTCTGTGTGGTATTTCCCTTTTTAATGTAAATGTAATTCATACTGCTTGCTTGTTTGTCCTATTCTAAATGTATGTTTTTTTCATCTCAAAAGTCTAACAAATAAACTTCCATAATGTGAGAAAATACAAAAATTAATACTGATACCTGTGAAAAAAACATAACACTCAGAAGTATTATCTTTAAATATAATTTGTCTTTTTATAGATCCCCTGATTTCCCTCTCCCTTTCAGCCTCCATTCACTTATTTTCTTCTTACTTATCATGCTTGTCTCGTCTGTTTCTTTTAATTCAATAAGACAAGGTACTCTGTATTAAGACTTGATGTGACTGGAAAGATTTTGGACATACAGAGTTGATCCTAGGGGAGCAATCTCAAAACTTCAGTGGACTTGCAAAAATGCAAGTTCAAATCATGCTTTTAAACCTGAATCGTATTAAAAGCAACTTTGCAGTTGCAATAAGAATAGCATTCTCTCCTGAGTTTGTTGTGTTTCCATTTTAAACTCAGAATTTTCATCCAGAATAACTTGGATTTAATTAAGACTTCAAAAAATAAATAAAATAAAATAAAAATTAAATTAAAAAATAAAAATCACCTAACTATAAATTCAACAGCAAGTGAAACATATCCAGTGTTGGAAAGATTTTTTTTTAATTCATGAATCAGCTGGCATTTGTGGCTGCTGAGGAGACTAGTATTACTGAAGATATTTTTGTATTTGTATAGATACAACAACTTCAAATGGTCATTTCAAAGAATCTATATAATATTCATCATGTAACTGCACAGAACAGAAAATCACATAGTTCTCATCCCCTTCATCAAAGCATTATTTAGTTGTTCAAGGGATTGGCAAGAGCTTGTTCAGTTTACTCTATGGAAATGAATAAGAGAATAAACATACAGATCAAATTAAAGAGCAAAATAAGGATGACATTATTAAAAAGGCTTTAATATTCACTTGGTTTCCAGTCCACATATTAAGATCTTAGTTTAACCAGTACACTAATTTCCTGAACAATTTTTTCCTAAAGTATATAAAAAAAAAGGAGCAGGTAGTGACAAAACCTTAGGCAAGTAATTTATGAGTTTGGCGGTCTGATCTTTTATCTCAGCAGACTTTCTGTGGGAAATTCTATATTTTTTTAATTTTTTATTTTTAAGAATATAACCTGAGTATCTTGCTCTATTGGCACAGTATCCATCAAATCTTCCTTGACATGCATTTTTTTCCTGTGTGATATCACTCATTTCAAAGTACCTGATCATTAGAAAGACTGTATTATGTCTGATGGGTTTAAGTTACGATATCACTGTGCAAAGCCTGATTCAGTGTTTACCACTGTAGTGGGTTTACGTGGCAAGGTTTTCGTAGCAGGGGGCCATAGGGGTGGTTTCTGTGAGAAAGATCTAGAAGCTGCCCCATGTTTGGGAAGGGCCCCATTGTTTTCCAGAGCTGAGCCAATAAGTGATGTTGTTTGCGCCCCTGTGAGAGCATATTTAAGACAGGGAAAAAAAACCGCTGCGCCACACAGCAGCCGGGAGAGTCAAGGGAGTGAGAAAACAGCCTTGCAGGTGCCAAGGTCAGTGTAGAAGGAGGGGGAGAGGTGCTCCAGGTGCCAGAGCAGATGTCCCCTGCGGCCTGTGGTGAGGACCATGGTGAAGCAGGATGTCCCCCTGCAGCCCATGGAGTGCCACAGTGGAGCAGGGTTCCACGCTGCAGCCCGTGGAGGAGACCACGGTGGAGCAGGTGACCCTGCACCGATGGAGGCTGCCGCCTGTGGAAGACCCCTGCCGGAGCAGATTCCGGGCCGGACCTGTAGACCGTGGAGAGGAGACCACGCAGGAGCAGGTGACCTGGCAAGAGCTGCTGCCCGTAGGGGAGCCAGGTTAGAGCAGTTTTCTCCTGAGGGATGGACCCCATGGTACGGACCCATATCTGGAGCAGTTCTGGAAGAGCTGCTGCCTGTGGGAAGCCCACGTCGGATCAGTTCATCAAGGACTGCATCCCGTGGGTGGGACCCCACAGCACAGGGGACGAGAGTGACCGAGAAGGAGCGGCAGAGAAGAAGTGCTGTAGACTTCCCCCATTTTCCCCCATTCCCCCGTTCCCCTGCGCCGCTCAGGGGGAGGAGGTGGAAGAGGGTGGATGGGGGGGGGAAGGTGCTTTTGGTTTCTTTCCTTTGTTTCTCACTTCTCTAGCTTGTTAGTAATGAGCAATAAATCTTACTATCTTCTTATGCTGAGTCTGGTTTGCCCGTTACAATAATTACTGCGTGATTTTCTCGTCCTTATCTCAACCCTTGAGCCCTTTTCACATATTTTCTCCCCATTCCTCTTTGAGGAGGGGGAGTAAGAGAGCGGCTGTGGTGGAGCTCGGCTGCCCACTCGAGCGGAACCACGACAACCATACATCTTTGATAATATAAGGATCTTTGGAAGACCTGGACCTTAAAGCTGTTATTATTTTTACTAATATCTTAATTATGGAAAGATGTTGAAAACTGCTCCCCAGAAGTGGACATTCACATTATTAGTATGAATGTTTTGCCTTGGGAGTTGTCAAGTAAAGGAATATTATGCAATTCACTGTGTTCGTTTTTTTTTTGTAAGAAGAAATTTGAGTGATGACTTGATGGACATCAAGGAAACAGGTTAGGTTAATATTGTTGTATTACATCTGACAGAATGGAATGACCTCAGTAAAAGATCAGTCATGACAGCCCATTCATTTCATATCTGCTGTCTCAGATAATCTAATAATTTTATCCACTTCTATTCTTCAATGATTCAGCATAGAAGTGATAATTCTTTAATGTCAGAACTCTTGTTCTTTTAACTTCAGGTCTTTCAGTATCACTGAACACTCCACAGTAAAAATAGGTTTTTGTTCTGTTGTCTTAAGATATCATGAACATTTGGCTCAACACTTTAAATTATTTCCTCTCCTTTGAAATAGAAGTTGTCTACATAGCTTTATCTACATAGAAGTGAGAACCTTTGGTGACTTCCATGAATTAATACCAACTCATGCTAGAAATGTGAGTTGTAAATTAAGTTGTGTACTAGTTATTTCTCTAGAATTAGTGAATAAGCCATATTTTCCCCAAATTTCTCATTTAAAATGTAACACTGAGGACCAGAAAAGCTCTAAGCAAAATATAACATAATAATATAATTAAAGCCATTTTCAATAAGTCAGCATTTCTTTCAATTTCTGTTTTCCCTTTGGAACAAAAGCATTGTAGGCAATTATTTTAAATTAGGTTACACAAGAATATTATTTGTGTAACAGAAATAGGTTTCTTTTTGTAATTAAGTTTAATTGATCGTGCTCTGGAGCTGAACTGAATCAGTCTTGAAAATACTGGCTATCTCCAGCTGCAGGTATGTTTGGATGTAGGTGACTAAAGTAATTAACTTTGCTAGTGAAGTGGTAAGGCAGTAGTTAGTTCCTTATAATTTTTACCTATATTTAAAATACTGATTAAGAAATCTCCACACCCTCCTGTGTTTATCAAAACTACATTTGGAAAACCTTTTATTGACTTGAATGAATTGGTTTGGTTTCTGAAGGGAACAAGTTTATACAGGTTAAGTACAACCTTTTAAAAGCTTTTTTTACCTTTCTTAAGGTAAAGACATCTATAAATGTTTCAGATTTTGTTCTTATTTTTTAAACTTTCCAAATTCATGCAAACGCTTAGATATTTTTTTTTCTCTTTGCTATGGACAAACGTGTCAATGTACTAAATGGTGCCGCATCAAAGAAATTTGATATAAAAACTGCCACAAGGGGACAGAACAATGAGTTCTATATAAGAATTTGATCACCAATATCTGGTGAGTCAGGAGAAGATGTAAAAGTATCTAGCATAGATCTCTGTGAGAGGATCTGGGCATTGTGAATATAATAGTGATAAACTGTGAAGGTCTATGGCAATCCATAAACTGGATGTAAGAAACATGATTCATGTTATGGAAAGTGTCAGCAAAGGTAAGACAATAAGCAGTAGGGACCAGATTTGACAAATTATTTTTGCTGCCATACTTCTGATATTTGATGCCTTTTTTCAAACTCAGTCTCCTCTTGCTGAGTCTTTCGCCTTGCACATATCTTGCCTCTAAGTAAAAATAAGTAGAACAGAAGAAAAAAAAAAAAAAAAAAGAAAGAAAATAACAAACCATCCCCTTAAAACAAAAAATTACACAAACCCAAATATATACTTTTACTTTTTTAAATTTTGGCAAATTTAAAGAATTTTTGTGATTAGACTGGTTCATTGCTCTTTAATATTTTTGCATTTTGTAGCAAACCAAAGTATAAGTGAAATAGAGTAAATGAAAATTTAAAATAAAATAAAATAAAATAAATATTTTTAATTAAAAATAAAAGGTTAATTCAATTTTAAGTATGGGTGGTTGAGAGTAAGAAAGAATTAAACTGTATTTCTGCTAATTTTCTTTTTTTCCCTCACAAAATTGTGTGTGTGGAGGGTTGAAGAAAAAGAAAAAAAAAAGAAAAAGAACTTAAAATTTCAGTAGACATATAGGAGATATAAACACAGATAAAATTTTCATACAATATATAACTAATAACATGTAAACTTGTTTCTATATGATGATAAAAGAAACCATTTGATTATGAAGATCAGAGAACAGAAAGAGGGTAAAAAATATTGACATGAATTTAAAGTCAGGCAGAGCTTTAAAGAATTGTTTAGAAGGTGTTTTGAGAACTATTGCTGAAAATTTCTTTCAGATTGCTAAGAATTTTTATTTATTTATTTATTTTTTTCTGTGTATAGATATACTCAGTTCTTCCTTCACCTTCCTTCACCTATATCTTCCAGATGACAATCAGTGCCAGCTGCAGAGAAATTGAGTTAATCATTCTAGGTGATCAGGTTCACTTATCAGAAGTATAGTCACAGAATAATCTAGGTTGGAAGAGACCTCCAAGATCACAGAGTCCAACCTCTGACCTAATACTAACAAGTCCTCCCATTACCATGGACACATTCATCCCCACTAGATTAGTCTGGATGAAGCTGTGTGCTATTTCTGCAAGTACCTACATTGCACAGTTCCAGTTAACTCAGGTGCTTATGCACACATCTTTACTGCCTGTGTATATAAAGCAAATGCCCTTAAAAATTCTCCACCAGGTCCTCCCCTCCTTTCAGCATGGTTGCTATTAATCGCTTTTGTCACCGACTGCTTTCATGTCATTGATGGAGCATCTTGCAGAATACTTCAGTAATGCTTGTGAGGGTCATAATTTTTCTTTTTCTGATCTAACTTTATTGATCCTTTCCTGAGAGGAACAGCACCCTACGCAGCTTTATGGGACCATTCAAACAATCTAAGGATGATTTATCTCCCCTTAAGGAAAAAAGACATCAAGACTGGTTACTCACATGCTGAGATTTTCTTTGAGATCTCAAGCTGTCAAAATACTAAACACATGTCAGTATATTCCTGAGTAATGGAAAGCACTGCAAAACTTCATAGCATTATTAGGCTTCATGTCATAATTGGGTGATGCTTCCACTTATTTAACATGCAATTTATTTTATTCAATATTGATAAGATTAAATGGATGATGTATTTGATTCAAGGCTTTGATAAAAATGTATTGTCTTAATTAAGAGTAATATATTTGATACAGTGAATAATACATCCGATTTAATAGAGGATGCACTGTATCTGCAGCTGAAAGTGATTGGTCTTTTCAGTGAAAGATTATATCATTTCAGAAGATGATCCATCTCTTTCAATATGAACTAAATCAAATTTATAATACAACTTTTTATTTGTAGTGTGCAAAATAGCACAAGGAACAAGTTTGCCCTCATGTGGGCTTCAAAGGCAGATCACACCTCCAGAACACTGGACAGGTTGAATCAGGTTTTTCATTCATGCTGTGATAGGGGTGGAACCAAATTCTGTTAAGACATTGACTTGTCAATCAACTTTTGCTTTCTTTCTTATCAAAAGTATATTAAATTTATTTGATTAGATATAAAAGAAAAAAAAAAGCATAATCCTTGTTTTAACATAAATTAACATTAATACTTGAAAGATTCTGGGTACAAAAGCTATTTGTACTTGATACATTCATGAGGTAATAGAGAAAGGGTATCTTTAAGCATATATTTTTCTTAGTTTACAAAATTTGACAATTTTGTACATTTGGTAGGTGCTTTTATTTTTAAAATATATCTGGCATTTTATCAATACCACTGCTTTTCCATCTTGTAAACTAGGAAATTATTATTTATTTGCCAAATCATCAGAAAGAGTCAGTGGGAGAGCTTCAGTTTAGATTGTTGGAGTTTTCAACTCCTATATACAGACAGCTAGGTAGGCTTATCACACTGAAAGCACAGGAAGGCTATGTGGAGTCAATATTCCATTTCCACTTTCTGTAATGTGAAACATTTCGTGTTCACTTATTATTCTATAAGGCCTTTATTTTTCTGTTCACAGCTCCATAAATTCAATACTCTATGTTTTTAATCTAATTTGTTGACAAGTGAAAATGACCCAGTTTCAAGACAATGCCAGCTAGTTTTTAAAATTACATATTTAGAGCTAAAAAAAGTACTAGGACATGCAATGAGTATATAATGGCTGTCTTACTGGTACATAATATTCCTAGTAATTTAATTATAAACATCTGACTGTTTGGTATTTAAACAGGAAAATGGCTGTTTAAACAGGAAAATGACTGTTTAAGCACTATGCAGTTAAAGAATAATAAACCTTCTGGCATATTCCTCAGTCAAAATGTTACACTTAAAAATAAGACCAAAACAGATTCACCAGCAATGAAAAATTATTCCAACATGAACTGATGCTATATTTCTAAACATATGATAGATCTTATCACTCTTATAGAAGTGTATTAAAACTAGTGTTCAAAATGGATTTAAAAAAAATCGTAAAAGAAGCAAAAATATTTTGAATTTGTAATTTAATTTTCGCGTCAAAGTGTAAGCTACTAGTTGATTCATACCACCAGGAATAACACTGATAAAATATTGTGATGAGTTGAAAAGTATAACACAACTGAAAATGTAGGATGATACTGAATTATGTTTTTCAGAACATAAAGTAAATATATACATCCTAATGATACTTAGCAACCAAAAGATAGTTTATAAAGTAGGAAAATATTTAAATGACTTTTTTTTTTTTTTTTTTTTTTTTTTTTTTTGACAGATTGTCATCTCTTTCTTCAATTTGAACACTTACTGTATGAGATAGGTTATGGAAAAATAATTATAAAATTGTATCTGTCTGAGCCATATTAACTCTTAACAGGTGATTTTAGATCATATGAAATTTTGAGTTATCCATAACCAAGCTGTCTATCACTACAGATTCAAGCTATTATGTTCCCCTTTTCAGTGATCAAAAATATTAACACTGAAGTTCTGAAGATAAGAATAGTATTAAATGGTAAATATATATCATCTATATTATGTATGCTAAATGATTAAAGGTGCTCAAAACTTAGAATTAAGCATGTCTTCTTTAATTTCTCAGCTCATGGTGGCAAGATAACATTGTGGGATTAAGAATGAGAGGACAACATAATATTAGACACCTTCTGCTGTAGGACATATGACAAAGGAATAAAGTAAATAGAGATAAGGATGTCTCCTTGGTGTGTAAATTGCTTTTTCAGTCTTGCACAGGTGCTGTTTGTACTGTTAATGTGGACATGGAAGCAAAAATGTACTATTCTTCACAGGGCAGCAGTGGGTGTTTCATAGTTTTATTTATCTATGTGTGCCACCTACATACATCATTGCTCTTCCTGTGGTTCTGAATCACAATGTTTCAGTTTGGTGATGAAGAAAAGTATGCTGAAAACTACAGCAAGTCTATAGTACGTTCTTGTTGCCAGAAGTTGTCCAATTAGTAAAGACTTGCTAGAGTACATCAGTTCAGGCACTATTTAAGGTGGTAAACCATCAGAGGTTAAAATGAATGGTAGTTTTCCAGATGTTAGATATGGACAAATGATGAAGAAAGACAAGCTTTTACTAATTACAGAGAATGTCCACTTATCATACGATGTGTTCAGAGTCCCCTGGACATGTGATCCCCTGACTTGGTTCATCCTTGGTACATCCTTCTTTAATGGAAGAAAATAATTATTTAGGTCAAAAATCACTAGATTTTCTCTCCAAGACTAGCAAGTAGTTGACTCACTGCAACAGGAAGCCCAATAATGAACTAATGTATGTATAATATGGATTAATATTAGTAGAAGTAGTAGTTACAGTAGGAATAGTTCAGTGGGGCCAAGGCCAGGTGAAAATGGTATATAATACAAACCCAAATAAATATAAAACTGATAAATTCAGAAAAAATGGGTATGGTACGTAGTAAGTGACATGGCCAAAAACAGAGTTAACAGTATGATAAGAACTAGCAGAAGGAAAGGCTAAAGGAAAGATATGAGGAAAGAGAACATGGAGCAATGAGGAGAAAAATCATGAAGAGGAACTGGGAGGGGAGAGAAAAAGCCTATCTGGCAATGCTTTTGATACAGGCAAATGAACAGGAGCTCTCTACTTCTGATAATTTCTGTATTATTCTACCCACTTCTTATTTCTCAAAAGAGGAGCCAGAATATTGTTTTGTGTAAGATCCATCAGTATTACTTTGTTTACCCCCATTTTCTTGCAGAGAGAGAAAAAGGAAATTTTAAAACTTAAAATCTTATTTATTTATTTTGACAAAATGATACAACAGTTTTGAGTTAAATGAAACTGCTTGAAAAACTATTCTGGACTATAGGAATGGTTGCTCTTAGAGAAGCAAGGATTACTTAATCCTTCAAAAATATATTCACATAAAAATTCAAAGTGAAAGTACCTTTTACTTTTTCAGTATATGATTTTACAATCTAAAAATTACACTAGGAAACTTAGTCTAACATTGTTTGTATAGACCAGAAGAATCATATTCACCATTTTCCAACTAACCAAATACTTTATGATAGTTTTCTCAGTGAAGATGATATTTGAAGAAATTCACCTATTTATAAAGAATGAAGATGTCAGTTTTAAATCTTAAGCCACTGAAACAGAAAAAGGAATTTGGAAGTTTGTAAAGGAAAGTGTAGTGAAGAGAAAGAAGTTCCACATTTACCACAAAAGATCAGGGTGTGGCAAGGAAGGTTGGCAGTAAAAGATTGCAAATCTTTCTACCATTCTGCCAACCATTATACTTGTTCTAAGAACTAGGCAGTGCTTGAATTTTTGAAGGGTATCTTTGGTTTCTGAGTCAGGTGTTTTTTGAGGAGGAAAATAAAAAATAGCCTCAGGTCAGAGCTTTGAAAAAGGTATGTTTAAGTTTCTGAGGTATCTTATGGAGTAATTTCTGATGTTGAAGACATAGGGCAGCTGCAGTATGAAGTTTTACCTTCCTGAAGCTGCAAAAGACAAAGAATGTGCATGAAACTGTGCCAGAGCAGGTGCAGCCAAAGGCTGCATGCATCTTACTGACCTCCAGCAAAACTTACATAGTACCGGATATGGCATTCTGAAAGTGCAAATAACAGAAGCCTAATGAGCACCCAGCACTGCAAGTTCTACAGTGTTATGACAAGTTCCTCATTTTTTTGTTGGTTTGGTTTGGTTTCTTTGGTTAGCTTGTTTGATTTGTAGGTTTTTGTTGTTTTGTTTTCCATAAGCTGCTATCTTAAAAAAAAACAAAAAAAAACTATAAAAACAATTAAAATTAAATAATAATAATAATAATAAATAATAATAATAACTTGTGTTCCTGTAGACCTTCTCTTATTAAGAGTTTTCTTCCTAAAACAGTATTAAAGATTTATATTGTACTTTTGGTTACCAAGCATGTATTTGTCTCCAAAAGTTATTTTTCTATTAATACATTAATTATCATCTGCTGAGTTATCATTTGGAGTTAAAGAAAATTCATGGAGTAAATGGCATAGACAAAAGGACTTTCGTCTTTTTTTTTTTTTTTTTTTTTTTGTCTTTTTTTCAGAACAAAATAAATACTTTTTTTTTTTTTTTTTTTAAAACTGCCTGTAAGTGGCCTAGCCAGTAGAACTCTGTTGCTTTGAAATGGCAGATGGATATTTGCTTGATATTTCCAACAGGTATTTTTCCATTTTTTTTAAATTATTTTTGCCATGAAGGGATATAACAATACTTAACATCTTGTATCTAGTCTGATGAGGAGGAAGTTATTCTGTGAAAACTACAAGTGGGCTGTTTTAGCAACATTCAAGCTAAAACTTCCAGTCAAGGAAACCCACTAACGACATTTGTCTCTGCCAAAATGTAAGTACTTTTTTGAAACTTTTTTTTTTTTTAATTAATGTGGAAAATGACTCTAAATTAATTATTTACAATTGTATGTAATATTGTTGTATTCAGACTTACATTCATTGCAAAGCAATGTATAATCACCCTTTCTTAACAGTTTAATCAAAATAAATATTTTTTGATTTTCATTTAGTTACAGTACAAAAAAACAAACAAAACAAAACAAAACAAAAACCCTCCTCAGCATATGGAAATGCCAAGATGATGCCATGTTCAGTGAATATTAGAAAAAAAAAAAAAAAAAAAGTTCTGTGCCATGAAAATACAGGCAATTAGAAAAAGTAGATTAAAAAAGAGGTTTGTGGGTAGTGGTACAAGCTTGATTTGACTATGCCTTTGTGTATCTTCAAAGGAGTCATCAGCTAAGGCTGTCAGGCATATGAGAATCCTGTTTTATAAAACAGGATTAAAAGTATATTAAGTGAAGTGTGTTTTAGAATAAGGTTACTAAGGGGCATAAGAGAGTCTAAGCCACCAGAAAATAGGAAAAATAATTGTTAAACCTATTAAATAGTAATAGTGGTGGAGGGGAATTAGAGCAGAAAAGATGGTCAGAATGACCTGATATTAAACAGCAAAGAAGGATAAGGTTTACTTTAATTAATGTCATGCTTTCTTTAAGATAAAGGTTATGCAATGTCATTAGGAACTACTAATCCATAATTGTTGAATAGAAATGTTAGGAAAACTATTCTAATATTATTTTGATAGAGTTCAGTAGTTACAGTTTGTTCTGACCTCAGGTGTCCCTACCTGCCTCCAATGAGAAATTACAAAAGCTGACATATTTCTCTTAACTTAGTCATTCTTCTCCTTCTGATGTCTTTCAGGCAGACAGAAAAACAAGTTACTTTTCATTTAAAGAGGTAAAATGCTACATCTTTCCTAGCCAAATGGAAAATAGCCAAATAGTTCATTGCTATAGTTCATTGTTATATCTTTGCTATCTGCCCAAACCAAAACCCTCTGTAATTTTATTTTATATTTCTTTATGAAGACACTCGTTATTGCAAGTAATATTGAGTATCAGAACGAACAGCACGGTGAAATAACCAGTAGATAATAAATATATAAATGAACAGAAGACTGCTCCTAGACTATTTTTTGTTAAGAGTAAAGGACCCTGCTAGAAACTGAAAGTGTTGAAAGTGTTCAACACTTTGTTGAAAGTGTTCGACACTGGGTCCTGCACCTGGGACAGGGCAACCCTCGCTATACATACAGACTGGGCGATGAGACGCTGGAGAGCAGCCCCGCAGAGAGGGATCTGGGGGTTGTGGTTGACAGCAAGTTGAATATGAGCCAGAAGTGTGCCCTGGCAGCCAGGAAGGCCAACCGTATCCTGCGGTGCATCAAGCACAGCATCGCTAGTTGCTCGAGGGAGGTGATTGTCCCGCTCTACTCTGCGCTGATCCGGCCTCACCTTGAGTACTGTGTGCAGTTCTGGGCACCACAGTATAAGAAGGACATTAAACTGTTGGAGAGTGGCCAGAAGAGGGCGACGAAGATGGTGAAGGGCCTAGAGGGGAAGACATACATGTACGAGGAGCGGCTGAGGGCACTGGGCCTGTTCAGGCTGGAGAAGAGGAGGCTGAGGGGGGACCTCATCATGGCCTACAACTTCCTCGCGAGGGGGAGTGGAGAGGCAGGTGACCTATTCTCTGTAAACACCAGTGATAGGACCCACGGGAATGGTGTTAAGCTGAGGCAGGGAAAGTTTAGGCTGGATATCAGGAAGAGGTTCTTCACCGAAAGGGTGGTTGCACACTGGAACAGGCTCCCCAGGGACATAGTCACTGCACCAAGCCTGTCTGAATTTAAGAAGCTATTGGACTGTGCACTTAGTCACATGGTCTAAACTTTTGGGCACACCTGTGCGGTGCCAGGAGTTGGACTTGATGATACTTATGGGTCTCCTCTAATGCGGGATATTCTATGATTCTATGATTCTGTGTTTGAGAGCATTGAGAAAAGTTTGAAACAAAAAGGAGTTAAATACTGCAAATCAATAATAATACAAATTATGTAATGAATAGAAGAGAAAATTATCTTAAAACAAAATAACCATAGGCCTCTTCAAAAACATTGTTGATCAATCTCTTTTGTGGGTTACACTATTTCAGATAAAAACAGGCATGAAGACAGCCTTTCTAATTAGAATTAGTAAGACTTAATAAGCAACAATTCACCAAATAAACTTGGATGTGTACATCAACATAGAATAATATCAAAGAATTGGGAGATTAAAAAAAAAAAAATCATAAAAGGATCAAAACTTTATTTCAGTGTGTAATAGAAAATAAACATTTCTTTCCATGAAACAACTTTTGATTGTCTGAACAGTCAATTCATGCAGCCAGAGTTAATCACCATTACACTCTATAGGGACCTGATATCTGCTATATGTAAGCGATCTAAATTGTAGCTCGGATTATCACTAGTCCACAGATAAAGTCAAGTGCCAATAGACTTTTTTTTTTTTTTCCCCCTGTGGAAGGGTTTCCTATTCCTCTACCACAGAGAACTTGCTAATTTTTTAGTTCAAAAAATAAATAACAGTCTACCTGAACTTAAACAACAGGGCCACATTATTTAGGTAATTAATCCCTCAAAGACAGCCAAATTACTACACTTGCATATTTACTTATTCTCCCACATACATATATTTATACCACAATGAAGTCAGGAACCACAAAACTCAGATGAAAAGTCTAGGAAACTGGCTATTTACAACAATCTTAGGGAATGTCAGTATCTTCACAAAACTCTGGTATCTCCTTATAGAAACAGGTCAGTAGTGTTATGTATGCATGATTAGTACTTATGCACCAATTCGCTTTCCAGTAGATTACAATCTGAATCAAATGAATCATTGCATTACAAACCTTATGGAAACAAACAAAAGATCTTGGGTGGAGGGATGGAGGAAGAAATGTTTAAACAGAATCACTAGCAACATCTCCAGGGCCTGAAAATATAAAGACAATTTCTAGTTTCTCACAGGCAAAATTTGTTAAAATTTGTCTTTCATCAAAAACTCTCTCCCCAGAAATTTCATGGTTTTTGGTATAATTCTTTCATCTCCCAAGGATTGAAGGGCTGACATATTTGAAATTTTAATCAAAAGTGAAAACAGAATAATTATTTTTGTTAGAATTGTTTACTATAGAATCCATCTTAGATATTATAGTTAAGTCAGAATGAATCTTAAAGATGTATCTTTTTTTTCTATACTTTTTGACAAATTCCACAGTAGTTTATTCTAGATTTCATCATTATTATTCTTTAATTTCTTGATGTTAATTGCATACTGTGAAATAGTTACTAGGGAAAATTAAAATCTTGAATATAAATCCCGAGGGGAAAAACACAACTGTCTTCCTTTTCATATTTTAAGAAACTTTTCCTCTCTTCCATATATTACTGCAATATTTTGTTTGTTTTATAGTGTGAAAAGTAGTATGTTTAAACAGTGATGCTTTATCACTGTTTAATTATGCTAAGGTTGCACAAAGATGCTACAGTCTTTCAGGTATGAAATCTGAATTAGCATGTGCTCAACATTATAAAAAAGTTAATCACACATCACACAAGCATTCATTTACATTATAAATTATTTAGCAATCTTAACCTTATTTAAAATTCTAATGTTTATTATTCTGCTACCTACATTTATTTTTAATAAAAATAGAAAATTAAATTTTACCCTTAAAATTGTAACAACATTTTTCTTGGGAAAGAAATGAAAGATTTTATAAGGAAGGACACTTCATTGTTAATGATTTCATAGCTAGAAAGGATAAAGCTGTGTTCTTCTTCTGTTAGCTTTTCTTATTCAATTTCCCCAAACCTTATGTCTACACTAGTGACCTGAACTATGAGAGGTTATTTACAATAGAATTATCAATACTCTTGAAATTTAAAAAATTCAGAACTTGGTGAATGGCAAAGTCTTATGATCTCATGATATATTTTATATGGTATTTTTTACCAGATGCTATATTATTTCCAGACACAAAGATTTAAGCTGAAGTTAAAACTGTGATTTATAACAATCCCCAATGAAAAATTATAAAGAACACTACAGTTTAGAGACAGAAAAATGGCCTTTCAGTAAGAAACTGGACTACTGGACTTCTAGTCCTAGCTTTTTCAGAGTTTCTGTACATCCTTGAACAAGCCAGATTGACAGGCATTTTTTTCTAAGGATAATAATATATATAACTCATTGGAAAGATATAAAGCTTCTTGCATTATGTTCATGATCTATAGTTACAGGTATTATAGGAGAAATTTGGAGGTTTTTGATTTTTCCTCTGTCAGTTTAGAGGAATAATTGTGACAAACAACTTACCTGATCAATTTCCATTTTAAAGGTCATTTCATGGTGAAAAGAATCAGAGACTTATGTCCAGGGTTTTGATTTTGCTTTCAAAGTTCTGGGCATGTTAACTTCTCATGTTAAGGTATTTGTAGATAATTGAAAATCTGTCAGTCCAGGCTCTGATATCTCCCAGCCTATTTATTATTTTGCTTTTTCATTTCCAAGACATTAGCTTAACCAGATCTTTGAGTTGCTTGTTAACTGTGGTAGCACAGGTATGCAACCCAGTGACTTCTCCACTGTGGGGAATGAGGATCTGTTTAGAATAGCCACTGTCAATGGCATAATGACCTAGCAGACTGAGGTTGGACAAGGGTAATAAACAATTTAAAATAATGGTTATTACAAATGAAAGATACTGACAACTACAGAGCTTAATAGTCACCAGAGGAAAAAAAAAAATCTAGATTTTCTGACCACAGCATCAGAAATCACACCTCATTAACAAATTCTAGGTTGTTCTTTACCAACAGTTGTGGATTCTTCTCTAGAAACAAAGTGAGTCTCATGTTATAATAAAATGAGAGTTCTTCTCTTATTTGCTCCTGGTCAAAAAGAAATCAGATTTCACTCTCCTCTTTGAGAAGATTCAATTGACTGACCAGGTCAGAGGCTAGATGGTATCAGAGAAGCTTCATGATTTAATATATTTTGTTAACACGTCTAAGAGAATTTCTTTCCCAGTGATCCATAGAAAGATCTTAGAATGATTTTCATGTTGCCAGTATGGAGAACAAAAGTTTCCCATTTATTTCAATTAATCTATATTCTACTGAGAAAAAGAGAATTATATCTCTTCAAGATCACATCATTTCATGAAGACAGCAGAAGAATGAACATATTTCATGGCCCAGTTTATCATCTATGACTTTGACTATTACCTTCTCTGAATTTTAGGTTCACAATGTAACTCTGTACTATCGTAATAAATTATTCATTTCAGGCATGTGTAGATGAGCATGAAAGCTGAATATCCATTACTGAAAAACATCCAATGAGAGATGAGCAAAATATCATTTTGTCAGGTTACAGAGCTCAGTACTTGTTCTCAGGTAGAATTTCCTGAAATAATCACTCATTTGAAAATTAATCCTTATAGAAAGAAATAGCAATTGACAGTAAAGTATAGAGGTCCCTAGATTTCCCTTATGCAATCAGGTTTTTTTGGCAGGTATATATAACTCTTACACCAGGTGAAGGTTTCAAAGAGTTTGTAATTCCAGTACACTATCACTTCTCAGTCTAACAAGTCTGTATGACTTATAAATAAAATGAAATAAAAATATCTTTGGCTTACCCAAAGTGGCTTTGATGGTTTGAGTGACTTTGAGCAAATCACTGAAAACATTTTCAGGCTATATTCTTATTGAAATATTTGAATATATATATATATATTTCCTTTCTATAAGCCCATATATGTTGTATATTGAACTATGCTTTCCAAACCAAGCCTTATACCATTGTTTTGAGCTAAAATTAATATTTGTTCCTCACTGTCTTCCAGCAATACCTCTATCTTGCCCTTATGGTCCTTTATAGATCCTAAAGTACTGCACAGACATCTTATACTTTAAGACTTAGAAGCTCCTGCTAAACAGAGGAAAAGATTCCTACTTGACTGGCAGCATTGGGTATTATTTCCCACTCTCTGAATTTTAATGTGACTATGTCCAGGTGGAAGGACAAGTTTTGATGTTACAAAGTCTGGTAATTGACAAGTGAGAATAACATTTGCTTGATCTGCTGCATAAAAAAGAGAATGATTTTATTTTAAAGAAAAAAGTGATTGTAGTGTAACCATAATCAAGAGCCAATTATATGTTTCAATTTATTCTAACCAACATAAGTCAATAACAAACAATCTCACTTTACATAAATTTCATCATACCTGGGTGAATGTCTAAATTTTAAATGGAAATAAAAAAGTTTTAAATTTAGATAACCTGCTAATCTTTGGAAACACCATTGACTAAAGGATTTATAACATTCCAAAGTTTACAACATTTATACATGTTATAAAATAGGTAGCTTACAGAATAGTGATTGCTGTTATAAAACCTACCTGTCTGCCCTGTAAGAAATGTTATTAGCATCTGCAGTTGTTCATTACTGTAGTTCAAATTAATAATGAAGTGTGTTAACATTTAAAGGAAAAAAGGCCTGTGGATTTCTAAAATGCATTTCCAAATATATACTGAGATGAAGTATTTTTTTTTTCCTTTCCTCCTTGTATTTACCCGTTTATGAAAATTTACTTCTATTTAGGACAGTAAACCTAAGGGGGAGGGAGGTTCAGCCAAACATCCTGAGCAGAAACTCTAAACAAAGTCCTGTGAAATTGCAAACTATATAAGTCAGCTGGAAGACAAGTGTAACCTCAGTTTGTCAACCTGCAAAATTTTCCCAAAATTGTTGTGAAGCTTTAGATAGATTTTTCAATTTATTTATGTATTTATTTATTATCTAGGCTGCTCAACAGTTGTTCTATTGCCAGCCTGAGACTGGAAGCTGAATTAAAGCCTCTAATTTAGGCTGCTTTGGAAAACCTAATCTCCAATACTCTGGACAAAATTTCCCAAACCAATATTAAGTCCTGTTTACTGAAACAGAAGTATATCAGCATATTATTTGCATAAAAAGCTCCCTTCTTAGTCACAGGTATCTTTCAGTATCAGGTAGTACTGTATTTTGTCTTGAGAATGAATACAAAAATCTTGTGGTATGTTTTTGTATTCTGGAATACAAAAATCTTGTGATTACTTTGCTCTATTTGACATTTTTCCTTACCAAAGAGTGAGTGGTTGCAGCAGCATCCTGGGTCAGGCATTTGAAGGGCTGGGGAAGTGGCAGGGCCTACCACCTGACTACCATGAGGATGATGCAGAGAACCTTCCAGAACACCCACTTCTGCCTGTCACCAGGGTACTGCAAGAACTGAAGCCAGCCACAGTCAGGTGTTCTCTGCCCAGTCCTGCCACTTGCCTGGGGCCACTGTGGGGGTGACCCAGTGCACCTGCTGTGAGGGCCTGCCACAGCACCTGAGGGATGATGGCCCACCCCTGACAAGTGCAGTCCAGCTGGCACCACTGTGCTCACTGGTTGCTGTCCTCCCTGAGTGCCTCGGCCTTCCCTATAGGACAGGTAGGTCATTTGAGGAATTTGGATGCAGGCTGCCTGGCGTCTCCCACAGAACGGTGAAGTTGTGCCTCTCATTAACACTAAATGTATCCATATGACTCTAAATGTTTTGATTTTCAGAGCCCTTTTAGTCTGCATGCGGTCAATTCAATCTCAAACTGCAACAAGGGGAGAAACATTTACTGTTTTAGTAACACTATCCTAAGTAGCCATATTCTGGAATTTGAAATAGTTTGAATAGCATAGAGGGAGAGACGGATAATCTCAGAGCTCTGCTGCAATTAAGACTTTAAACTTCATATATGTATAAGACTTAAATGAGCTAGAAAGCTTATAGAAAAGAGAATCTGTTTCAGGTTTGGTTTGGTTTGGTATGATTTTCCACAGAAAGTATTAGTCATGTGGTTAATGTAGGATAGGCCTCTATGCATCAGTAGCTTAAGTATGCTGGTAGCTCAAGATGTTCACAGTCTTTTCCTTGATAGAGTGAAGTAGTGAGATTTCTTAGGAAGATTGTTTCCTTCACCTAGGAATACATCTAAGATGAATGCTTAAAATCAGAGGACCCAAAAGCCACTGTGATCCTGAAATCTCATGCAAGTGTGCTGTTGAGGCCAGAGACCCTGATTTGGGAATGTCCCCTGTCCATTTCTACCTGCTGATGCCAGAAGAGATCATGCTCAGCCCTGCTGTATCCAAGCTGAGTGGGCCCCAGATAATTGCCAGAGCTTGGGTCTTGCACTCACTCCTGTCAAACCTCCTGTTCTCAGCAGGATGCCTACAATTCTGACAATGCACTTGCTGCAGAGCCCCTGCTGTGCTCAACAGCTTTAACCCAACAGTCCAAGGCAGACACTTCGGTGGTTGTGACAATGCTTTGAGAGTTCCCTTTGAGTCCCTAGTCTCAGAGCTCAGGGATTTTGCACAAAGAGTAATTTCCCTTGAGTGACTTCAGTGACTTTAGTTCTTATAAGCAGTGGGCTTCTCTATCTACATGTGGGTTTGGACTATCACAAGGCAATGCTTTAAGTAGCATTACTTTAATAAGTCCTTTATTCTGCCTGCCTTGTTCCTAAGGAGAATAAATTTTGTATCCCTACTTGAAAGCACCATTTGTATTTATTTTAAGTAGATCAAAGTCTGCATAAATATCTTATTCCATTTATTAAGGCAGTTGAATTTATTGTTATAAAATATGTTTTTATAGTTACCAGACTGTGTCTTCTCATGATCTGACCTATCATGTAGTCAGAGGATCAGGTTAACATTCCTCCATACATCTTTCATCACTCCAGGCAACTTAGGTAAAATCTAATGGAGTCATATGATTATTTGAGTTCTTCCTTACGTAATTTTTAAAGCTTGATATATTCTGCAAAAAGAGCTTTTTGGACTATCACTGTAGTGAATATTTGTTTGTGAAGACAGAAATTGTACATTGATTCCTTCAGGATTCCATTTTTTCTGCATGTTGTCAATTAAAGTTGTAATGAAACTGAAAATGTCCTGAAAACATCAGATAGCATCCTGAAAACATTATCTGATGAATGAGATCAGATTCTGTTCGTTTGGCTGCTTAAACTTATTATCTATATCTTATTCAAAATAATAGTCAACTTAGTTATTCTTGATTGGATGGGGGGAGGTGAAAAGAGAGGGGGGGGTACATTATATTGTTATATTTCTCGATTGCGTGTTGGCCAGAAAAAAGGATAAACATTTCCTACAAAATGTATGCTGTATGCTGTTGCCTATGCTGTTGCTTGAACGGGAGTTTTTGTCACTATAAAAAATACCCTGGTGGTGATTTGGTTTGTTCTGACATTTAATGGCAATATCTAAAGGACACTGTATCATCTGAGCAAATGGTGTACTCAGAGGGCCCTGTTGTAAGGTATTGTGTAGGCTATGTTTAGTTTTTTGGGTTTTTTTGTTTGTTCGTTTTTTTGCTGATTGGTATCCATTTGCAAAGAATTCAGGTGCTATAGACACTTCTATACTACTATTTCTTCTTTCTGTGAGGGAAATAAATAATAATTAAACTAGTATGAATAGTAATTATTCTCTGAACATTTTGTTGGTGCAACCTAAGATTTGCCGTATCACTTACTAATGCAGTATAAGGAACAGCTGCAATGCTAATTCAATATACTTCCTGTCTTGGACATTTCTCTGAAATCTTAAATCATATGAGTTGATGTGATTTTGGTGTTGTTTTCTTGTTTGTTTGGTCTTGATCTGTTTGACTTCAACAGCATTTAGCAGATAGAAGTCTCCAAGACATTAGGATCCTTTGTGTTCTGGAAGTAAAAGTGACAGTACAGACTGATTTGTCATTTTATAATGTGTATATTTTTGTAAGAATCATTTCCTAGCCTCACTCATCAAGGTACACAGCAATGATCTAGGTAACCTACACTGTAGACTGTTGTGGTAACCTTCGATGTATGTATTTCCTTATGAAGGGGAAGGTAAATTTTATCCACGCCCTTAGGGATTTCTGGTTTTGTTTCCTTTTTTCCCCCATTTTCAAATTTTGCGGTGAACAGATTCCACCATCTGCTTTTGCTTATTTTAACTAATCAGCCGGGAGATGTTGCTGTAGACTCCAACAGAATAATCAATAAAAGAGGCCTAGATGGTCAGCCATGTGGCATGCTGGCTAACAGCCAACATCTCTCCTTATTAACACAAACAGTCTTTGGATTTCATATTAATCCCTCTTGAGAATTAACTAGATGAACTTGCTTTAGGGAAGAGCTTGTAAGGATACTGATTTTTGCTGAAACTGTTCTGAGGGAAAAGTTCATATCTACTGTGAACAGTTGCCTAGCAGGCAATCAGGAACAAGATGTTCTATATTGTCATAGAGGGTATGTTTCATACACGAGTCATGACTCCTAGATATACAATGCTGAGACTTGATGTGCACTGAAATTGTTCAAAAACTGAAGCTGTTATACATTGCAGTGAACTGTAATGCATCACAATAATTGCCTAATCAATACTAGTTCCTCTGGTATCTTTTAAACAGTATTAATAACCATGAACTCATTTGTTTTTAATGCAGATGTTGCAAGTATTTCAATTGGATTTCCACTGTAACTGAGGATTAATTACTTTGGTTAGACATTTGTGCTAAAGTATTACCCAGTAAGCACACATGTAGAAACAATAAAAATAATGAAGTTAAGAGCAGAACAGTTTTTTTGTTTTGTTTATTTTTTATATATTTTTTTAAAGTAAAACACAGGTTTTGCTTTATGAGTAGTAAAAGATGCATCTGTTATGCAAAAAAAAAAAAAGGAAAAAGAAAAAAAAGAAATAAAATGAAATAAAATAAATGTTATCTTCATGTGATAATAAAGCAAACACGTAACCCCACCTCTTTTCTACAGTATCTGTCAAGATATTTTCTGCTGTACTGGTATGGCCTCACCTCAAGTATTCTGTACACTTTGGGGCACCACAATACAAGAAAGATATAAAAAGGCAGAGAAACTCCAAAAGAGGGTTACAAAGATGGTGGAGGGCCTAGAAGGGAAGAGGTATGAGGAGTGGCTGAAGTCACTCAGGTTTTTCAGCCCAGAAGAGGAGTCTGAGGGGAGGCCTCATGGTGGCCTGCAGCTTCCTCACAAGGGGAGCAGAGGGACAGGCGCTGAGCTCTGCTATCTGGGGACAGCGACAGGACCCAAGGGAACGGCATGGAGCTGGGACAGGGGAGGGTCAGGCTGGATGTTAGGAAAGGGTTCTGCACCGAGAAGGTGGTTGGGCACTGGGACAGGCTCCCTAGGGCAGTGGTCATGGCACTGAGTCTGCTAGAGTTCAAGAATTGTTTGGACAGTGCGCTCAGATAGGGTCCTCAGACATAGAGTCAGGAGTTGGAGCTGCTGATCCTTGTGGGTCCTTCCAGCAAGGATTCTTGTGGGTCCTTCTAATCACATACTATGTGATTCTATTCTGTGATAATTTATAAACTGCTAGAAAAGTTATCTTTTCACTTAACTTTAATTTTCCTGAATAGTTTTATCTTTCATGCACCTTCCATGGGTACCTAAAAACTGTTTAAGACTCCAGGATACCTGGTACCAAATCCAAAAGTATACTTCCTGAGATTACCTGATCACAGAGACATGTCAGCTACACAGCATTTAATTGAAGTGTTATAAATGAAGTCTCAACTCAATCAAAATTTAGTAATATTTGTAAAAAAAATATTTATAAAATGTATAAAAGGCAAGTAAACAGCGCTGGGTGTGCGGGGAGTCTATGCTCCACCAACACGCACACACCAACATCAAACATTCTAAATATATAGAACATTGCTTTTACATGTACATACTAAACCCGAGTACGCCTATACATACGTACAATCAGAAAAGGTAACAAACAATCCTTTATGTTCCATGACTTAACAGTCTCAATTTTTCCATTCCTTTTCTTGATTACAAACAAGTCTCCATTTTCCATTCCTTGTGAACAATATGCCTTGCTTTAAGTTGTCAAGCAACTCGGCCTTCGGGCCTTATATATCCTGTTCTTCCCAGATCGCAAAAAAGCATATCCATCTCGTTCTCAAGGCCAATAGGGCCTGGGTCAAAAGGCACGTTCAGGTCACCAGGGGGCGTAACAGCAAAGGCCTTAGATGGCAGTAGTGGTGGGGGTGGGGGAAATGGTGTAGCAGAAGGATCAGTAAACGAGCCCGCAGCTCCCTCACTATCTGGCAAACCGCACGTTTCTGACTGTAGTCCCACATGGCTCTTTAAGGCCTCAGAGACTGCTCGCCAGGTGCCGAGCAATCCCACTGCAACCTTGTCGATTTTAGTTACAGAGTCCCACACCCTGACCTCAATTTGGTCCCGTGTTTCAGGATCATTAACTGTCCAATTGTTAATAAGGAGAATAACCTGTAAGTTTACCAGGGCAGTCTTCGTTTCTAAGGACGTATGATTCCCCATAATGCCCAGCTGCTTACCGCCGAGGGGCAGTTGTGTGCGCGGGTCTGCTTCTCTCAGCTTGAGCTTCTTCCCAGCTCTGATGCGCCTATTTCCAGCGACTTTCTGTACGAGCTTCTCTGAGCGGTTTGCTGGGTTTGGCTGAACCTGACTTCATGAGGCAATCAATGTGCCTGTTCCTGTACTGGTCTGCATTCTGCTAGCCTGTTCCTTTTCATTCCTTCTTTCTGCTTCTTTATCGATGACATAACATCATTGTGTTGCCTTTTTTTTTTTTTATCTTGAGGGCAGGCTCCCCTCTTATACCCTTCTCCCCACAGCAGTTCCTTTCAAAACAACTTTTCATTGGTCAAACAATTTTGCATATAACAGCAACAGCAAACACACAGAAACTTCCATGCCTTAACGAGAACAAGCAACCCGAGACTGCATTGGAGTCTCCTGAATCACCCGTCTTTGTTCCCTCTAAACTCTTTTACATTCCTGATGGCCTCATGGTTAAGAGTCTGATATTATCATCAACAATGGGGCTTGCTGACCCCCATGACCACACTCCCTTCTTTATTAATATCAACCATCTTCTCGACACAAATTATCACTCCTTATTTAACAGAAGAAAAAAGAAAAAAACATAGGATGTTATGATATCTGGAGATATTACATTATTTATTTATTTATTTATTTGAAAATTATCTGAATACATTTTCAAAATGTATGTACTCAAATGCACACACCCTTTGTGGAACTGTGCCTATTGAAATAAAAAAATAAATAAATAAATAAAAATTTACAGCTAAACAGGAAATGCTACAGCTACAAAATATTTAGGTTCTGCCTCATTAAGCAGACTAGTCTTTATTGTAATTACAATATTTTTCCTCAAAAAGATGATACTTTAAATAGCATTTGTTAACTTCATTGTTAATTTTTTTTAGAACTGCCTTGAAACTTAAAGCTCTTGGTTAGTATTCAGGTTAATAGGAAAGGTTGGCATGTTTACATAGCATCATATTTCAAACATTTAATTTTTTAGTTTCCAATAAACCTGCTTTGACTAATTCTAACTCGATGTTGCTTTTTGTCCAGCTGGGTCTTTCAGTGACATTTGATGCTATCAATTAAGTAATCCTTCTTGATCAGTCTTGTCTGATCCTCTGTCATGCAGTTTTAAACCTGGTTTGATTCCTAGTATCACTTCTCTCCCAGATGTCTGTGTTAATGTTTTTATCTGATCAGGTCTTTGTCTTTCACTGCTATTCGATTTCCTTTTATTTATTTATTTATTTTTCTAAATAACTTCTTATTGTTTGCCCACATAGTACTTCCTAAACACAAAATCTAAAAATGTAATTTCTTGGATATTTTCTTCTATAATATTTATTTTGAATATTTATCTTAGAATATTCATAATCCCAATTTTCATGACCAGGATAATTAAGAAGCTGCAGCTAATCTTAACCAGTAATAGTTTCTATAATTCAACTCTTTCATCTTTGGAAATGTGGATGATTGAAGTTTGTATAGAAATCAAAATAAAGCTTTTGGAGGAATAGCACATAATAATAAGAAAAACCTAGGAAGGACATAAATAAATAGTGGTAAGATTTTCTACTGACTATTCTTTACATATTCATTTCTGTCTCCAACCTGAAGAAATGGAAAAACTTGTCCTTAATAGGAAGTGATGGCCAAAAAATAGTAAGAATGTAAAAAGAGATTGTTTCAGAGGGCTTAATTGATTTGAGATTATGTGTTACAATTGTTTTCTCTTAAGTGCTATTGCTATTCAAATTATTTCAATACTTTGGAAAAGCATTTCCCTTATGATCTTGGAATATTGTTACATCAGGCCACTGCAAACATGTTAAAGTGAAATGAATATGTGCACTGATTATGTTTGACAGCACTTTTTTTTGTTGTTTGTTTGTTTTGTTTTTAATCCTGTCCCTTTTATTGGCATATGGAGCACAAGAATTTCTTGCCAAAGATGTTTTAGAAAATTAGTGATTTTCATGGAATGTTAGAAGATACTCAGGGTGATCAAATTCGGAGCTTGTAAATGTAAATATTCATCCTGAAAAACTGATTTTTAAGGGCTCCAATCAGAGAACAAACATCCTGTGTAATTCACGTATCTAATCAAAGCTAACCAACACAGCCTGAATTTCAAATGTCAAATGTTTGCAGTAGGCAAACAACACACATAATCTTCATCTGTGCATATTCAAAGAATCTCTCAGTGAATCAAACATGAGTTACAAAAAGAAGTGATATTCGTCACAGTATTTACTCAGCACTTGTGAGCAACACAGACAGCTGCATTACCAGGTTTCCGGTGTTTGTTTCAGTTAATCAATATCACATTAGCAATTTTCCTTAACACTTTTCTTATCAACAATTTCTCATTAAGAATATTATCCTCATAGCAGTGGATGATATGACAATTAGAGAGACGAATCTTTCATTTGAAAATATGCCCCGTCAATTCTCAATAATTTGAATGCTCATACTTTCCAGTTAACATGTCAAATATATTTTTTCTCATCTGACATACTGAAATTTTAAGGCACTAGTGTATTTTAGGGTTGATTTTTATTTTTTGCGTTTCAGTTTAGCTGCCTTAGTTTATCCACATGATTCTTACAGTGCTTTGTGTCCATTTACAGCCTAATTTTGATGTCAGTCTATTTCATTATTACACCACCCCTTGAATCTCTCTATTGGCTCTTGTTGAAACACCCCACTGATTTAAAGATCTCGTTACTTACCAGAGTATGTTCTGACTCTCTGACCCCTTCACGCTCCTTGGTGGTGACTTCAGTTAATTGCATGATTATCAGATGATAATGTCATAGCATTAAAATGAATTAGCATGTAATTACTGTTGTTCCCAAGGGAGACAGAGTACTTCAAATAAAACTGTATATATTATTTCATGTAAAGCATGAAGCAGTGTATTTCCAAAGGTGTTCTTAGATATCCACAGCTCTTGCTTTCTACAGTATGTCCATGGTACAAAATCCTAGAGGAGGTTTGGATGGAGATCTGTCTTTGAATCTTAGGTAATTCATGTCAGTTTTAAGCATCTTTAATTTTTTTTTGGCGTTTTTTTATGAAAAATATTAACAAGATTAAACATTATTGACCCCATGAAATTATTTTGTTCAACTAATCGAAATTAACATATTAAATTTGAATATGAAACAATAGTTTAAAAATACTAATGTTTGAGCAATGTTTCATATCTTGAGCTATGACTATGAAGATGTTCCAAGCAGAAAGTTGTTTAATTTATGGGATATATTATTAATTATATCTTATTTGTTCCTCTGAAGAATTTACCTTTTAGAAGTCCCAGTGTCAAGGTATTCTTATTCAGGACTATCTCAGAGGAATCCCTTCTATTTTAGTCACTATCCAGAAAATCTGAGCCCTTACTTTAGCAAAGTACTTTGTGAACATTATAGGAAAATTGATAAATTCTAAACTGTTAAGTACATAGTCATTGTGTGCTGTTACAGGTAATATACATGAAATGCACAATTCTAAACAGTTAGTAATAATGAAACAATAGTCCGCCTGATACTTTTTGTCACCTACATTACAGTTTTTTGGTGTCTTTTCTACATGTTCTGCTTAGATCTCTAGCCATTTTAAAGATCAGATTAGTTAAAATATTTTGTCAGTGAATCCAGAAGTAGCTAAAATTACATCTATCTGTACCAGTCCAGGATCTCACTATTCCACATTTGTATCAATAGTCCACAAATATCTTAGAAAGATTTCAGAAGAGTATTGATTATTTATTATTTTCATTTTAATCTTTCTAGAAACCATACAAGATGGATTGATGACTTTCAGAAACTCTATATTCCCAAATTATAGATTGTTTCTTCTAAGGTGCACAAATTCTTCTTCTGATGAGTTCTTCTTCTGATTCTATTTTGAATCTATGATTTTAACACAAAAGTTAAAACAGGTTCTGCTGAAGGTATGAGATTTTTCACTGTATCTCTTCCTGCTCTGTGAAAGAGAAAGTTTGTATGTGTTTTGTTGTTCTTTTGTTTTGTTTTCCATCTATTTATAAGGCTTCCCTCCAACTTTGTTATGTGAAGTTCCATAGGCCTTCTCATATTTTACCTATATTTGGGATGTCTCTCTATTCTCCGTTCTTTTGCATGTCAGGCATACACTCTTATGAAAGTGTTTCAGATTTTACTTTTCATATATTATTGGTATATTATTTTTTCATATTTACAGTCTCCACAGCATAATGGTATGCATTTATCTTCATAACAAATGGTGGAAAAGTTACTAAAATTTATAGAAATTCTGACAAAAATACCAATGTTTATTGCATATCAAAAGGAAATCGAAACAAGCCCACAAAAAAAAAAAAAAAAACAACAACAACAACAACAACAACAACAACTTTTTTCCCCAAAGATTCCTAACACTGAAAAAGGTGAGAGGAAAATGGAAAATACCATCTTTGTACCAATTTATAGTCACAAATATTATTACTCAGTTGTTATCATAGTCATGAATAATAAAGTAGATAGTAGAAGCTTGGAGCCTCGATTTCATCACTGCAGGATACATGTCTTTGCATTTACTAATATTTCTATCTTGGGCAAATATAAGTGAGAATTCTGCCAGAAAAATATCAGCTTCACAGACCTAGAAAAAAAAATAATAATAATAATAATAATAATTTACTTTCTAATCATTACTTCAGTAAAATGAGTTAAAGTTTGCATATGCAAGTACATTTATAAGAAAAAGTGTAAAAGAGTAAATGTAATTTATTTCCTTCTGTATGAATAACATATTTCATGATACAAACTTGTAATTATTTCTCTTTTGAGTGCTACATTCTTGAACAGTCTTGCCCTGAGAGCAGTAAAGCATACTAAGCTTTGAAGTTGTCCCTGGAATCCATTTTTGTTGGGAATATTTGCTCCCAAATATTCTTAAAGAATTGTTCTTTCCTATTTATTAGATCATTGCATCTTGAGAGAGTTTTCTAATATACACGGTCTTTTTAGTTCTTATCACACACAGTGCAGCTGATGCTGGAATGTTGTATGCATGCTTGAATGCTGTATCATTTTTATCAGTTCATATACATCAAGAGAAAGAGTTTGAATGCATTTTAGGAGCAGCACAGATGGGAATTAGCAAACAAGTGTTTAGAGAAATATCATAGTGTTTTGTGGGTATAGATTCATCTATCGTGCCTGAATCTCACTGGTCTGATTTTCTCTCACCATAGTGTAATAAACAGAACACTCATGCAGACTGAAAGGGCTTTTGAACTAGAAAAGAACAGAGTGGTGTGTTCAGAAGTTGCATGTCTAGCCTCCAGATCTGTCACTGAACTCACCTGGGATGAACTGGATACCAAGCAGTGAAAGCTTTGTTAATTACACACAGCTCAATAGTTGTGCCAGTACCTTAAGGAAGCTTAGAATCAGGTATCAAAGCACTATCTTGAGAAGGGAATCAATACAAAGCCTCCTGCATGCCAAGTGTTTATTCTTAGCAAACAACATACTTTGAGGACAGCGTTGTTTATGTTGTCACTAATTAAGTAACTGTATATGTGATTTTGCCTTTATGCCTTTGTTGAACGTTTGTATGTAAATGTAAAATTAAACATGAGCTGAGAGTTCCCTACTATTCTGGGAGCATGTGGGCCTTGTGATGAGTAAGTATGTCAGTGAATTCTGAAAGTCTGATGGGAGGACTGATGGGAAATTATTGTTAGTAAGGCTGGATTTGTATGTCTATTTACCTCTTAGAGTGTTCAGCTGCTGATAGTGGTGGATGATGTTTTCCTTTGTTCATTTCTTCATCTCATTGCACATCAAAGGAAAACACACATCTCAATGTATTTTATTTTAAAAGTTTGCAATGGAATAATATTCAAGTATATCAAAGGTTCATATGTTATCAGCACATTCCATGAGAAAAAGAACTGCATAAGTTTAACAGAACTGATAATGCTCCACAAATATTCAATACATCTTACAGAGTTCGTTAGAAAGGTCATTCTTGCTATAAAGTTGTCTTTAAAATCTGTACCACGGACATAGTTCATGACTAACCAATTTTAGAATGGTCTTGAAAATAGCTATTTTATTTCAGTGGTATATAATTATCAGATAGAAACACTTGTGAGTGTTACTCACAAAAATTTGAGTAAGCATTTCATATGCTTAGTATTAGGTGAATATAAGATTAGGGATCTATGGAGAGCTGTTGGACATACCTTGCCCAGAGGGTATCTGCTATATCCACAGCTGGATATTTGCATGAGCTCATACCTAGTTTACACACAACATTTTCAGTGACTTTGCACAGAGCAGCGTTTCCTGTGTCAGCTGAGATTTTCATGCTAAAGTCAATCCATTACTTCTAAATTGCATCTGCCTAGAGAGGGTTGGAGGGGGTGTGTGAGGAAGAGGATGCTGTTAAAGATTCATTACATCTACAGTACAAGGCATATGGAGGCTGTGCTATGCATTCTTTCTTCTCTAAGGGAGTATTTCCAATGCAGTCTATTTTCCCTGTGTTATATTCTTTTAGTTCAAAATGCCACACACAAAGCAGATTTATGCTGTAAAAGGGGGGAAAGGTAACAAACTTAATGACAACAATATCAAGATGAAAATCTGTTTTTGATCAAAGATACAAGAAAGAAATCAACAAAATACCCAATGGAGGCAAGTAGTAATATGAAGTTCAAAAATCTGAGGTTAATATACCTCCAGGCAGTAGCCCACTTATGGATTTTGAAGACTGGCAGGCCCAAATGTTGCTGCTCATCATAGTAACTACCAAGGATAATGTCAGAATTCTGTAACGGGAACTGAATAGAGAAAAAAAAAAAAAAAAGCTAGAAAGCAGATAGAGGAAATAGAAAATTGCTTTACAATTTCTAAAACTACATTATACACTACAACAATACAGAAATAATATAATTTTTCACACATGTGCCAGTAATGTGCTGCTGCAGTACAAAATTTCAGAGATGATAAAATAGTTAAAAGCAGATACAAATTTAGAACAGAGATGCCAAATGGATATATTTGGTTTTCCTTTGATTTTGTCTGTTAGTTGATTTAATATACTGCCTAGCTCTCTAGTTATTTTATAATCTTTGTTTCATTTAAGAAAGCAAAAGGAGAAAAAAAAAAAAAAAGATCAGAAAAATTCCTTTCAGACAGGCAGCTCAAAAATGATCTGGTGCTCAACATTAGATAATCTATTCAGCTTTCTGGTTATGGCACACTTGGCAGCATCTTTTTTAACAGCCACCTTACCGCAACATTCCTGATTCTCTGTTCAAAACAAGCTTAACAGGCATCTTGTTGGATTTTTGGTTTCTTGAGGATGCCCAGGTAGCAGAACAGGCTAAGTTTACCTTTCTTATCTGTGTTTTCTGAGAAATTATGATCACTCTTGTTTTTGTTGTCATTGTTTTTCATCTGTTTTTTGTTGTTTGGCAGGTTTGGTTTGGTTTCCCAAGATACAGATAGTGTGGCAGTGGCATCTTTTTCTCTCTTCGCTCTCTCTTTCGCTCTCTATTTCTCTTTCTCTCTTACTCTTTCTCTTTCTCTCTATCTTTCTCTTTCTCTCTCTCTTTCTCTCTCTCTCTCTCTCTTTTTAAATTTCTGATGTATTAAGTTAGAATGCTACCCTCTATCTAATGCTGTATTTTAAATTCACTGGAAGCCTACAGAGTGTTCATTAAATGACATTTGATGTCTTGTTTTACTAGCATCGAATCAGGACACCAGTGCTTGTCTCTCTTAAGCAATGGTGACAGAATGGCCTACACTACAAAAGTGGTTTGCATCACTGGGTGTCCATGTCCATCCTCTGAGCAACAGTGTGCTTATAGCAGTGCAAATGGTACCCTTTTCGGTATTTTGATCTCAGTCTTGAACTGCATTTCTAGAAGTTTCTGGCAAATAAACACTTGAATAAAAGAACTTACAGTAGTGGACTATTGATGCAAGATTGAATATCTCAGAAATCTGTGATTCTTCCCCCCCTTTCCTCCCCACCCCCCCCCAAAAAAAAAAAAAAAAAAAAATCACTGAAATGTGATTTGCTGCTTTATCTAGTGTTTTAGTTACAGTTTGGAGATTATTTGGAGTCAAAAATTTTTCATAAGCTTCCCTGACTTTTTAATTTATACTTCATCCTGGCATTTCAGAGCCCAGACCTGATGAAATGTAATGCTACTTCCATCTTTTTATCCCTTTGACTAGGTTTTGAGTTATGAAATGGGTACTTTTTCTGTAAAGCATACTTCATTCTTAGATCTTTTTCAATGGGCCATTCGCAGTGATATAAAAGGATTTTTAAGTATAGTAAGTACTTTAAACACTGTAATTATTCCATATATTTTCAGTGCCTGGATCTACTTCAAAATAAATAAATAAATAAATAAATAAAAGCTCCTTTATTTATTTATTTACTGCTTTTTCCATCTGACACAAGTAGTACATCTTAATTGTGCATCTGTGGTCATAAGAAAAGAATTAAAAGAAGATGCAAACTAGTAAAACTAAAAAAAATCTATATCAAACTATTTTTCTTTGGTCAGTATCAATTCTCATACAGTAGAAATTCTCCCAGGCTTACATATAGAATACTGACACTTTCATTGTCTGCATACCTAAAATGGACAGGTCTCAGTCCACTGAGGCAAAGATGGGATGCAGATTTCTTATGTTCCAGTTCTCAACTTTTTAAGTTTTTGTTTGTTTGTTTGTTTCTTCTTTTTCATTAACAACTAGCATCTTCTTTATTGCCATCAGGAGCCAAATCTAAAGCCATTAGATTCCATGAAGTTGGTGCTGGTCTATGATATCTCATCTATGATAAGAGAAAAGCTGATAATACCTTTAGGGCTGAGCCCACAGTTGTAATGGTAGTTCTTCAATAAATGTTTGATGTTTCCTGCTTCACTGTCAGTTACTGTTATGCTCAGTTATGAAAATCAAAATACTATGAGGAATAATATGCACGTGAGAACTAGAACCATGGAAAGATTTATAACCATATATGGCCTGATATATGTGTTGTCCATCAAGGTGAAAGCAGGACAATTCAGTCCTGAAAGGATTTTTCCTGTGAGGCTGTATTTCTTTCCTAAATAAATAATTCTGAAGATTCCTGATCTTCTGTTCCCCTAAATCTCTCTACCAAGCATATGAATATTTGAGAAATAGTTTTGCTCTGCCTGTTAAATGACCTACTTAAGCTCCACTGTAACCCTCAGCTCTATGAGGAATATTATAGAGGTCATTTCTCCATACATCGTATAAACTTAGAAAAATGAAAACCACAGCAAAAGAATATTTCTGTCTTTTTAATTAATTTATTTACACTAGTAATCATGCAACTGCAATAGCAAGATTTGAGTTCCTGACTGAAAAATGAATTGGTTAAGGAATCCTTCAGCAAATTCTTGAGCCACACGAACTTGATTGTCATGAAATGTTTAGCTATAAATTGAAATTCATGTTAAGTGTGAAGCTTTAAGGATAACAACCTTGAGGAAAGGAAGTGTCTCATGAGATATAGACCAAAACTACACAGACCACTGTCTGCTACATCCTGGAAGTGCCAATAGACAGTCTTCCAGGGAACTATAGCCCTGTCTAGTGGCTCCACCAGGAACTGGTCCAGGCAAGGGATGCTTGACATTTGACAACTGGTGAATGAGTTCCAAACCAACAGAGTAGAAGGGGGAATCATCCAGAACTGGGAAAGTCCCGTTCTGTAATATTTTACAGTGTAATGAATATATCTGTAGGATGCTTTTTCAAAACTATTATATATATATATATATATACATGCAAATATATACAATCAAAACAACAAAAACAAACAAACAAAAACTTTGGCTTCAAGAGCACTGTAAAATTAGTGTCAGAAACCTAGGAGATGTTAAAGCACTGCCAAAGGTTATTCTTTTTGGGGAAAAAAAAATAAAAATAAAAGGCAAAATCTTCTTTTTTGGTGTGTAATGTCATAATATTGAGAGGTTTGTGTAGGGCCAAGCTCCCAGGCCTTTAACACTAGCTATCACTAAAAGCATAAAGGAGATAAAGGTGAATCTTTATGCTAAAAGAAATGGCTTTTATTTTTCTGCTGCAATTCAAACCTCTCACCAATAGATCTACAAAGAGGTAAATGCTGTTATAACCATATAAAATGCCTCATATAAAATAATTCTGTTTCTGTAAACATCATCAAAGAATTTTCTACTTGTTCAGCAGCTTTCATTTTTCTTCTGTTCTCATCAATGAGTCTTGAGACCTGAAAAACATGGTGAAAGTCTGAAATATAGTAATAGAATTGTAATTTTAGCAGGGGAAAATAAATAAATAAATAAATAAAAATGTTAAATTCAAATATATTAGGTAAGTCTTTAAACATATTTAATGTAATTAATTAAAACTGAGGCAGATAAAATCTCTAGTAGCATTGGTAATGTTTTCTTTCTTTTCCATTCTTTGAACAGAAGAAAAATAATTTAGCAATTTTGTTTCTAGTGTCTGATTTATTATCACAATCTGTTTTTCCAGAGCATTCTGCCCTTCAATTCTGGTATATGTTCCTTATTAGTAAGCTGAAGTGGAATTTTACAAAAAAAAAAAAAAAAAAAAAAAAAAAATCCTAATATGGCCACTTGCATAGCACCTGTGACTTGAAATTTTATAATATAAACCCTACAGATTCTGATGGAAACCTAAACAGAATACAGATTTGCCAATACAGCAAGTATATTTAATAATCTGTACAGTTTGCAAGTTTTCAATGTTATTGAAATGTCTTTTAGCCTTAAAACAAATAAGAGACTTTGCAGTAAGAAATCAGATGCAGACTGAAATTGAAATATTTCCCTAAAATGTAGTCTCATATTAAAACACACCACATATTTATTCACCAAAAAAATCCCAATTTTTCCCATTCTTTCTAATGCTAAAACCCTGTAAAATTCAACCTTCTTTTAATTTCATCATTGTGTCTAAAATACATGTATAATTCAGTCTTTACCATCATGGTTCCCAAATCACAAAATAGTCAATTGTGCCTCCTGTGAAATGAACTGAGCGAAGTTTGACATTTTATGAGCTCACTGCTTGTGCAGGACATCTTGTTTACAACACTTAGTAAGCTCCCTTCTAATCAAATTCAATGTTTTAAACCTGGACTTGCTGCTAATGCACCAAAAATAGATCAGTCCCTTCTGGAGTACATTTGCCTACAAAATGCTATCTATTGATGTTTTCTTGAAGCAACTGCTTGTCTAACAGGAATATCAGATGACAGTTTGGGAGGAATAATTATAAGAAAGCTTGCATTTATAAAATTACAATGTTAACCCTGTAGATTAACTGTCAATGTATACATTCTAAACCTGTGTGAAATAACCCTTAATAAGATACGTGCAAATTCCCAGAATGCAAATTTGAAACTGTCCGATTGTTATTTCAAACCTTCTTCCTTTTCTCTCATAATTTCAACTCAAGGAGAAACAGCTTTTTACAAATCAACACAGTCTCAAGGGGCATAGAGGGGATGAAATACAGCTGGCATTTGCATGGCACCACAGTGAAGTGTCTTTTCTGTGCCAATGTGTTATATAACACATTGGAGAGCTGCCAGACAGAGAAGGACCTGGGAGTGATGGTGGATAGTCGGCTGAATATGAGCCAGCAGTGTGCTCAGGTGGCCAAGAAGGCCAACGGCATCCTGGCTTGTATCAGGAACGGTGTGACCAGCAGGGCTAGGGAGGTGATCGTCCCCCTGTACTCAGCTCTGGTGAGGCCGCACCTCGAGTACTGTGTTCAGTTTTGGGCCCCTCGCTACAAGAAGGACATGGAGGTGCTTGAGCGGGTGCAGAGAAGGGCGACAAAGCTGGTGAGGGGCCTGGAGAACAAGTCCTACGAGGAGCGGCTGAGGGAGCTGGGCTTGTTCAGCCTGGAGAAGAGGAGGCTCAGGGGCGACCTTATCGCTCTTTATAGGTACCTCAAGGGAGGCTGTAGCGAGGTGGGGGTTGGCCTGTTCTCCCACGTGCCTGGTGACAGGACGAGGGGGAATGGGCTTAAGTTGAGCCAGTTTTAGGTTAGATGTTAGGAAGAACTTCTTCACTGAAAGGGTTGTGAGGCACTGGAACAGGCTGCCCAGGGAAGTGGTGGAGTCACCATCCCTGGAGGTCTTTAAAAGACGTTTAGATGTAGAGCTTAGGGAAATGGTTTAGTGGGGACACTTAGCGTTAGGTCATAGGTTGGACTCGATGACCTTGAGGTCTCTTCCAACCTAGAAAATTCTGTGATTCTGTGATAAGTGACATCTGAGAAATAATGAAGCAGAGAGAAGGTGACATTAAAACAGAAAGCATGTCCTGTAGGCTTATGAAATCAAGATAGTATTGTAGAAAATAGAATAAGAATAGCAACTGATTATACCCTAATATTGTAAACTAACTAGGATGCCAATTTAACTAATGTTGTTTAATATGAAATTTCTAAGGAACAGGGCATGCATAGCATTGAAACATGTCTTTAAGATAAAGCCATTTAGAATTTTTTATTGAACATAAACATCTTGTAATTCAATTCAACTTGAGAAATATTTATTTTTTTCTGCATGAACTGCTGAGATTTTTTATTTGGCTATCTGGAATTAAAGGGCAACTAGTAAAGTGTTTTAAATCACCAGAACTCTGCCAGTTTTCACAAAGTTGTAGTAGTCAAGGGTACAGCTTAAAATGTGTTGTCTCAGACCATGTCTCACTCTCCTCAGCAAACTTCAAATGAAGTTATGAAAGAGTCTTCCTTTGTTGTAGTACTTTTCATATAATCTGTTTTAGGGAAGGAGGAAGCATATTGAACTTTTACTTGTTCTGGCTTTTCTCTGGCATACACAAAGTCTCACACCTGAGATGTTCTGTATCCAAACTATTAGTGTGAACCACAACGTTATTCTCAAAGCAACTTTTATTGGTTATATACACTATGAACACCTCATTTTAACTTCTAGAAACTATGCATCTTGACTGTGAAGCTTTGCTGAGTGAATCTAACGTTGTCCCAGCCACAACTTGCAGCCAGACTTACCGTATGTAAGACTACTGTGTATTTGGACCTTATCTAGACATACAAACCTGGAAGAAGAACATCAGGTAGCAGATAGATCAGGTAGCACTGTTCCCTATTCCTAATTTCTCAGTTCTTGGCATTCAAACTGAAATAGTAATTTTGAAATTCATTTTTTCTCAAAATTTATATATCTGAAAGTTGTCCCAGATGGTGATCATCTGGCATAAAATCTTGACATAGGTATCTGTAGGCATCTCATTAATGCAGTATTTTTATGGTCATCTATGTTTGTGACTTTCTATTCTCGGGGGTCTTTTAAGTTAGTATAGCATACAGGGCTGGAGTATGTTTCTTCTTAGGTTATTACTAAACAGTATTATCTAACCATTTGAAATCTTACTGATATGGAGAAAACATCTTATTATTACCCTGCTAACTACATAGCATCTCGTCAGTTTTTAAATTGTAATTGTAATGTGTGTAGTGTGATTGTGTTAGTGTTGTAAGGATGCCAGATTTACCAAGCTACTTTATGATAAGTACTAAGAAATGTGTATTAAAAGACTAAAACTTTCTCTGAAACATGGTTAAGCTTTCCACTGTTAAACTATCTCCATTGTAAACTTCCTCAGAGGTCAGAATTTGAGATATGAGCAGCTGTTTCATTCCTAAAATTTCCAGTAGGAATTTAAGCCTAACAGAACTAATGGCAGTTTTTCTCAAAGGCTGTAGGAATTTCTTACAACAGTACTTAAATCTATCTTAAAATATCATACATTAAAATCTACCTTTTGTGATCTAAACTTGGATTTCAAATTGCTTGAACAGCTTGGATTTACTTTTATATGTTAAATATTTAAGACAACCAATTTTGACTTGAACCTTTCTAGTTCAGTCTTTGCAGTGACCATTACTGGAATTCTTAGGGTTTTTTAAGTTTGAAAACTTGTATTTTAAATGAAAACAGTTCATACAAATTAAATTACACAAAGTTCAATCTGCAGTTATTTATGCAATCTATCAGTTTGCTAAAACTAAAAATGGGGCATGTAGATGATGTGATTAAATCTGTACAATATAGGCATTTGGTTGTTTGGAATATAAGAAGCAGGACATAGACATATAAACTGGTATGCAAGTAGAGAATGTATGCACGTTAAAGGCTTAATTCTCTCTTATTTGAAATACAGGTCAGATCTGAAGCAGTAGTGTTCTAATATATGTTTGATGTTGAAATAAATCTCTTTCATAGTTCTATTAAAAAAAAAAAAAAGAATTTGCAGAAAAAAAAAAAAAAAACAGCAATGGCATAAACTACATGCCAATTAACATTCCTGTCTCCATGTCAGTAAACAAACAAACAAAACAAAACAAAACAAAAATACATTAAAAAAAAAAAAACCTTTACAACTTTGAATGTTAGCAGTTCTCTTTATCTTTCCAGAAGTTAGTTTGCTGGTAATAATGTTTGTTTTAATTCTTCAGTAAGTGTGTACTTGTGTGTATAAATATTTCTTATTCCTGCTTTCAGCAAGTACTTTTATTACTTCTGTGTAAATATTTCAATTTATTTAGCTTAGTGATATGGTTTAGTGGAGGACTTGTTAGTGTCAGATCGGAGGTTGGACTTGGTGATCTTGAAGGTCTCTTCCAACCTAGATGATTCTGTGGTTCTGTGATTCTGCATGCAGTGGCACTTTTTGAGTACTTTGAAAATACAGCCTCCATTTGAAACTGTAAATCGGAAAGCAAATTCCATTTTGTACTTTAGAAACTTGTCATTTAAACTCCTGAAATGTTCCATATTTATAAAAATGTAATAATTACTTTTGTCTTTTAATATCTTATTTGTTGCAGTTTAAATATACTGCAAATATATCCTCTTAACATTGCAGTTTCCAATACATTTGAAATTTAGGAGGCTGAACCTCTATGACTTTTGAAAATGCCATAAAGCAACTTCTATGCCCCTCTTAAGCACACAAAGGCTTTTCATAATACAAGCATTCACTACTTGATTAGAAACATCTGGAATATTCACACAGATTTTAAAATTAAAAGGTCCCAATTTTCATCCCACCCCCAGCTGTATGTTTTTGCCTCTTCAGTTTGTGCTGTTTCCATCACTCATCACACTGCTGGAACTGCTCCATTTCACTGAGACACAGTTTACAAAAAAACAACATTTAGGATTTGATACTGCTTACAATTCAGGGAAAATTCTCACCTGCACAACTAGAGAAGTGATTAAGAAAAGTATTCTGTTCTGGGAGAAGAACAAAGAAAGCCACATTAGAAGATACAACTGCATCTCATAAATTTCATATATCTCATATGTCTTTATATATCTCGGTATACCTGTACCTCTATAAATGCTTTGTGCCACTATGTCAGGTGGCTAGTGACCATACATAGCTTCTGAACACATTTTCAGTTACTGCAGTTAGGGATATGTTTGGAAAGTAATCCTACTTTCTGATTTTCTGCTGTCCTTGGGATAATAAGTAGGTAAAAGTGTAGCCTTTTCTCTGCTATTTCTGATTAAACATAGCTGTATGAAGAGAGTACAGTTAGGGAAATTCAACTTTTTAAAACTGAAGAGTATGGAATTACTAGTTTTTCCAAAAATCTTAACTTTGAGCTACAGAAGTGTTGTATGTGCTATTCTTAAGCTACAGTCCCATTTAACTGCAATTGCCTTTTCTGGATAACAGCCTCTTAAACAATCCTAAGCCAGCTTCTGAACCCTTTTACACATGGATTTGTAGTTTGCAAACTCTAAGAATACTTACAAGGACATCTTTCAAGACTAAAAATGCTCCTCCATCCTTCACGGTCTGCAATGCTCTGTAGCATCATGAATGCTACTTACCATGTAATAGAACTTTTCTTTCACAAGAAACTGGAATTATAAATAATTGTTCTCTCTGTCTTCTGCATAACAGGATACAGTACCCAGCAGAGTACACAAGTTGTCGTGCATCTCTTTTCTGCTGTTTATAAACTACTGTGGTCTTGGGACTCCCTCTAACAATGCAAACCTTCAGTTGTATTACGTTATTGAATTAAAGAAGGTGCTGTATTTCCATTGTCCAGAAACTGGCACACGTTGAAAAGGTTTAATTTACACATACACGAACACTAATCAACTGTGTTTTTACCATTGTTGCCAACTCAAATTTGGACAACTGAAAGAATCACAGAATCACAGAATTGTCTAGGTTGAAAGAAACCTCAAGATCATTGAGTCCAACCTCTGACCTCACACTAACAAGTCCTCCATAAAACCATATCCCTAAGCTCTACATCTAAACGTCTTTTACAGACGTCCAGGGATGGTGACTCCCCAACTGTCCTGGGCAGCCCATTCCAATGCCTCACAACCCTCTCAGTAAAGAAGTTCTTCCTACTATACAACCTAAAACACCCCTGGCGCAACTTTAGACCGTTCCCCCTTGTCCTGTCACCAGGCACATGGGAGAATAGACTAACCCCCACCTCTCTACAGCCTCCTTTAATGTACTTAAAAAGAGCAATAAGGTCGCCTCTGAGCCTCTTCTTCTCCAGGCTGAACAAACCCAGCTCCCTCAGCCACTCCTCGTAGGACTTGTTCTCCAGACCCCTCACCAGATTCATTGCCCTTCTCTGGACTCTTTCGAGCACCTTGATGTGCTTCTTCTAGCGAGGGGCCCAAAACTGAACACAGTACTCGGGGTGCAGCCCCACCAGAGCCGAGTACAGGGGGACAATCACTTCCCTAGACCTGCTGGCCACACTGCTTCTTATGCAAGCCAGGATGCTGTTGGCCTTCTTGGCCACCTGAGCACACTGCTGGCTCATATTCAGCCGACTATCCACCATCACTCCCAGGTCCTTCTCTGCCTGGCAGCTCTCCAACCACTCATCTCCCAGCCTGTAGCTCTGCTTGGGGTTATTGTGCCCCATGTGCAGGACTTGGCACTTGGCCTTGTTGAACTTCATACAGCTGACCTCAGCCCATCGGTCCAGCCTATCCAGATCCTCCTGCAGAGCCTTCCTACCCTTGAGCAGATCGACACATGCACCTAACTTGGTGTCATCTGCGAATTTACTGATGGTGCACTCAATGCCCTCATACAGATCATCGGTAAAGATATTAAAGAGGACCGGCCCCAGTACCGAGCCCTGGGGAATGCCACTAGTGACTGGCCTCCAGCTGGATTTGACTCCATTCACCACGACTCTTTGGGCCTGGCTATCCAGCCAGCTTCTAACCCAACGAAGTGTACGCCAGTCCAAGCCATGAGCAGACAGTTTCTTGAGGAGAATACTGTGGGAAGCAGTGTCAAAAGCCTTGCTGAAGTCAAGGTAGACCACATCCACAGCCTTTCCCTCATCCACCCAGCGCGTCACTTTGCCATAGAAGGAGATCAGGTTCGTCAAGCAGGACCTGCCTTTCATAAACCCATGCTGACTGGGCCTGATCGCCTGCTTGCCCTGCAAGTGCCGCATGATGACACACTTGATAATCTGCTCCATGAGCTTCCCTGGCACTGAGGTCAAACTGACAGGCCTATAGTTCCCTGGGTCTGCCTTCCGGCCCTTCTTGTAGATAGGTGTCACGTTTGCTAGCTGCCAGTCAACTGGGACCTCCCCTGATAGCCAGGACTGTTGATAAATGATGGTAACCTGCTTGGCCAGCTCCTCTGCCAGTTCTCTCAGTATCCTCGGGTGGATCCCATCTGGCCCCATCGACTTGCATGCATCCAAGTGCCGTAGCAGGTCACCAACCAGTTCTTCGTGGATAGTGAGGACCACATTCTGCTCCCCCTCCCCTTCCACCAGCTCAGGGTACTGGGTATCCGGAGAGCAACTGGTATTGCCGCTAAAGACTGAGGCGAAGAAGGCATTAAGCATTTTTCCTCATCTCTTATAACTAAGTTTCCCCCTGCATCCAGTAAAGGCTGAAGATTCTCCTTAGTCCTCCTTTTTGTGTTGATGTATTTATAAAAACATTTTTTGTTATCTTTAACGGCAGTAGCCAGATTGAGCTCCAGATGTGCTTTGGCCTTTTTAATTTTGTCCCTGCACAACCTCGCAACATCCTTATAGTCCTCCCTAGTGGCCTGCCCTCTTTTCCAAAGATTATAATCCCTCTTTTTTCTCCTAAACTCAAGCCACAATTCTCTGTTCAGCCAGGCTGGTCTTCTTCCCCACCAGCTCATCTTTGGGCATGTGGGGACAGACCACTCCTGTGCCATTAAGACATCCCTCTTGAAGAGCGCCCAGCCTTCCTGGACTCCTCTGCCCTTCAGAACCGCCTCCCAAGGGACTCTACCAACCAGTGTCCTCAGCAGCACAAAGTCAGCCCTCCAGAAGTCCAATACAGCGGTTTTACTAGTCCCCTGTCTAGCCTCGCCAAGAATAGAGAACTCCACCATTTCGTGGTCACTCTGCCCAAGACAGCTCCCGACAACCACATCCTCCACCAGTCCTTCTCTGTTTGTGAAGAGAAGGCCTAGCGGGGCACCTCCCCTGGTAGGCTCACTAACCAGCTGCATCAGGAAGCTATCTTCCACACTCTCCAGAAACCTCCTAGACTGCTTTCTCTGGGCTGTGTTGTGCTTCCAGGATATATCTGGGAAGCTGAAGTCCCCCACAAAAATAAGCACTGACAATTTCACAACTTCTGTCAGCTACCTGTAGAACTCATCATCGGTCTCCTCATCCTGTTTCGGTGGTCTATAACAGACCCCTACCAGTATGCTTGCCTTGTTGGCCTTGCAGCTGATCCTAACCCATAGGGACTCAACCTTATCATTCCCCGCCTCAAAGTCCACGACATCAAAACTCTCTCTGATACAGAGAGCCACACCACCACCCCTTCCATGCTGCCTGTCCCTTCTGAAGAGCCTATAGCCAGACATTGCAGCACTCCAGTTGTGAGAGTGGTCCCACCACGTTTCCATGATCGCAACCAAGTCATAGCCTGCCTGCTGCACGATGGCTTCCAGCTCCTCCTGTTTGTTACCCATGCTGTGTGCACTAGTGTAGATGCACTTCATTGGGTCATTGCCTTCTCTCCCAGCCTTGCCATTGTTACCTCTGGCATAGTTCTAACAAGCCTTGTTTCAGCCCCATCCCCCTTCTTACCTAGTTTAAAGCCCTCTCAATGAGCCCCGCCAACTCCTGGCCTAGGATCCATTCTCCCCTTAGAGATAGGGACCCGTCTGCAGACATCAGGCTGGGTGCCAAGTAAAGCGCCCCATGGTCAAAAAAAAAAGATATTTCTGTGTTGGCACCAGCCTCTGAGGCACGTGTTTATCAGGTGGGCTTTCCGTGTCCTCTCTGTACCCCTCCCTGCCACCGTAGGGACGGACGAAAACACCACCTGCATTCCCGTTCTATCCACTAACCGTCCCAGTCCCCTAAAGTCCCATTTGATAGCCTTCAGGCTTCTATCTTCAATGTCATCACTGCCAGCCTGGACTATCAAAAGAGGACAATAGTCAGAGGGGCGAACCAGGTTGGGAAGCTTTCTGGCAATGTCCCTGACCCTGGCCCCAGGGAGGCAGCAGACTTCCCTACGGGTAGGGTCAGGCTGACAAATAGGTCCCTCCGTTCCCCTGAGAAGAGAGTCGCCCACAAAAATCACCCTTCTTTCTGTCCTGGTGGAGGCAGTCCTGAGGCGTAGAGTCGACCTACTCGCCCTAGGCATCCTCCTGGGTAGACTTTCTACCTCTTCCTCAGCTACCCATCTCTCAAGCTCCATGGCCTCAAATCTGTTGCGTAAGGGCACCTGGGAAGGTGGGGCCAGTAGGGGGGGCATCGCCTGTGATGTCGAGCAGGGACCTGTTTCCGTTCCTCCTCAACTCCTAGGTCCTCTGCCTCTTCCCGACAGCAACAGCTCAGGGGGTCTACCCCAATTCGGAGTGTCTCACCCTGATACCTGTCCTTCAGGCCGTGCAGGGAGCTGCTCCACAAGTCTATCTCCTGCTCACACTCTCTGATATGCCTCAACCTCTCGACCTCTTCCTTGAGTTCTGCCACGAGGCGGACCAGGTCATCCACTTGCTCACACCTCACGCACACAGTCTCTTTGCCCCCTGCAGGTGGTAGCAACAGGCTCAGGCACTCCCTGCACCCGGAGACCTGCACTGCCACAGTTTTGAGCGGGCAGTCAGTCTGGGTGTGTACAGACTTCCTGGAGAGAGCACCATGCCTGGTTTACACCATTGCAGCTGAGCTAGCGGTAGACCGCCATTAGAGGAGGTGTTTGTATGCACGGGGGGAACGCTCTGCCCTTCTTGCTCATCCTGGCTGCGCAAAGTGCTGCGCCATTCCCTTCCGACGCGCCACGCCCTGTTTGCCTGTTCTGTTAACTGCCGCGCTAACTGGTGCACCTCACCCTTCTGACACGCCACGCCATGTTTGCCCATCCTGTTCACCACGCTCCTGGTCGCTCAGGCTCCCTAGTGGCAGCTTATGGACGGCCACGGAGGGGGGGGAGATGGTGCTGTTGGCTCCGCCTTCGCTACTGGCTCTGCTTCCGCCACCTTCTCACCTCATACACCTCCCTTTCGAGGGCTGCTGTGTCCTGGTGGCTCCCTCGTGTGGGCTCGGTGCTGGAAATATTAGCCCTGCCTGCCCAATCCCCCACACCGCTGCAGAACGCATCTGCCCTGGAACCGATCACCTTGGAAAGAAATGTCTACCCCCCCCCCCCCCAAAGAAAACAGGTCAAAACTAAGTTTCTCACAAGATTGTTTGCCTATATGAATATTAAAAAATTGAAGAGTTTGTTTGTTTGTTTGTTTTTCTGGTTGAGTCCTAGGTGTTGTGAAAGACTTACATATGTACAGCAGTAATTCAAAATACGTTATCCCCCTGCTGCGTGTAATTGTTCTAAAATAATTGGTTTTGGAAAAGTTCCATATATTGCAGCAGATTGAGAACATATGAACATAACTATATTCCTAACATGAAGATATTTCAGTTGAGAAATTAGTAGCAGAGACAGATATAAATCTTAGAATGGTTTGGGTTGGAAGAGACCTTAAAGGTCATCTAATTCCAACCCCCCAGCCATGGCAGGGACAACTCCCACTAGAATCCTAGAATGGCTTGGGTTGGAAGGAACCTTCTAGTTCCAATCCCCTTGCCATGGGCAGGGGTGCCACCCACTAGATCAGGTTGTCCAGGGCCTCATCCAACCTGCCCTTGAGCTCTTTCTTTTACTACAGCTTCTTGAGAATATTCTTGAAATAAAACTTTACTGGAAACTCATAGTTTAACTGGTGAGTTCATGAAGTAAACTGTTCCACCATCTTTAAAAACACACAATTTATATATCAGGTCTTTGTACTCATCTCACATATCATTAACATATAAGTTGAGAGACGTCCTTTCCTCATCTTTGTTTTTCTTTTCTCTATTGCTACTCTCCTTCTTTGATATGACCCAGTATCTGATTAAATTTTGAGAATGTCTCTGGAGGGATCATGAGGAATGTTCCCTTTGTAAAGTTCTTGGAAAATTAATGAAAGCATTCTGCAATCTGCGAAACTCTAGATATACTTTGAACCGGTTTTGTATCTTGTTTTTCTTTTGAATACTCATGACTTTGATTTTTGGCACTGACAGGAAGAAATACACTTTATAGGTCTCTAGATCCCATGTCTCTAAATTGCACTTTCTGAAAAACTGGCAATTTCTGTGCAGAACACAGAGATTGAATGCAAGGCTATAATTCAGCTTTGGTTTTCTGCTGATGACATAAACCACAAGAGCTTGTTGGTTTATGAACAGCAACAACAGTAGACAGAGACTGAATTACTGCCTGGGTATTTGATTACAGATAAAATGGTGTTGCCCACAATCTAAAAATAGGTACTTATGGTTTCCAATTTAATTGTGAATAGGTAAATGAAGACTACTTAAAGTGAAAGAAATTAGTTGCATAAAATCAAAATGGTTGACCAGTCTTTTTAAGTGAAGGATGGGATATACTCAAACAAATGCATAGCTATTTCAGACAGAAAAAAAAGTATTAAAATGGTATTTTTAATAAATTTTAAATTGTCACCTTCTTTCCCTCTGCTCTCTCTTCAGATAGAGCACACATTTACAAAAAGAAATTATGTTTTGACTTACTGGCACTGTATATTGCTGGTACTGAACTATCCTTCGTTTAAATATCTTTGATATAATTAGTGACACCATAGCATCACTAACTAAAATTAGAGCCATCTCCATAACAGCATGAAGTGACATAATATAGCAGCTCCTTGAGAATAAATATTCTTTAGCATACTCTTTTTGCAGCTGTCCTGCGGCTTAGTGATCCTGCACAGATTTCTGTACTACTAGGTAGGAAATAAGTAACATTTGCCAAATACAACCAAATTCTTAAACCAATCATCTTTTATACATCATGGCCATAGTGAGGGGAAAAAAAAAAATAATGTTTGGATTGGTTTTTATTATTTTCAGCTAAGAAAGATAACCAATATGCAACAGAGTTAGCAGAGCTGTCCTGGCAGAAATTCATCTTGTACTAGAATTTCAGAGGAAAAATGATTATTAGATAATTAATCCAGTTAATACACTAATTTCTCTCAGTATTATGTGACTCCTAGTATGTTGTATGTGGTGAACCATATTTATAGAATGAGATTCAGTCTTGTTGGTTGCTTAACTGTTTTGGTGCCACAGTAAAGCAGCCAGAAAATGAAAAAAAATATAAAAAAATTTTTAAAAAAATGCTAATTGGTAAAAGAAGAATGAAGCAAGGCTGGATTCCTTTTTCAACTCTGAAATCCTAAGTAAAATACAGTATGTTTCATGTTAGCTTCTTAAATTTGCTTTAAAATAATCTCCTTTATCTCTGATTAGAAATTAAAAAATGAAACAGAAAAAGTAGAAGTAAGATAGGTAAACAAAATCTTTCAAAGTTGTCATTCAACCTCCTTTAAATTGTATTTATTTAAAAGAATGCACTTAACTTGGCTGTGTCTCCTTTTGATTATTCTATTTGTGTTAAAATGGCATAACCTGTACATAAAAAGTTGTCAGTATCTACCTGAATTATTTATTTTTCACAATTTTTCTTACGTTGTTTTTCATATATAGCAGATGCCAATGCCTCGGAGAGCTCAACAGTCTCACAGAGCCTTGTGATTAGAGGTTTATCCATCTAATATAATCTAGTGGTAGTCTAGCTGCCAGGAATTTCACAACACTTGAAGAACCCAAGCCTAGCTATTTTCAAGTAACACCATTATTTTATTCAAATTTCCATCACCTTCAGCTTAATTTCATATTCTACAGTATTTCTTCTTTATTCAGGGTGCATTTTTATTGATTTTGCAGGTATATTTGAGCTCATCTTTATTCGTAATTTGAAATTTACCTCAGAATTGTGTGGTAGGATATCTTTAGTGCATTTACTCTGGAAAATGTAACAAAATTACATCTTTTTTAGTTTATGAAATTTTGTAGAAAAAACTAGTATGTTCTCAAAACATTCATGTTTCTAAGTGGTGTTTGTTGAAGTTCTCATATAACCTGCACATTGTGTATGCAAGATTTGATTGAGGTGGATCTTGAGTTCCCCTCTAGGGCTTGCTTGTGAATAAAATCTTCCAGATGTGGATCCAATGTGCAATGATGTAATCTCCAGACATCTTGAAACACTAACCAGAGAATCATGAAATGCCCTTTGTCGTCTCCATGCAGTGTTAAGTGTAGATCCTAATCATTAAAATATTAAACTATTTAATTTCTGATCATTTAACAGAAACATCTAAGTAATGAGCTCATCAAAAAACATAAAAGCCTTTCATCATATCCATGATAGGCAGAGCCCCAAGTCTGATCACAGCCACAACTTCACATAGTTAAGTAATTTCTACAACAGGTAGGTGATAAGTAGATAATTAATTTCTACAATCTACTGTGTGAATTTAGTACAAATTTTCATAGCAGATTGTGCAATTAGCTAGATTTACTTCATATATCTATTTAGAAATCTCTTTAAAAATAGCACTTTTTTTTTTTTTTTTCATTTAGTCTAGGATTAATGAACTCTACAGGAGCAATTTTTTTAATACAAATTAAAAAGAAAAGAAAAAAAAAAAAGTAGCCATGGAATCAACCTACTAAAAGTTTCCAGTGTTTACAACACAAAGATTACTTGGAGGGCAAGTTGGCAGTAAAAAGGCTAGAACTGGGACACTATTCCTATTTAGGCATTAAGAGGGTTTTTGTTTTGTTTTCTTTTGTTTTGTTTTCATATATGCGTGACAAAACTGTAATAGATCCTTTAAATGTTCCTCCATTACCTTGCTATATGATAGAGTGCTCTTTTTTTTGCCAATAGACACTATGATACTACCAACCAAACAGGCCCCAAGACTTCTATGGGAGAATACGCTTTTACCACCTGCTATATGTGTAGAAGGAACTGAGCATTTTTTAAGTACCTCAGTGACCAAACTGTTCACCACACTCTTGAGGAGGAATGCCAGGTTGTTAACCAATTGGTTTGAACCCCACAATTAGTCATATTAATAAATAGTGCATTTACTTGTAGTATATAAAATAAACCATATTATTAAAACATGTTTATGAAAGGCAATTGAAGAAATGAAACAAACAAACAAACAAAAAAAAATAAATCAAAGACACACAGACAAAATACCAACACCAACAAAACATATCAACATTTATTTACTTAAGTTGTCTGTGTCACTTCCTTATCTCCATTTGTTAACCTCAGTTTTCTGTAGAATCCAAATACAGAATCACATAACCTGTCTTCTTTGTCCACCTAGATGGCATTCATTAGAGAAAGACACTTCCTGGAAGAACACTTTTTATAGCTAATGATCTTTGAGACTCCTTCAGAAAGTCTGGATTTAATTTCTCTTCTCCAAAGTTTTTTATTTCTTTACTATTCAGGTAATAGTCTATAAACTTATCTCAACTAAAATAAACACTCTTTCACTGCTTGGGTGGTGCAAACATCAGTTTGTTAGACAAGCTTTCATCTCACAAATCTGACTGATCATTTATCATTCGCCTCAAAGAGCAGCAATATCCTCCCTGTATCCCTCAATACTGTTACATTAACAGACGTACTTGATGTGAACATTTAAAAGGAATAATGTATATTGGTAATTCTTCAGTGACCCTAGACATGACAGTAATCAAGAACATTCTGAAGCAACCCCAAGTCTGAAGTACTTTACTCCCCTGCAACCTTTCTACTAGCCATTGTAGCACCTATAAGCCACAGTCATGAGGAAGGTATTGTGCCAGTTGCTGTAAACAACAGCAAAGAATGATACAGGCTATTTCTGTCTGTATCTATGAAGACAATCATTTCTATTTATATTAATATATAAGTATTTATATTAAACAGCACTATAGCTCTTCAGCACTAGGATAGGAAGCTGTGGGAAAAAAAAAAAAAAAAAAAAAGTAAAAGCTTGTGGGCTGAGATTTCAGGCAGTTTAATAGGACAGAAAAGAAAGAGAAAGAAGAAGAAGAAGAAGAGGAAGAAGAAGACGAAGAAGAAGAAGAAGAAGAAGAAGAAGAAGAAGAAGAAGAAAAAGAAGAAGAAGAAGAAGAAGAAGAAGAAGAAGAAGAAGAAGAAGAAGAAGAAGAAGAAGAAGAAGTACAAAGCAAGTAATGCACAATGCAATTACCCAGCCCAGCCCCAAGCAGCAGTCCCTCCCAAGCTAGCCACCCCATATTAATTGTTCAGCATGATGTCATATGGGGTATCCCTTTGGCCAGTTTGGGTCAGCTCTCCTTGTTCTGTCCCCTCCCAGCTCCTGGTGCACCCCCAGCCTGTTCACTGGCAGGGCAGTGTGAGAAGCTGAAAAGTCCTTGGCTTAGTATAAGCAATGCTCTGCAACAACTAAAACATCAGAGTGTTACCAACATTATTCTCATCCTAAATCCAAAACACAGCACCATATCAGCTACTAGGAGAAAAATTAACTCTATCCTAGTTGAAACCAGGACAGAAGTGTTCTAATCAATCAGAAGCTGCCAACAATGTTTGTGGTATAAAAAAGGAGAGCTTTAGGAAGCATCATAAGGTGATTTTATTTTGGTTTACTTTGGTATGTCTTTTACCTTTTTTTTTTTTTTTTTTTTTTTTGGTTGGTTCTTTTTTAATAAATAAATAATAATAATAATAATAATAATAATGAGGGACAGCAAAGTAGAAAGGCAGCAAGGTAGAAAGCCTGAAAGTGGGCTTTTAAAAAATTAGAAGCCAAGATGGAGGCAAATACATTTTAAGGTTGGGGAAGAAGTCAGTACTTCAATATCAAATGAATGATGACAGACTCTGCAAGCTAAGCATAGAAAGAGAACCAGTGAAAGGATGCAAAGAGAGCTGAAATGATCAAAGTAGCAAAGCATTAAAATGATCTCTGTAGTGTGTGAGTGGGACAAGATTGTATTTTTCAAGAGGCCAGGGAAAAGGATCTTGCTGTAATTGAGATGAAAAGAGCTGAACATCTGAATGGGAGTAGTGCCTGTTTAAATTGAAAGCAAAGGCCATACCTTAAAAATGTTATACAGAAAACATAGCCTAGATATTCTAGTGACAGACAACATTGCATTGTTATAATAATTGAAAAGGGAGGTAGTGGGGAAAAGAAGTGAGGTTGAGTGGCAGAGAGAAGGAAAGACAGATTAAAAGTGTTTATTTATGCCACAGCAGATACAGCCCAGCAAAAATAGGGAAAAATGTGTATAGTGGTAGCAGCACCACATAACATAGGAGAGCACGGTGCACGGTGCTTAAAGTAGGCTCTTCAGTTCTAGGTAGACTCTCCTTCATTAAGTTTATACTGGATAACAACAGCCACGTTAAAACATGTTAGCATTGCATAAACTAATGACTTGGGCAGACTTGCAAACTAATGAAAAATGTCACATTGAAAAGAACGTAGAAAAATATACATTTATCTGTGTAGGAGAGAGAGAAGCACAATGTCTCTATCACCTTCAGGTTGAAAACTGACTTGTCATTCCTTAAAAAACAAACAAACAAACATCTCATTCTTGCTGAGATTCTGGGTAGGAATCCTTTTATTCTGCAATGCTAGTTTATGATCATTCTTACCAAAATTAAATAAAAATAAAATATTTATATTTGTTGGAGACTTTCCCCTCCTTTCTTTGTCTGTGTTATTTTAATGTATTTGAAACACCAGCCTCTACCCAACATTTGGTGGCATTTTCTACTCATTTTCTTCTCTTACTGCCATACTGAAGAAAAGGGGATCAGTTTTCATGACAAAAATGCTTAGAAATATAACAGTTAGCATTCAGAAATTAGGTAAAGCTACACTTCCCTCAAACACCTCCCATCAATACAACCTGCCTGCAGTGTTTCTGGAATCAAACTACTCAAAAGAATACTGAAGTCTAGAGAAAGCATTATCTGGTCATCAGTGAACCAACAACGAGCGAACTCTTACAAAAAATAACAGAATTCAGAAATATTGCATACTTAAGAGACATAGCTCACAGAGAAGCCAAAGCTAGCAACTGAGTCCCTGAAATCAGAGAGAAATAGCATACCTCATTTTTATGTAAAAATTTTTGGATTGACTTTCATAGTCAACATGCTAATGTTGTTAAATGTAGTTTAATAACATTATATTCCTTTTTTTTTTTTTTTTTTTTTTTTCACAAGCAGTTGAGTTATTCAACGTCATTTTCCTAATATATTTCAATGTTAGTTCAAAATATATTATAAAATATTTTAGTCTTTAATAAGGAAGATTTGTTTCATAGAGCTAAACAGGTTGTTTTTGAAATGTCACAAAATATTTGAAATGATAACTACATTAGTTCTGGCTACAAATGGTGAGAATAATCAGGAAACACTTAGATTTCACTTTTCCATAAGAAAATTTTTGATTTTTTTTTCTAAGATAAAACTTGTGATTTTCTACTGCAGCACCTACTTGTGAAGTAAATGCTAGACTTGCAGAGTTTGCAAATGCTTAGCTTGCCTTGTTATATAAAGACATTTTTGTGAGCATACAGTTTTCTCTGAAATTGCTGAAAGCACTCGAGGTAACTGCTCAACCTGCTCTTCCATCAAGTGCCAGTCACAGAACATTATTTTAGACACAAACACAGATAACAGAAAGAATAATATTAAATCTCAGTGCATATTATAAAACTAACTTCTTCCAATGCACATGTAAAGTCATATGTTCTAGGAGCAAATTCAAGCAGATTGGTCATAGGAATTCTGAGCTGAAATGCTGAAATGACAGGCTTTATAATCTGAAAGGATTTTCTTTTTGTATCATCGTAATAGTAACATTTTAGCCATTTCCTGCCTTTTGTGCCAACCCTGGAAATTTCAGTGCTCATGGGAAAACCGAAATGCATTATGCAGGTGTTTGCAAAATGAATGAAAGTGATGTCAGGAATAAAAACATAACATTATACCAAAGACATTATAGTATCTGCTAGGCAAGGAACTTTTCGTCAAGTCCAGAGTTAGAGCAGATGTCTTTATAATCTGAACCATGAGATAGCTTTTTGGAGGCATGAATAAAAAGCTTCTAAAATATAGATTAACAAACCTTAGTCATCATCCCCTTAAGTATGTGGTAGACCTTTCTAACTAGATGTAAAAGATATATTCCTTGTACTAAATGTCACAGTAGCTAAACAAGCTAAAGCAACTGAATAACAAAGAATAAAAGTAAATGTCAGGGGATACTGTAAAGCTGCTATTTATTTGTTCCCAGGGCCTCTATAATGTCATAATTGTGGAAGTAAACTTGAGAAGGTTAGTTGATAGAAACCCTAAGGAGAAATAAGAACTTTTATAATATTCTTCAGTGTGTATGAATTATATGGAACATAGTATTGTCCTTTAGCCTGAAATAACCTGAAATAATTTAGTAACCATGATAATATTGAAAACCATCATAGGATTCTGGTTGCATTTTTCTTCCTTAGAAGTCTTATATTTGAAGGTAATCGCACATAGTGTATTTGGTTTGACACTGGCATTTTTGGCAATGCTCTGTGCCAGGGGTCACATTGGCTGGGAAACACAGGAGTGGACTTCTGCTAAGTCATTTAAAAGAGTAATCTTCAATATAATAGGCTTCTAAAGCAACTGTTATTTTAATCTTTGTAACAAGTAGCATTTTAAAAAGTGATTTTCATCTTCTAGTAACTCTGTAAACATTAATTAGTGTTTGACAAGGTCATGTATTTATGATGAGTGCTGTTGACTATGAGAAACTGGCTGCCTATGAGAAGCACTTCTTCATTATAGTACATAATTTTCTTATCAGTTTTCTTATGGGTAGCATACATCATGCTAACAACAGCCTGAAGAAGGATACACAATTGTCTTTCAGAGTTGCCACTTACGAGTCCTGAAAAATTTGATAGAAATTTGGGAAAGGCAGGAGCTTTAAAAATCTGTTCAAAAGTAATCTAATTGGTTTAAATGCAAAATTACAAATTTCAAAGTTTGGTCTTTTAGGGGAAGTAATTTTATTTCACCTTAAAATTTGATAAACTTTTACATCATGTTTTCAGTTACCTCTAGCTAACTAACAGTTGACCTAATGATCACCAACATCTACTAGGCTGACATTTAAAACCCATCTGACATTAAAACCCATTTAGTGATAGCAGGGATTTAATCTTTACCCCCCCCGCCCCCACACACACACACACACATATACACACACAAAGATAATAGTGCAATTCCAAATTCCATACCTTTGCATAACAAAGACATGCAATGTCAAATGTATCTGCATCTTCTCAGACAGGCTTGTTGATTTATTGAGTACCTAAGGAACTGAACTGTAGGAGTAGAAGAATGGAGAGTAGAGATTGACTTTTGCATGTGGAGCTACCACTTCTTCTAAAGGCTGAAGGGAATAAAGAGGAAGATCAAGACAGTCTGCTTAATACTTTTTAAAAAATTTGATCAATGAGGTTTTGATTATTTTAATTAGGCAGATTTATGAATCCTTTATCACAACTGCAATCTATTTCCTTTAGAATGCAGAATATGTATCTAGATAGCATTCACTTTTTCTTTTTTTCCTTACTGAATACATTCAGTGGGAATCCTTGACTGACATACTGTGCGGTTTTAAATACTTTGTCCTGTATTGTTCTACTGTACATGGTAATTTCATACAACAGTTTTCATGTCCAATATTTAAAAGGTTAATAATTATTCTTTAGCATATCTACTTTAAATTGTTTATTTAGGGTATTAGGTAGAGTCATTATATCACTAATGAAGTGTTAGAGTTCACTGCAAAGGTATGAAAACTTGTTTTCTGTTAAAGATTTTAAGGTAGCGAACCTACTAATTAGCTGACAACATTATGACAGACTATAATGGAAACTTATGTTAGTTGCCCTTTCTGAGACAGATCTATTGTAAAGTTCACATTGAACTGATGTTTCTGTTTGTCTTCATGTACATATCTCACTATATTGACATTAGCAAATATATTGCAGATCTGTCACTTACTGATCTTATGTCTAGTAGTAAACTTCCTTGTTCTTAAAAAATGACAGATATAACTTGAATAAAACTTAAAAGATATAATGGCTATAACATACTGATTTACCCTATGCTAGAAAGAAATATGGGGCATCTCAGAGCTTCTTGCACAAAAGAATTATTTCATCACTGCTGAGAGACACTGTCTGAATTTTCACTAAAAAGTGTTAACCAGAAGTCAGTATTTTCATTGCAGCTTTAGAAGGCTAAAACAATTTAGGAAATTGATTGCTACTTGTCAGTTTGCTGTAAGGACTTCAGAAGTACAAATCAAAATCAGTTGGGCTAGAAATATAATGTATCATAACACCAGTTCTAAAATCATTTGATAAGACTGATCTGGATTATAGAAGAACAGAATAAGAGATTTCTTTTTGTACAAGCTGTATAAGAAATATGTGCAATTTAATATTTTGAATCCAGCAAGATACATATGCACATGAATAATTTCAACTACATGTACAGCTGTATTGATTTCACAAATTAATAAACATCCTTCAGTGCATATTATCGAGCTGACCATCTCCTGTGGAATCAAAATTTTAAAGTTGAAATGTCCTGAAAAAAACACAATATCTTATTCTCCTAATGGAATTTAATTCTCCTATGAAGACAGGCTGACAGTAGGGGTAGTTAATCTTGGAGAATAGAAGGCTCCAGGGAGACTATAGAAAACTACAAGTACCTAAAGGGGGCCTACAGGAAAGCTGGGGGATGCTCTTTGTGAGGGAGAGACAACTAAACTAAACTAAACTTTTTTTTTTTTTTTTTTTTTTTTTTAAAAAGTTGTATGTTAGATATAAGGAACAAATTCTTTATTATGGGGGTGGTGAGGCACTGGAACAGGTTGCCCAGAAAAGTTCTGGATGCCCCATCCTTGTAATTGTTTAGGGCCAGGTTGGACAGGACTTTGGGCAACCTGGTCTAATGGGAGGTTTCCTGCCCAAGGCGTGAGGAGGGGGAGGGGTGGGGTGGTGGGAACCAGATAATCTTTAAGGTCCCTCACAACCCAAATTATTCAGAGATTCTATGATTCATATTTATTTATTGATAATATGGAAATAGCAGATCAAATTCATTGCAATTCATTTACAATTTACTATAAATTATGGATTATATGTACTAATTTTGTTTTCTTTGTATTGAAAAATCTGTTTTTCTGTTGATGCTAATGTTCAAACTATTAGCTTTCTTAGATTAGGAAAAAAACAACTATGAATAAGGAAGATAGTACAATGTAGGTGATGTGGCTTGTACTACAATACAAAATATTTATTTTTAGTTTATAAAAGTTTAATAAATGTTGTGTGGAGGATTAAGTAGTAGATACAAATAGTATAAGATTGCATAAAAGCAAGTGAGTAAAAGCCATGACTAATGCGAGAACCATTTACTTCTTGCATTCTATTACAATAGATAACACTAACAAATCCTTCTTTAACCCTTTATGAATTATGTACACATGAAAAGGTAATATACATGGAATTAGCTACCAAAATGATACAAGCATTTTCCATCATAATTACACCTTGTTTAAGTATCTGTTTACTTGGATTATGAGTTTTATGATCGTGGCATTTTATACTCATGCTATTTGATTACATAAGATTTTGTACCAAGCTACAAATAAATACAAACTTTGCCTTAGTTATCCAAAGATGAGTAGAACTTCAAGATCTCAGCATGTGCTCAGATGTTTCAATGGGATTACACCATTACTAAACTTAATGGGATTCTGATTTTTGTACACAGGCAGACTTTATTGACCAGTAGTTGGAAGCAAACTTCACGACCTTTTAATCTTTTAATGTTTTGCAGGATGCTACTAGGGTTGTTGTAAAATGAGGGCCAAAATATTATTTAAAATAAATAAATAAATAAATAAAAAGATGAATTATCTTACACCACATGAATTATTTTCCATCACTTCCTACCTTCAAAACTCACATGCATGTTAGCGCATATATTTACATGCATTTGTATCATTTTCTCCATCAAATGAGTAGTTCACTGAGAATCACAACAGCTGACCTTAATTGCCACAATATCTGTATAATTCCACAGATTTTTTTTTTTTTAATTATCTGATCCCAGAATTGCACAATCTATATAATGCCATAACCCTTTGATTCAAATGTGGTCATATCTAATTAAGAAAACTACACAATGAATAAAAACAAGGACAGTATATGAGTGCAAATTAAAGTTCAGAAAAGCATATTTTGCTTAGTAGAAAGAATTTACTATTTCAGGTAATACTTTCCCTAATCTGAAATGATAGAGAAGTACATTCACTCAATTACTATAATGGTTATCTATAACTAATGTTATCTATTCTCAAAAATATATTAATTAATTTATTTTTAACACACACACACAAAAAATCTTGTTTTTCCTTGCTGAATAAGTCTGGTTTAGATGCTTTTGGATTGGAAATACTACTTTCTTCATTGCATTCACTTTTGTCCTTGTATACCCTTCAGGTTCCAGACAGATAGATTATTGCTTCCCTCAGAAAAGGGATTTGATTAATCACCAGATCGTATGTTTTATTCAAAACCAGTGCCCTCCATACTTGATACAGAGTAAATTAATGAAAAAAAAATCACATAATTTGTGCAGAATAGTTTATTAATTGCTTTTTTTTTTTTTTAGTTTTGTTTGTAGCCTCAAAAATAAAAACCAAAAATCAAGAAAGAAGAGAACTACATTTAGGGTCCTGATTTTTGAAGAGCGGGTTGAAAGGAATTTAAATCTCATCAGATTCTCTTACAGAATTAACTGACTACATAAATAAGCCTCCACCAGCAAAGTACTTGTGGTTTTGAAACATCCCTTGCATGATTTTCTTTTCTCCCACTCAACATTTTAATTTACTGAACAGTCTGCCCTTTTTGGTGTGCAAGGATATTACAGTAATAAGCTACTAAGGTACATGCTATTAGAAAAGCAAAGAACAGATATTTCAGTTCTGGTTAGTGATGTTACCATTCTGAAAGTGCAAAAAAAGTATGAGTTTGGAGACCTTGGCAGTTTATACATTGAACATTGAGAAACATATGGAATAAGGCAAAAATATTCATTTGTATCTATGTGTTAATGTTCAGTTTATAAAGCCTACTCAATTTTTAATATAGCAATGTCAAGTGAAGTCACCTACCACAGAGAAAAAGTTTCAGAGTGAAACCTGCACACACCCAACACAATGAATTAGATTAGTAGATGTAAGATGTTAACTTACATACTCAGTATGTAAGTACTCAGTAGTGAGTATGTAAGCTAACATGTTACTCCTGCCATGTGATATGAACATAGAACATTGAGGAAACACTTAAGGCTAAGTCTTCCTGAGCCAGATAATAAACAACTAAGCAATAGCTTTAAAGATGATCAAAGTTGAGATCACCCAGAATTTGCTCGTGTGTGTACACACTAATCACTTTCCCAAGTGCTTAGGAAAAGGATCAGGCCAGCAAAACAAGCTGACCTGCCCAAAACTACTGACCTATTCAAAACTGTATTAATGAATCAAATGTGTTCTTGGGTTGGATAGCTACAGTTTACTAGAGAAAAGAAAGGATGACACACCATGTCTGAGACAATGTTCTCTGAAATGTAGTTGGTTAATTATTGCTCATCACAGATTGTGATTGTGATAAACTAAAATTTAATGCATGTGGCTAATCCTCTTTGGTTCAGGTGTTTCAACAATATGTAGCTAGCAAGATAAGATGCAAATCTATCTGTGATTATCAGTATATATGTGCTTTAAATTAATGTTCTGTTTGCAAAGGATTTAAAAATATTTCTGTCTCCAAAATTAAGATAATTATTTTGAACTTTTCTTAAAAATATAGACAAATATTTGATGCCTGTAGATTTGATTTGATTGCATTATGATATATGAAGATAGACAAAGTTTTAAAAATAAAATGTAAAATCATTTCAAAATTAAACAAATAAACAAATAAACAACAACATAGATTTTCTATTTGGTAAGTGTCCAAAAGGAAAGGCTCAACGATGTCATGATTTGGAGTCTTATTTGAAAATATCAAAGAAACTAACCTAGTTACATCAAGGAGTTTCATTTTAATACAATATAATAATCTGTTAGATGCCATGGACACTTTACTTTACTTATTGCCATTTATTCACTACTATTGTGTTGCTGTAAGTGCTTTTAAGCATTTCCAAAAATAGATCAAAAGGAATCTTTGTGACAGTTTGACAGTTTTGTTTTGTATGTGCAGCAAAGAGAACGGAAAACCAACACTGAGATGAAGATTTATACCTAAATTGGCTGTCATTGTTGGGGCAGAAACTAAACACACAGAAGCCAGTCTTGCAGTATTTCTATAGAGCAAGATTGTGAATGTCATCCAGCAGTCATGCTCCTACTCTAAACTGGCCTTTCAACCCTTTGTGGAAGTCAGTCTTCTTTTCTGTCAGCAAATATTAGTAAGATAGAGACAAAAAACAGTAACAGAAATTAACACAACACTGACCAATTAGTAACTCAAGGGTAAAATTGTAACATGACATAAATTCACTCTATCAGTTCTGCCAAATCATTTCTATTCTGATTGCTACAAATAATATGACTGTAAGTCTCGTTATTATTAAGAGGCAGAATTATAAGCAGCCAGAGGCACAGTCTGTCTGTACTAGGTACCAGAGAAATAAATATTGCTCTCTAAAGCTTGTTATAATTAGTACCCTAATGACCAAGACCACTGAAATCAATAAAAGTTTCCTTCAAATACATAAAATATGCTTTTATTCAGAGATTTCAACATGTATCTAAAAACAAAACATAATATGAGAACTCCTTATAATTAAATATTTAGTGATTGCTCTTCACAAAATAAATAGTAAATAAATCTGTTCTATGGATTTTATTTATAGGATGCTCATTTTCCATGAGGTTATAGACTAAAACCTGAGTCTGTCTACTCACAGAAGTAACTGTCTTTTCTTTGGTACTTTGAAACTATGTCTTCTGCTTGAACATAGTAACAGAGTTTTTGTTTTTAGGTAATTTTTTATATAAAGAAAAAATATCTATTTCATTTTAAAGAGAAGAATGCATTGCCTAAGATATATGCTTTTTACTCATGGTTAGGTAATTTTGTATCTTTAAACTTAAAAATAAATAAATAAATAAATAAAAGAATCAGACAAGGAGTGATTCCTTTGCTTCCACTGAATTAACAATAATGTCATATTTTTTTTCACAAATGCAGAACCATATCCATATTTATCCAGCTGATCATATGAAAACCTACTAGCACCCACACAGATAATAGGCCAGATGGAGAGTAAACTTTCTTCTATCTGTTGGCAAAATATAGAAAATTATGCTGCAACAAATCTCCAGTCTGTCCAATGTACTTTTGTTCATAGAGCCACTTATTCTGCCTTATTCGGCCCTTCAAACCAAATGACAAGTAATTCTGCTTAATAATGAGAAATGTTGAAACTTGACTGTAAAATGAAACTGGAAAAAATATTTTTTTTCAAACATAAAAATTAACACATTTTTTTTTTTGATCACAAGTACTTTTACAGTTCATTGAATTCAAAAATGATGTAAAGAAATTCCAGATACTTCAAACTAAAAGGAAGATCCAAAACATAATTTAGAAAAGGTTAAAATGTCCATTTCAACCTAAATGTCAAATCAAAACACAGAAGTATTATTTCTATGGTCCCTAATCTTAAGTACCATGTATTCTTAAGCCCTGTTGTATTCTAAGACCCCTGTCTACACAAATAATACTCCTGTTTTGTAGCTGTCATTAGGTCTTTACCCAAATGCTTGCACTCTTTCTCTCTGAATAGGTTTTTCTGTTCAGTTTCCAGTTTGATGTTCAAACTCCTACCCACTATTGAAAAGGAGGAATACAGGCATCCTATGTAAGCTAAATAAGACAGAATGTACTCTGCATTTCCTATAACTCTAAAAGGAAAAACCAGTAATTATCCAGGATTTAGTGTTTGTTCTAGCCTTAGTCTTTGTCCCTCTACAGGAGAGAGTGTAGAAACAGTGCTTTGCAGGCCTCACTTTTCCCTGTTACAAGTCTTCTGTCCCAGGAGAGGCTGTGTGTAATCTATCCATGTTACACAGACAGGACAAAAACAAGACTCTTAGCAGCTGTGGATCATTTCGGCCTGAAGTACTTTTGAAGAATTCTATCTGTGTACAATCAGAATGAATTCAAAATAAGCCAGTTTGTTATTGTGTTTCTGCTGAACATATCAGACCTGCTATTCTGTGTCACATAGAAAGTGTCATTCAGACACCAACAATTTTCTGGGTCATACACAATATTGCACAGATTTTTTTAAGGGAGAATTACAAAATGCAGCCCTAAACTCTCTTTACAAAGTTAGGGTAGGCTGCCTTCATCATTTTTCAATTTTTCTTCTCAAGAGCTGTTTCACAAAACTTCTCCATACTACATGATGTTTCTAAACAAGTAATTCTATTTATTTAATTGAGAGAGGTCCTTCTGGTCCTGGAGTTGAATAATGCTGGGAAATATACTTACTAGTAATCAAAAGTACATCTTTATAATCAAAGATAATGTCACAGATTTGTAAAATTACACGTAATTATTACACACAGGGAAATGGTTTGAATAAGTAAACTTTTCTGAACCAAAAATTATTATTAAAAGTATTTTTTATTATTTTTATTGGTCCATATACCATCATTTTTACAGATTTTTCAACATGTCGGCTTATCACTACGATAATACCAAAAATATGAGTCTGGTGGTAATCAAGAACACTCTTTATAACTGAGACAAAAGAAAGCCAAGCATCTTATGTATGGTATCTGACAACTGTTCCAAGTAGCATCTCCCAGTTCCACTTGAATCCAGAGCTGAAAAGGCTGTCTGCACAGCAAGGCAGATAATGCAATACAAATTTGTGCAAATCCTTGCAGCTTGTTGCCCTTTCAGGTTGGCTGCATAGAATCATAGAATGGCTTGGGTTCAAAGTGACCTAGACCTTATAGACTATCTAGGTCTATAACCCCCCTGACCCACTAGATCAGGTTGCCCAGGGTCTCATCCAACCTGGTCATGAACACTTTCAGGGATAAAGCATCCACATATCAGCATTGATACGTGTACATATACACCCCACTTGCCCTGATTTCCAGAAAAGGAAATCCAAGTACATATCTGCACTTCCCGTAGGTCTGCAGAAACATTTTAAGCAACTTCTACAAAACTGAGATAAATAATGAAAGCAATATTTTTCATGTAAATATAAATATATTTTGATTTTTCTTTCAGTTGTTTTTTCTTGGCCATCCTACTATGCTTGAGTCCTACCCCAGAAAAAGAATTGAAATGAAACAAAATGAAATGAAAACTAGAATAGAATAGAATAGAATAGAATAGAATAGAATAGAATAGAATAGAATAGAATAGAATAAGCAATATAGTTCAGTTGGAACAGACCTACAAAAACCAAAAGTAAAGTAAGTTCGCAGATGACACCAAGTTAGGTGCGTGTGTCGATCTGCTTGAGGGTAGGAAAGCTCTGCAGGAGGATCTGGATAGGCTGCACCGATGGGCTGAGGTCAACTGCATGAAGTTCAACAAGGCCAAGTGCCAAGTCCTGCACCTGGGGCGCAATAACCCCAAGCAGAGCTACAGGCTGGGAGAGGAATGGTTGGAAAGCTGCCAGGCAGAGAAGGACCTGGGAGTGATGGTGGACAGTCGGCTGAATATGAGCCAGCAGTGTGCTCAGGTGGCCAAGAAGGCCAACGGCATCCTGGCTTGTATTAGGAACAGCGTGACCAGCAGGGCTAGGGAGGTGATCGTCCCCCTGTACTCAGCTCTGGTGAGGCCGCACCTCGAGTACTGTGTTCAGTTTTGGGCCCCTCGCTACAAGAAGGACATGGAGGTGCTTGAGCGGGTCCAGAGAAGGGCGACGAAGCTGGTGAGGGGCCTGGAGAACAAGTCCTACGAGGAGCGGCTGAGGGAGCTGGGCTTGTTCAGCCTGGAGAAGAGGAGGCTCAGGGGTGACCTTATTGCTCTTTACAGATACCTTAAAGGAGGCTGTAGAGAGGTGGGGGTTGGCCTGTTCTCCCACGTGCCTGGTGACAGGACGAGGGGGAATGGGCTTAAGTTGAGCCAGGGGAGTTTTAGGTTAGATGTTAGGAAGAACTTCTTTACAGAAAGGGTTGTGAGGCATTGGAACAGGCTGCCCAGGGAAGTGGTGGAGTCACCATCCCTGGAAGTCTTCAAAAGACGCTTAGATGTAGAGCTTAGGGATATGGTTTAGTGGAGGGCTGTTAGCGTTAGGTTGGAGGTTGGACTCGATGACCTTGAGGTCTCTTCCAACCTAGAAAATTCTGTGATTCTGTGATTCTGTGAAACCATCTCCAACTGCCTGACCACTTTAGGGATAAAAGTTAAAATTTATTAATGACATTATCCAAATTCCTCTTAAACACTGCCAGGCATGGTGCATCAGCCACCTTGCTAGGAAGCCTGGGAAGTTGTAGAGAGCTACAGGGTCTCCTTTGAGCCTCCTTTTCTCCAGACTAGACAAACCAAGCATCCTCAACCTCTCATCATAGCATGTACCTCCCAGCTCTTTTATCAGTTTTGTTGCCCTCTGCTGGACACGTATCCTTTTATATTGTGGAGCTCAGAACTGCACACACTATTCAAAGCGAGGCTGCAAAATACCGATTTCAATTTAGTGATTTTTTTTTTTTTCCAAAGCAAGGAGTAAAACAAACTCATATTTTACCATTTTTTCTCCTAAATACTACTTCTAATTCTTTCATTTCCTTGGTTTTGATGCTATGTCTGAGTTTCGGTAACCTGCTCTTCCAGTGTGCTATCTCCTTGTTTGGAGCCAAGCTGTTTTTTCTCATGGCAATTCTTCCTTGATGTGTACAGTGGAAGTTAATGAGCTCTCCCAGTACATTTTGGTCTTCTGTGAAATCTTTGTATAGTTTGAGAAAGCTGGTTTTACTTAAAAGTCCAACCACATGTAGAGTGGGGATCTTCTGAAGACATAAAACAAATGTTATGTATATGTCTTCTTTTTTTCCATTCGTAACCTTGGAAACTGTTATAAAGCATTATCTTTTGAAAGTGACATTTCTATGCAAGCAGTTCTGTACACTATTTTCTTCTGTGTCCCTATCTGAAGCTGACAGAATCCATACCTCTATTCCATGCCAAAGGAACTAAAGATTTTTTCCTTCTAGAAAAGGCTTTTTTTCTTTGATTTCACCATGATCTTTCTTATCTTCTTCTAGCTGTTGTTTTTCCTGGCTTGCTTTGGTATAACTGCTACTTTTCATTGTCTGAAATCTTTTACCAGTTAACTTCTCTCAGTTCCTGTTTCCCTGCCTTATTCTTGTTTTACTCCTGTTTTGTTGTTATGTTTCCTGCTGCTTAGCTTTTCTAGCAGTTGCTTTTCTGGCTTATTCTTGTCTCACTGTTATTTGTGATTTCTGTTAAAAGTCTCCTACTGTTTAACTTTCTCAAGTGGTTGTTTCTGGGTTTATTTTTTCCACTTCTTGAATTTGCTGTTAAAAGTCTCCTGCTGTTTATCTTCTTCTAAGTGTGGCTTCTATAAACCATTCTCTTCTAACAAGTATTCAATACATTCAATGTCTGGACCAAATTTGGGGGTAAATTTAGAGGATTTCTATGTAGCCACATTGATCTGAGCATGAAGAGGAGAGAGGCCGGATTCAGTCCTTAAGCATTTTCTAGCAACTATTTTTAAAAATAGAATCTAAATGTCTTCAGATTAGTTCCCTGCAATGGAAGTGGCCTTTCATGGGCTTTTAAGCTAAGGAGTCTGGAAAAGAATTTTACATAATAGACTTTTCCTTCTCAATAAAATGGCATGTTTATTTTTTGTAAAATGTCTTAGAAAGATGTGAACGTTTGCAGTAGGAATGCCTAACCTTCATATTTATTTATTTATTTATTTATTTATTTATTTATTTATTTATTTATTCATTTCTGATATTTAAAATCATTTTGATTTTTTTGACTGATAACAGATCAGGATCAAATGTGTGTTCTTCACTTTACCAGCACATTGGAAAGTAAACAGTGAATGAGACTCCCTTAACATCTCTTGCTGGTTCTGTTCCATCTTTGGTAACTTACTTGCCTGGCCAAAGCCAACAGCAGTGTTCAACAGCCAATATTCAAGGCATTTATTTTGGAAGAGGAAATCAGTAGTTCAAGTCTCTGCTCCAATAAACATTTAAATATTGATATGAAGTGGAACAGTTCCAGTTGGAAAAACTGAGACATATTTATCTTTGAATATCTTGTAGCATACCACACTATGAAGTAGAGATGTAAATTCACCTGGAGTTTCCACATCTGAACTGATTAACAATTTAGTTATTCTGAATTGGGCCTCATTGCTGTATTGTGTTTTGAAAAATATTTCAAAAGATTCCAATTTCATCCAAGGGGATAGCGAGGCATGAAAAATACCATTTTTTTTTCATAGAATATTTCATACTACAGTTGGCGTCATTACAAATTCTAGTGTCTTCTTAACCTAAGTGGTGTACAACTAGATTCTAATGTAGCTTGTAGGATACTAAGTTTTTAATGACTTGTTGACTCGTTTGATACTCTATTAACTTAAGAACTAGTTGAAATCTCTTATATTCTAAGGACTGTTATGAACCTTTAATGTAAGGAAGGGTTTTATAACACAGATAGTATTTATTTTTCTTGCATATTTCATGGATGACATCCCCTTGCCTGACACATTATAAAATACTCTAAGGTACCAACATTTATTTGGATTATAGTTTTGTGCACTATGAAGTAGTTGCAGAAGCTGCTAAACTCTTCTGAAAATCCTTAGTGTAACTGCACGATTATAAAAAATATAAAAGAAAAAATTTGAATGTTTTTAAAAGTAATAAAAGTATAACATTCTCCTTTTAATCCTGTTTCATTCACAATATATTCTCCCTGCAACCTTAACCTTAAATCATTTGTTATTATCACTAGAACCTCACCAAAATCTTCACTTTCAATTTTGCTGGAATTTTGCAGAGTTCATCAAAATTATGTAAAATGATCACATTCATTCAAATGCTTTTAGGCCATCCCAATACTGTTTACAATGACCATAAGTGGAATAAACTGAACTAAGTGAAATCGTGCCTGATTTTTTTTTCCTATGCAATACCATTGCCACCCTCTCAACTTTACTGTGTACTGGCTGAGTAGTTCCTGATTTTTCATAAATAAAAAATAAATCCAAAATTTTGTTTCATGTTGTCCCGGATTGAGATATATGCAAGTAAATCACCTTTGCTATCAATATAGACACTGAAAACAATGATCTCTATCACAACTAGTCATTATTTTTTATTTGGAATCTCTTGAAAATGTTAAAAACAAAGCTATTCTTTGTTTCTAAGCAGAAACCAGAGCTTGGAAGGCATCATCATTACAGACAGCTATTTTCTCCTCTCCTCTCCTCTCCTCTCCTCTCCTCTCCTCTCCTCTCCTCTCCTCTCCTCTCCTCTCCTCTCCTCTCCTCTCCTCTCCTCTCCTCTCCTCTCCTCTCCTCTCCTCTCCTCTCCTCTCCTCTCCTCTCCCATTTCCCTGATCTGCTGTTATTTTTCAAAGTGGGAAATTGGGATAGTGAGGAGAGAAGGAGAGGTACCCAGGACAACTATTTTATTATTTTTAATCAGAAAAAATCAGCAATGTCAGTTTTGTCTTCATCTTCATCAGTTGAAAGCAATATACTTTTTCCTTAGGAAAGGAAGAGTTTTCAAATAAAAAATGGCAGCCCACAGTGTGAGCAGTGCTACCATGCCTGTCCTCTGAAGCAAATCTGTATTTAAGACATCTTGAGCTAGTTGCACCTTGTAGAAGGGGAAAGAGAGCTGATTTCTCAGTAGCACATAATTTAGTAATGCAGAAATATAACAACTCATTGGCTTCAAAATTCAGTCCTGTCTTCCAAGATACTTACCTTCCAATTTCAGCAATGTATGCCTGAGGCATTCACAAAAGCTATTTGCATAATCAATGTGGCACTGGATCCAACCTATAAAAGAGAGGCTTTTACTCGCTTGCAACTAACAGCAGAAATGAATCTACACTTTCAAAGATGAATTCTTTAGCTGTCAAGATTTTAGACTGCATCCCAAACAAAATGTGTATGTTTTCTTGAAAAAGGCACAACCACACATACTGATACAGTTATGGCTTGAAAGCATATTCTTAACTATTGAAAAGGTCTTTGAATGAGAAAATTGTGAAGCTTTCAGTTTTAATAATGCCCTAGTAAAGAATGAATCAAGGAACTATAATCACTCAAAAACCTCATTTCTTATAGCCCTGAGTGTCAAGGGCATTTTTTGTGTTCTTGATAACCACAAACATTGACATCATTGGTGTTCCAGATCAACAGAAGTATATTTACTTGCTATGCTATTTCCTATGGTATGAGTGAAAGCAGTGTGAAAAGGTTATATAAAGTAAGCTACTGCAGCTGTTGAATATTTTTGCTTGTTTCAGAAAACCTGAAAAATGTCTATCTTTTCCTTTTTTTCATTTCTATAGTTTCAAATGTTTTTCTATTCCTGTACTAAGAAAAGGAAGAAAGAAAAAAAAAAAAAAAAAAAGAAAGAAAAGAAAAAAAAAAAAGGAGATTGGCAAAAAGAAGTTAAATTTGTGTGCTGAGGAAGTGAAATGATATTAAGAAAATCGAGGTCCCAACTCCTGTAGGTATTGAACAGTAACTGGGTGCTCAGCTGCCTTTTCTTCCTTTGAAAGTCTTTCACTTCACTTGCTTAGATGTTTCCTTGGTTTTAATCAGTAAGGAAGAATGGCAATGTTGCCATCTGGAAAACAATGTTGGAGTGGACTCTGGGGTTGTGAATGAAACTAAAGACTGATAGAATGAGGATTAAAAGTCATCTTAAGTACATATAGTACAACAGTCTAAAATTTATATACCAGGTCCCAAAAGATTATCCAGAAAAGAAATTATCTTTAATAACTTCAAATTCCTTATTCCTAGTTACCTAGATTTATTTGACATTTCTAGCATGGTCCTGAATTTTCCTAATACATTTTGACTGCATCAAGCAATTAGCAGCAAAAAGGACTAGGTTCAAATTTAAAGAAACAGCTGATAAATAACCTTGTGAACCCTGACATAGAGAACTGAGACTTTCTGGGACCCAGTGGTGTCATTTCCTTTGACAAAAACTTGAATCAATTGCCAGAATAGACGCTATTTAATTAAAAACAAAACAAAAGTAAAACATGAAGGTAGATAAATATTGATAACTTTAAAAATACAAACGCATTTTACAGTCCACTTTCATGAAGTTAGCTGAGCAGCTATTGGGCCAGCTGGTTGCTTCACCCCTATCTGCAGCAATGACTCACACACAGCATGGGATTGTCAAGTCCTGAGGTCCTGTCACCTGTCATGCTGGGTGGCAAGGCCCAATTCAAGCTGCCACCAATCTTGTAAAATCAGCTGCTGCTTCATTTCACTGACCATTCATTGGCTAGCTCTGTTCCATTAGAGCACTTTACCTAAGTTTTTGTCATTTCAGCTTTTAAGAGTGGTTCATGCTGAAAACTAACATAGTTGTAAGATTCTTAAACAATTTCTTCAGTGCTTCAGGTCACAGAATATTTTTAATCTTTCCATTCTGTTTTCTGGGTTATAACTTTTCCACTGAGACTGGGAGGCCTAGATTTAATAATTTTTCAGCCTAGGAGTAAAATTCCTCTTAATTTTTTTTCCCCTCTGTTTTTGACATGTCTCTTTCCTTCCTTTCCAAACATAATCAGTTAATAAATATAGAAAATATATTCTTGGGGTATATTTAATGTATTATTTCTGCTCATTTCTGCCTTTACATTGCAATGTAAAACTGAGGAGGAGGAAAACACAAGTTCTGTGTTTTTCAAGGAATTTTCTCTAAGTATATCTTATGAAACAACAAGCGACCAAAAAGAGTCCTACAGAAGGAACAATTCCACAAATCACCTTCTGCTGAATTTCGACAATAATGAGAAGAACTATTGGAGCCACTTACTAGATGATATGTGTTGTTACAGATCTCACAAGATCCAAGTTCCAGGTTGTGTACCATCTGAGCAATTCTAGCCTATGTCTCTCATTTCTAGAAAAGAGGCATAACTACTAGCTGGCAATAGATAAACTATGAGTAGAGACACCTTCAAGACCCCTTCTTACAGCTAAGGCACTCTATATCTAAGAATGGAAGTGTTAAAGCACCTTGAGAAGGTATGTAAAATAAAATCTATAACACAACAGTTTATCTATTCAGCTGGGAAAAGACCACGGCTTTGTTTTCAGATCAGGAGACTACTTACACATCTTCCATGAGTTGGACATTTGATATGAAACCCAGCTCCTATCTCTTCCATGAGGTCAACTAACAAAGCAATCATCTAGGATGTGACAGACTGTTCCAATGGATATTCACTTACACTAACTACAACAGCTTTACCAGTATAATGAAAGTATTAACTGAATACTTAATCTCAAATAATTTTCTGGGAGGTGAGAAGAATGGTTTCCTATCTGTCCAAATCATGCACATTGAGGATCTGAAAGGCACCTGTCAACATTTTATCTCAGATTTCCAGGATGTGAACTAGCAGAGGAGCTTTTACCTCAGATATGAAGATGAGAACGATTTAAACACACAGCTTCAGAAGAGCTAAAAGCACCTGAGCAGAGTCAGCCGTCTTACTGCTTTTGAGAACAGTTTGGCTTTCTAGTTTCTAAAATCTGTTGTTAGAGATTTTCTCTCTTCATTTATTTTTGAACCCTGCCTGTGGGTCTGATTATCAGGAAAGTAACATAAAGCATAGGTATGTATAAAGTTCCCATATAAAGTTCCTCAGGGCATTCAGTACCTGTATATCCTTAAAAATCTGTCCCTAATATGACTCCACAAGATCTGCGGGGATTTTTCTGAATTAATATAAGAGGCCAGATAAGCTGTGGGCTATCTTGTTTTCTCCTTGTGAATATAAAAACTTCCCTCAACTATAGAGGCAGAGGTAGCTGAAGTTTTGTTTTAGAGAGTTAGCTGCTACAAGCTTTTTGTCAATAAGTTTTTCTTGAGGCATTTTGCTTCTGCATAGGTTGTCTCTAAACAAATTTCTTTTCCTGCTATATTGTGACTCATGTAGATTCTGTCTATGGAGATGGCTCTTCAGTAGCTTTTTTATTATTTTTATTATTTTATTTTATTTTTAACAAAGTGTGAGGGTTGCGGCTTGTAGGGTCAACTTGGAAAGCAGGCAGCAGATGTGTCTATAAATACCATAGCGGTGGGCATAATCATAATGTTATGTTGGCTATCAGCCACAGCATAGCATTTCTAGAGAACTAAAGGTTGCTTACTAAAATATAAACACATTTATTTTTTGAATCATTCCTACACATATTCTATTGGCCTAAGAAACTGTAGGCTAAGAAACTTAAGTTTGAATACTACACATATTCAAACTTTTTTTTTTTTTTTTTTTCCTAGAGTATCTGTATATGGAGATCCATATTACTTCCATCTACATAGGTTACAACTAGTCATATAATCAGGAACATCAATCCCTAGCAGAGTAAAATTTCTGTTCACTAATTTCTGTTCAACAGAAGCTTTCAGTCCCAGGAAGGGCTTAAATACATGTATACGTAATCTGTCCAATATTGAACATAGTCTTTGGAGCTTATAGTCTTAAGTGAAAGACTATGAAAATTATAAGGCAGATAAGATTTTGTTGTGTAGCCACCATAAGATGATTTTTGTTCTTTGAAAACTTTTTAAATTATTGACCATTTAAATTAAAAAAAAAAAAAAAAAAAAAAAAAAAAAAAGATCCTTGTTCATGTAGATCTCACAACCAAAAACCTTCCCATTTTATTTTATTTTATTTTATTTTTTTATCGGTTGTTATTCTTCTAGTCTTAATATACCATTAGATCAAAAACTTTTACAGAGCAATAATTAATAAGAACATATTTGTCAGGACAGATGCATAAATGTGTCAAACAGATGTTGCAAGAGCTCAGAAAATGCTTTGAATTTTAAAATTCCAGCATAGATGTAACTTTTTTATTGCTATTATTTCTACTGAAAAGTTAGGCAAAATCAGCATAGCCACTTTCATTTGTTTTTTATAACTTTCCTATTAGAAAGACAATTGATTTGTGTGTGCATAGATGCCTAATCTGGTTAATGAACACCCCAGCCAAATTAATGTGGATTTATTGTCCATGAAAAATGGGTTAATTGAATAATAGCCATTGATACAAATGGCTAGTAGGTATTTTACTATATGCACATCTCACGTTGATATATTTTGCTGCAACATAAAACATAGTGAAAACAAGTATATTGATTCACATTAAAGTTGATTAATCTCGTTAGTGTAATTTAATTGTCTGTAAAATTAGTTGCTAACAGTAGGAAAAATTAGTCATTTGTTATAAATGTCTGTGTTAAAGTGAAGAAATTATTTTATTGAGTGTTATACAAATAAATCCCAATTTTCCAAATATACATATTAGAACAAAGGGTGGTGTCATTCGCAATTACAGGAAATACTATGAAATTACAACAAATAGCATTTCCCATTGTCATCTAAGTTAATTATCGGACTTACTGTATTCAGCAGTCCATGTTACAGAGCAGTTTAAAGTGAAAGCCACATAAAAGAATTCATTATCAAAAAGAGAAAAGGGGACATAATTGAGAAATGCCAGCCACTGTCTGCATTCTCAATAGAAGAAAAATGGACCCTATCGCATAATGCCAACTGTGGCTATGTTTCCTAATTTTCTTTTTGAGGACACTAAGCAATAGATTGGATTAAAAAAGAAGTGCCAAAGCCATTATCTTTTACTTTCAATAAAAAACACACTGTGTCCAACTGAAAAATGCCACACTTCATCCCCCTTTTCTTGAGAAAAATAGTAGAACCAATTTGAAAAAAGCTGGTCTGTGCATCTTTTGCATTTTATGCTTTCTAGGAAGGAACAAAAGGACATTATGTGTCCTTAAAAAAAAAAAAAAACAAACAAACAACAAAAAAAAAACATTACTTAAAGCTTTGAAATGAGGCCACTCAATGGGTCTGATGCACATGCTTTACTAAGTTTGATGTTCCTCATACATGTAAAATGCTATTTTTCTTCTGAAAGATAGAACAGGATAGAACAGAGGGCGTTTGAGAAATGTCAACATCAAAACCTAGAATATTTATTTCATTGAATTTCAAAGTAAAAATAGCCACATCCTACAGTTTCTTAGGCCGACCAACAGTGGCCTAACAGCCCTAGCATTTGTAGATTATGTGTACCCTCTAAACTGAAGGAGAAATGACACATGATACTGTTTATTTCCTTTATTCATAGAAATGCAGAAGCCTTTACTGGCTACAAGTTATAAATGTGATGGTATCCAAGTAGAGATACTGTGTCAACAATGCACATCACACACCTTTTCCTTCTAAAGGGTTTCCTAAAACTAAGCCCTAAACCATGAACTGGTGTCAGAAGTTAAAAATTACAGGTATCTTGCTTGTGATTGTAATTCAGGCTGGATAGAAGAAAATCCCAATTTATGGGAATCATTTGGGAGGAGAATACCCTAACAGCAGCTCTTTGTTATCAGCTGACTCAATAAATTTTCAATATGCATTGAGATTTCATGCAGGAAGAGGAATATCATACTGTTCCAAGTATACCGTATAATCACACAAGTCCAGCCTAGCTGCAGGATCATTTACTGTCAGCTGTTGACTTCACTTAACAGGGTGGTGTATTCTACAAGAATTTAATTTGCCACCTCTGTTAAAGTATACCTAAATAGAGAGGGCCCTTTATCACCTTATGATGAGGTGAATGTCTTCGAAGTAGAATTCATCTCTGAAATAAATGCTTCAAATTTATTGAACAGGTGTCACGAAATGAAAGCTGCTCTGGTTACTTGTGGCTCTGTGCTCATTCAAGATCAGCTGGGAAGCAAGCACATTTGCAGACTGTAAAGGCAAGAGAAGTAGATCTGAGAAGCTATTCAGTAGATGCTATATTTTTGTGAAAAAATCCTTTCAATTTTATGATCTCAGCAGTCTGCCACTCCCTCTTTCAGTGAAAAGGAAATCTATCTAAATGTGCCTGCAGCTATACTGTGCCATTTTGCATGCAGCACAGCAATGACAAGGAGAGAATTACAGATTACTTGTGACCACACTGCTTCTCATAATGACCTTGATTCCTTGTCTCCCTCCTTTTCTTAAGTTATTGTATGTACAGAGATCAGCAGAGAACATCAGAAATACTTTCATTGAGAGGGAAGTTTTTTAGCTGAGCAAACAGGTATGAATTTCTGTAAAACAGGGTTGTACCTTTGCAGAACAGGTACTCTCTCCTTTTCTAAGCTCAGAAATAGTATTTTGCTAATGAAATGTCAACATTGATTTGTCCATTTATGCCACTGTAAAATTATATTCTCTTGCTTGATGTCAACAAGTTATAACAAAAGCACTATGACTTACTAAAAGCATATAGCAAGTAGACATGCATTGCATAGCCTACAGCACTCTTCATTCTCTGAACAGCTGTTTTTCACTCTTAAAAGAATAAATAAATAAATAAAATCTTATTGTTGGTGATAATTAAGCAGTAATATCCATTTTCTGTGCAGTTGTGGTAATATATTTGTGATAGCAAGATTGTTTTATTTATGCTAATTGTTTAGTTTGTGGTACTCATGCATACATTACCTAACATGAGTCCTCTCCAATCTGTTGGTAAGCAGTCATTGTTACTGTGGATTTTGTGAAATGGTAACTATATGAAATAAATAAAACAGAAAAAAAGATATTTTCTTGAATTGCACAAACATTTCTCACTAATGATATTTTTCTTCTTAGCATATTTGTCTCAATATCTATTTTTAAAACTTAGTTCCTCTGTAGAAAATTTGCAGGATAGAAAGATCTAATATACATGTATATCTATTAATCTTTTCATAGGTTTCTAATGTTGGGTGGGTGGCTGTATGTAAGAGAGAATTCATGCTGACTTATTCAAAGCCTACTTGTTCCCAGACAGTTCTTTTCTTGATCCACATATACAATAAACACAGAAGAAAGGAATTTTTGAAGTTCAAATTTCACTCAGAACTGACAGTTTAATAAGATACCATGGTTCTCAGTTACCTCCCTATTAAAATTTATACAATATTCAGTCTTTTTTTTGAAATGAGGACTGAAAATCACAGGCAAGCTTCATACTAAGAGGCTATCATCTTCATTTAATCAATAATACAAATACAAAAGATCACACAAAAAAAATGTTTTCTGTAAATGCTCCTGTGTAGTGCTGGAATAAAGTTAATTTCATGAATGGAGGTCATTTCACCTGCATCTTTGTATGGATAACTGATAAAAAGATGGGCTAGTACGTATCATTGGGAAATCTGTTGTTGCTGGGGGAAGGTAGCAGTGTTTTGCTTTCCCACGCTTTGTTCACACAGTTGTTTATCTACTAATTGATTAATTGACCATCTATTAGACTTCCCTGTTGTACTTGACTTTCCAGCAAATTAAATAATCTTGTTCTCAAATTGTTGCTAGTGGCAGTGGAGGTTCAGTCTGTTTTAGAAACACTGTAGTCTGAAGAGAGCTATAAATAGAGGCAGGTTATTTTTTTACAAAGCTTTACAATGAGTATCATAAATATCTGATGATTTTAATTTAGTCTTATTATGATATTTAATATATACTGATTACATGGTAAATAAAATTGTATCTATTTAACAGCTGTGAAAAGCAAAGTAGGTATTTATTACATAGATTTTAACATTAAGTAAATACACGCAGTAGCACCTTGGGATTTGTGTGTTTAACACACAATTTTTTTATGTGCTTTTTCCCAGCTCTAAAACATTAGAGCAAACATTTCAAATGGCCACATGATACAGAGTAGGTTAAAGATGAAATGAGATTTAAACATACTGAGATTTGAAACTATCATATTGATACATATCTATTATACAGCCACTCATTACCAGTAATATTTTATTTAAATACTGTTAATAATGAGCATTTCATATTTATTCTACAGGCAGGTGATATCTCAATGAAAAGTCAAAAGTGTATCTGAGATTATTCATTCGGTATAAAGAATTACTACGGTTTTCATATAATGTTGGGAATGCCAGTTAATACAGGGGAGAAAACAATATTGCAAATAAGGATTTATCTTTGTCATGAGCCTGACAACCACTTGACCTGACAAACAGTGGTGATTTTTGATGGGTTTAAATTTTAAAATCAAAGATATGTAAATGTTCAATTTACATAAACTGCAGTCAAACATAAATGATGAAAGCTGGTTATTGGATATACCTCTCATTGAGTAGACTGGCACTCATTGCATGTGTGGAGAGTATATTAATACATATATCTTTTGGGTATTTGTCTGAACACCTTGATTTGTCATTAAAACAAAACAAACAAACAAAACCAAACAAAAAATTTAGTTCACAGAATCACAGAATCACAGAATCACAGAATCACAGAATTTCTAGGTTGGAAGAGACCTCAAGATCATCGAGTCCAACCTCTACCTAACGCTAACAGTCCCCACTAAACCATATCCCTAAGCTCTACATCTAAGCGTCTTTTGAAGACTTCCAGGGATGGTGACTCCACTACTTCCCTGGGCAGCCTGTTCCAATGCCTCACAACCCTTTCAGTAAAGAAGTTCTTCCTAACATCTAACCTAAAACTCCCCTGGAGCAACTTTAGCCCATTCCCCCTCGTCCTGTCACCAGGCACGTGGGAGAAGAGGCCAACCCCCACCTCACTACAGCCTCCTTTAAGGTATCTGTAGAGAGCAATAAGGTCACCCCTGAGCCTCCTTTTCTCCAGGCTGAACAAACCCAGCTCCCTCAGCTGTAGTCCTCGTACAAGTCCTCGTAGGACTTGTTCTCCAGGCCCCTCACCAGCTTCATCGCCCTTCTCTGGACCCGCTCAAGCACCTCAATGTCCTTCTTGTAGCGAGGGGCCCAAAACTGAACACAGTACTCGAGGTGTGGCCTCACCAGAGCCAAGTACAGGGGGACGATCACTTCCCTAGCCCTGCTGGTTACACTGTTTCTGATACAAGCCAGGATGCTGTTGGCCTTCTTGGCCACCTGAGCACACTGCTGGCTCATATTCAGCTGACTATCAACCATCACTCCCAGGTCCTTCTCTGCCTTCTCTCCAACCACTCATCTTCCAGCCTGTAGCTCTGCTTGGGGTTATTGCACCCCAGGTGCAGGACCCGGCACTTGGCCTTGTTGAACTTCATGCAGTTGACCTCAGCCCATCGGTCCAGCCTATCCAGATCCTCCTGCAGAACTTTCCTACCCTCGAGCAGATCGACACACGCGTAGTTAAAACATAATGCTCATCCATTACTTTATGTTAGTATCCTGTCATGCTGCAAATCAAAGTAATGTAATATCTGAACAACTGAAACCCAATAACAAGAGAACTTGAATAGGATGACATTTGGTTTATAGGTTCAGAGAGGGATTAGTAGGATATGTAGTCTATTTAATCCTAGTAAAAGAGGATATTTATAGGTGTGTAAAGAGGCACAACTATATGGAATATAGAAAACATGTAAGTCAGAATGGCTGCTTAGCTTTATCACCATCCAGTGTTAACAGAAGTTCAGCAGTTGTATTCAGGATTGGTTTTACTGAAATACATGTATGGTGAGTACCTTAATAAATTAAACAAGTGGTACATACTAACAGTATCCTCAAATCTAAATTGTCAGGATTCTTCAATGTTACAAATATACTGCACATACTTGATAAGAAAAAGAAAGTTCCAGAAAAAGTAAAACAAAAACCAAACAGACCAAAAAAAAAAATCAACAATCATGTAATCGTGTTTTTCTTTTCTCTCACCTCCAAATTTTTTTTTTTGTTTCTTGTTGTTGTTGTTGTTGTTGTTGTTGTTGTTGTTGTTGTCCATGTTGCTTTCTGCATACTCTGAATACATTATAACTCTAAGGAAGGAGCCTCTTTTAAACTCTTATTGTCTGTGTTAATAAGCAATATTGTCTCATTTTAGCCAACCAATCAGATTATAGTTGTAATGTTATTGCTTTTATGCCTATATCTTTTCAAACTATAAGTTTTTTAGGAGTGTCACAGACTACTTTGTAGACTTGGAAGGATATTTTGTGGTGAATGCACAAGGGTGAAGATGCTGCAAGAAAAATAACTGTTTATAATGCAGGCTAGCATTTCAGGGATCTATCAGTATCCCTACACTTAAAGAGAGAAAAAAAAATCTTGGTTATTATTAGTAATGTGCTTGTAAAGACACTGCTACTTATCTTATATTTTGGATATTGAATTAAACCCTTTAAGTACAAATGATGCAAAGTGATGAGATCTTTAAATATACAAGTTTAATCTCCTAAAATGTTATGAAAGTCATGTATGATCCAGCAGAATGGAGCAAACCTTAATCTACGGTAAAAAGAAAGGAACACTGGGTAGATTCAGAAGAAATTTGAAGATAATGCAGAAAGTAAAATCAGCGTGTATATGATTTTAAACCTATATGGAGTTCTTGTGAGTAGTTTTCCCAATAAAGAAGTGTATTCCCTATATTCTCAATGTTGAATGGTTCTGTGAGGCCAGTCAGCTCCAGTTTGAAGCACTTATGAAACTTTTTCACAAGTGGATTATTGTAACTGTACCTTGCTCTTGTCCTTATTAAATGAATCATGGGCATTTTCTTACTGTATCAGATTTTGGTGGAAGACAGAATTCATTTGGAAGTTTGTTCAAGATGACAGTTGATAACGTACCATAGTAAAATAGAGACATTTACCTTACATGTCCTTCTGAAGAGCCATATTCTTTTCTTTTTTTTTTTTTTTTTATTTGTATTGCAGACGGTATAAAGTTCAGAGAAGGGCAAAGAAGCTGGTGAGGGGCCTGGAGAACAAGTCCTACGAGGACTTGTACGAGGACTACAGCTGAGGGAGCTGGGTTTGTTCAGCCTGGAGAAAAGGAGGCTCAGGGGCGACCTTATTGCTCTCTACAGATACCTTAAAGGAGGCTGTAGTGAGGTGGGGGTTGGCCTCTTCTCCCACGTGCCTGGTGACAGGACGAGGGGGAATGGGCTAAAGTTGCTCCAGGGGAGTTTTAGGTTGGATCTTAGAAAGAACTTCTTCACCGAAAGGGTTGTTAGACATTGGAACAGGCTGCCCAGGGAAGTAGTGGAGTCACCATCCTTGGAAGTCTTTAAAAGACATTTAGTTGTAGAGCTTAGGGATATGGTCTAGTGGGGACTGTTAGTGTTAGGTCAGAGGTTGGACTCGATGATCTTGAGGTCTCTTCCAACCTAGAAATTCTGTGATTCTGTGATTCTGTGATTCTGTGATTCTGTTTCACTAAACATAAATCTTATCAAGTGGATAAGATTCAAGATTTAGAATTTTTAAGAATTCTGTAAACCAAGATTTCCGTATATGTCAATATAGATTACCTGTAGTACACATCAAAACATGGCATGCTTCAAACAGAATTTAGCTTTCTCAGTGTTGAAAATTAATATATAAATATTTTAAAGCAAATACAGCTTTCCATGGGTTGCTACAGTCTGTGGTATTTTTCATTACATTTGAAGCTTCAGGTATGAAATAATGTGGTGACAGTAGTTTTCTTCTCTCTGCCTGCTTTCCCTTATAGCAGTTTTGTGCATGAAAGCACATGTTTTGATACTATTGCAGAAGAAACTTGCTGGTAAGCCAGCTAATGAAATAAAAGCAACAGAGATTCATTTGCTTTATGCAGCAATATAGAGATATTGAAGGTGTAGTATGACAAAAATTAATATATTTTTGTCCTGAAGTTACTTACCAGCTAAGAAAGTACCAAAGTAGAATTAGAGATGAGGAAAGATGGAAATCCTACAAAATATAATAATAATAAAAAACTGCTTGTCACAAACTGCAGTTGTGAGGAAATCCTTCACTCTAAAACACACCATCAGATCAGAACAGGTTCTCCTGGAACCATTTGATAATGGTTCTTTCTCATGCTACCTGTTTTCTCTGTTTTCTTAGACACAGTTATCAATTATTTGGGGAAAACACAGATTTTTTTATTTTATTTTATTTTTTTTTTTTTGAATACTTAGCATTCATTTATTGACTTTCTTCTGGAAGAAGAATACCAACTTTTCTTGTAAGTGACTGCATTCTTTCAGTTTTCAACTTATTAGGTTTCAGAACTAAGAGAACAGACTTGGTTTCTTTCCCAGTAGCCCATGTACTAATAATGAGTACTTTCACGCTTCTGGCCAAAGACAGAGGAGCATCCATGTGGAACTCTTGTAGGATTTGGTGCTTACAGGACTGGGGGCTAAGAATCTGGTCTGCCTTCATCGAGGCTTGTTAAGGATTCAAAGTAACATTTTAATGGAATGCTTCATGATAAATGGATTTAGGGAAGTACTTTCAGTTAACTGCCATTTGTTTCTTATTCTCTCCTCTCAAGTATGCTCCTGGCTCACAGGGGGGCACCTCTCTTTGATCAGCTGTGTCAGGTCATTAAGTTTTACCAAGGCTCTATGCTAAACTTAAAGGTGTTCACCAGACCAAAGAATTTGAGACCTCATGAGATTTAACTATGCTATAGGCAAAGACTAGAACTAATCCCCAATGTCCGTGCAATGGTAGGAAATTAATTAGATGAAATATGCCTGGATGAGCCTGGAAAATAATCTCGTTTACGGTGCTGAGGAAGGCAAAACAAAAACTAAAGGCCCAGCTTCAACTTCTAATCCCTGGATTTTCATATATGTTTATCATCAAAGATAAATAGATCTCCATTACTGGAAATTTTTACCATCTGTAACTACCCATACACAGTAATCACATTGTCTTGACTATTTTTGTACTGAACCGAACACGTCAAACTTCTTAGTCTTACATAAAATAACTTATTTTACAGTGTCAGAATCATTCTGGTAATTCTCGTTTAAACTCTTTCTAGCATTTCCACCTGCCTCATCAACTAGATTTTCGCTGTGATCTTACTACAGCCAGTTCAAGTATCTTATTTGGCAAAGTTGCATACAAAGGAAAAGTAACTTCTCTCTTTTAAACCTATTTTCCCCTCATTATGTCTTCTTGGATCACATTTGCTATTTAAATGACAGCACTGCACAAATAGGATCATTATCTACATGTATGATGACCTCTAAGTACATATTGAAGACACAAAGTGGAGTAAGCATTTTTCTAGGGAAAGCAGTAATGAGTATAAATTCTATAATGAAGGAAACAAATATAATACTCTTCCTTGCCAAGACAACTGTACTAGTGGCAAATGTAGCAAGATGAAGCAGCTGACACTCATAGGCTCTTTAGAAACCTGCTTGCTTCAATGCATTTTAACTCTACATTTCTCAGTAAATTTCTTGTTTGATTTGTTCAGGTAATTGTTAATGTTCCTTGGTTTTGCATTGCAACTTTCAGTTTGGTTAGCTTTTCCTACTGCCTGAATCTTTGACATCAGCTACATGTTGATTCACTTCAATATTGGGTAATAATATTTCTTATTTGTTTGATTTTCCTGGTTTTACTCAGAATTATAAACAGTATTTTCTAGGCTTCATTATTTTGTGAATGTGTGGGCGTTTAAATTTCACTATAGGCTTTCTGTAGATGTCATAAGGATTTTGTCCTTTAATGTAAGCCATTTTGTTGCCTCTTTCCTTTAATGTTAATTGCATGTTTCATTGTCACATTTTAAATGGATTCCCTCCTTTCTGTTTCCCACTAATGGTTAGGGTCAGAATACATTTCTAAAGACTGAGTCTGTCTTTTGAGATCTTTGTGAAAGGGAGATGTAGAGAGGAGCTGCTGATACTGATACTGAATTGAAACTTTGGAAGAAATTCTGAATAAACCTGAAATGAAGCCAAGGCTGAAGCACATTCTGAACATTCATATGCATGTACCAGGCAGTATTCTGTAGCAGACTGAATCTAAGGTCTGGTGCCTTTAGTTTTTATTTTCCTTTGTGTACCACATGTTTACTTGGAGATATGCCACCAGAAGCAGAATCTCATTTGATCTCCTAAGATAAGCAATATCCAGTTGGGTTGGTGTTTGGAAAGATGGTGTCCCTGGGAAATCTCAGCGGTTTGTTTAGAGTGGCATATTTCAGAATGTGCCATTCTTGCTGAAAATTGAACCTGGCTTTGGTCATATATTTTACAAACCTGATCTGAATTTGAGTTGCTAGAAATGCTTATGTCCAGGTGAATCTTATGGGGCTGGGGATTTTTGTGATGCATTGTTCTTTGCTCAATAGGGCAACATCCTGGAGTTGGTTCAGGGAGTGACAGTGTCAGTCACACTTTGATTGATGTTGGCATTGGATAAGTGCATGTGTACCCAATTTTGATTAGCTCTGAAGCAGCATAGAAGGCATACTGCCTTTGATAATCCTTCTAATCCACTCAAACTTCATGTGAGTGACAAGGCAGCTGTTAAGAGCTTAAGGAAATTTGAATGAGACTTTCTCCTGCATTTCAGCCTTTGTTCACTCCAGTTTGGATCCTCATCAGTGTATTCTCATTGTGTTCTTAGTGTTTCCAAGGTGCAGACCTTTGCAAATGCCATTTGAAGAAGATATTTGGTGACTGAGCTGTTTGTACAAGATGGAATTGTTGGCTTTCTGTAGTGCAGGCTCCTCCCTTCCACAATTGCTGAAATACTTCTCAAAATAAAGTTCGTCCATCCATTTGATTTTCAGAAGAGTCAGTGTCTGTCTATAAAGCAATACATCTATTTCACCACAGAAAGATGCAGCAAAGATCAACAAGCTTTCACAGTTATCAGCATAGATATATAAAGTGTATTGCTCATAGCGCTGTTGCTTCAATAAATATCTTACTACTATTTTTTTTCTTCCTTAATATCTATATGAACTATTGGAAATAGCACTATTTAAAAAAAAAAAAAAAAAAAATCCATAAGAATTGGCACAGTAACAGGTAATGGGAAGCCCTAAGTTTTTGTGTTCCTTTTCAGTGTTATTGAACAGAGATTGCGCTGGTATAGAAGGCAGCTGGTTTCAATACACCTGCAAGGTTTTTAACCATATGCAATTTCATTCATGGATGAGCTGGTTTCACTGAAAAATCTGCTAGAAAGCTGTTTAGAGAAAACAACCGTCCTCCTGTCTGTCCCAGTTGGTAGACAAGGGTGAAGAGTAATTTCAAGCTCAGAGCATGCCAGAACGGGCACATTTTGGCTTTGAATACTAAGTCAGTTCTAATCCAGTTCTGGCAAGATGACTGGCAAAAGGCCATAAACATGTCCTGAGCACAAAAAGCCATACTAAATTGCTAAGATGAACAATGAAATAAGACAGTCTGACCCCACTTCTTTTTATCAGAAACCTTTACATTTTTTCAGAAACATTATATTAAATATGTTTGATTAATATAGGAACCTATAGTGAGGTAAAAGTTTGAGGACTGTCACAAGACAGGATTGTTATCCTGCAGACAGTTTTTGGATGCATGCTTCATTCTTTAAAATTACTAGAAGACAAATTCTAAGACAAAGTGTTATTCTTTTTAGTGAAAAAAATGTAAATTTAAGTATCAAAGGTAGGACAGTTGTCACTGGTGACTATAAGTGACAAGGAAGATGTTAACATTAGGTATGCTCTTGGCTGCTGAAAAAGGGAATAAAAAATAGGAAGATGAGACATTTATGATATATAGCTTAAGTGTTTACAAATTCATACAAACTTAATGTGACAATAAATTAATGACTAGCAATCTAGTCCTGCCTTTTCACATCTTCAGCATCTTCATGAGCCAGATTTCTGAACCTTTGGTTTCACACTTATAGCTTTTGGAGAAATTTTCAAACCAAAAGTCCTCACATCAAGTAGATGAGTTTTTTATACCAAGTGAAGTAATAGTATGGGATTTCAAACAATTGTAGGAGGAAAAGCGTTACCAACTGACTTAATCGCCAATAAGGAAATGGCATTTGTAAATCATAAATAACGTTCAGATACTGCTTTGAGCATATAGCAGCTCTTTAGAGTTTGCATAATACAAGGTGTGTCTATTTGGAAATTCAAAAAAAAAAATTATTCTAGCTTCATACTTTAGTTCTTAAGTACTAGTATGCTTCCAGAATACATACAGAGCACTATAAGAATAAAATGACTAAGTTTATTATTTTTGTAAGGATATTCTCTATACCTGGATTTCATTCAAGTAATGATGGGGGACTTTTCTCCAACATTAATAAATATTGTATTGTTCCATCTTCAAAACCACTGCTCTCTTCATTACCTAACCATGATGGGAGTATAGAAAAACTTCCGTTGTGCAGAGCCTTACAAACCTGATCCCATCTTAAGGATTACAACATGGAAATGAGCTATCCATAAATATTAAAAATTATCTGCTTCTCACAGATGTTCCCTCTACTTATTATCTGCAAAATTTCTGGATCAAATATTCAATATGAATACGTTAGTATCCACTAAAGATTGCTTTTGGCAGCATATGTGTTGATATCAGCAGGAAATAAATAGGAAAACATTAAAAGGTATACAACTTAAAAACAATAGCTTAAAGGTGTTTTATAAACTACAGATGGATTATATCGTTCAAGTGGATGTCTGGTGTAGAATGAAAAGCAGAGAAAACTGGAAAAAAAGTGGAAATGACTAGAAATAATGGGCTCCATACAATATGTTGTATTTAAAGTAGAGATAAGCAAAATGTAAATTGCTGCTCTTGTACAGATAGTGAGACTATGGTAGCATCTGTGAATAAGAGTGGTCCACCAGTTTTTAGTATAATACTCTAAAGAATGAAACTTATCACTCTGGATCCTCTCCAAAAAGGTGAAGCTATCCACAGTAGAGTGATCATTTTTCTGTGCTCATTCACAAGTCTTAGTCATTGACTTTACATAAAGTGTTCATGTGATATGAAAGAACTGTTCACTCCATAAATAAAACAATATCTTGCTCAAGCAAACTTTCTTTCGTAAAATTATTAGTATCATTGGTAGTGCTAAACTACTGTTTGTTTCAAAGCCAAACAGAATAGATGAAATCTTGTCGCAGAAGAGCCATTTGGAATTGTTTATTCAGATGCTAAATATGGTTGAACATGGATAAAGCTTAGAGTTTTGAATATTCCTGTCCTAAAATACACCAGCCCTGCAAACTCACAGAATCACAGAATCACAGAATTTCTAGGTTGGAAGAGACCTCAAGATCATCGAGTCCAACCTCTACCTAATGCTAACAGTCCCCATTAAACCATATCCCTAAGCTCTACATCTAAACGTCTTTTGAAGACTTCCAGGGATGGTGACTCCACTACTTCCCTGGGCAGCCTGTTCCAATGTCTCACAACCCTTTCAGTAAAGAAGTTCTTCCTAACATCTAACCTAAAACTCCCCTGGCTCAACTTTAGCCCATTCCCCCTCGTTCTGTCACCAGGCACGTGGGAGAACAGGCCAACCCCCACCTCACTACAGCCTCCCTTGAGGTACCTATAGAGAGCGATAAGGTCGCCCCTGAGTCTCCTCTTCTCCAGGCTGAACAAGCCCAGCTCCCTCAGCCGCTCCTCGTAGGACTTGTTCTCCAGGCCCCTCACCAGCTTCATCGCCCTTCTCTGGACCCGCTCAAGCACCTCAATGTCCTTCTTGTAGCGAGGGGCCCAAAACTGAACACAGTACTCGAGGTGCGGCCTCACCAGAGCCGAGTACAGGGGGACAATCACCTCCCTAGCCCTGCTGGTCACACTGTTTCTGATACAAGCCAGGATGCCGTTGGCCTTCTTGGCCACCTCAGCACACTGCTGGCTCATATTCAGCTGACTATCCACCATCACTCCCAGGTCCTTCTCTGCCTGGCAGCTCTCCAACCATTCCTCTCCCAGCCTGTAGCTCTGCTTGGGGTTATTGCACCCCAGGTGCAGGACTTGGCACTTGGCCTTGTTGAACTTCATGCAGTTGACCTCAGCCCATCGGTCCAGCCTATCCAGATCCTCCTGCAGAGCCTTTGGGCCCGGCTATCCAGCCAGTTTCTAACCCAACGAAGTGTGCACCAGTCCAAGCCATGAGCAGTTTCTTGAGGAGAATGCTGTGGGAGACGGTGTCAAAAGCCTTGCTGAATTCAAGGTAGACCACATCCACAGCCTTTCCCTCATCCACCCAGCACATCACTTTGTCATATAAGGAGATCAGGTTCGTCAAGCAGGATCTGCCTTTCATAAACCCATGCTGACTAGGCCTGATCACCTGCTTGCCCTGCAAGTGCTGCGTGATGACTCTCAGGAGGATCTGCTCCATGAGCTTCCCTGGCACTGAGGTCAAACTGACAGGCCTGTAGTTTCCCGGGTCTGCCCTCCGGCCCTTCTTGTAGATGGGCGTCACATTTGCTAGCCGCCAGTCATAGACATCATCATAGACATCCGCTCATCATAGACAGAGGTAATAGTGAAGGAATTAGCACAGACAGAGGAAAAGAATATGACTGAAAGAGCTAAAAGGGAAGCAAATCACTGGTGTTGTAACACACATGCTGGTGTAAACAGTATGGGAGGACTGAACAGTTATAGTGTTGATAACTGACAGATGCCCAGAACTACATCGTGATGGAAAAAACAGATAGAAGTAGTAAAGTAAGCCATGTAGAGTGGGCAACATCAATAAGACATGATTCTAAGAAAATATTGTATGCTAGTGAGACATCTCCCGCTGTGAAAACTTTAGTGATGTTCCAACATTAAGGGGGGAGGGAGGGGGGGGAGATGAGGGGGGGTGATTTGGTGGTGTTGTTTTTTTTTTTTTATAATTAAAAAGATATTGACTTGTTTGGTCATTAATCCTATACCATCTATCTTGAGAAAAATGTGCATCTGCCTCTTTTTCCTGGTTAACTTGCAACATTGGTAATTAGAATCTTGTTGCTTTTCATTTGCAGCTGCTTTATTTCACAGTATTAGTAAGTGAGATGAATTGCATGTATTATGTAGTCCACAATTCTGTATACATTGAGGTGATGGAAAGGTGTTGCAGAACAGTGAAATGATGAGTAACAAAGAGAAACCTTAATGATCATCACTGAACTTGAATAATTTGTCTTAGAAGTTAATGTGACCTTTGCACTTTAGACATCTTTTTTTCTTTATTTAGAATATCAAATACCATTTCTGTGGAAGGCCCAAGTGAAGTATGGCACAGACTGCAATAGCAATCATTTTCCTTGCTCTTCTCCTCAAGGACTAGGCATTTAATGATGCATTTGTAAAGACCACACTCCTGTCTGCTGAGTGCTCCTTCAGTGCAAACAAAGGACAAGATTTTGAGCTGTGCATTTTGTTATCTTCTAACCACTTGCCTGGGACTTCTGAGCAAGGTTTTTCCATTTTTGTTTTCTTTGAATCCAACCGTACTATCAGAGGCAGTTTAGGTGTCTCAGTGATGGTGACATTAGCAGTTTCACTTCTGTAGACAGGAGAATTCTCTACCAGGTGCACTGAGGGAGAATTTCCTTTAATAGATGACAAAATGTCATCTCTTCTGATCTCCAGTTGTTACTGAGAGACAATAGTTTACTGTCCTCATTTTAACAAAGTGTTCTGCTCTATTAACTAAATATGACATCAAATCAGCCTTTTATACATGACAGAGAAGACACTTTTTACCCAGTGCATAAGGGCAGTGCAAGAACATGGAGTCATTCATGTACTACTGAAGTCTCACTGTGCCTTAAAAATAGCTCTTACATGGTGTGTAATAGTTCCTGTCTGTTGGAGAAGACCTCTTCTCACAAGTGTGCAATCTACTTACTTTTCTGTATCTGTGTGTTCATGAGCTTGCAGAAACACTTGAAAAGATGGGACGCCCATAATAGTTGCATATGTAATAAATGGCTCAGTCTTCAAAATAGGACTATAATCAAAGTTTACAGTTTATTAAAGGAATAGAGGTAAGCAAACAGAGCTGGGTGCGCCGGGAGCTTTTGCTCCACCAAGATGCACACCAGTTACATCAAGCAGCTGATTTTTATGCTCCTATGCTAATACATATTCATTACTACTTCTAAAAAAAACAGGGTTATTATAATTAGTTTCTGGAATCCAAACCCTCCTACTGGAGCATGCGTATCAGTCTCCGGTGGTCCCTTTGGGGGTCTCTGGGGGTCTGTCATGCTGAAGGCTCATAGTCTTCCTCCCTCTTGTCCTTCTCCTTTGTCCAACTTGGCTGTATGTCAGAGACCTGTGCAGCATCCCCTGCAAGCTTTGTCTTTTAGTTGTTCTTCAGCTCTCCCCATCTCCTTAATCTCCTGGCCAGATATCAGAGACTTGCATAGAGTTCCATGCAATAGTCATAATAGTTAGCAGTTATTCTGAAACCCCCCAGATATCAGAGACTTCAAGGAAAAGCCTACAAATACATTCCCCTTCAAGCTCTCTATTGACACAAATTGCTAAAACATTCCTTTGCAAGATACAAGAACTATATACATTAACCACTCTGTTTTTCTTAGACTTGTGGTTATACAGGGGTATGTAAGACAGAAGGTCACATTCATCATACCATGCGGCCCTAGCATTGTTCCATACTGACACAAATCAGATGAACATATTTCACACATGTAAGGTAGAGTCCTCTGCACATTAGGTAATTGTTAGGACAGTCTTTTCAAACTGCAGTGCCCCTAATCCAAGACCTTATCAAAAATGCCAGAAAGTAGCCAAGCTTTATACTCAGCAGAGGAGCAATTATTTCTTAGACATTAACATCCATGAAGGTTCCGTTCCCATATAAATGCTGAAGTGAAACTACTTGTATTAGGAATTCTGCTACAGATGTGTAAGACAAATTAAGTTATACACAGGAATACACAGTATACCTGAACTGCTATTAGAAAATAATCAAAATTGCAGCTTCAAAGAAGTAAACCCAAAGGATTGCATCTTTACTTATGCTTTGGACAGGTGGCATAATTTCAAAGGTGAAATTGTTATTTACAAGAACCTGTGTTCAAGTGGAAGGTTTAGTAAATTCCACAGGTAGAACCAGTACAAACAAAACACATATTTGCCAACAATAAGCCTTTGCAAATGTTCTCCAGAGAAAGGCCTTTGGGTTAGTTTAGTCAGGCCAACCAATCAGTGTATTTGATGGAAAGGTACTAAATTCCACATTTTAACCTCATGAAGAAACAGTAATTGAGGGTAAGACAAAGGTGCAAATGAAAGATATAGAAAATACATTTAAATACTGTAAAAATTACTGATAATACTGTTTTGCAAATTACCTTGGGGAAAAAAAATGCCCCATGCTTAATTTCAGGAGTCCTGTCTTGTTTGGCTATGACTACATACTGCAAGTCAGTTACTTTACAGAAAGTCCAAAATCCCAGTATCCCAGCAGTACAGACAAATAGACTTGCTGGAGAACACCATGACTGCTTACTGATCTGTATGTCTACCTTTTTTTCTGAAGGAAACCTGTGGTGTGTTAGCTGCGGTATGGACTGTAAGTATGTCTCACACCCTTTTGCAGCTAAGGTTTTGCTGGAGTTGTACAGCTGCACCCAGGAGCTTATGGCTCTTTGTGCACTTCCATTTAGACCAAGATAAAAACATAAAACTCTTATACACACTTCAAATCATTTATTATACATCAATGTATTTTATGTAATCCACGAGTGACAAAAGTCACCGAATACTACACCGTATGTTGTACAACATGTTTTGTTTTTTTTTCATGGTACTCAAAAAGACAATTCCCTGTAGGTAATTGAGCTATAAGTAAATGGCAAATTCACCTTATGTAAATGTTCCATTCCTTGTCAAAGGCAAGATATGTAGTAGGCTGGTGAAAAATGCTAACCTGTCATTTTTGGAATAACAATTTAGTTAATAACAGTTAATAACATTTTAAAAATGCTGATACGCCTCTCTCCCCCCTCCCCCAGCCAACCAACAAACAAACAAATAAACAAAAAACACAACTAGGTAACCCAAAATTGTGAGCAAATTACCTCGCATTATTTGATTTCCTTAGTAATTTCATGTTTACAGCCAATTCGATGCACCATGCTACATTCTCTAACACAGTTTCCATGGAATTCATAAAGGCTTACAGCTGCATTGTTTTAATGGCAATTAATGTTATATTATGCATGCTTTTTTACTTCTATCATCCAAGTTCCAGTTTTCTAAGTTCAGTTTATACAAGCACAGAACTGTGGTTCTTTAAACCTTACAAAATAGAAAAAAAATATAGAAGGCATTTATTTAAGAGGAATGAAGGTTAGAGGGATCTATTTCTGTAACAAGAACAAGTGGAGGATACAGACAATGTAGACTGACCTTGCTTATTCAATATGTAGCTAAGCACAGACCTGTAGACGAAGAACTAGAGAGTATCTTACGGTAAATGCCTCTGTTCTGGGATTGTTTTTTACTAACAGTCATTACTTTTCTATTCTCAGATTCAAGGCGCCTTCTGCCTCCAGGCACTTAAGGGAGAATCATGATGTCCCAGAATCTGTGACCATCATTGACTTCACTATCTCACAAAAAACAGCTTAAAACATGACATATATACTTTCTTGTACAGCTTTTTGATTCATACTTTAACACAAAGCTTCATCTTATTTATTGATTGCTAAGACTTTTGGGGACAGATTCTCAACCCATCTCTTGCCCGCAGCAGTGCTTTAGCAGAATAAAGAATGAGTAAAGCTCTCTGTGAAAGTGTAGGGCACAGACCCACCAGATCTGTGTTTAGTCTCTGAACTGAGCCTGTCTGCAATGTCAATACCCTCCTTGCAGTCAGCAAGAAGATATGGATGACTCCAAAGATCCATTCAGATCTCAAGAATGCTGTATCAGCACTCCATAAATTCTCTGCCTACTCACTGATTTTAGAGGCATGTCATGGCAAATTGCCTGAAGTTTAAGGTGTAGTTAGTTATGTCTAATATGATGAGATGAGAGGAAGAAAACAGCATAGCATGTTAACTGCAAAACATTTTGTAGAGCAATTATGGTCAGTATCATTTGAAACAGCCCTGGATCCTTCATACTCAATCATTTCATTCCTCAGCCAGATTCAGGAGAACATTTTTAAATTTCAATATCCTGGAGCACAAATACAACATTTATCACATGGTTGTAATTTGATCCCATCTCGGCTATGTGAAGAGCTTAGCATTTCTTTTCAAAATATCACAAAACTCTTTTGCAGTCTTCTAAAACTTTCCAATTGAGTTTATTCCCTTTCAGTCATATTAAAACCTTGCCAAAAATAGCTCTGTGCATATTGTAGGTACCATGAAATCTGATAAATCTCATTGTCATGATATTATAAGACTGCTATGAAGATAGAGTGGGAACATCTGTGATTATTAAATTGTGTTATTTTTGAAGCCTTTCTGGATAACATTTACGAGTGTTACAGAACTGCGCCAAATTGAAACACCCTCGAGCTGAAAAATTGATTTCCTTGGAGCTACTGCATGGAAACATGAGACTATAGCACATTAAATGTTGACTCTCATGTATTAGAGCATTTTCCAGGGGTTCAGAGGTTTCTGATAACAGCTGATAGTTCCTTATAAATATATTCAGACTGATAAAGGGGAATATTTTAAAAGTGATTCTTCATATGCATTGTAATCAAAGATTGCTCATGTCCTCCAGAAGTGATGTACCCAAAGAAGAGCAATTCACTGTCAAAACACAAATGAAAAATTATGTTCTGCCTGTGTAGGAAAAAAATAGTCAATTTCACATTTTTTGTATTAATGCAAAATTCAGACAAACACAGACAGTAATGGGCATTTCAATAACTTTAAAATCCATTTTAAATTCATATAAATTGGACAAATACTTACTGTACATTGCTTTTATATGACTGATACTTTCATGAATAGATATGGAATAAAGTATGTATCTTGGCACATACTTGCCTTACTTACTCTGACTAAATGTAAATCCAAGAGTTCTGCTCAATTCTATCTCCTGATCCAGACAATACCATGCCAATTCAGAATTAAAGCAGGTGGCCATGTTTTTTTTTTCAGGTTTTGTGTTGCCTTTTTCTGATTAAATCCAAGGGTTAGTCTGTTGTACTGTAATGTTGCTACAGAGTCTGATATTATTAACTGCTAATCAAATAGGAATTCCTCCCTTCCCCCCCCCCCCTCCCCCCCCTCCCCCTCCGGATTTCATGTGAAAATAATAGTTTTTATCATTCAAAATATGTTTTTTTTGTTTGTTTGTTTCTTGGCTTGTTCATTAAAAACTATGTTTATGATATGTTTATGATAGGAAGGTATTTTCCTGTCCCATAAAGAACTTGGAGATCTGAGCTTTCCCTATGCTTAGTTAGAATAAAATGTTGGCCTAAAATTTTCATAAATAAAATTTTTCAAAAAAGCAACTAAAATTACCTCTGCCAAAATACTTGAGATAATTTGATAATTTCTGTTCACCTTCAACACTTTTAATTTTCCCTTTCTGTCTTTGTTCAATATATTTACATTATAAAGAAGTAAACTTAACTGAACTATTCCTTAAACTTAATACAGAAATAAAACTTTCAAATAATTATGATGTTTCACTTTTCCCCTAATTAAATTTACTTACAAATATCTGGGGACAGCAAGCAGTTTGATCTCTGAAAAATGCAGACTGGACAAAACCATTAGAAATGTGTACTTACAAGCCTGAGTAAATTTTTTTTCTAATCCTGTAATTTTTCAAGTGTTTTACATTGCTATAGAAATGGTGATATCTGACATGACTATGTTTCAACAGAATGAGGGAGGGAAGATGAATATTCTGCCTGAAGAATATGATCAAGGCATATATTTTGTGATGAATGCGTTTGTAAAATGATATTACATTATCTGTGCTTTTCCCATGTTGTTTTTCATGCAACCTAATATTTTTAAACAATTTCATGAGGCAATTCTAATCAATTACCAAATCCCAGAGTTTCATTAATAGTCCACAAGGAAAGAAATATCTTGTTATTGCATACATAGGGGAAAAAAATCCCATATAATATGCCGGTGGCTTTATTGTTACTCTCTAGTAGCTACAATACTTTAAATCTTGAGGAAGAGTTTGGCTTTTGTTTCTGAAGTTCCACAAAAGAGAACCATAGAAACATCGATATTTCTCCTCAATCAAAACTGCATTGATTGCACCTAATTAAGAAATATTGCCAGCTTCCATCCTGAGATTGGAACATATTTTTCTGTGAGTATATGAGCACAGGGCAGTTATGTGTAGATGAGTGTACAAGGCAATAACGGCCACTATGTACAATGGTGACAATAATTATATAAGAAATTATAGGGCATGTTATAAAATGTTGAAAGTGATTTTTGATTGATCATAACCCATTGTGCCTCCTGTGTGTTAATACTGTTCCCCTGAAACCTAATGTAAAATTGCAATTTCTTAACAATATAAAGTTACTTTTTAAAGCAATTCAATAAATGTGTTTCTCCTTTTGAAATCTCTTCATAAAAGATTATATGTTCAAGGCCAGTATAGATTATACTATGAGATAATCTAACATCTTAAAGTCCTGCAAGGCTAAGATGGCTTCTTTACACATCTGGAAAAGAATTACTGCGCTTTCACCGGGGATACTGCGCTGTACAGATTCACATTTTTTATACATAGAAGGTATGTGAAAGCATATTTGGAGGGATAGTTGGGTGTGTTTTTTAATGACTTCTTTAAACTGCATAAAAGCAGAATAATTACTACCCTGATATCAGGGGCCAGGAACTTAAAAAAAATATTCAATTCAAACTGAAGTAGCAAGTTTCTTCCTAGTAAGAAGCCATATTCAAACCATTATTATTATGTTTTATAAATTTATATTGCACTCATTAAATTTCTGTTCTTTAGAACAGGTACAAACCAATTGAAATTTTTGTCACTAAAACACTATATTGTTATCTACCAGAAAAGTTATAACTTGTGTATTGGTGATATCTGCATGATAAATTGTGAAGTCAATCATTCAATTGAGGCAGTTGTATTATATACTTTTAATACTTGAACTCTTCTATGTTATTTTCTTAACAAGACCTGGTCTCTTAACAAGACCATATTTCTAAAACCTGGCTTTTTATGATTATCCTTCATGTATATTCTTTTTACTTATTTGGTTATGAAAAGAAAGAATAACACAGTCCTTTGAAGAAGAAAATAAAATGGCCCAAATAAAGTTCCTAAAAAAAAAAACAACAGGATACCTAAGTGCAGAGGCCTAAAAACAATAATAGCTACTGTAAATCATATTAGTAAATGATTCCATGATACCACAACCTGAAGTTGTAAAATACTACCTGTACCTTAGCTTGAAAGTATCTAGTTCTTTGCAGTGGTGTTTGTACCTAGTTCTTTACAGTGGAGTTTATACTTAATATAGAAATTTCTTAATATGTGACTGTGATGTATGATTAAAAATCTGTGGGTGGAGATATTAACATTCTTAGGATAAAGATTTCCAAACTAAACATGGCTTTTTCTTTTTTTTTAATTTTCAATTCTGTGTTACCATGAAATCAGTAAAGGCATACAGAGAAAGTGAGGAAGAGGGCAGAGAGAAAAAAAAATATCACACACAACAAAACAGCAGCTACTCAGAAAAAAAAGAAAAAAAAAGAAAGAAAGGAAAAAGAAAAAAAAAAAAAAAGAAAAAAATGCCTTTGGGATATAATGACTCAACTTTTTATACTTAACTCAGGAATTTTACTTCAGATCTTCAGTCCCACAGTCCCACATGAGTCTGGTCCCACATATATTCTGGGCCAAGTGTAGGGCCAGAACAAAAAATTAAAACAAACAAATTATTATGATTATGATTATTATATTATATTAGTATTATTGTTATTATTATAAAAATAATAATAACAATAATACTAATATAGTATAGAATAATAATAATAATAATAATAATAATAATAATAATAATAAAACAACAACTTTCTTCCATCTATGGCTGATACATTTAGTTCATCTAACTTCACACTTGCATGAACACAGTTTCAGTGTAAGAGTGTTTTCTACTGAAGAATTCCAAGGAAGGTTTGTGCAGGCTTATCCTCAGTAAAGTGTAATTCAGCAGTTTATCTTAGAGATGGGTGACCTGACCTTTACCTTAGTGGTCATATCTCTAAAAACTGGCCAACGACTTCTTAATGACTCCAATTTAAAGTCAGTAGTCAGTGGTGCAAAAAGCACATAACCAACGAGCTTGGTGGAATGCTATGATAGAACAATACCAGCCTACAGGGAAAGGCTGAAAGTGAAAGAACAGTAAAAGAAAGCTGAAAGCTTTTCCACAAGCCTAATTAGAAGAAAGAAGGGGGGGAGAAAAGACAGATGGAGTTCAGTTGGCTAATTTTCTACCTGACTGACTGGATGAAAAACAGAGATGTGCTGACCTTGTCCATCTGTATTTCTTAGAAGTTCAGATAGTCAGTCTGCTCCAGTTAACCAAAAAGCATGGGTTGAATACTCACTAACTGAACCCTAATCACTCATAAAATGTTTCTTAGTATTTTAAAATGGTCAGAAATGTTCTTTGCAGGTATGTTCTGCTACTCATCATGAAAATACCACTTTCCAATATCAGATGGGTGAACAGCTTTCACTAAAATAAGAGCAGAATCTAAATTGTTACCTAAAGCTTACAGTAAATCTCCCACCCACCCACTCCCAAATTCAAAATAGCTTTGTACCTCATTGATTTGTTTTTTATCTTCACACTTCATTTCCTGTTTCAGGCCAGGACCAAAGTGCAAATATGAACATCTTGAGATCAAAGGTGGTCTTTAAGATTAGATTACCTCAAGTAAATTAAGCACTCAGCTCCCCATGACTATCACTTTCTAGCTGAACCAGAAAGGAGAATTACTGAAAATCATTTCATTTTTCATTCATTCCTTTTTACTTATCACATTTGGTTCAAAAGTACTTATTCATTATCACTCTTTTAAAACATTTTAAGATTCTTCTTCCTTTTAAAGCACTATTAATGGTTTGTGCAACACTAATCTTAATAACCTCTCTTGTGCCAATAAAAACAATTTCTGAACTACAATGGGATTGACAAATTGAGTTGATTAAAGTAACAGGAAATTATTAAAGTTGATTGGGTGAATGGTGCACTTACTCTCCACACAAAATTATCTGATGCATTTTCATTTCTACTATCCTAAGCATCACTACAGGTATTACATAAATTATGCAAGGCCATCACTGTAACAGGCTTTGACTTTAGGTTTCCACAATGTTAACAAGCCAAAAATAATAATAATAATAATAATAATAATAATAATAATAATAATAATAATAATAATAAATCAACAGAGTTAAATTTAGAGCCACAGCTTGAGCTGGGTGCATCCAAAGAGGCAACAAAGGAATCCCTAGACAATTATGCCCATACACGCTACATTCTCAACCCCTCATCTGACAGTTCGAACCAATAGTTATATTAGGATCGGAGGTCTTTCTGCTCTGGATCTGTCATTTTCAGATGATGGAGCTTAAATTATCAGTCATTTATGGTGGACATAAAACAGTGATGTTGTCCTGTAGTCAATGTCTACATCAGCAAAACTACTGACCTCACACAGTCCTTGAAAGCACAGACTTTTCTGTTTTCCTTAAATATTTTTTTTTTTTTTTAGAAAAAATAAAAGGTGTTATTTCATGTCAGTCAAATGAAAAAGAAAAAAAAAAATAAATTATCATAAATGTCAAGACACACGACCTTAGTAAATCTCCCTGACTGTTAGTAGGGAAAAAGGAAAAAAGGAATACATGTACTTATAATTTTCCCCTGCCCCCCAACTTTTTTTTTTTATTTTTTTTTTTTTTCTTTCTATCTGCTTTAGTAATCCTAGCAGTCTTAGCTTCCCTTGCAACCTTCAGTCATGCCAGGAAGGCTAGCAGTATTGGGATATCTCTTTTACTACACACTTCTCAAATTCCTGCTGCTCTTCTCATACCCTGACTTGCCCACGTTGCACACTGTGCCTTAAATTGCTGCACACCACTTTAGCAATTCAAATATTAACCATATACCCAGCACTCATGTTTTTACTCCTCTGAGCTATTTACATCTTGGATTTATTAAAGGGTTTGCAATAGCCTGATTCCAGCTGCTACTGCTCACTTTCACCAGTTGTTTATGTTCTTCTATGCTTTCCTGTTTAGGATTCTTTACCATCTTTTGGAGTGAAGGACAGGTCTATGTGTCTTGACCACCCATGATGATATTTTTTGTTTAATTGGCCTGAAGAAAATTGGTCTACCTTATGTACTGCCATATAAATTTTACAGGCTTTTGCTTCTACATCTCTCAAACCAAAACCAGGAGTATTTGATCCTGCCAAATCATAGTATATCCGTTAACTTTAGTTAATGTCCAATTTTCATGTTCTCTATCTTTTTATTTTTTATGTTGGCTTTGTGTGTGTGTGTGTGTGTGTGTGTGTGTGTGTGTGTGTGTGTGTGTGAGATTTCACCAGTTCTGAGCATGTTCTGTGGCATTTCAGAAGGAGCTAGTATACCAAAAGAGTAGAATCATAACTTTTCTTCAAAAGCAAATGACTGTTGTTGTCATTGCTACTTTATTTGACATTTCTGGCATTCAGATTGTTAATATTACTGATAGAAAGGGGGTTTGGGACAGTCCTGACCGTTTTATATCTTATTGTGCCTTCTTAATACAGAAGTGATGATCTCCACAGTTCCTAAACCTAGGAAATAGACTTCTGAGGAATGTAGCATTATACCTTCTGTTGTGCTCCCAGCTGAGAAACTGTAACGGCTCTGTATTGAAATGTGGGCAACCTACTTCGTACCAAAGCAGGCAGTGCCCTAATAGTAAATTCTGTCATGTTTGGTGTGTGACCATACTTACAGTTTCTCATAATTTATTGTGTACTGTAAACCAATATTTGCTTTGTCTCTTTGGCAAGACTTCAAAGAAAGAAAAATCCTAGGAAACTGGACAGAATATTTTAAAAGATTTAACACTTTTTTTTTTTTTCTTTTTTTCTCTTTCATTTTTTCCCCTTGGTATTTTTAGCTTTATTTCCTTTTGGTCTATCTCTACCTGTGGCAGGCATGACTGATCTGTTTTATTAAAGCCAGTAAGATTGTGCTCAGTATAGGCAGATGATTTAAACTTGTGTCCTTCCTATCTTTTCTGAGACCATTTGGGAATTCTTAGTCTGGAAATGACCATGGATCATCACAGCTTACTCTAATGCAGAAGGAAACTTCTAATCAGTATTGCTGTTAATGTCATTAAGATGCAAAAATGTGCATCTTTTGAGCATCTTTTCATATTGACTTAAAACTCTGGCTGATGGTCATTTCTTGAAAATACTTTGAAATTAGGTTGCTAACAGGGGTTTTTACTTTCCCCTTCATTATTGTCAAATATATATTTAAATTATTTGAAGTAGAAATTAACTTTTCACTGAAAAACACTATGGCAAAACATTTTTAAATGTTGGAGCATCACCAGATTTGTTATGCAAATATTTTTAAATAATATTAGATGATTCTTTTGGAGTTGCAAACAAAGACCTATGAAACACTGCAGTAATGCTGATAACAGTGAGAGTTTTTCTTCTGGTCTCTGAAAATGAGACTTGTGCATGTGTCTTTTGCTTCTGCCTGATCTTCTTCAGGTTTCTCAATGATTACAGAACTTGCCAGACAATTCCAATAATATTTAAGAAAGTGATAAGGGAACTTTGAAAAGTCCTACAAGAAAAATGTAACAATGGTTGCATAAAAAGCAAGACCCACATTATCCTTCTGCAGGGAAAAGTGTTCTGTTTGGTGTTTTGGCTAAGTCAATGCTACCTGCACATGTTCAGCCTGAAATAGAGCAAAATTTAAATTGCCTCTAGTCTAACTAGCAATGAGAAAACTTACATTTAAGTTTTGAAGGAACATGCTCTGAATGGGGAGAACATAGAGTCATTGCAAAACAGTTTGGGGGATGCAAGACATCATTAGAACTAGTGCTCATTGAATAACTCCTTTTATTTATTTATTTATTTATTTATTTATTTATTCTCTGTTAATGAGAACCATGCTTGTGTAAGTCTGCTTATTTGTTTTTGATATACATAACTACCCAGACAGGTGGACTAAGTGAGTACATATCCATTCCTTTAGAAAAAATACTTCAAGAGCTCCATTTGATGCTCTGTAAAATCTGTTTATGAAGTATAAAAATTAAACAGTCGACACTGATATAAAGACACTATGAACAAGCCAAAATTATTTTAAAGGCTCCAGGAAAGATATCTTAATAAATATAAATAATAAATAATATAATAAATCATAGAATCATAGAATCATAGAATATCCTGAGTTGGAAGGGACCCTTAAGGATCATCAAGTCCAACTCTCGACACCGCACAGGTCTACCCAAAAGTTCAGACCATGTGCCTAAGTTCACAGTCCAATCTCTTCTTAAATTCAGACAGGCTCGGTGCAGTGACCACTTCCCTGGGGAGAAATTTAGAATGCCAAGAAATAGAAATTTAGATGCCAAGAGCCCATCTTGAAATTGTTTTAGAAGCCCGTACTTAGGGATTATAGCTAAGTGTACACACTGAACCTTTCTAAAACATTATTTTATATTTTTTGGTGAACTGAAAGGCTAAAACATTCAGTTATGTCAAAAGAAATTAAATGGTTGCCCAGCTTCCATGAAAATGAATGGGAATCGATCATCCAAATTCCCCAAGCAACTTTGAAAACATCTAAGTCAATCACAGTTATTAAATAATAATAATAAATAATATTAAAAAATGTGTCTACGAAGTGTAACTCTTTGAGTTTTAGTAGCACCTGTGCAGAATTTGTTTAAGTGCAGTACAACCATAAAAACATTATTTTATAAAATAGAAGATTTGTTGTTGTTGTTGTTGTTGTTGTATTTTAATGTCAAAGGAGAAATAATTTGATGTATATTGGTGCTGTCATAAACTGGGTCCAGGAACCAGGCAAATAGTGTACCCTATTACCTTTTTTATCTTAATTCAAACTACAAGAATCATTTCATAGTGAAGAAAAAAAAAGATCCAGCCAAACTCTTGTCATTGAAAACCTGAGTCATGTTTTGGGGCTTAATGTAGATTTCCTATTGCTGTTTCTTACTGGTTTCACATTCAGTTCTTCTTCAGTCATCTGCCAAACTGCTGAAAGTTCTGGAATTAGTTTTACCGTAAAGAAAACTGGTCAGAGTCATGTCAACAACTTGAATCTATTGCACTACTCTTAGATGTTTCATTAATGTGAGAAAGGAAATGATGCATGTTTAGGTTGTGAAAGGTTAAAGATTCTACTGACTAATTTCACTACAATCTACATCAGTCTGGTGATATTTTTTCTTTCAGGGAAAAAATGTTCCTCTAGCTACTAAAGACAGTAAATGTTTCCTTCTTTCTGCTTTTCCATTTTCTTCATTACAGTCTTTGCTCTTCTGTCTCATAGGGGAGAAGATGATTAAAAGAAGGAAAAAATATATATATATATTTAATTTCTTAGGCTGGAGGGCTGGCATTCAGAAGGTTAAAAGATCTGGGACAATAAAAGGAAACTAAAAGAAAAAAAAAAAAGTAGAAAATGTCTAGATATAAGGTAAAGAGAAAATAAGGGTGAAAAGAGAAAACATGGCAGTTAGAAATGAAAACAGAAAATCAAGGCTTGGTGGAAGACTAGGAAGAAAAGGAGACAATTTAAATGGAAGAGAACAAAGGGATATGAAGGAAAGGCCCGATATGAAGAAGTAGAAGAGACAAACACGTATCATGAATGATGTCATTTAATCAAACTATTAACCAAACTATTAACCAAATACTCCTTGTATCTTCTGTAGAATTCAGGTTTTGTTTCATCATGTTACATGGGTTTGACCTCCAGCGGGAATATCAGTTATTCAATTGTCAGTGACATTTGACAAGGTAATAAATAAGAGAAGGCATTATTACAGTTCTTAACTATTTTTGGCAATTCACAGTCTGAGAAGAACATATAACAGATTTAAATAATTTAATTCCTACTTCTACTGAAAAACTCTTTTATATGGTCCACATCCCTCTGAAAAATCCCAGATTTGTGTCAAAGAGGAAAAATGTGTTGCATCATATCAGAAGGAAAAAAAAAAAATCAGAAGTGGACTGGAGTAAAAGTCAGTTGTAATGAGGAAAATGGACAGTGCCAAATAATCAATGGAAAAAGTTTAAAAAATATTAAATATGTTTGTAATGAGAAAATAATATTTGATGTTTTGTTTTGCCATACATTGCATACTGAAAGATGATGGGACCATCAAAGAAATATGTTTTGTTAACCTAAGTCAAAAGAGACCTTGGAAAAAATGAAATTTTAGAAACAGCTACTCAGCATTACTGAAAACTTAGGAAAGCCTTTAAAAATATGAGTAGTTGAAGGAAGGAGTTATGAACAGGCTAGAGAATAGTGCAGATATAGCATCAGGAATAAAGAAACAGCATAAGTTCCTTTCTGGTTTATTGCATATGAGATTTGTTGCCAAATACCTACAATAAAATGTAGGATGTACAAATGCAGTACATAAACTTGAGCAGCTGAGTATGTGAGGCAAAATTTGGCCTTTTTTTTTTTTCTTTTTTTGGTATACAGTAAATTACAATTTCGCAGTAATAGCAGGGTACATGCAGTCACTTCTGAAAATATTTTTAGTACTTATATATGCTCAGTATTGCACATAATTGCCTCTGAGAGAGCAGTTGAACATTGACTTACTAATAAAGCAAAGGTCACTTCCACTCCAATAGATATTAATAAAAATTAAATAGTTGCCTACCTAATAACTATACTGTTGTCCTGTTTAGTGGTGGTATCTCTGCCCATAGCAGTGTGGGTTTTCTAATTGAGCAGAAATGTATCAGCAGTGATGTTTTGTTTTGGTGTGTTTTGTTCAAAGTCCTACTTTCTATTTTGTACTTGGTCAGTGCAAGAAGCAGATTAGGACATAGCAATGTGATCCGCAGTCTTCCTTCAACTTTTCTCTGCTTTGAGCCTGCCTCGTATCTGACAGAGTGCTTATCTCTCAGTGTGGCGCAGGAAGAGAGACAGTCAGGATTTTGATGCTGGTTGTTCCATGGAAGGTCTTTCCTCCCAGTTCCTGTCCTTACACTTTTCTGTGAGAATGAAACCTAAATTCTGTTTTGCCATAATGCAGTGGAGAAGAGGGAGAGAGAATGATCTGAAATTATCCTTTGAAATTATTTTCAAAAGTATGGTCAAAGAATAGTCATTTCTCTAAATATTTTTATCAAAATTGCCAAGGAAAAATATAATCAAGCAACGTCCATGTACTCTGGTGTCGTTAGAAGTAGGATTTTGGATTTCTACTTGTACAGAATGGTATGAAAATTAAGAGATGCTGAAAACAAACCAAGTACAACAAAGAAGTAAATCAGAAACCCTTGCATAACTGATTTTGTTTGTATGTTTTTTTCTGTTTATGAGGCAATAAAAGGGCAAACAAATATATTATGGATCTCCTTTCCTTTCCTTTCCTTTCCTTTCCTTTCCTTTCCTTTCCTTTCCTTTCCTTTCCTTTCCTTTCCTTTCCTTTCCTTTCCTTTCCTTTCCTTTCCTTTCCTTTCCTTTCCTTTCCTTTCCTTTCCTTTCCTTTCCTTTCCTTTCCTTTCCTTTCCTTTCCTTTCCTTTCCTATCCTATTCTATCCTATCCTTATACATGAAAAAATGCAACTGAAGATGCTACAGATAGGTGTGATCCATCCAGAAGAGTACACAAAATGGAAAAAAAATTCTACCAACCCTCAGGTTTTAAGGCAACTGTTAACAAGAACTATTCTAGCTTTGTGTTGCTTAACATAACACTAACGTGATTCCATAAGCAATAGCACCATGGCCCCAGAAGCTGCAGGAAGTTATGGACTTAGAGAGCTCCTAGGACCTTTTACTAGGTATAAAGTACTAGGAATACAGCACTAGCTCTGAAGGGAGGAGTTAGTACCGTATTAATTTGCTTCTCAGCAAATACAGAATCATTTTTGAAGACAGGTGAACTAAAGGTTAAAAATAAATCTCAGCTACTTGAATCTCACATGGCTATTTCTGTTTTGTCCAGGAGGATTTGGCCTTTCATTGATACAGTGTTAAAAATTTCCTTTATATGCATATAAGCATAGTCAAAATTTTCCCAGACTTTTAAAGGAGAGACATATTGATAAATAACTGAAATTAGCTGAAATGCAAAAGAACAATTTAGCTGGAGGAAACACGTGTCTGGTTCATCAGAAAGTCATTCTAACTTTCACCATGAAGATTTCAAAGCATTCAACTTCATCTACTGCAGCAACAACATTTGCAGTGACTTTTACAATCTTGATCTTGTTTTGCTTTTTCTACAGATTTTCTAGGTTGGGGCAGTAAAGGTAGGGGTAGTGTCCTCCCTTCCCCCTATCCCCCCCGAAAGAATTTTCTGTGTATCCAATGTGTAAAACTTCATCAGAAAAAAATGATTCCCTGTAATTATCACTTAAGACAATGGAGGGTTAACTCACTGTTGTCTCTTCTGCTCCTACCTGCCTAGCCACATTACAGCAATGCTTGTCTCCACTCCATCCACAGCCAGGAAAAAATAAATAACTAAATAAATAAATAAAAATGAGGGGATATTATTTGGAGCCTAATTAACAAAGCTGTGTCATCTGAGATTGAATCAGTGGGGTTTCAAACTGTGGTAGTCAGACCATACGCCATACACTGACATTAGAACTGTCCCTTACTGTCATTTTAGAAAAGTTCAATGCATAGCTCCAAAAAAGGCATTCCACAAAGTGATGCAATCCAAAGAAAATTAACAAGGAGAAAAAAATCCTCCTTTTTCCTATAGAAGAATGAAACATCTCACAAAGACTAGAAAACTCTCAGGTAAGAATTGAACCTGGTATGTAAAATAACAGATTGTGTCACCTCCATAGTAATTGGTTGGTACGCATCGCAACTAGGATTAAAATTTCAGTTTTGACTTGTGACTTTCATTACTGTTGAGGGTTTGTCTCAGGTTATTAACATCATTTTATTGCAGTACTACTATGTAAATTATAGAAAAAGTGGTATATGCCAGCACTATGTAATTATTCCTCCATATTCACAATAAAGTACAATTGAACATATGGTAGACATGGTTAACTGTACTTTATGCTAATCTCTGCATACTGTTTAGCTCACCTAATTAACTATACATGGTATACTAGACACTGCCTTGCAGCAAAAAAGCAGGGAGGAATCCCCAGTATGAAGCATAAAATACCTAAGAGAAGAGGAAAATATATCATAGTTACTTTATTATGATTTCCCTTTCCTAACTGTTTTTTTGTTTGTTTGCTTGTTTGTTTTGTTTTGTTGTTTGTTTGTGTTTTTTGTTTGTTTGTTTGTTTGTTTTGTTTAATTTTAAGCATATATTCTTTCTTCAGTAGCCAAGAGATATAAATCCTGGACCATATCATAGAATCACAGAATCATAGAATCATAGAATCATGGAATGGTTCAGGTTGGAAGGGACCTTAAAGATCATCTAACTCCAACTCCCCTGCTATCGACACGGATGCCACCTACTAGATCAGCTTGGCTAAGACCCCATCCAGCCTGGCCTTGAACACTTTCAGGGATGGGGCATCCACAACTTCTCTTGGCAACCTGTTGCAATGCCTTACTACTCTTACAGTGAAGTACAATCTAGGTGTAAAAATAGAGTCACTCAATGAATAGTTTATAAGTTGTAGTTTTCTTATAGAAAATCATCAAACTAAGAAAATACATTCATTCTAAAACAAAGTTGCTGTTTTCTCAGTTGCAGTAGGTTATTTAAAAGAGAAGATTGCCAAAAAAATACCCTTTTTGTTTGATCTTAGATAAAGATCAAATAAAATGCACCTATTCATAGTTCCTAAAAATTCTTTGTATGGTTTAAAACATACAAAAGAAAATAGCACCTACCTATCTTTTACATATAAGTGCCCTGTCTGTTTTAAGGATGGATATCTCCATGGATAATTATACACCTGCTGACCTGTTTTAAATGTGTTACAGAAACTATCGTCTAGTAAAGATGGACCAAGCTGGTGAGGATATTTCCTAGCTAACACAGAGACAAATGGTAAAGTAGCTCCAAAACTAGGAGTGTGACACAGTGTGGCCCATTCCCAGGAACTGCTATTAACTTGGCCTGCCTCCCAACTCAGGTTGAGGAGTATGCTTTAGAGAAGAATCCCACTTTCTCGTAGTCTCCTTCAAGTGGTGTTGGTTTTAATTTCTCACAGCCAGTTCAGAGCCCATCTTGTAGTCTCATCAAGCATCTCATCTATGGTTCACATTAACCATTAGACACATTTAAAAACCATTTAAAAACACATTGTTTTTAAATTTTATTATTAAATTATTTATCTCATATATCCATATCTATATATATTATTATAATATAATATAATTATAATTATATTTTAATATATTTCATTTATTAATTTACTTGCTTACTTACTGGTAGTGCTTATAATTCAAAAAAATTTGATTTCTGCCATGAAATTCTAGACCAGTGTTTCTTCACAACAACATGGTTGGATACAGGACCCCTTCAGCTTACATAGTTTTTCTATACTTGTTGTATGATAGCAATAACCTCATGGAAACCTCATGTTACCAAGATACCTTATTGTATGATTTAACAAACAGCTTTTCTTTCCTTTGCTGCCTGTGTGCTGAATACACTTGCTTCTTGATGCACTTTATAATGCTGCAGTAGAGGGTTATGACTTAATTAAATGTCTCTTCCTTTTTTTTTTAAGGTTTTATTTCAGTACCTGAAACAAAACAAAACAAAACAAAACAAAACAAAACAAAACAGTCAACTTCTTGTCTCTGATCCAATTTTATCCCTCTCATTTACAATCTGAGGAAAAATGAGCACACTGGATACCTCCTAGTGAGTGTCTGACAACTGAAGATGAACAAAACCTAATACTTTGTTATTATCTAGCTTACAGAAAAGTTTACAGGATAACCAGCTATTGACCTTTCCAAGTAAAACTATTTAAGAATTCCATGGTTGTGGGGAGCTTAGAAAAGCCACAGCATGAACCCTTCAGAAAATGTACAAATGCTTGTACTTAGAGTTTAACCGTATCACTGAAACATTTTTTTTATTTTTATTTCTTACAATTGTCTAACACTTCACAAGAATGCAATAGAGCTGAGGCTCAGTTTTTCACATTATATATATTATAAACTAGGTGTACAGTTTGAGTGTTTCTCAAATGGCACAAGTGCACACTTGCTCACTAAAGTGCCAGCATGCCTCACCCACTAAACTAGTGGAAATGCAGGTATTCAAAGTATATACTTTTTTTTCTTACTCTTGCTCTTCCTTTCTTTTTTTCTTGTTTTCTTTTTTCTTTTTTTTTCTTTTTTTCTTTTTTTCTTTTTCCTTTTCTTTTTCCTTTTCCTTTTCCTTTTCTTTTTCTTTTTCTTTTCCTTTTTCTTTTTCTTTTTCTTTTTCTTTTTCTTTTTCTTTTTCTTTTTCTTTTTCTTTTTCTTTCTTTTTCTTTTTCTTTTTCTCTTTCCTTTTCTTTAAAGGAAAGGGCACATTCAAATAAGCTCATTTTAATTAGAATTCCATTTAATTGACTATGGACAAGATTAAAGCAGGGTGGTTTTTCTACACAATAAAAATATATACATGAAAAAGAATAATGTATTTTTCGATTGCTGTCCATTTGCCATGGGGAGTTCTGTGCTGCAAGTTGATATAGAAAGAGCAGGAGATTGTTTTCCAACATGAGTAACCAGAACAGATGAGCCTTTCAAGGTTGTTGCTTCCCTTAACTCTTCAGAAAAAAAGGTTGAAAATTCACACAAATCTCATAAACTGTGAACATATTTGCTTTAAATAAACTTTCACTGGTTGCCTTGAAGTTTTTTGTTGTTGTTGTGTTGCTTTTGTTTGTTTGTTTTTTTGTATACCTTTCTATTCATGTGATAAATATACATCCAAACTGAGCATACCTGTATTATCAATTTCCCTCTAAAACATCGTACTTGAGTTTTCTCTTCCCTTCCTGAAGACAGCAACATGCAATGAGATGTGTTATGTCTGATTACATTGTTTTAAGTGCTCTGGTACCCTTTATTCCTGCAGTTGGTTTGTTGTTGTTGTTTGGTTGTGTTGATTTTTTTTTTAAAAACTACCATGTTTACTTTTATGCTAGCTACACCGTAATGTATCATTCCTAGTTAATGTTTGCAAGCTTAAGCATACAAGTGTCAAAAATCCTGACAGTAAATAATTAAAGTATTTAAACAAACGTGTGTCTGTATGGTAGTTTCGTGGTTGTAAAAATTTGTAGAGCAAGATCTTATGCTGATCTATAATTATAGCTGCCACTGACTATCATGATCCTTACTGAGTCAGATTAATTTACACATTAAGCAGCCATCTGTAGAAATTTTCATAGTACCTTGTTTGTATTGCCAGGGTTCACATGGGGATTCAAAAACTAACTTGGCCTCTAGGGATATTTTTTAACATTGCTATTGGATACATTTATTGTGAACAAATTGTTCTAGACACCGATACCTTGTACCCTTTGTCGCTGTTTTATATTATGATCAGCAGAAACTTTTTTAATATTTTGCATGTATAATGACATAGCAATTTGTAAGCTAAGAACAGTATTTTAAATATATACACATATGTATATTTAAAGTCCTGGACCCACTGTTAAAAAATCTTTGCAATACTTATCAACCAGAACAGATTTGCCATCATCTGTAGTCATAAAAGATAAAAACACAACATATTTTGGCTACAGTAAGAAACATATTGCAAGCCTATTGATGCTAATTCTCTAAAAAAAAAGAATAACAACTATAGTGTTGAAATAAGTCTTATGCATGAGTGTTTTTAAGTAAGCACAACTTGTGTGCTATAAAGGGGAAACAAAAAAAAAAAAACAACAAACAAACAAACAAACAAACAAACAAAAAAACAATTAACCTGATATAAAAATAAAAAGTAAAAGACATATGAATACAGTCAGTACACCCAGTTTTCCAAAATGAAGTGTCTGTTCTTCAGTTATCTTGAATCAAATGGGTGAACATGAGAGCAGCTGGAGTTTGAAAATGAAGGTTATAGTCCTCACTTCTGTCATTAACATGCTCTGTAATGGGAAGTAAGTCACTTCATTGCTATGCTCTGCATTTTCCTTTTTCACTTTTTTCTGTATTACCTGTTCAGACTACGAATGTTTTCAGAGAGGAAAAGTTGTCTAGTTCTGCTAAAGCACCTACACTATGGAGCTTTAATCCACATGGGGGCTCTGAGCATTATTGTAATACCAGTAAAAATAACTGTAGTGAAACAGCAAATGCACAATCGCTTGCCAAATTCAGTCACAAAAATGGGTTCTGTAATATGTAGACAGTGTTCTAGTATGCAATAAAATATTCATTATACTGAGGCCAAAAAAGTCGTGGATATTCATGGAATGGATCCAACAATAATATATTAAGTCACTTTCCATCTTAGAACAGAGCTTTTAAAAAGAGGCGGAATGATTTAGGATAAATCTGTAATATTTAAGAGGTTCTAACTCACAGCAGAACAGAATCCAGTATGCCCACTTTCTGACAGAACAGTCTGTGAAAAATGGTAGCAGGAGTCCATCCAAGCTAATTAAATCTGATTTAAAAATATACTGGAATAAATCAAGCTAATTTGTACACACATGCACACATAAAAAGAGTCTAATGCCAGTGAATAATGAGTTAATTATTTCTAATATTTCCCCAAAATATCAACTTATGTTTATGTAGGTATCCTCATTTACATATATGTAGGTATATGTGTATGTACCTATACATGTATATGTAACATATAGAAACATATCTATCCCTACAACCCAAGGATAATAAGAGAAGCACCAGTTGCTACAGTGATTGTAACATCAGAGGAACAGAGCAAATCAACCAGCATCTTTTTCTCAGCCACTAGAGGTCAGATGCAGATTCTTAAGACGAGCATATAAGACCAAGGTAAATGTACCACCCCATACCACAGTAGAATGCTCTAGGTTGTGATTCAATAGCTCATACTCTTTCTGAGTGTCTCATCCAACATATTTAACAACAACCAGTAGGGATTTTCTTCAAAATAATTCACATCCCTTCCTGAATGAATTTTACTCTTGTTATTTACAGCAGCCCGTGTTAGTGAGATCCACAATGTCAAGCTATGTGAAAAGGTGTTCTTTTTGTTGGTGTCTTTTTGTTTGTTTCTTTGTTTAAAATCAGTTTATTGGAATTATTTAGTGCTTATTTTATTAGAAATATTGAATAGTATTATTTCCTACTCATTTTCTTTCCACATATGTTTATATGGGCCTCTCAGTCATATTTTGCAGAATGAATTCTAAAACCATCTTTTTTTCAAATTTTCTCCTCATACAGAGACCAGACGAGCCCTTCACTAGTTTTTTTCCCACTCCAAACCTTCCTCCTGCCCATAGAGTTCCCTTCACTCTTCAACATTTTGGTTGTAACCAAACAAAAATTTTGCTTGGGCTAATCCTTCTCACAAATCTCAACATGACCCTTGAGAAATTCTCCCTATAAGACTGAACTGGATTTTTGTGAGAATTTTCTTTTCCTTCAAGACTTATGTCAAGCACTACAGATCATATTATCCAGTGAAAGTACAAGGATTTTTTTTTTTCCATTTATAGTATTCAATTTATTCCAAGGCAGTTTGCTGTACTGCTCTTCCTGTTGCAACAGGTGATAACTGTACATGTTAAATGTGATGCAAATTTAAAAACAGACTGGAACTAAACAAACTAAAGTTCATAAGAATAACATTTATATATTATTAATTAAAAAATAAGTAAATTATTATGAAATATTTAGTATATCTGGCTTGAAAATCTACTTCCTGTTTAATTTCTCATTCAGAAATAACTTTTTTTAAAGGACTTTTTATCAAATATCATATGACTTGCCTCTTCTAGCTAAAACTTGGGGCTGATCAGAGAATAGTAAATAGATACCAGATAAAAAATGCAGTGTGATAGAAAATGTGTCCATGGTTACAAGAACAATTGCCTGGCAAATGAGAGATTTATTTGAATTCAAAGATGATTTGGAACCAAAAGTTACAGATGATACAAAAATTCTTATTAGAACATTCTCTTCTGCCAAAATCCATGAGTTAGAACATAAGGGAGTGTAAAATCACCTCTTTAAGGGCTATGAGGGGAGTACTGAAACAGCTACTGTGAGTAGGGCACATAGCAAACTTTAACATGCTAATCTAAGGATACAGGTTTTCTGAATGATTAGGGGTGTCCTAGGTTAATGCAATTACAAATTATTTGGGAAAGGTTAAACACTTCTGATACCTGCATGAGTAAGTTTAACGTTCAAAGTCGTATTTAATGTCATTACAAAACTGACAATTACCAACACACAGCACAATTTCCAAAAGTTCTATGCTATCTCGCACTACAAGAATAATACCACTTGTAGGTATTTCCACTATCCAACGGGGCTGTTCTGCACTGCTAGTCTCTCTCCCCATGATAATTTTGAAATATTCATGACCATGCTCTAATCATGTATTTCTACACTTGAACAAAAGAACACTAATAAAAATGTGCCCAGTAACATGAAAAACTTAACAGTAGCCTAGAGAGCTAAGGAACATATTTCCAAAACCTTTCACTTATGCTACTTTCTTAAAATACAACTTGTTGTACAGGATTCAGAGGAACCATAATTTGCAAGACCTTATTATAAGGAATGGAATAACTATTTACACTGTTCCCAGTCCAAGGCAATCAGTAGTTCAGTCTCAGATTTCTCAGAAGTTGTGGCAGGATCAAGCAATTGACCCAGGAACTAAACAGGATTCAAATTCATCTAAAATTACAGCCCCCAAGGCCTGCACTCCGACCACCTCATTTAATACCTAAAATTTACTATGAACCCACTTAGAACATTGCATCAAAGCATGCCTCTGGATCGAACTGCCTTGTTTCAGGAATGACTGTCAAAGTTTAGCGCCTTGCTGCAAAGACAGGGTAGACCTGTGCCTTGGCACAGGCAGAGCTGCAGGCATCAAGAGAGCTTAGAAGACAAATGCAGAGTACAAGGGAATTCAAATGCTGATTGGACATTTACCTGAAGTTTTTGTATTTCTGTTTTGGACTTACATGCTTATTTGGTAACAGTACCCTTTCTTTCAGGGTAATCTGAAGCCAGTCTTTGTTGGAATCCAGGTCCCTGAAAACTCAAAACCAAGTTTACACAAGTATGACCCAAAAAAATAACATGATTGCAGAGCAACAGAATTTATAGTGTTACGTATATTAAGTGTAGTTAAAAGCAAGAAAATATTGCAGGTAAAGTTATCTTCTACCTGGAGTAAAATTAGCAAGATTTGAAAGGCCACTTCTGTGCTGTTTTGACTAGAAAATATCTTCTGTGTGATAATATTTGAAACTATGGTTTGTGAGGGATATTAACCATCTCATATACCAATAACCATTACTTTTACTGGAAACTTAAAATGTAGTGAATGTTTGAAGAATAAAATTATAAAAGGTGGTCCTAATCTAGGTAAATTGGGAGGAGAAGCTGAAATTTTAAAATCTATTACAATCCGTAAACCAGATGGCTCAGAGGGGAATTTAATTTTAATACATAAAATCTAATATGCTGCAGACACAGTCAACCCAGGTTACTATTTTTCTGCTAAAACACATATTGCAGCAAGAGTGCATACTGTAAACTGAAATTACAGAAGAACTCTAAAACATAGGGAAGCAAATTTCTTTAACTAAAAAATATTCTGCAAGACAAATGCTTAGGAAAAAGAAAAAACACCACTGCAATCTTCCAGAAACAAACAAATGTTATTATACAGGAAAGCTGAGATAGAAAAGTATTTCTTAATTTGTCAGCTGTTTTTCATTAAATCCAAATTTTTTAAGCTATTATATTTTTTCATACTGTGAATACATGTAAACAGAGAACTTCATTTGTGTGACAGTTTGGAGACACAATAAAGAATTGTAACAAATATAAAAAATACAAAAGATTATGTGAGGGGTATGGTATTGATTTTCGGAAATAAAATTTATCTGAGGAAACTAGGAGTATGCCTACATGGAAACGTGCACACAGACACAAGCTTACTCAGCCCATTGTAAGCTAGCTGAAAATATGCCAGATTTAGTCCAGTACCGTATAGCCATACAGTGACTTTGAGGTAAAAAATTCTGCTACAAGATTTGCCTGCATCCATCTTTTCAGACATGCCCTAAGTGAAAATAAAAAAAAATAAAATCTCAGTTTACATATACTCTGTGAAAAATTCCTAGAGCTTGGCAGCTAAATTCTCCAAGGATTCCTCTGCATTAAAAAAACACTATTCTTGAGCTGAACAGGATTCACTGCAATTTCCTCTGCAGTTGTTCCTCCTACCATCTAGAGGCAGGGAAGGTACTCCTTGGAGGAGCTGGCAGTCTTCTCTCTGTTGTTCACAGAATCGTGGAGTTGTTGATGTTGGAAAGGACCTCTGGAGGTCATCCAATCCAATTCCCTTGCTCAAGCAGGGACAACCAGTGCAAGGTGCTCAGGACCATGTCCAGGTGGCTTTTGAATGTCTCCAAGGAGGGATACTCTCTGGACAACTTATTCCACAGCTCCCTCACCTGCACAGTAAAGTGCAGGCGGAAAATGTTGCACTTCTTCTTATGAATTTCATGAGATCCTTGTCAGCCCACCTCTCTAGCCTGCCAAGGTCCCTCTGGATGGCTGCACAGCCCTTTGGTGAGTCAGCCACTCCCCCCAGTCTCATGTCTTCAAATATACTGAGAGAGCATTCCACCACATTGACCAGTTCACTATTTGGGAAAGGATAAAGTGAGACTCAAAAAATGGTGCCAAACCCAGAGCTGCTAGCATACCTGGGTGTACTGGGTTTACGTGGCAAGGTTTTGGTAGCAGGGGGCCATAGGGGTGGTTTCTGTGAGAAGGATCTAGAAGCTGCCCCATGTTTGGGAAGGGCCCCACTGCTGACCAGAGCCGAGCCAATAAGCGATGTTGTTTTGCGCCTCTGTGAGAGCATATTTAAGACAGGGAAAAAAAACACTGCGCCACACAGCAGCTGGGAGAGTGAGAGGAGTGAGGAACAGCCTTGCAGGCACCAAGGTCAGTGAAGAAGGAGGGGAAGAGGCGCTCCAGGCGCCAGAGCAGAAGTCCCCAGAGGCTGTGGTGAGGACCATGGTGAAGCAGGATGTCCCCCTGCAGCCCATGGAGTACCACGGTGGAGCAGGTTTCCATGATGCAGCCTGTGGAGGAGACCACGGTGGAGCAGGTGGCCCTGCACTGATGGAGGCTGCCGCCTGTGGAAGACCCCTGCTGGGGCAGATTCCGGGCCGGACCTGTAGCCTGTGGAGAGGAGACCATGCAGGAGCAGGTGACCTGGCAAGAGCTGCTGCCCGTGGGGGACCCAGGTTGGAGCAGTTTTCTCCTGAGGGATGGACCCCGTGGTACGGACCCATATCTGGAGCAGTTCTGGAAGAGCTGCTGCCTGTGGGAAGCCCACGCCGGATCAGTTCATCAAGGACTGTATCCTGTGGGTGGGACCCCACAGCACAGGGGACGAGAGTGACCGCTTGGTGGGAGGAGGTGGAAGAGGGTGGATGGGGGGGAAGGTGCTTTTGGTTTCTTTCCTTTGTTTCTCACTTCTCTAGCTTGTTAGTAATAAGCAGTAAATCATACTATCTCCCTATGCAGAGTCTGTTTTTTGCCCGTTACAATAATTATTGCATGATCTTCTTGTCCTTATCTCAACCTTTGAGCCCTTTTCATCGTATTTTCTCCCCGTTCCTCTTTGAGGAGGGGGAGTGAGAGAGCGACTGTGGTGGAGCTCAGCTGCCCACTCGAGCGGAACCACGACACTGGGTCACACCTGCTCCCAAGGCACTTTGTAAATCCTTCAGCCATGCCTAAGCAGTGAACAAACTTGGGAAAGAGCAGCCACTGACAACAGCCCAAATACCATAGGCATCATGTCCATGACCCACACCCAGGCTACAGCCACCATCATAGTGAAGAAATGCACAGACCATGGGTGCAGCACTGAAATTTGCTTTCTACTTGTGTTGTGAAAGTAAATGCCTTATTTTCTTGTATTTACCTCTATTAATGCCATTTCCAAGAATCACAGTGGGATGAATCAAAGAAAGTATAGACCTCTGCTGTTTTGCCTGTGCACGAAAGAGCTGTCATCTGCCACATGGACATGCACAACAGCCCACATTTAGCTAGCCTAGATTCCTGTACCTGCATTTCCTGCTAGCAATGACAACATTAGAGTAGGGAACTTATGTGGAATTGAAGCCGTCTGAATCTGGGCCAATGTCTCATCTTTACTACACCTGTAGAAGTGCTTCTTAGGAAATTAATTCGATCTATTCATTTTAGTCAGCTATTTTGATCATTTATGTGCATAAGTTCATTCCCAAAATTGCCAACAATATGTAATAACGTCAAAGGCAGCATGATAAATCACAGCAATGTAGTACAACTTAAATCTTCAAAACAAATCTCTCACATTCATTAGAAATGTGATGGTATGTTCCGTGTAGCTGGTAGAGCCGGTGAGGTGGTGCTGTTTATAGCAACACAGCTAATCAATGCATATGTATCTTTTCCTGCAAGGTTGCTCAAAGTAATTAGTAACAGTGATACGAGGAACTAGAAAGCACAACTGAAAAATAGTGGATATCAGCTACCAACCGCTCAAATATAAGGACAGCAGGGTACAGAAAATTCTTGGCTACCAAATACTTTCTTCATGGGGGATTTTAGCGGCTCATAAATCTGTTGGGAAACAGATACATCCAAGCATGCTGTGTCAAAGAGAGTATCTCATCATTTGAAAAAAAAGGCAAAGCTGCCCTAGATCTATTCCTTACTGAGAGGATGGAGCTGCCTGAGGATATGAAAATAGAGGAATGCCCTGTAGCCAAGGACCATAAGGTGTTTGAATTTAGTATGGCAGAAGATGGATCCATTGTACAAGACAAATGAGCAATGTACAAGGCAAATGAGAAAACATATTACAACATCTAAACTAAGTTCTTAGCTATTTCAAAATCAGTATCAGTGTTATCATTTACTTCAGGGGGTCCAGAATTAACAAAATGCAGGGTAGATTACTGGGAAAGGGTATTAAAATCTTCTTTTCTAATGCATTCTAATTCTTCTCTTCTTAAACAAAGAATCAGCCAATGTTGCTTCACAGGAAAAGAGCCCAAAGTCTGGTAAAATAAATACGAAATTCTACTAAAACTGGAAGAAGTGAAGATAATCAAATAAAAGTACTTTGTAGCCAACAGAATACCTTCCATCACTGTAAGATAAAAGCTATAAAAGAAAAGAATTTAAAACAATGTTTAGAGGCTTTGAAAACACAAAAGATTTGAAGTGTTCCTAAAATTACTAATGAGAAAAAAGGTCCTTTCAATAGAAAAAGAAGATTACATTAATAACAATTCCGAATTACAAAGATGAACTATTATTTTAAAATATGCCCTTAATAATAATAAAAATGAAAAAGAATGAAAGACAGTAAAGATAAATGCAAATAATTAATGAAGAGGACTTTGCAAGAATTGACTCACAAAAAGCAGATAAGAGTACATTTCACAGATTTGAACACAGCTGAGTCAGCCCTCCTTAGTGTTATTGTCTTCTGGTATTAAGAGATTCTACAAACATGTTTTGTACCATTGACAAACATTTGCTGAAAAGCCACTGGAAGAAGGGAGGAAGTTTGTCTGAAAAAAAAAAAAATAATAATAATAATCACATAATCACAGGAATCTCAGCAAATAATTTCTCCTAAGACTAATCACTGAAGTCCCTGTCCTGGAAGTCATGGCTCAGTTTAGGTACCCAGAAGCACATTTTCTGAGGGTCTAGCCTACTATAACAATAGAACAAATAATAAATAAACCTCTTATCCGAGCAGCAAGAGTTAAGAGAATGACTGTAGGGAATAAAACTTGCCAAAGTGCTTGATGTAAATTAGAACTGCTAGGTATCTCAACCTCAAAATTTGGGATAACATAGAGGATTGGGAGAATCCCATTGTGTGTGTGTTTGGGGGGGGGGGGGAAGGAAGAGAAAAACAACAAATTTACAAAGGAAAATAGCCGCTTCTTGGAAACTGAATCTTTCAGGAGAATCCTTGATAAAGTTCAATAAGAAACCATGATTCCATCATTTACACTATTGTGATGATGAAAGTTTCTCTCTCTTCTGTTTTTATGTCTCTAAATAAATTTGGTTCCAGCATTTTAACAGGAACTTCTGCTTGTCTTATTTTCTAACAGCCTCTCTATTCTTCTCACTTTAGGCATTAACAGTCAGAAATCTGCTAATCTGTAGAGCATGATTTAGCTTGATTAACATTAAAAACGTATCACTTCTTCTTTACTGGTTCACTTACTGAGAGGGAAACATAATGAACTCGTCACTTGGCATTGTTATCCACCTTTTGTCTCAGTCTAAAACACAAAGAAAAACACACAAAATTCTCTTCTGCTGATCAGCAGCCCCTGTCACAGGAGCAATTTTGAACTGAAACAGCTACAGCTCCCAGCCCCAAGGAAAGGTACCCCAGGCACTGAAGGGGACACAGTTCCGGATCCCAGCTCATCCTCCTCCCTGAGGCCATAACAGGACTATAGCAGTGTGACATGGGAATTCATGTATGTATTTGTATATATTATGGAAACATCTATTCTTGCACTTCCCCAGCCCTGGCCCTGCCACTAATCATGGTCCTCCAGCCAGAAATCCAGAACCCTGTTCTGATTTCACTGCAGATGGAGCAGAGGGAAACTCCTTTTTGGCTTGAATTTTATGGATTGTGGGGTCTGCAAACACAGCAAGCAATTCTGACAAATTCTTTGTCCTCTTCAACCAAGTTCATTCAATCCAAATTACAATTACATATAGCTGGGAAAGTCATATCGTATTGACTTGGACTGATCTTGCAAAAGAGCTCTGACAGAAACATGAATGCTCAGCATGTTGGTTTATATTGTGATGTGCAGAAGAATTGCTGATAGATAACACTAGGAATCAAGTAAAGCTTCTCTAAAGCTTTCTCCAGAAATAATCTACAATATGACGAAATGAAGGCTACAGAATCATTGAGATATTAAATATGAAAGACCTTTCTGATTTACTTACAGCATTCAGTATAACGGGTTTATTAACAGCTCCTATCTTTATGATAAATGATGCATAAATGATGGCAAAGGTGTACAAGAGAACTATATGAAGATTCTTGCAGAATGAATAAATTGGTTGAGTGCCAGCTTTTCTAAGGGTGAATAGTTCTGCTGACTTGTTTCATGCATGTCATGCAGTGATGGATGTAAAATACAAACTTTTAGAATGCCAGGAGTTCAAGGGAAGATTCCAAGTATATGAGGGACAACATTCTTATTCTAGTAAACCAAACAGGTGGCCTCAGCTTCTCCCTGCAGGAGAATCATTTTTCTATTCCAAGACAAGAGAGATGGAACAAAACACCTTCTATGCACAAAAGCTCAATTTTACTATATAAAGCTGAAGCTCAGTGAAGGCCAGACAAAGACTTTTTTTTTTTTTTACATTGTATTCATAGTTATACCTGTGCATTTTTAAGGCAGCCATTCCCATGTAATGCTCTTGGAAATAAGACCACCATTCCAGTGAGCCTTCTGCAAAATTCCCATCTCCTTTTGCACTGTAGTCCATTGCCATTTGTACAGGGCTTCTATGATACACATAGGGAAAATGTCAATTCAAATTCAAAGACAGAGAATACCTTTTTTTGATGAAGCATCCTGTATACCATGAACTAGCTGGAGGTGTTCTCTGCCACTTGACAGGGAACAATGACATGACAAGCAAGGAGAGAAGAAGCTTTTAACCAGTTTAATGTGCACAGAGTTGACACTCACTGAAAAGTCATTTGCCTGTTTGCTAGTTTTTTTATGTATGTCTCTTTCCTTTGACTTGTCATTACTCCTGTAAAATACAATTTTGTCTTCTGTTTGTTATTTTCTGCAGCAGTGATTCCAAATGTTCAAAATAATCTTTTTCTCTCTTACAAGAAATAAGGTAAGGAAATGTGTATCTAAATGTGTATTCTAAAACCTAAATTACTTCCCCTTTCACTTCTATACTTTTCTTACTGCTTCTGCAGAGACCTTACATGAGTGTTGCAGTGCTTGTGCTCTATACTTTTCATACTTACTGGAAGTGTTTGGGGCCAAAGGCATTTTTCATAAAGAAACTGGTCAAGATTTACTTTAAATTGTATTCTATTGAGCACTGTTCAGTGGGGAAAAAAAAAAATAAAAGAAGAAAAAAAAAAAAAGAAAAAAAAAACTGTAGCAAGTCATTTCCCTTTTCTTCTGGGAGAGAGAATTCATATATTAAATGCAATGCAGCACAAAATTCTACATTGAGCTAAATAACATATTTTGAGCTGTTATCAAACACATTGCATGATGTTAAAGACAAAATCTAAGAATCGGTAGAATGTCTACCAATCTTGCATACAGTTTATTTTTCAAGTTAAGCTTTCAAATATTAAAAGTTCACATTCAGTGCCTTGATCAAAAATGATAAATGAACTACTGAATTAGAAGAAGATGCTGCTATTATTTTAACCAGTGAACTAACTCAGGGTTAATCTGGGTGTTATTTAGCCTATTGAAAGTGTTTTGAGTGAACATATGGTTTCTATTGTGAAATCAAGGCACAGTTTTAACTATGAATATAGATAATTACCCTTTGGACTTTAAACATTTATATGTGTCATGTTATGTTGGAGCATTTTTCATGGTCAATAGGTTGAAAGGTTATAGAGTCGAAAATGTAAATTCAGTGTGTTTGAGTAAGACTATCCAGGTTAATGATAGTACAATTCGCTACTGCTCTCTCTTGGAAAGAGCTAGTAATAACATTCAGTGAGCACGAGCACTATAACAAGCTATTTATTTAAATACAGATTGTTATGGAAAAAGATTTTAATATGAGAATTACAGGAATTCAACCATAGTATATATAGCTAGAAAATCCCTGGTTACTGGAGCTTAATTTGATATATATACACAGTATATTTGGGGGCCTAATTATAATGCTAACAATAAAACCTTTAAATAAACAGTGTGTGCATGCGTATATGTGTGCACACGCCTTAGCGCTGGGAGCATTGCTGTATTCCCACCAATACATTGTGCTCTTGAAAGACTGTTTAGTTTTACTCCCTGAGTGTAGCCCTTGGCAACGTCCCCTTCCAAGAAGCCAGACATTATGTCTGCACTGAGGATGACTGAGGGACCCAGTTCATATGTGCAAGAAGTGCTGATGTCCTGGTCGCACAGCAGCCGCCGTTCATCAGCCCCGCTCCCATGCACCCACCTGGGCAACCTGCCAGCCCAGCGTACCACAACGGGTGCTCGAAGGGCCTCAGCGATGCAGTTCCTGGTGAAACAGCTCATGGTGAGGTGCCTCCCTGGTCTGAGCAGACCCCTTTTCACCCCGCTGTAACAACTGGAAGTATGTAGGGTGAGGCGAGCAGCTTCCCACTTGTGGACTTGTGGGTCACGGGGTGGGGGGGGATGCTGAGCCCTGGGGTTGCGTTTCTCAGCTAGACAGCTCCTGAACCTGAGCTTGTTTCTTCAGGGCTGGCAGGCATGTCTCTGAACACCCACACACAGCCTCTGTGTAGATGAACCCAAGGGCTAGGTGTAGATTTTAGATTATGAATGACTGCATTACTTCTGTTGATCTTCCAGCCATTGATAACCAGGGAAATAGATGACTGAAACTAGCTTTAATCATAACTAATTAATTAATTATGAACAATTTTTGAGCATTTAAATGTGTGTTAGTACTCACAGAGCAAGGCATTAAACCACAAATAGTTGCTCCAAGAAAACCAAATTCTTCCTCCAAAAAAAGAACCAAAAAACTAAAATGTTTATTCTTGCGATTACTGTTCTGTATATGTTAGTTTTCTTATATTACTTTTAAAATGTATTATTCCATGCATTGTATCAGACTTTACATGAGAACACTGGCTTTCTCCATGCACAGTAAAGAACAATACAATCCTTTTCTCCCTGCCCACACATGCTTTATGTAATGGGAGTAATTTCAATTACAGCACATCTCTACTCCTGCTATTTCCCATTTCCAGAAACACACAAAAAAACTATATTTTAGTCATTTCTAGAAGTGTGCATATTCAAAATATCTCTTGATTACTCTTTACGCCAGTGAACTGCATCCAAAACCACTTCACTTATCTTTTGTTTTCCATGGCAACATGATTTTTAGCACTTTCCAACACCATTTTCTAATGTCTGAAGAGTCGCTTCCTCCCTTCCATCACTGGTGGTCACTCCCTGTCACTGTCACACTGTGAGGTTATTGTTGATATCTTGAAACTGTTCCCTGGGAATGGCAATTAAAAATCTGCTACTCCATCTAAAATCCCAAATACTCAAATTTGAATTTAGAAAATTGGTACAGAAGATAAAGGTTGAGGAAGGGTAGCAGAAGAAAGTGAAGACTGAAGAAGGCAAATGGGACATTCTATAGGTTAACTAGGAAAGATTTATTTTATTTTTATTTTCAAACAAACCTCAATTTTTTATTCCCTCAAAATCAGCATTTTTGCCCCTTTTTTAAAATACATTTTGCTTATTATCTTTCTGAGTGTCTCTCTGCCTTTTTCTGTGTCCCTCCTTCTTTTCCTCTCTCCCTCCTTTCTTCTCCATTATTTAGTTTGAAAATAATTTTCCTAAAACATTTAGCTATCTCATTTTACCTATTCAGTTTAGGATTTTACATCAATTCTTAGACCTGTATATATACATATATATATATATATATCCTCTCTAAGGAAGTCTGCCTTTGTTATTCCCTTCCTATATGAAGTTTTTCAGTTTTTTCTACCTTTATTGTCTGTGTTCAGATGGGACATTCAGATGCATTGATTAGAGATGTGCAAATTCTTGGGGGCAGAAAGAAAAGATCCCTGAAGATTTTATAACCCAGTAGTGCATAAAACAAATTATCATGCTTTTCTTTTAAAGGGCAGAGGGAAGAATGGAGCCACCAGTGTTCTCCAGCAGTTGTTCCTTCCCACCAGCTGGTGTTGGAGGTGAGCCTAGAAAGAGGTGACAATTGCATTGTGTATCTGCACTTTGAATGGTTTTTCTAGTGAATGCTGCATTTGCATAGAAACAACTACTGCATTGAAATATACTTTCAAATACACAGGAAACCTATTTTGCTTGTGAATTTTCAAGTCATTTAGGTGACCACCATGTTTCAGGTCACATCAGAATAGAAAGTCTCCCAGAAGCTGGCTGTGGCCTGTCATTATTTGTGTCTATGAGACCTCATGTTACAGCTGAAAAAACACTGAAAATGGGGCCCATGTATGTTTTTAATCCCCCTTCTTGCTCCCACCAAAAAGATCTATTTTTTTTACTGCACTAATATTCTTTCCTATTTTTCTCCTAATAAGCTTATCTTGCTGATAGTTTGACTAAGCTCATGTTGTATTCAAAACTCAAAGTTTCCTAATTAAAGTCCAATTCCAGTATTCCTCCTTAGATATTCAGTGCTTCTGCACACTGTGAAGTAAGATATTTTTAGAAAATATGGGCCACTTAATTCCCGTTAAGTTTTGTATAACAGATGGCATAGTTATTTGATTTATGCATTCACCTTCACGTGGCCCTGCTGACTGCCAGGTTTTTTTAAACCTCTGAAATTCTTTTTTGTTATGCACTGAAACTTCACCCTTTCCACTGCATGAAATATTAGTTTTACTTAGAAAATCTAACTGCGTGCAATTTTCATGTTACTAAAATTGTGCACGGTCTGGTGATTAATTGTATTGTCTTGATCACAGTCTCAGCCTGATGTTCAGGGCTCATTACGGTGGGAGGAATTCAGCAGAACTCGAATCTTAACCAGGTGTGGCTTATTAAAGTGGCAGTGCCCAATTTAAAGACTATAAAAGATTTGTATCAAAATTGATGCTTTTAGCTACTTTCCCCTCCCAGGATCGTAGAGATGTAATACAAAAAGGACAATGTAGCTTGCCCATGAAAATCACTCACATCCATCATGTGAAAAAGCAGCTGAGATCTGTTCCTCCCTTGAGTGGAAAGAGTTGCAATATACCTTCAGTACAGCACATTCATACCAAATATCGTCAAAACTTTCCTAAGCTTGACATAGATTACACTTCCAAATGCACTGTTTACATTATTTACTGAATCATGTATTTCCCATCTCCCAGGAAAATGTTTTTCTTTCCTCCAAAGATGCCCTTACAGCATCAGTACAAGAGCTGCAGAGAGGTAGATCTTGTAGGAAGGAAGCTATCAACAGCTTTTACTGTGAATTCAACCCAGACTTCAAATTTCCATTCCATATTTTATGCAAACTAGTCTGATGTGGGGAAAAAGTGCATGGGGGATGGGGGAAGGAGGGAGGAGAAAACTTTTTAATATCAGGTGAGCTTATCTTCACCCCAGTTTGAGTGCAAGATTTCTCTCAGCTGATGCTAATATGCTAGTGATACACTGTCAGGTGGCCAGTAAGGCTCATTACCTACCAGAGAAACAGTGCAGCCTGCTGTTCGCACACATTTGGGGGAGCTTTCAGAACAGAGAAGATTTAAGTGGGATTGTTTCCCCACTCCTAAGCTTTGAATAAGCCTTGTAACTTGGGTGTGCTTTCATTGCTGTTGTGAGGAATTAATGCCTGATACTTCCCTGCTTCATAAATGTGAGTAAGGCTTTACACCATCTCGCAATGAAAAAGTCTAGATGAAGGAGTTACATTTGAGATTGTAGCTTGCTGCTATTTCACCTTGCTCTGTTGGTGTCAGGTGAAAGTATCAAATGCAGCTATTCATTGGGTGTTGTGTTTGAAGTAACTGTTCCTTATAGGTCAGTGCCAGCTTGTGCTTCCTTAATCCTAAAATGTGTTTTCCCACCATTAGGAATGAGACTGGGTGTGCTGCAAATCTTTTAGGAAAAAAAAAAAAAAGGCTTCTGTGACATTATTTATTACTGTAAAAGATTTGATTTCATGACAATGCTCATTTTTTCATAGGATGTGCCTCTGAAGTGCTTATAAGGAGAAATCATTCTGGGAACTCCAACACCTTAGTATAAACAATGACTGTTTAAAGATAGTTAGTAAATAATATGACTAGGTTCCTTGTCATCAGGGAAAGCAAGGAAAAAAGCCAAGGATCTTTAAAATGTGCTTAACGCTTAATCGCCAGCAAATCCAAAACTTTCTGCAAGGTGATATTTTCACTTTTTTTTTTTTTTCATATTCTACATTCTTTAACACTAAAAGAGCTGCAGGCAAGTGGAATACCTTGTTTCATGTCCACAGGAAGAGTAATCTGAAACATTTTCAGGGGTCATTAAAGAGGAGGAAGATGATAATGAGGAGCAAGTAATGACAAGAAAGCCATTAGAAATGTAGGTTATCACTTCAGTGTCTTGTCTTCAGAATGATCATGTCTGACTTCTACTTAATGCTTAGAAGTTAGGGGTGGGGTGGTGTATATTTGCTGAAGGAGGTTCTTTATTCAGAGGCTGTGTGTGACAAGTGCTTTGATCCATTAATTACATAAGGCTGATCTAGAATTTTGGCACTGGTTGGTAACTGGTATTCCTTATCTGGAGAGGAGCATACCAGTCAGTGGAAAATCAGCTTTACCAATAGCTGTTGTTATGGGAAACTCAAATAAGTATGATGAAGGACAATGCCTCCTAGAGCTGGCAGCCTGGCACAGGCTGCTGAGAAAGGGAATTTCCAGGCAGCAAGGGCTGAACCAAAGGTAAGGTGGGCATCCTGGCAGGCTTTAAGTAAAGGATGGCATGCTGGAAGGCTTAACATCTTTCCATGGAAGCAGCACCTTGGGAGTTAGTGAGCCAGCTCTGGTGTAACATTACAAATAAAATGTATACCTGAAGAAAAGCAGCATCCTCTCAAAGACTAGGAGTATTATCTCAGTGAGCAGGAAGGGGAACACTGGGGGGGATTCTGGCAACACCATCTTCAGGTACGGTGAGCTGTCCTAAGGTGCAGCAATGTTGTCTGCACTGTGTGTGAATTACACTGCTGGGTTCCCATATAGAACTGCTAGCAGTACAGTAAGATTACCTGCCCCACTCCCAAGCCTATAATTCATAATTCTTATATGGGCTATTCCTTTTACTGCCTTTTAGTGACTGGAAATCTAGAGACTGTGGCTGGTGTTGAGGTATGTGTTTCTTTAAGAAGGTGCTCTATAGAGATATCTTAGAATTAGCATGCGTATCATGAGACACAGAGGTTGCCATGGTAAGTACACATTTTTTAATTGAATAGCAGACTAATAGGCACATAAAGCCTCCATAACTTGTTGGCACATAAATTACCTCTCCAGGGGCTGTAAGCAATTAAACATACTTCTCTGAAATTCTTTCCAAGTTTTTTTTCTCTGTTTTTGTTTAGATCAGAGCCTCTCATACTTCTTTCTCTCTTTCCCTCAACAATGCTATTTGGCTTTCTTTTGTCCCTTTTAGTATATTCTATCTGTCCTGATTTCTCTTGAATGTCATACACTTCACAGAGCAGGGTAATATGGAGGGTATCAATCTATAAAAGGGCTCTGGTTGGTGGATTTTTTTGTATAATTTGGTATTCTTGGAATTTTCTGGGTGCAAAATAGTGTGGGGCTTATGCAGTATTACTCTTCTGTTTGGACAAAGAATTGGCCATTAAATCCCCAAAGTTATGTTAAAATTAAATACGTGCATTTATATAGTACAGTCTAAGTAGGTGTTTTAATAGTCACCTTCAAGCAGTTCCCCTAATGCCATACATTTGCCACATAACATAAGTTTATGATATTTTGTAACTTTAGAAAGCAGAATAATGCTGGTGTAAATCTTGGTAATTTATTTTGCTTCATTTGATCTATTCTGTTTCGAACTCTCTGGCTAAGAGGTCCTTTGTTTTTCTTTTTCCTGACAATACTTTTCACATTGGTCGTAGTTTTTCGCTCTTCCAGTACTGTAATGAATACACCATTTGCCTATGCACATTGTTTCTAAAGTGTACATTTGCTCTAATCTCCTCAGTGATAACAATAAATCACAAGCCGAGGGCACTGCCTTCTCATTCCAGTTTTTAAAGATTTTTTTTTTTCCTGGTTACACAGTTTTTACAGAGAAGCAAATAGAATGTTATTTGTTCTTGCTCATACCTCAGCTATTTTTAGAACCCATATTGACAAATTTTCAAGTAGACATTGTATTTCATAAAGAGCACTGCCCTGAAATCACTGTGGCTTGAACAATACAAAAATTCAAGACTCCAGGAGGCCAACGCAACAGGATATCCATAAGTTACAACGCCTACTTATCAACAAGGGGTGAGCTTAACAGTCTTGTTCCTGGCTGTGACAAGTGGTGAGCAGAATTCTTAGTGTGCAGTGAATAAATGCACCAGATAACTCTGAAGAAAGATTAGGTGCAGCTGACTTGGTCTGTTCCTTTGCAAAAATCAAGAGCAATTTGAAGCAATAATGACTGATAGTTTTCCACAACTGTCTTGACTTTTATCCTATTGCAGTACAGAGTTCACCCACCTTTGGTTTTTTTCTTTGATTTCTGTGTTCATTTTTTATGATGTTCATTTTTTATGATTAAAGTGGTCTTGTCTTGAAGGAACAGATGTGTAGTCTCCTTTTTTAAATCTTTTTCCTGAGTAGTTCAAAGACACCTTTAACAGCTTGGAACAAAAGGAAATTATTGTACAGATCAAGGGATTACAAAGCAATGTTTTTACAGAGTTAAAATATAAACAGCTGTTGAGAGATGAACAGTGCAGAGACAGTTGTTGCCAATTCATTAATACCAACACAAATCCACTCTGTTTATTATGTTTTTAACCCACGTTTGTCAATAGGGAAAATGGTCTTAATTTGAACTTGTAAAATAATGAATGTATATGAGATAGGTTCAGTGTAGAGATTTGAGAATACCAGGATGACTAGTGGTTGCCGTCTGTGTAAACAATATTTTCTAACAGTGTAACAAGCAATAGCTCATTTGTATCTTTGCCCCGTTAGCCCAAACAATTAGTCAGTGTTTGTAGCCTTATAGGCTTATATGCATTAGGAGGGGAATGGTGTGTGTAGGCAGCCACGTGTACTAGTACAACCCAGCTCTAGGTGGAAGAAAATTTACAGTCAGTTCCTTGAATGCAACAGAAACAAACCCACTGCCAGGCCTCTGAAATGGAGCTGTCTCTGTGCTCTCTGGTTTATTCACTCAATGGCTTGTCTCTCTGCTGGTTTCTCTTCCAATCACATTCAGCCTGCCTGAGTGTTCTTCCCTTCCATTTTGGTATGGAGCACTCTGAGCATCTCAGCAGCTCCTGCAGCCATTGATTTGGGTGGCAACTTCATGTTTCCTTCTTGCTGCAGGAAGATGATGAAGTGCTCCCTCCCCTCAGCAGTTTGCAAGAGGGATATTCCATAATCCCATGGGTGTGATCAAATCGGTGCCATTGAATGGGAAGCTTGGTAGCTTTTATTAACAATTTACCATTGCAGAATTTCTTTGATATACACTGTCCAGCACACTGCTTTCTAATGGAGTAAATAATAGAGAAAGGTGATGGTGATCAGGTTTGATTTCTTTGAGCCATATGACAAGTGCAAAGAGAACAGACCTGAGACAAGCTCAAGTAGCACTTCCTCATCCCTTGCTAAGAGTATTGCCATTGCATAAAGACTTGTAGCTAAACACAAGTTCTATGGAATTTCAAATATAGGACAAAATATTTTGTAACAGAGTAGTAAACTACATCAGGCTCTTACACAGCTGCAAGATTACAACTCTCATTATTAAAAAAAATCAGTGTATGGTTATAACAATTTTCATGTTATAAATTGCATAAATTTGGCTTTCAACTAGATGAGATTTTTTTTTCAGCCTGGAATATCTTACTGTCTTTCTATACCTGAAAGGTATACAACAAATTGATAAGCTACAATTCTGAGAATTGTAAGTACTGTAGCTAATAGTCCACTCTGAAGTTTTTTCTCTTTGGAAAAAGCTTTCTGTAATTGAATGGACTTAGATAAAGCTTTCTAAAGAATTTCTGAGTTGTCTATCACTGTATACTAGAGAATTACAGTTTTCACTTTTGTACAATCACTTCTGAAATGTTTTTATTTGCTAAAATTGAAGTCATACAGGTCTTCAGGTTTTACAAGGTACAGATTTAGGTTGATGTTAATAGTGTTGGCTGCTCTCTTTCTAGAAATTCATTAAATCAGTTTATATAATCTCTAAAAGATCTTTCCAAGTGTCAGTGTTCTTTTTCCTGAAAAAGGATACTTGGCAGATATAATAGCATTTAAGAACAGGGCCCCAAAATGCAGGGTTTGGTGGGATTTTGTGTTGTTGTTGTTTAGTCTTGTCAATATTAAGCATATGTCCCTGAAGGAGGCTTACAGGGTTTTAAACACTGCACATTGGCTATCATATCCCTGTTTTGCTGGAAGCAATCAGCAAAAAGGAAGTACAGGTACCAAGCTTACATAGTGATGAGTTATTTCTATGGACACATCTGAGGGCACTAGATTTTCATTAAACTGAAGCCTTCCAGAGGCCTCTCCCATGGTGCGACCTTTGTCTTCCTTGCTGTTCTGTTGGGATTCCCCAAAATACCTGTGTGTTATCATAGACATGTAGACCTTGTTCAATTTGCTTTGGATGAGCTGTTAAACCATGCTGCACTCTGTTAGCTGAAGATTAGAATTTAGGCTTATTTTAGCTAGAGTAAAAGCAATCACAGTATCAATGCCAATTTACACTTTCTCTTAGTCCATCTTTTCAGTACGAAAAATGTATTAATTTTAAAAGGTAGATTTAAATTATAAAGCTTTTTTAAATATGCAAGGCCTGATCCAGATGCTTTTACTTGTGCTGAATAGGACTTATATTGAATAAGATCAATTCTTAACTTCATAACAAGAATAATAATCTGGCTCCTATTACTTCTTGAGGTGGAGGTATTCAATGAAAATTTTGTATATTCAGGTTGAGGTAATTTGTTCAATCAGAGGTGAAAAAGTGGTATGTGTATGATGCATGTAAGCATAAGGAATGAACTGCGGATTACCATCAAGGAAACTCTCTCAGTGCTGAACTTCCTTTTGGGAAGAAAGAAATGTAAGAAAGAACATTAACTGTTTAAACACACGAACAAAATCTTGCTGTAAAAAGTAATTAAGATACATGCATCTAGTGTTCTTTGCAGATGAAAATGAGATAATGCAGATGGGAGGTGTAGAAAGAGGCATTTAATACTTAGCAACTGAGTGATGTGTTTATTGACAAAATATTCCAGGCATGATACTCATACTGCTCCTACTCATACCCTTAATAGTTGATTTTCTGTGGGAAATTCTGTTCTCCCCAGTGAAAGAGGAGACATAAATCTTGAGCGCTTCATCAAAACTCTGTCACCACTCAGCATTTCACTTGGCTTAAATAAGCCAAATTAACGTGCCATGGGAGACTTAAAAGACAGTTTTTCCTGTGCCCCCAGGTGTTTCTTCAACTGTAAAAGAATTTAGCCATGTTTTATCAGCAACATTAATAGTAAGTGCTTACTTGGGAGTCCTTCCTGCAAATGTACATTTCCTTCTACTAGCATTCTATGATGACTCTGATGGAAAGGTAACTTTTTTCCCTGTTAAGATATCTGAAAGTCAGAATATTGCTCTTGCTATTATGGTGGCCTGAAATAATCTCTAAATATTAAGACAAGCTGAATTTACAGTAAATTTGTTCTTAAGCATATGTTCTTGGTAACCTCTTTAATTTTCAAAAATTATATATAAAAATACCTTTTTTTTGCAATATTTTACTTAAGGCATATTATGGAAACTATAAAACATCCCTTTCCATAAACCTAGATCCCCTTAAAATGTGTTATTTTAGGTACTAGGACAGTCTCTTCAAAATTTTCCTCTTCTGAAATCCTAAACTACTTCTAGAATATACTGATTACTACCTCACCCAAAGTTGTGTGATTTTGTTCTGCTCTGACATAAATGGACGTTTGTAACCTCCTGGTTCACCCAGCAAGAACCACGAGGACAGGTGGGAATAGCATGGACACTTCTTAATTTTCATTGTAATGTAAGGACAGTGGTTTGTAATGAGGATAGTTTTTATCTGGCTTGCATCTACGTGTACATGCTTTTCAGTTTCATACTGTGAACTTCTACTAAACACCATAAACATCAAAATAAACAAAAAAATATCCATTAATGTGTGTGTTCTTAATTTTCTAGGTGTTTTCCCACATTCAGTATTTAAATGTTCTGTTCTTGACACTGAATTCCTCTAGGCAATTTTTGGAAGCTTCTTTTTAAAATTATGAATTGTGAAATGTTTGTTACTTAAATGTTTGTTGCATGCACCAAAGGACATGCTTGTGCTATTTACTCTGTTTGCCACTAATTTGTTCTGAAGTGTGTGAAAGTTGCTATTCAGGAATGAAGGAAGTTTCAGTACTAGATTTTAAGATGGTGTTAATGAGAAGAATCTAGAGGGGAATTTTCCCTATGTGACTTGCGTCGTTTAATCACTTTTGAAACCAGACAGGTTGCTCTGATTAAATTTCTACAGAAGCTAAGAAATAATAGATCTTTAGTATAATGGCAGTTAGTGTTTCTCCATCATGGGACAATGTTGACAATGTAAGAATTTGGGGGTAATATAAGACTTAGTGCACTCCTCTCAGGCAGCAGAGCAATTCTGTTGGGCCTCGTGCATTGAGGTCATGCTAGATTGACACTTGAGCAGCTCATTACCACCTGCCCAAGCAATTAACAACCTATCTGTACCTTCAGGTTTTCTCTGTTCAGGTAGTTCATGGCCTTTTAAGCTTTTTTCACTTCTACTATTTCTGAAATTATTCTGGGGACAGAGAGTTGTGGGAGCGAAGGTTGTTTTTTATTATTGTTTTTGCTTGTTTTGCCTTATAGACATTGTGGGCTTCAAAGAAACTTTAAAATATCATGTTCAACACAATTACAGTAAAATGTTTTTATGATGTATAGCCTGTCATAAACTGACAAATATAACAAACACTTGCTCTAAATATTTTTAATTTAAACATGGTAAGATAATGCAATTTCATAACAAATTACATTTATTGATACCGACTGAGAACTTACATAATTTGAAACAAAATGACAAGCCTTGTCAGAGAGCCACTGATTATTATTTGCAACAATATTTGTGTTCTATTTGTGCAGTGAATATTTCAAATAACATAATCTTCTGACACATTTTTTTCTATTTTAAAACAACTTTTATTCCAAAATAGTAAACACAGATGTGTGTGTTTCAGGGCACAGAGCTGAGTCCTGCCCTGTAATGAGTTTTTTTTTGCCCTCTTCTTTAAGAACTTAGGGAATTGAACTGTGGCAGGGCAACATTTCTGGTATATGTCTTCATGGTGGGCTGACTTTCATTGTTTTTGTCCTTTCTTCACATATATGGATAGCATCTAATACAATATGAGAACTAACACTATCCTCAAGAGGAAGTAAAATGCAATATAACTGCTAAGCCCAGAAACAAGATTGCCCAGAAGAAGGTGTTGGTGGAAGACAGATGTTCTGGCAATCCCAGATGTCTGCTCCAAAAACAGAAAGGAACCCCCATCTTCTCTCCTCTGAAGGAGTGCATTACATACGGGAGCAAGTTACTTCCTCAGGGCTCCTTAACCAATCTGACTGTTTTGACTGTGTATTATCCAAGTGATTTTATTTTTAAGGCCCACTATGTAACATCAAGCACATCATGCTTTCAGTGCCACACTCCAAGAAGTACAAGGTTGTGTACATATTGTGACATACAAGACAACTTAAATAGCAGGAATTAGTCAACATCTGCTTTAAAGACTCTTGATTGTACACCTGGCTCTGTGTATATCTATTTCTCTGGAACTTCCAGAATTAAGACAGATCCTCATGCTGCAAAGACGCCCTTTAATGTGACACAGGCAATGTCTCTGGCTATAGTTTTTGTGCATCTGGTGCATGACTCTCTCAGGCTCCAGTCCCTCTTAAACACAAGATAATCCTTTTCCTTGTGACAGGTTTCTCATTTCAGGTGCTTTCAGTGTAACAACCCTTGCCATCCATTGAATCAATAACTTTAAAATAATATTGTTGTTCCCTTCTGAATGTAGGTCCAAAGCTGCAATCCAATGTAAGATGAATATCTGGGAGGAAAAAGGTAAAAGAATGACTTAACTGTCATCAGATTGGTTCACTTAAATTGTAAGCTAGACCTCTTGTCATAATTTAAAAATGCAGGTGAATACAAGATACAACCGTTGCTATACAAGAGGTGTAAAAGGCAAAGAATAGGGTAAAACTTCTCCTCTGGATGCCTGTGGAAGTCTGTTGTTAACCTGTTGTTCAACCTTCCTTATTTGGGTGATGTTTTTTGGGGAACTTTGTGCAGATTTCCTTTAAACAATACATTTTAGAAATCCAGGAATGTAGACTAACCTCACAGTTGGCTCTTACCATCATGGCTGTGAGATGCTGTGCTCTTAAAAATAAATAAATAATGCCAAACTGCTGTCATCACACTTAAAAGGCACTTCTGAGGTGAAATTCTCTTGGTAAAGGTAATTTGCTGTTGTGCAGGATTTTTTTGGCAAGATTGGACAGCAGAGTGCAACAGCGTAGGTCTCTGAAACAGATCAACGTATATTATCTTTTCAGTAAGGCAAGAAGGATAGAAGCTTTCCAGATTCTGTCATGGCTGATGAGAGTCAATGTCCATCAGCAGTAATATTCCGCATAAATGTTTACCTGCACAACAGAGAAAACTGTTAGTGGGGAATATTCCCCCAAATGGTACCACTTTTCACATTTTTTGTCTGGATTCACACTCCAAGATAGAATGTGTGTTTGCAGTGGATTGTAATACCAGAATCGTACTTGAATTTTAGTCATATAATGTGGATTACAGTTCCTGGATTTAGGCAGACATGAAATGTGGATCAAATACAGTTATCTATGATACTGCAGTGTGTATGTGTAAAATGTTGATTTCTGTTTGTCTTCTAAAAAGCCCTCCTGACTGGTTGGTGCCCTCTTGCAGTATGTTCTTCCCAGTCAGAAAGAAGATGGAATGAGATGTGGAAACACAAACAAGAACAGTTTTGTTTGGAGTTCTGAAGGATATTACTGCTGAGCACATCTCACCCTGGTTTACACAATTTTTTAATACTTTTTCTTGATCTTTTTTCTTACTTAAAAAATTGCTGTAAACCATCCTGTTTTTATTTTGATTTTACATAATCATGTTACGACTTTTTTATTGGTGCTAGGAATTGCAGTTTTTTAATTGTCTTTGTTCATCACACATGCAAATTCAACTGTCATACAAATACTATCACAGGTTAGTGCATTCCTCTTGTCAGCATTAGCAGTGACTCTTAGAGGTGTTTTAAAAATAATGCTGAGTAAATACAGACATATGAGATGGTCCTGAAGATGAGGGGATGGGGAGTGGAAAGGGAGAAATGTTTTAATGGGAGCAAAATTGGCTTTTCTTTTTCAAGGGTTGTAGGGCAGGAGTAACAGAAATATCTATCTACAACCACCACCCCACCACCCCAAAAAAATTTTTTTCTTGTTGGACACTATATACTTCTGTGTTTTACTTCTGAAATTTTAATTTATATCTTTTTTTAAGCAATAACATTTCCATTTTGAAAATGGAAATAATTATTTAAATAATATGACAAAGTGAATTGACATTCCTTAATTTTTCTCCCAATGCATTTTGTTAATGTACATCACAGAACGTACACACTTTTTCATCCCTCACATTTGCATTTATAGCATAACAAGAATCAACAATATAAATTATAAACCGTATATAAAGTGATTCTTTCTGTGTCAAGGTAGAGAATTTTCTTATGATGCAGAACGATTTAGTTAATATTTGTAGGCCCAACAGTTCAGTAGAAATATATGTTAAACCTGCAATATGTCTTGAGAGGACAGAAAATCCCACAATGTTTTTTCCCATTATTGAATTATTAAACTCATGTTAATGTGCCATTGTTATTGGGGGAGAGGAGGAAAGGAGGAAGAGGGTGCAGTGTGGGTAGTTGCTGTAGTGAAATAAAGAAAAGAGTAAGGGAGATAAAACATTTTCTTCTAAAGCATTTTGTATTTCTGAGTGCAAGTTCAGTAAAGGTATGTGTAGTAATGTTGGCAGTAATGCTAATACTTAAAATCTCTTGAAAAAGGAATGTTTCCAGTAAATATACTTGTGAATAGGGTACTCTTGAAGAATTGTACTGTTTGTGCATGTGTTTTGGGCTTTTTGGAAAGGAAAAAAGCAAGGAAAGAAATCGCCCACTGATATATGAGTGTCTTTCAACTGAAGTCAATGGAGTTTGATTATGTTATCAGAACAATTGACCCTCATGCCATAACAGGAAGGTTTAGTTGTGATATTTGTAGGGCTATCATCTCGTGTATCTATAGATGAGAAAGATTGAGAATGACAGCATGGTAAAAATTTCTGTACTGTGGCCTGTCTTTATTGAGATATCTCAGAAAGCTGTCTGAAGATGAGAGATGGAGTTAGCCACAACAATGAATCAAAATGCATTGAATCATGTTGTCTAACCTTCTTTCCTGCAATATGTCTGTCCTGTGCTGCCCTTCCTGGCAGCTTTCTATTCCTGTTAATGGGTACAGGAGGCAAAGACACAGAGTCAGAACTGGAACTGGTCAGCAGGCTGACCGAGCTATCTGTTCAGCTATCCAGGCTGTTATTTGACATGGGGAGGAAAATGCCCAAATTATGAGTATGGCCTGATCAGTGATGAAGTATGATGTCTTCAGAAGAGATTTCACTCCTCCTTAGCAAAAACTATGAAGATCTGGTTCTTGTCCCAATGCTTTGAACTGGGGTGGGAGACCCTATACTCATCACCTGTGCAAGGCAGCTGCTCAGGTGTGGGTGAGATCTGGGCACCAAGGAATGTAGCTGACACCAAACAAGAGGCAGTTATTCAGATACACCTGTGCTCTATGTTCCAGTAGCAGTTCTGCAAATTATGTACCCATGAGCAGGGGGGTGACATGGAGACAAGTATGTTAGCACTATTCCCACACAGTGGATTTCTCTGAATTAAAGTTTCCCAGGTGTGATACGTTCACATCCACTCTGCACTTCTGAAAAGATCAGTATCTGTCCCAAAACATGCTGTTGCTGTTCAAAAAGGCTGCATATTTCAAAATTTACTGCATAATGATGTATTAATTGAATATAATAGCCTGTTCCTAAAACATAGCTTTCAGTTTTAGCTTATTTCAGATTAACTGGTTTAGCTTTACTTTTCAGGCCATTAGAGGAAAGCAACAATTTACAGCAATAGTGTGTAACCAAATACCATTCTCCAAATTACTCTTATTAAATGCAGTTGGGCTACAGGTTACTGGGGAAAGAGATGAGCTTACAATTGGCAACGTTTATAGATATGGAACCTGTTATGTGCACGAGGAAAGTGTAGCACATGGTTTTAATTAGAAGTCTTCCAGATAGTAAATTATAATAACCTGTGACATCTAAAGGAAAAAGCTGACTGCTGCTACAGCTGAAATGCAGGCCATGCCACTGCACTGCGCTGCCTCTTGTTACAGGAGATGTAATTCAATATAACCATATCCCAGAATCCTGTAACTGATTATATTTGGTCATGTTTTCTCATAAATGAAGGGGGGCAAGATTAGTGATGAGTGAACTTCCAATAGTTTAGAGGTTTGGATCAGTAAAGCTTAATCCTAAAAATCTCACTGCTTGCTTGAATCCTTTGAAGTGTTTCTCTTCTGTCCATTTCTGTGCAATGCCCTTCACAAATCTGAGGCTTCGTCCCTCCTTTATGTTCATCTGGCCTAATCCTCCTGTCCATCAGTCTCATTATTTCCAGCTTCTCACAGCAAGCATTATCTGCCCACCTACATTTCTAAACCAGGCAGCGATCTCCATTTGTTGCTCCCACCTACGCTTTTTTTTCTTTTGGTCTTCTACATGGTGTTTTCAAAGGGTCTGGCCTGGTCTTCCTATCTATCTCCTTGTTAATTCCCAAGCAAAGCGAGGTGCTACAGTTAGTGCAAGTTCCTTTCCTTAAACCATTATCCGTACTAAGACATAAATATTTTGGTGGAAAACGGCTGAGAGGAGCGAAAATTGAACAGACTTAGAAAATTGAAAGGAAATTCTACCTAAGACTAGATATAGAAAATTATGGCTGTTTAAAGAGATATGTAAGATATGTAGGAAAATAGTTAAGTGGCACAGGGAACAAAAGAATGGACAAGAAGTGTCAGCAAGAATAGGCACTTGTACCGTCTGAACTATAAGTGGATTAACTATGCAGTGTAAAATGCAGGCCATGGTGGACAATTCTTTCCATTTTTTTCTTTTATTTGGATATACTTTGAATTAAATTGTTAGCAGTTCTGTTAAAAACAAGCAACTCTGGTAGCAGAATCTGCAGGGAGAACGTTATTTTTGTCAGAGCACAGAATAGATCTGAGGTTCACAAACTAAAAAAAATCCTGACTTACACTGACCAAATTCTCTACACAAGGCAGAATTAATCATTGTAATGATATAACACTTACCCTAGCTAATGCTCAGGACAAAAGCAGTCAGTTTGTAATGCTGACACCGTAATGCTAAGTCCGAACTGCAACATGATACAAACACTTGCTATTTAGGAAGAATACCTTTGAGCTTGGAAGTTTTGTTTGCTATTTCACTGTTTTTTTTCCTGTTATAACAGAGAAGCTGAGACTTTGACCAATGTGGTATGACAAGTATTATCACATTTCACTGCCCTGCAATGATAGTTCAAATGAAATCCAGACTTTCCATGCTTACCACATCCAGGCTGAACATTTCCATCTGTGATATTCTTCCACCATAGTCAGTGTGAATTGTTGGGAGAGTTAATGTGTATATGAGAAGATCCAGGTTTTTGCAAGGGAATCTTGAATTTTAGTTAAGGGTATATGACATTCCCTAACATGGCTAACCTGAGCTCACAACCACACCATCATATTCCTCTGTTTAAAGCTAAACCCAAACATGAACAAACTTTGAATCTAAGCATTTGAGATGGGTTTCTAAGTTTTTTGTTTTCTGTATTTATTTCTGTCACAAGCAGAAAATGATTGCTACATGACAGGTAGTCTTACTAGCAGAAACACAATAAGAAATATTAAAGAAAAGTTTTGATTGTCTGTCAGCGTGTCCCCTTAGGAAAAACTGCCACATAATAGCTGACATTGGTCCCGGCTCTACACATTTATGCTATTTGATTTGATGTGAAGCACAGTGAGTTGCAGCTGGCAGATATTATTGCAATATTGAAGTATTTTACAGAGTAATGGTACATACAGGCAGTATGGCATATTCCTAACAGCTTCTGTGTACTTTCAGTTCAACAGCACAATTGTGTATACAGACACTGAAGTGCTCTCTGCATTTACTTGACAAGATCTCTGCAGTGATACAGTGTGTTACTTTCCTTACCACTACTCAGGTAAACCGAGGGTAAAAATACAATGTGTAAATTAGTTATAAACCACATAAGGCATATCAAAAACTTCAGAAATGTATAAAGTTTAAGAGCCTGAAATTTTATAAAGCGTTCATAGAATCATCCAGGTTGGAAAAGACTTCTAAGATCATCAAGTCTAACCATCCACCTAACATTGCAAGTCTACTACCCAACATTCCCAAGCACCACATCCAATGTCTCTTAAATGCCTCCAGGGATGGGGACTCCACCACCGCCCTGGGCAGCCTGTTCTGGTGCCTTCTCCATGAAGAAATTCTTCCTGATGTCCAATCTAAACCTCCCCCGGTGGAATTTGAGATTCTTGCTTTATGTCTTCTCACTTGCATGTGACAGTCTCTTGCCTGACCTTACTGCAACCTTTCAGGTAGTTGTATAGAGTAATGAGATCTTCCCTCAGCCTCTTCTCCAGACTAAACAGCCCTAGTTCCCTCAGCCTCTCCTCATGTGTCTTGTTTTCTAGTCCCTTCACCAGCTTTGCTGCTGTTATCTGGACATGTGCTAGTAACTCAATATCCTTCTTCTAGTGAGGGGCCCAAAACTGGTTGCTGTCCTAGAGGGCTGAAGTCTCATGAATGCTGGGTATAGAGGGAAGACCACGCTATTGCCATTACTATCCGGGATGCCATGGCTTTCTTGGCCACCTAGGCACACTGCTGGCTCATGCTCAGCATACTCAAGTTCTTTTTTGCCAGGCAGCTTTTCAGACACCCTTCCCTGAGCCTATACCACTGTGTGGGGTTGTTATGGCCCAAGTGCAATACCCAGTACTTAGCCTTGTTGGATGTCATGTGACTGGACAAGGCCTATTGATCCAGTCCATCCAGATTATTCTGAAGGGCCTTCCTACCCTCATGCAGACCAACATTCTCATTCAGTTTAGTGTCTTCTGCAACTTGGTGTCTTACTGAATACATTCAATCCCCTCATCGAAATAATTGATGAAGATATTAAACAAAACTGGCCCCTGTATTCCTCAGGGCCAAGTACTACTTGTGACTGGTTGCCAACTGGATTTAACTCCATTCACTGTGACCCTTTGGACCCAGCCATCCAGCCAGTTTTTTACCCAGTGAGCAATACAACCATCTCAGCCATGAGGAGCTATTTTCTCCAGGCTATGGGAAACACTATGGAATTCCTTGATAAAGTCCAAGTAAACAATATTCAGAGCCATTCCCTTGTCCATTAAATGGGTTATCTTGTCATAGAAGGAGATCAGGTTAATCAGTCAGGATCAGTCTTTCATAAACCCATGCTGTCTCTGTCTGATCACCAGATTGTGCCATGTGTGTTTTGTGTGATAGCACTCTGCCAGGATAATCTGCTCTGTGGCCTTCCCTAGCACTGAGATCACACCCACAGGCCTATAATTCCCTAGGTCTTCCTTCCTGCCCATATTGTAGATAGGGGGTTGTATTTGCAAACTTCCCATTAACTGGGATCTCATTGGTTAGTCAAGAGCATTGATAAATGATGGAAAGTGGCTGGGTGAACACTTCTACCAGTTGTTTCAATGCTCTTGGGTAGATCCCATCTGGATCGAGGATGTTAGTGTAAATTTTCTGACTGTGGAAGTACATAGCCAGTTCCACAGTATTTCAGTATTTCAGCTTTCAATTTTGGAAGAAAACAGAGATAGCAATGCCAGAGAAAAATAAAGCTTAACAAATTTTTTGTTGATTTAAGCCGTAGTTTTAACGCACCCTAATCCATAGTGTAAACTGCTCATCTTTGCTTTTTTTTTTTTTTTTTTTAATTTTAATCTAGAGCACAACTAATTTGCTCCCTGGTGATGGTCAGCAGTATAGAGCTTGTTTCTCTTACTGAGTGTTTTAATAGAGTACTTGGCCCCCACCAGCTGATTTTAAACTTTCAGTTATATAAATTATTTTGAAAAGTTGAATTCAAGCCCCCTGGAATATTTGAGAAAACTACTTCAAAATGTGAGTTAAGATAGATTATTTATTTATTTATTTATTTATATTTATTGAAATGTTCTTAAAATGCTTGGAACACCCCATTTCAGCACTCAGATCAGGCAGGATCTTATACTGACAAACAAGACTTGCTATGGAGGAAGTGTTCTCTTAAGATAAGTTGAGTATTGTGGCTTTCAAAGGTCAAACATTTAATAGCACTTATTCTGTTCTACTGTTTGAAAATAGAAATAAAATACTACTAGGATTACCACCCAACATTTAATCAGACTATTCATGTAGTGTTTGTTTTGGTAAGCCACTTGCCAAGTCTGAATGCCAGAAAACCTGAGAGAGAAAAGAGGAAGGAGGAATCTAAAGATTACAGAGAAGTCAATAACACTTTTTTTTTTTTTTTTTTTTTTTTTTTTTTTTTAAATCTTAAGAGACTATGGCAATAGGATACTTTAGCATTTGTGGAGGGATAAATTAGAAATTAGAAGTAAATGACTTGTGTCTTTATGAAGCCTCAGAATTTTAAATCTTTCTTATACTCAGTGGTGTATTAGGTACAGGGTAGCCAAGTGCATGAATGCATTGCTAGCTTGGACAGGATGAAATAATATCTGTAGCCTACTCCAAGCATCTGAGTGTTTCTTATCCTCCTTCACAAGCACAGGTGATGGGGTGGAAACTGTTGGCCTCCAACAGGTGATGGAGCACAAGGAAGCTTCATGGCATAGTGAAATGCCCTGTCTACGGAAGATGTTGGTACTGGATAAGTTTTCCCTGAAGTGTTTGTTTGGGTTCACTGCAAAAGGGTTTTTTTGTTTGTTTTTGTTTTTTTGTTTGTTTTTGTTTGTTTTGTTTGTTTGTTTGGTTTTTTGTTTGTTTGTTTTTTTTTTTAATCTTCACATTTTATTATTTCTTGTTACATTAAAACAAGTTGAAATACTTTTTCAATGAGTTGTTTTGGTAACGATCCATCAAAAATTTAGAAGGAATCAATGTACAGCTGTGAAAAGTTTCAATTTTATCAGATCATTTTCTGTTTGAAAAAAACTGTTTCACTGGAAAAATTTCTGTAAGCTTCATTAGAAAAATCCCTGGACGATTATGCAGTCCAATAGCTCAGCAAGAGTCTCTCTCCTGCCATTTTATATTCTTTTGATGAAAGCTTCTACCTCCTATGGTTTTTTTCAGTTTATTCTTCTACTTTCACAGTGTATCTGGTCAATAGAAGAACTGTTCTTTCTAAACACAAGAGAACACTCCAAAAGATAAATCTTTGGGTATCTGTGTCAATTGTGCATGAAGTCTCTTTTGGGCTAACACCTTTCTTTGTGTTATCCTATTGGAAAGCCAGTTTTAAGGCTAAATGTTCATGGAAAGGAAGTTTATAAATCAAAGGGGAGAGTGTTTTTAGGGAGAGTACAGATTTGCTCCCTTCCTCACTGAACCAAGTGGACTCCCCCTGACAAGCTGAGCAACCACTGCTAACCAGTACTGCTGAGATTCAAATTATACTGTCACATTTTTGAGTAAATAGTTTATTATTGGACCATAGAAATCGGAAAAACAACTTGAATAAATCAAGGGAAACTCACTTGGCTTCAGAATGTGAGAGGGGCAGAAAAAAGTAAACTAAATTGCTCAGGTAAACATCATTATGGACTATTTGCTCACCTCTGAAACTTCTATAAATGTGAAGTGGTGTTTATTAAGAATGCTCATACTTCTTTGAGCCAATCCTATTTAGAAGTTAGTTTAATCACAAGGCTACTTCGAGACCTCTGCCAAATGTCTGAATGCTTTATGAAGAAAATAATTATTTGACTTTTTAAATTATGTAACAAATGCAGTTAATGTTTTTATTCATTAATGGTTAGTTTAGTTGATTCATCTGTATGTCTGTAGGAGAAGCATTTCTATTAAATTATCTCTTCCAAATATTCTTTAATTACCTATCAGTATTTATTAGATTCTTTCAACAGAAGTGAATATTCCACTGAATATGAAAATTAATTTTTAGAAATGTTTGTTTTTTTTTCTGAAAATAGCAGAAATGGAAGAAAGTTCAAATATTAAAGATCTTTAGACTGGCACAGACCAGTCTACCACTATCAAACAGAGCATGATGGTACAGCAACCAACAACCTCAGCTGATTGTCAGCAGGACAAACACAGGGAAGTCAGTGGGAATGGTAATTGTGTGTTCCACCCCAAGCACATGTGCAAAGTCTTGCAAATGGCAGCAACTACAAAGAAATAGCCTTCTAGAGGCAATAAAAGTTCCCTGATGTCCACAGGGATGAGGTTCCTGGCTGAAGAGAACTACATTTTCTCAAATTATTCACTCTGGGTTTGACTACTCAAGGGTAAGAATTGCCTTTTTCAAGTTGTGGAAGCTCTTTCACTCAGAAAACAAGAAATAGCCTGAATAAGTAGGAAAGAAAGTTAAGGTGTTATCTTCAATCTTCACAGAAGCATATAAGTTTCTTTCCCTGATTCCCCTTGCTACGTGCACACCTTGCGATTTGCTGTTTGGTATGACAAAATTCACATTGAACACTTATAGCAATCAATGTTATATGTGATGTACTGTCATAACATTATGGGGAACACACAAGTTCAGTATGCTTGAACTGAAAACTATAGTAAATAATACAATATAGTGGCTTATATTTTCAGTAAAAAAAATAATTATAACAAAAATCTACTGCTTATACTTGGATTCATGGTAACTGTACGTACATGCACTGCTGCCTCCATAAATACTGGCCTGGCTTGCACTTCAGTGAGATGAACTGTAAAAACAGGCTCTACTTTAATGTTTCATTGACAGTACTGCAAGACAGTCTTGTAGAATGAGTTAAAGGATGCATGTCAATCATAGCTGATCCACATGTTCACTTCACATCCCTCTACCCTTCTTTAATATCGTCTGTTTCTGAGTTATCCTGTTCAACCTTAACAAGCTGCCAATGCTGATTGCACAGGTTTTTTATGCTGCTCAGTGCAGCTGTAGGGTTTATGACAGGAAAAAGGAATTAGAAACAAAAACATCAAAAACAAACAAAACAAAACAAAAAAACACCTTTGCCTTATGAAGTGAGGATATGAGTGAATCTACTGGACAACCAAATCCCAAAGTTATTGCACTACTTACAGTCCACCCACTTCCAGGGAGATTGACCACAGTTTTCCATGTAGTTTATAGATTAATAAGAAGAAGAAAAAATGAAATCAGTGATTTTTTTTAATGATTTCCAATCATAGTTATAATAAAAAATAAACTGAGAACTAAATCTTTTTGATAAGACAAGCCATTATGACTTGATATTAGTAATCACAATGTTACATGCAGCTAGGAAGAAATTATTGCTCTTTCCAGTTGTTGTCCAAGGTGAGTTATCCTGTAGATTTTAGTTTGGTTCCTTTTGGAATTGTGAAGCACCATCTTATAACAAAAGTTTGTGCCTTGTGTTTGAAGCCCCAGGAAAGCTCCTGTTGCATCTCCTGTCTTGGAGATTGTATGCATTGCTAGATTTTTCCTAATGATCTGTAGGGCAAATATTGCTGTCAACTCACTTCATACAGCTAGTGAAATAAACACATAAGAGGAGAGAAATCATTTCTGATTTCTTCATTTCCACACTGGCGTATGGCCATTAATCCTCACCTCCAGCCTACTTACAGTGTGATATTCCCTCACATGTGCTGGCCTGGGGACAGAGGAAGACAAATCCTATTTTAAAAACAGATGGCCAAAACCATATACTTAATAAAATATTAAGCAGAAGTCAACATGAATCTACCATCCCAACAGCATTACCTTTTGACTCCCGCAGGAACTCTCTCTCCTGTGTTTATTGCATTGTGTACTCTGTGGAGGATCCTGCCTGTCCTTCCCTCCCGTTTTCAAAACACCTTGCAGAATTAGGAGCTTTTCATTACAGCTGTAGGCTTAGCCTAAGCAGTTCTCTCCAAAAGACATCATCTAATTTTCAAGCCTAATTTTTCAATTCCAGAATGTTGATATCTGTTAGCTAGCAAGGCTCCACTTAAAGCTAGAACAAATAAGCACTTCTAAGATAAAATTGATCTTGTCTTGAGAGTATGTCAGGACATAAACTTAAGGCAGTTACTGGACTACTAGTTTCTATCCTTTGGCAGCAATTGAGTCTAGGTAAATAGTTCAGATGTGGGTGGCTGTGCTTTATAGGGAAAAATCAGTTAGCAGTTATACAAATTTAGCCATTAGGGAAGAAGTTTCTCCTTTGAAGATTTCAAATATGCTTACAAACGTTACCCATACAATCAGTAAAAATGAAATAAAGTCTATAGGTTTGTAATTCCCACAGAAAAGTCAGCCCCATCTCATTAGATTTATCTTCTGTGATTTCTCTTCTAGCCATTTCTTCTTCAAACTTCTTTGCTTTCAGACATTCAGGTTTTATAACTGTCAGAGAGAAGGAAAAAAATGTGTGGGGAGGGGGAGAGGGGAGTGGTCTAGAGAAAACCTAAGAGTGAAATATTGACTAATACACAGTGACTTGGCAGCTCCGGAGCCAAGAAACATCAGTCTGGAAGCAAGCAAAATAGCATGTCTCTGAATATAGAAAGTAGAAGCCTGAAAGAGAAGAGGGATCCAGTCATGACAGCAAAGAGCAGAACTGAGAACAATAGAGCTAATTTAATATATTTTTCCCTTGCATTTACAAAGCTTGTCTTGAGCTAGAAAATGCAATTTCTTTCTTAGCACTTCTGTCCTTCATTCAGCAAATATTTTCCCTGTCTGCCTTGTGTTTGCTTCTCTCCTGAGCAAGCAGAAACTCTGCCATCAGCTCTGGAAACAGTATCAGACATTTCACTAATACATCGCCTGACATTTAAAACATGAGTCTGTGTTTTGGGGAGCTCACATTCAGAGGATGCTTTTACAACAAAAAGGCAGATTACATGCATTCCGCCTCTGACTTAACCAACTCCTTTTGTAGGTAGGTATTTTAAATTACCCTCTGTGCAGAGGAGAGGACACTTCATTATGAAAACAGGCTGATGAAAACATGTCCATTTAATGTGAACAATCTGACACTTCCCTTTGCACATTAACTGAGTTCTGCTGAGGATGTGACATTGATGTCTGGAGTAACAAAAAAAAAAAAAAAAGTTATCATTAGGGCTATGTGAAGGAATGGATTATTGAAAGATACATGCCTTGATTTTTCATGTTATTACTTAAACTTTCTGTGATTCTGATGCCCAGCTCCCGTCCCTACTGAAAATTGATGTGTTATCAAGGTGAGTAAATTCTAAGCAGCCTACATGTCACCAGGCTTACTCCCTGGTGTTAGTGCATGGGTTTAAGAGCTGGGAGAGTGTTTCTACAATGAACTGGCTGAAAACCCTTCTCTAGAAAAGAGGTGAAAAAATGTCATTAATTTTATGAAGAAATGAATGATCCCAAGGGAAAGAAAAATCTAGAACATTGATAGTATCTAAAAGTAAAACTAGAGCAGGTACTTCTTTAACACTTTTCCTTCTGTGTTATACAGAAATGAAGGCAGAATTATTAACTGCTTTTTACTAGTGTGCCATGGCAAACACAATTAAAAGCAGAAAGGAGGATTAGGACTGATGTTCAGTGAATGCAAAGTAGTCAGGGATTTTTAATTGGAACAATTTATCAAGCTCTCTAATGGTAAATCAAGACTGGCAATTTCAAACTAATAATTCTGATTTATCAAAAATCAGGAATAAAGCACTTGGTTGTTTTGGTCAACTTGGCACGTCTGTTGGCTTGAACCACCATGGTGTGTTAAGGTGCAACAGTTTGTTTCAGTTTTTCTATATCGGTATTTGGTGCATCATCCTGAGAAAGGAAAATGGGAGTCATAATGCATTAGTTTGCTGATGTCTCATAGCACTTGAGTGTGACACAGATTTGCACTGAAATTACTCCATTCCACTTAGCTTCATTGAATCATACCATTTCAGTGCAGAAATGTCACATTTGGTTTTTAGGAGAAAAATAAAAACCCTGAATTATTGTTTTCCACTCTAAATGGAAATATGCTATAAGAAATAAAATAAAATAAAATAAAATAAACTCTTAATCCTGATTTGTGAAGAAAAATCAGAAGTTTTCCATGGAGCGAAACTTCAAATTTTTATTTGTCTTTGAGTAGCTTGAGTCAAGATACAATTCTTGCAAGATAATGCAGTGGATAAATATCATTGCTTTTACATAGTGGAGTCTCATTGTAGTGATTTGGGAGTTTGGGGGTGGTTTGTTTTTACTCAGTGTTGTATACTTTCTTGTTTTGTTTAAGTATAAAAGATAATACTTGATGTTTTTGGGCATTTTAACTGAGTATGACTGAATCAAACCTCAGAGAAAGTTTATTCTGGAAGGATGTAAGATTGTGATATGTCTTTTCTTGAGACTAACACAGAATATATATTCTATAAAGTGTGTATTATAGAATACCTTTTTTATTCTTCTACCTCCAACTTCACTGTACGTTCAGCCTGAAAACTTTTTACATTCCTTTAAAAGAAAGCCAGGAAGTTTGAAGAAGAGGAGCTGATAACCATCTCAAATGTGGTTAAAAGTGAACACTTATTAATATTTTAAATAACTGAATATATTGCAAGTTCTGAAGAATTAAAATTAGTTTTAAAGACTCTATAGATCAAATTAATTTCTTGAGTAGAAGTAGAAGTGTCCCTTTCAGGATAAGAAGCCACTGGAAAATCTCCTTGATACTTTTCTAATTCTCCTCAATACTTTTCTTATTCTTCTCTTTCACTAAAGGAGATTTATCTTTTATTTAAATAACACTGGATATGTTTCACATAGAAAACTAACTTCAAAAGTACCCAGCTTTCTTCTTACCATCAATTATTAGAGCCCTCCAGGTGTTTAGTCTTCTAAAAATGTTCAGAGAACTTCATCTGATTTTTGACAGATTCAGGAGGGTTTGGATAGACAAGAAATTCACCTTCAGCCTCAAAAGATCTATCTGCTCATGGCAAATTGATTTCTAACCATCCTCCTCCTCTAAGGCGCATAATCCCTTTACAATTGTTTATAAACTAGGAATTTATTCAAGATACTTTAAAGATCTCAGAAGTAAATATTATTGACTTATTTTTCTGAAATTGTCACAGATGTAAAGCTCTTGCAAATAGCGAATGTAAATAATTTTATAATCATGAAAAGGGAGAGTCTGTGGGATACATAGCCCTCGTCACAAGCAGACGTCAGGAATGACTGATGCTTGATGTTCACCTGAGGACAGCCTGGCCAAATGCTGGGGGAGTAAATGCATGTGGTTTCAGTGAGATGAGTGCTTGTAGCACTGCTACAGACACAACACCTCTGAAAATCAATTCGGACTTGTATTCTTTTTCTATTCTATTTCTTTCTGAGATTTATTTCAGCTGAATGGCTGCCAGTGCTCTCTTTATTACAGTCTCTTGAAGCCTACAGCCACTTTAGCCAACCAGTCCTGCCTAACTCTGTCTTCAGTATATTTTGAAGTTGTTTTGGCTGAAGGAGAGAAACAGTGATTGTAGAAAAAGCCTCTTTCTCTCTAAGCTGATACTGGGTTTTAAAATTTCTAACACTGGACTCAGATCAGAAAAGGGGAGGGAGGGAGCACCTCAAAGCTTTTTTCTAGGACTACTTTTCCTCCACCCCATCATGGGCTATCTGTGAAGATCTGGTTATTTCTGAGATGCAGCAGCTTCTCAACACGTGCTAGGAGGATCTGCAGAGCCCTGGCAGAAGCATGCTAATATCTTAGGGGTAGTTACTTTATGTTCATTTAAAATGCAATTAAACAGAACAAATACTGTGAGGAAATGGACAAGATTTTACATTTGCATAGAAAAATTAGGAGGAAGATCTTTTCATCACGTTATAAATTTTATATAAACATTTTGGAAGGAAAATAGTGTGGCGATAATATAGACTGATATAATGAAATAACTGGAATGATAGTACTTTTGTCCACAGGTTCAAAAATTGTTCCCAGAGAAGAATTAATAATTTATGGAAGTGTTTATCCCTGTAATTAAATAATGGAATTGAGAGCCTACTTGTTTTAGTCTACAAAAATAGTCCTAAACTCTAGAATGAGAAATTTGCATGAAAAAGTACCTTTAGAAGGTTATTGCATATTGTAAAGGAAAGGCTCCTTTGTTCTGATTCAAAATGGAATGAGTCTTTTCTGACAAAACTCTGGATACAAGCAAGGGAAGCCATGAGACTCGCCATGGAAAAGGAATTGGAAATGAGGAGCAAATCTATGCTTTTATATTTCTACTGTGCTGGTATTTAAGGGTAATAACTTACCTGTTAACAAGTTTAAGGTCTGTAATGCTAGACACTTTGGCAGTTGGAGCACACCTTCCTAGCTATTGATATATTTGACAAAGCACCTGGTTAGGTCTTCGATGAACTTGAATGAAGTATTTTCTGCATAAGGGCATGGAACTGAAATTGTAATAGGAGGCTGTAGTATTGAATAGCACTTTTTTAGGGCCATCTTCTGAGCCAGTATCCCTTATATAGCTCTTTAAATAAACCAAGATAGTTTAATTCTAATCCAGACTAAAGGGATGAATTCCCATTTCAATGAACTTTACTGGATAAATGTGAAAGCAAAGGCTTAGCTTTTGGCAGGCTACCTTCCATATTTTTTCTTCCTAACATTAATGAGTTTGATATTAGCATAATATAACTACTGAATTTTATTTCTAACCTGAATAATTTAAAAAAAAAAAAAAAAAAAAAAAAAAAGGTGGAAGGGTAATGGGGGGTAATGGGGGGGGGGGGGGGAAATGGCTTGAATTACAATCTGCCCTGATTTCAACTCTGAGGTACTAATCTTTCTTGGCAAACTGAGTATGCTGAATTTGTTTGTGCTGCTGAATATGTAGCACAAAACAGGTAAGTAGGGGGTGGAAACATGAATTCCCCCTTGCCCTTGAACAGTCAGCCAAACAGGTCAGCCCTACAATTCCTTATGCCCCATAAATCTACACAAAGGTAGGCACAGGGGAGGACTTCTTTCTCAAATAGCCAAGAAATATTAATAGCTAGAGGGCTTGAAAACACTGTGTGCCTGTGGGAGCAATATAAAAACACTGAATCCCTCACACTGTCTCAGTTTGGAAGACCATGGTGCTGCATATGATACTGTGGGAGCCACAATTACTCAGAAGTGATCCACACAGATCACTGATGCATTCTGGTCCTCAGTGATATAAGTGTTGTAAGTCACGTCTTTCTTCATTACCACCGCAGAAAAACATGATTGCAAGTGCTGCAGCTACGCACTATTAAAATTCTCTTTTTGTCCAGTGAGCACTAAGACGTAGCTGTGGGGTCATCATACAAAGGCAATCCATTATTTTGAGCAGTGTAACACTTAAAGGCCAGCTTGCGCATTAACTATTTTAATTGTCAACTACAACAGCACTGTGGTGTAACATTAAAGGTGCTCTAAAGTTTGCTGTTTGCTGACAGTGCATGACAGTTTTGCAGACCATAACACTTTTACAAATGCTACCTTAGGCAGGCAATATATAATTTTTTTTTTTTTTTGGTGTAGCTTGAATTAACATGAGTTTGACAGAAGCCCAGATGGCTGGATTATTATTAGTTTTACATGAGAACTGTGTGACTAATGTTAATTTAAGTTCAGAAAAATAAGGATGAGTTGGTCTTTCATTAATTGGATTCCACCAATTGGTGCAAGCAAAATATTTTTTTCTTTAAATTGATTGAAATTTCATGCAAACTACACTGGCTTTATATTGTAATTGACCAGTCCCCTTCTCTGTAAACACTCATATGACTGGTGTCACTCTCCTCATCTGTCTTTGGCCTTTATCATAAGTAAGGCTTATATTTTGGTATCCCCTTAACCTTTAAAGATTAGAGAGAATTTGCTGAGGGTCCTCTTGGATGTGTTCCTGCCCTGAGGCAATGGCCTGTCTCTTACTCCACGATGTCCCTATCTCACCACCTGGGACAAAACAAAGTGGTCTTGCTTTCCTTAAAGCACGGAGTAAATGTTACTGGTGAATTTTCTTCTCTAAACCTGTCCAGTGTACTCAGGTAGTGCTTCTTCCTCTCATAGAACCCCTCCACCCCCCATTTTTATTTTTTTTTTCAAGCCTATACTCAGATCTCTTAAGTTTTAAACATCATTACAAGGTCGTATAGGCCAGTTGGTATCTGACAGGGATTGCAGGCTGCTCCTGCAGTCAAATCCAGCCCTCTGTCACTACATATCCTATAAAAGAACTTTCATTAGTGATAATATTTGAATTCAGAGGTTGTTCTGTAGTTTTTTAGTTTTGATGAGATTATGGAGGAGATTTTCAAAAGCATAAACCAGACTTAATGTCAAAATCCCATTGGTTTTCAGTGGGAATCATGGGTGCCAGAAGTGTTTTGTGCCCTCAACAATTTTTCCCTATTTCTTAAACAAAGGTTGTACAAATGAAAGGTTCTTTCATTTTAGAGGACTTTGTAGAGATCATAAATTAAGGCTTAGATAGATAAACAATTTAAATCCAGTGTGCTTTGTAGTGGAACTATGCCCCAGAGTGCACTGTGTGCTAAGACCTAGATCATGCTTAATGCAGCAGTAGTCAGGGCGTCTGCTGATTTACTGCCATATGTGCCAGACCCATCAGGATATTGTAATGCAGGGAAAGGGGCTGAGTGAGGAGCTTGCCGAAGTAGGACAGGGAGAATCGGTGGGGGACTTGGAGGTGGCAGGTGTCCGGTGTCAGGAAATGGAATATTTATTGAGAAACCAGATGGAGTGAGGATGTCTGTTCCTCTCTTGCTTCTCTCTTAATTTGAGGGAAGTTTTTTCTCTCTACATTACCACGTGACAGAAAATTTGGCAGTTGTGGTGACTACTGTGTGAGGAGACAGCTAAAAATATCAAACCTCCAGCATGTGAAAAAGCAATAGCATATGAGCTACCTAATCAGTTTTCTACACCTCTCACCTCTACAGATTGAAGTACTTAGCTGTATACTATTCATTAAGTAAAATCCCACTGCTGAATTCTGTTTACCAGGTAAAGACATTTTTTTTTGTCACTGTTCCAATTAATCGGTGTTTCCTATGCACATGGAAAGAATTGCTAAGCTCTGATTCACTGCAGCACTTCCCCTGCTGCTAAGGATAATAGCAGGGTGGGGGTGGGTTTGGCTGACTAATATGCCTTAAAATGCCATTTGGGTTATAAGCTCTTGAGGCATAATGATTTTTAGGTAGTCTATCATGTGTCATAATGTCACATCACATAAGGTAAATATGACTCATGTAATCCAGTTTGATACATTGCCATTAAAATATGCTGAAGGTTTTTTTTTTTTTTTTTTTTTTTTTTTTATGCAGTAGAATACCCCATGTGAAGTGTTTTCCCCCTGTATGTTTGTGCATCTGGTGGGAATATTTGCAGGAGCGGTACCAGTTCTTCCTGTTCAGTCTCAGACAGAAGAATCTCGAGAGTCTCTTCAGAATCCCATGACATGGCCAAGTGCGGCATGGTTAAAATGTCTACTGAAAGTAGCGTGAAAGTGGCAAGTTTTGACCCTCAGGAAGACAAAAATATGGCTGTTTTAAGAGAGAGAACCTCTTAAATCCCTCTGGTAAACAGCGGGAGTTGCAGTCTGTCAGTGTCTTGAAGTCTCTAAAATCTGCTGAACCATTTGGCACTGCTTCAGAGTTGGAAATGTTTTTCTTCATATGATAATAGGAAAAGGGGAATTTTGTTGGGGTTCTTGTTATGCTGCTTGCCTCTTTTTTTTTTTTTTTTTTTTTTTTTTTTCTTCCCCTTTTAATGTCTAGGGGACATTTCGCAACAGTAAGAAATTGTTCCATATGGATATTTTTTCACCTTTTAGTTGTCAGGCAAACACAGTGGTGATTTGGTGTTCTAGTTAACAGGAGGTAAATAGGGAAATAAGGAGGTGTTTCAGTGACCAGGTCAGTGCTGTCTCTTAAGTGTGGTGGCTAAAATAAACTAAGAAGTAAGTGATAATAGTTCTTGCATAAACTTCTGGAACAATAGAGAGTTTGCTCTTTCCTTACCGATTTTGGTGGGGGTGGAGTCACCAAGATGGAGCTGATTACACCGGCTGCAGGGCTGTGTGGCACTGCACAAATAATGGAGTACAGGCTGTGCTTTCCAAAGAGAGCCTTTTAATTGTTTGGAGTCTCCAGGAAGTCAACTCTGCCCTGGTTTCCGATGAGATTCAATAGGCTATTTTCCAGAGACGTCTGGAACCAGAATGCAAACAGGCTGATAGGGCTGCTGAGAACATTCCCATGATTATAAAACCATGGAGGGACAATTTGTTTTGGGAGGTGTACTTATGACAAAACAGTGTATGCATTATCAAGCAGATATTGTGTTCCTGTATAAAGACCTGATAATGCCCAAGCGCGCGGGGCTTTCTGCTCGCTGCCAATAATGAACTATGGCTACTGACTTCAAATAGTGGCATGTAACTCAGGAGAAACTCAAAGTTTTCCCTCTGAGGTGTACTTTATTATTAATTCTGTCTAGGCCCTCCACACTTCAAAACTCACTTCTGTAACATACGTGTATTAACTTCTTTGAGCTGGGCTGTAGCCTTGTGCACCTCAAAGAAGGGGTACAGTGTGAAGAGCTTTGGTTTCTGAACTGGTTTCTGATCTAGCTACAGGAGAGAAGGATACTTGTGCTTCTGACATGGCGTTTCTGCTTCCCCCTACTCCCCTGTGACAGGGCAGGAAGCCAGTGAACCACCAGAGCTGTCTGCCCTTTCCCTTCTGACAGATGCCTGTGTCACACAGGGTGGTCACAGCGTCCACTCTCTCTCCCTCCAAAGCCCTGGAAATTCATACTGCCCTGCGATATTCATGACTGAGCTTTTTTCTTTCCACTAGTGTTTATTTCTTTGGTCTGTAATGCTTGTCTCTACTTACACATTATTGCAGCAAAAGGCCTTTTAGATGAGCACCTAGTTCTTGCCTAGACTGAATTTTTACTTTCAGTCATTGTTATGGAGCCATCTGGATATGAATAGATTCATCTGGCTCAAGTGTAGCAGTCTCAGTCTCTTTTACTTTGTTCACCTAAGTAGCTCCACTAACTACTCATAAAGTGCTCCTCCTTTAGACTGATGCTAAATGAGTGAGGCTAAGTATATAACACATTTTCCTTGTGGAGGTATTAATATCTGCTGAAATCCTGCTCCTTTCCTCTTATGGCACAAAAGAAAAACTGCAGAAGTACTTTTCTTCTTCTGTACATGATGGCTAAGAGGGACAGGAACATTTAAGAATGCCTTATCCAGAGAATAGGATTTTTTGATTTTTTGCAGTGATTCTGAATGAGGATATTCAGTTTGTCTGGTTATTTTAGAGAGAGACATTTGTGCAGTGGGATGGATCAGGATTACTTATGTCACTGGAATATGAATTAGTGTCCCTAAAATAACTTAAGAAACTATTGGCAACAAATGAAACTGTTCTGAATTTCAAGTCTTGTCAAGGATATATGCACAGATTCAACTCACTGTAATGGTTATGGGAAGAAAATGAGAATTTGGGCCACTGATTGTCTTTATTGTATGTGGTACTGAACACAGCAAAGAAAAAACTCCTATGCCAGCTAAAGCAAGTGACAAAATTCTGGTAGACATGCTGGAGAAATTGCATTCACTGTATTTAACATTTCTTCATTTTCCACACTTCTCACCAAATCACTTTGCAGCAAAATGTTATACTGCTTCACACTGTCAGATTTTAATTGGGAGAATTTGATCAGCACTTATATTAGTTCCAAGAACTGTTGATAGGAGTTTAAAAACTTGTCTGTTGCTAATGCCAAGTACTTTTTAGAGGGGAGGGGGGGTAGCGGGGAGAAAACCTGTTTCTGCTCTAACTGAAAGCAGTGGAAATCGGTTCTCCTGAAATCAACTTACTGTCTGTTGCAAAGATGATCAGCAGTAGAGCAAGAGTAGCTTTTAAACAGACTGCTGGCATACGGGCAACACAAAGAAAGCTGCACATTGTGACACTCCTAAAGAAAAGAGGCGAGAGATTCAATGGTTGCTTTCCAGATCTCACAGCTGGACCGCTAAGTTAGGAAACATAAGCAAGCTATCATGTCACTTTTACAGGAGCAGAGAAAAGATGCTTTTGTCCCTCTGTACAGTAGCTGAAGTGCTGCAGTATTTTTTCTAATCCTTGCACATCGTATATGGTGTTTGTGGACTTCAGCTTTAATAAAAAAAAAAAATCTCCTACCCACAAAAATGTAATGTACTGCAGTGTGTGTGTATGTATATATTTGGACAACAAAAGAATTTTAGATGTGTGTTTTCTGCCAGCACACAACGTTGCTGCTGTGCAGCTTGACTGATTTCTGAACATTTAAAGGGGAAAAATAAAATGGTTGTTTAAGGGTTTATAGATTAAAAAGCATGGCAAAATCTTCCCTAACTAGGCAACAGTTTCAGGCCTTGATGCTCACGTGTTTTCCTGGTTCTTTTCTATAATCTTATTTCACTGCAGATGGGTGGGGGGTGGAACAGCAGTGAAAGATGTCAAGACAGAGATTATCAGTAGAAATTAGTCAAACGTTCAGTGTTCTCACAACGTAACCATTTCCATGCTCCAGCAGAAGAGTCCTTTGCTGTTATTTCCATGCCATGATCGTGAGCAATCTCAGCTGCTCTGAGTGATAGGGACATACAAGCACTAGCAAAGAAATTCTACTATCTATTTTGTAGGAGGCTTCTGGATAAGGAATGTGTTCCAAGTAATATCTCTTACTAAAGCATTTTGTTTTTGTTATCTGGGAATAGAAAGGACTCTTCTCTACATCTATCAGTTGTATGCATGGGTGTGCATAGACACAAGTACATGTACACAGTTCTCTCACACGTGCTGACGTGTCACGTACTATACAATTAAAATACTTCACTCTTAAGTTACTGGATATCACTTCAGCAAAGTCTTCCAGCATCTCTGCGTTTTCATTCAGAAGAGCAGTTATGCCTTAGAACTGCCATAACCAGAAAAGCTGCCATTCATGATTTTCTGTTTTGCAAGTAGAAACTTTAAACTTATTTAAAACTGAAACAATTTTGATCTGATTTCATGACAATATAGAATTTGTAAAAAGGGGGAAAAAACAAGTATTGCCTCAAATCATCCCTTATGGCATGTCTTTCATAGCTTTACTTTTAAGAGTTTTACAAAACAAATACAAAAAGCCACATTAAAGAGGCATAATCCTAGTACTCATTTTGTGTTTCCGAATGTTAAAAACTAACTCTATTCAGGATTTAACAAGCATCCACCTACAAAGGCTGTCTGAAAGTAGTTAATCTGCAGTAAGTGTACAGGGCTAATGCACATGGAAGAAATGGCTGTGCTTCTCCATATTTAAAATGGTATAAAATAGGGTGGCTCAGAAAATTTTGTGTAGGTCAATTTTTTAAATATTCAAGAGTCAAAAATGTCACAAATTATGTCCTAAAGAGATGTAAACCTTTGTAGTCAAGATATAGAATAGGCGGTACAATTTCCAGATCTGGCTGGAGTAGGTATATGTTCATATTGGAAATACATGTACCAAAATATTATTTTTAAGAAACAAGAAGAAATGCATCTTGAAGGTTAAATGAAAAGCAGCGGTGTTAATTTGTCTCCAGTTAACCTAAAAGATCTGTGAGAAAAGGATAGAAAGCCACCTAGTGTGGGAATGGCTGTGCGGAAGGCTGAGGGGAAGGAAATTCAGGATGATGTAAACTAAGCTTGAGACCCAAGAAAGTGAAACAATTATTTTAAACACACTTATAAAAGAAAGTACATTCTGTAAAAATATAATGATTCTTTTTGTGGATTAATAAATTTGCTACATTGATGCAAACGGATCTGTGCTACCAAAATAATACTTATTTGGTGAAAATGATTTTTATAAAGGTGATTAAACCAAATGATGATGATATCTGTCAAAATGCACTGGATAGGATAGACAGGATAACCACATTTGGGCCATTGTATCTGAGCATCTATTATGATAAAGTTCTTTAGGTTGAGTAGTGCATGTGGAATAGCTACAGAAAGCCCTTGCAGGAGGGAAAAGAACCCTCATTTCACAAGGAAGAAGGGAATAAAGTAATGTTTTCTCAAGCAGAATGTGTGAAAACAAATCTTTTGTGGGAGTTGTGCACTTTTGTGGGAGGTGGGGCAGGGAGGGTGGCTGCAGACAGAGGCAAGATGTTCTGCAGTCAGTGCCAAGTTGCTTGCACATCCCATGGAAGTGGAAGGGGCTTCCAAGTCAGCCTGGGCAACTTCTGCAACCTCTTTTGCCAGCCTGTCTGTTTAACACAAGATTTTTTTACATGGGGATTCTTACTAGCTCCTTTCATACAGCTTACATACCTATTAGATTAGGTTCAAGTTTCGCTTGCATCCGTACTGTATCCAGATGGCATGGATAAACTGTCCAAGCCTACATCCTGTTCTGCACATTAATTAAGATCCGTAGTTGCTTTGTTTAGCATGCTGGTTGCCTGGCTCCTAGTTTCCACCACTTGCCCAGCATCACAATCTAGCAACAAAGGGAGAACAGATCTTTCCCTAATCGAGGGTGAAGTGTCCTAGCCACAAAGGAAGGACACTAGTGTGCAGGCTCTCTCTCCAGAGCCAGATTATTCAGTAGAGCTTTAGCCCCTAGATTTCTTTTTTTAGCTTTGAAATCCTACACTTATTCAAGAAGCTCAAAGTATTAGGAAAATGCTTCATGTTTCAGCAAATGTACAAGAGGTTCAGGGAACTGGCTACCACATTAAACAGTTACCCTGTGGCCTGCACTGTAAATGAAGAGGAATAACAGCAGTTATTGAAACTTGTTCTACTTTGTCACAGAGCTACTGTAGCTGCCTGAGCTTCATTGCTTGCTTTTTGGAAACCTGAGAAGAGAATATAACCCAGAAACAATCATACCTCTGTAGTCCAATTGTTCCCCCATGCTTGGGGGAAAAAAAAAAAAAAAAAAAAAAAAAAAAAAAGTGAAAGGAAAAAGTGGTCAGAGTAGCAATCTTGTATCATGTGGCTACGTTTTCAAGTTGTTCAAAGCCTATATGGTGTTACATTGCTTTCAGACACAATAAAATGCCAGTTATTAATCCTGCAATTATCCAGTCTTATCATTGCTGTCCACATAGGCTGGACTTCTAGATGATATTGTTTTCATTAGTGTGACCAAAGGAAAATTTAGAGAACCATCTCTCAAATGGACAAGTGAGAAATATAAGGATTAAGAAATTAATCCTAATACTTAATTACATTAATATATTTTGTCATTCTGGATGGGGACTTTTTGATATTCTGGGCAACTCTTCTATCAATTCATTTTTGTGGCTGCAAAACATGATTACTGGGGAGATGGGGGAAATGCTGCTCATGACATCAAAAAGCATATCCTTCCTGTCAGCTCTGAACATGGAACAGGAATATCTAATCAAAAGGGTTTGCTCTGGATAATATCAATTCCTGACCACAAACTCTAAATCCATGTTATAGGAGCACAGCAGAATGATCTACAGGTAACAGAAATGGAAAAAAGGAATTGATAGGGAGATCAGACTGTGACTAAATGGAAGCAGGGAGGCTGAAAGGCAGCATTTTAGTAAGAAAGACTTTTGCATGGCTTTCAGGTACAATTGGGCAGATTTGTATAAAATAATTTCATCCTGGAGACCATTTAAATTTCATTGATAAGAATGCACTTCATTGCCTCATTTAGAAATTTCCATTGTGGCTTTTTCCCCCCGATTTGTATAAAAATAAGAACCATCTGTAGGGGGGGAAGAAACACAACTTGTTTGTGTGACTGCTTTGCTGTTGTTGTTTAGATTTCTAGGAAACAGATGCGTGTTTTTCATTTGGGGAAAGCATACATCTGTTCTGCTAAATTCTCTCCAGAAACCCTTAATTTTCCAGTAAGAGCTTATTCAATTACATTTGAAAATAAGAAACTTTCCCTCCATCATCTGTACACGGGTCTGAATTACAAGGAAAAATGGTCAGTTTGACATAGTGAGAATTTTTCTTCAGCAAATCTGTAAGAGTTTGCAAAATGTTATATAATAATTTACATAACAGAAGAAAAGGGAAAGTAGTAACAAATATACTTCTGTAATCTATGAAGGGATATCTGCACAGTTGGAACTGTTATTTTTATAGTCTCATATTGAAGACTGGACTACAGTTCAATCGGGATGAAACCAATAAAATTGTATAGAAAATCCTGTATAAGTTTTACTATAGATAGAATTCCCATCTACAAATTTCTTAAAAAAAAAAAAAAAAAAAAAAAAAAAAAAAAAAAGCATTCTGTAACAGGGATATTATTGGCTTTTATATGGGGATGGCTTAAATATTTTACATGGAAGTTATCATTCTCTTGCTAAATTTACGGGTCTTCTCCAGGAGTTGAAAAGGAGAGTTCATCTCATGTGTTCAGAACATTAATCAGCTTTGGGATCCTACTTCAAAAAATTACCTGGTATATTTCTTCCATTTCTTACTATTTTGAAAAGAAACGAGCTATAACACAGATTGTAATATCATGCAAGTCATTCATATATGCCCATTTCAGGGTTCAAATTACAGTATCTTCCATTAAGAAATCTTTCTTTGGCTAGGGGATTTTTATCTTTAGCTTAGAAAATGAAGAAATTTCATAGTCAGTAGTCAAATCTCAGTGCAGAAGAGATCTAAGAGTACATCAAGAGGAGTAAAACTATTAACTCATTCCCCTTTAGGGAGAAGATCCTACAGTAGAGAAACATTTTGGAAATAAATTTGAAGCAGGTGGACAGAGCAGCAGGAGGGCAGTATCAGGCTAATACAGCAGGAGGGCAACACCAGCCAGTTAGAAAAAATGAATTGCATGGGCTGTAGGGGACTGCGTATTAGAATTGCCAAGCTGAATATTTCCTACTGCATATCCTAAATAAATTAAACCTGTCCAGAAATATGGGCAATGATAGCTCCCCACATGATACAAGTAGCAATGGAAATGAAAGTTGGCCATGTGTGTTCCTGTAAAGCCCTGAAACTTCAGGTGGGGTGTCACTTCAGTCCCATTTAAGCCTATTGCTGTGAGCTAGGCCCCTAGACAGATGTAAATTTCCCTGTTGGTATATTTTAATGATACTACTCACATTGTCTATACAGCAGTGAATGTCTTTCACTGTGACAGGCAGCTTCCTCTGCTTTACCTTCCTTTTGTAAGCCAGGACTGGTGCTGTCTGGTGGTGGAAAACAGGGTGGGCAAGACTGCCTGCAGGAGATGCATCTGTGGGTGAACCAACAACTGGGAGAACCCTGCCAAGTTCCTCCTGCTGTACCTTGAGTCAAACTGCTCTGCACCAGTAGCAGGCCCCACACCCTGTGACAGGGACCCTGTTTCTCCTTGAACAGTGGATTCAAGTCTGACTCCTGGAGCAGGGTGGGCCCAGTCCCCTCGAACCTTTATCTTGCTGGAATAGCCCCCAACTCCCTTGGTCGGCCACGCTGGCTGGTGTATGGCTGCTTGCATTGAAGTGTATTAGTTGGTTCATTTGTCTCTGCCTCGGCTGCTTTGCTTCTGGAGCTTTGTGATATTGGCTGGTGCTCCTCAGGCAGCCATTGTAATGCTGCCTGGATGTTGCCCACCTGCTTGTTTGTCCGTAGATGCCTGATAGTTTGCCTGCTGTCACTCTGCCTATATCTTTTCTCTCTTCTGTGGCAGCTGGCCTGGTTGTTGGTTGATTTGTTGCATGCAGCGCTTTTCCTCCCCTGACAGCATACCTTAGGCTACAAATTGCACTCTGAATTTTCTGTTTCATAAGAGTGCAAAGCAAAGCCTGTTGAACAGAGCTGAAACCTCCTCCTGACTTCAGTGGGACACCGAATCATATCCTAGGTCACTGATGCTACAGGATAAGCCAAAGAGTTTAGCTCTGTGCTCAAAATACCACACTTCTGGGAATAGTGTCCAATAAATTATTTTTTTCTAGAGAGGTCCCTGCTCTATGGAATATTGAGGTTTCTCAACATTTCTCCTTCTAGACTTCATCTTTTTCTTTAAAGTACAATTTGTGAGAACATCTTTCATAATTTTAGCCTGATGAATGTTCCTCCTCAAAGTCTCTTGATCTGCATTTCACTTTGCTGTTTTTCTGATGCAAAGGGTTTCAGGGTTTTATGCTGCTGAAGAAAACATTCTTCCAAGGAAGACATCTTTCCTTTAGTCTCCCATGGGAATGCATCTGTATTTCTGAAAGAGCAAAATTCTCTATTGGACCTTTTGAAAGAATCGCTGGAGTTTCCAGACTCCTCTGGGACTCCTGTCTGTCTCCCCAGTAGCAGATAAAAACTGATTGGTGAGGCACTCAGCATTTTTCACTTTCTTGTCTTTATTTCAGTGTGCTATAGAGGAGCTTGAGTTACTGGTAGAGCCTGCCCCCAACCGCATCCCAGGGTGGGCAAAGGTCAGCTGAAAGTATTGCTTAAATAATCATAGGATTTTATTGTGTGATCTTGCACCACATGTGACTTCATAGTGGCCTTATGAAATTCTTTCTGCTTTAATTAGCAGAATGTCAACATTTGTCTTCTACCCATGGCTTTAGGAGAGGTTTAGCACTAAGCTATTAGACATCATCTGAAAACTGACAGGCATTTTAATCAAGAAACATGTTTATAAAACTTCAGTGTAACAAGTTAGCTGTGAGTAGGTTAGAAGAGGACAGCAACAGAGACATCATGCAGATTTAAGTATTTGTTTTCTATTTCAATAAAGAAAAGAACAGATGACCAAGGTTAATCCACCATAACACCAGCCTTGGAGCTGTTGGGAAGTGTCCTGCCAAGGCTCCTTGGGTTAACTCTTTCCTATTCACACAATACCTCATGATGCAGGAAGGAATATAACAAAACTATTTTTCTGGTCTATTATGTTGGTATAACTCTTTCCTCTGCTTACAGAAGAAGGCAGATGGAGTTTTCCGTGTCCAGCTCAGGTGTATCTTTTTATCCCAGTAAGTTCAAGTCCTTCCCCTCCTCCTCCCTCTGGAAAGTTCTTCCAACAGTACTTTTTGGGATCTGCCTTCTCTGGCAGTATAGCACCCTGCACAACACCTTTTTTCTTGCACATGAATGCATGTAAAGCAAACACTCAAAAGCAGTACTAACATCTAACAAGTGGATGCAGAGTAATCACAGGAGGAAGTCAGAAATAGGATGCCAGGAAAGGGCTTCAGGGTGTGTTCTGTACCTGGCCAAACAGGCGGGATAATCAGCTTTGTGATGCTGATGCCATGCAGAGATCCCAGCTCATCCCACCCTGCAGCCCCACAGGCTGTGCAGAAAGTGGTAATGTTTGCAAAATAAAAGTTACTGCCTTACACTCTCAACTTGAGGACTACGCTTTCCAGCAGTCTCCATTCTCAGACCAACTAGGCAACAAACAGAAGTTGCTTAAATAGGAAAAGACAGATCTCATTTGTAAGTAATTACAATGTAGTCTGAGACTTTTGGTTCCTGTAAGTAAGAAAATACCTAGAAATTGAACATTAAAGATAAATAAAATGCTTTAAAAAAAAATAAATCTAAATCAGTTTTCTGTTCTTAAAAGGCAATCATTGACATTTGTCATTAGCCTTCCAGCAAAAAATATGAGCGTGGACTTTTGGCTTCTGCTCCACTATCTGCTTTATTTCTTTTGAGGTACATACCTCAACATCCTGATTTTTAAAGATTTTCAAGGGACTAATAATGATTGTCATTCATGAAGTCTGATTTCCAGTGTCCCAAATTTATGAGTATTCATTTAACAATTATGATGCTAAAATAGATTTGCTTGTTTATTTGTTTATCCTGGGTTGTTTACTGTCTAGGTCAGCTTCACACTAGCTCAATAAAGTACTTGCAGGATATATTTACTATTGTTCACTAACTAATAAACGGGCTTGCACTTTTCATACTTACAGGAGATTCTGCAGAGCATGTGACTTCCGTTGTAGGTTAAATGGCTTACATGTCTATTAATATTATATCTTAATTTTTCAGGATTGCAGTACTGAGTAAATTGCAGGAAATGGTTTATTCTTCAGTCTATTCCAATCTGTCAGAACTGACTTGGTTAGTATGCAGGACTGAGCATGTTATCTTGGGAGCAAAAGGTCAGCTCTGCCAGTTCGGTGAAAGACAGTTGCTGGGAATCACATGGACACAAGCTCTATGCCAGTCAAAAGAGCAATTTGGTACACTCTCAGGACTAGACTAACAGGATGAAGATGAAAGAGCTAAAACATAATTTATCAAGTTGAAATCAACAAGACCAAAAAACTCAGATTAAGTCAGACATTCTTTTTCACAGAGCTCCTAACGGGTAATTGGGGGATGGAAATCCAAAGTCCCTTTCTTCAGCCATAGATTGACTTTGTGACTGGAAAAATATACAAAGTTCAGTTCAATTGGATCCAGGTTAAAAATAATGTTCATGTGCTAATATGGAAATTAAGCTTTCTGAATCTATTCTTATTTTTCTTCTAAAAAAAATCAAGTCACTACTATGGGAAAAATAAAGAATTCTAAAGAGGTAAACAACTTCAAAGGATATTTTTTTTAACCAACATGGTTAAAACTTGTTTTCTAGGTATTCTTACAATGACATAAGAAAACAGATATGCATGCAATACAGTCACTGAGGAATGAAAAAAAAAAAAAAAGAAAATCAAAAGTAGGGCACTGTCTTATACACAATTGATGAAAAATTTACTTGCTTCACCTGACACTTCAGTATTGACTTTATCTAATGTGGAAAACAATCATAACAGAAATAGTAATATACAGTATTGGTAACTGAAAGCAGCACAAATTGAGTGCAAACAATATGAAAAGAGAAAGTCACTAGTCCAGGTAGTCAATAAAGATCACAGTATTCAAGTAACATGCTTGAATCACTGTTATTAATCAGGCTCCCAATTTATAACAGATGATATTGTGCAGTCGGTGATTGATAATCCTTTCGGGCCTAATGCCAGTTCTTCCTTGAACCATGAAGGCACAGTTTGTGTGTGTTTGAGAATTCTTAGACTGGTGAGCTCCACAGTTCACCAGCTGCCCAAATTACTTTCTACTGGGAAAATAATAATAATAATAATTATATTTTTATATATATATATATATATATATATATACACACACTCTTTCTTTTCTCTCTTTCCTCTCTTCTTTTCTGGTATAGAGGTGAACTTGCAATACATTGAACATAAACATAAGAGCTATTAGAAGCAATTGTTCTATAATAAAACATAATGTTTCTAGAGCAAAAACATCTGTCACAGCACAGACATCATCCTGTAAACCCATCTAACTAACTTCATTTTCCCTTCTGATTGTATCAGGATAGCTTGCGGCATGACAGTGATTTGAGCGACAGACGTCCAACCTGGAACAGTGCTATGCATATTTATGTTTGTTTACAGAGCCTCATCACTCCTGGAAGATGTAAATTTTAAATTTGCTTTTATTGGGAAAAGGAACTGTGAGGAAAAGGTTGTTACCTTGGAATGCAAAGTCAAAGTTATTGTAAGGCTCTGCCTTTCATAAAAATTTTACCAAGTTTTTAAATTGACTTTTGGTTTCCTAATGAAAAAGAGCGTGAATAATTTAAATGTAGACTGCCTTTTTTTTTTTTTTTTTATTAGAACCATACTATACCAATACAGCAAAAGAGACAACACTCAAGATACAGCTTAACTTAATCCTTCTCTTCCCAGGCTTTGATTACAATCTTCAAAACAGCTATAGAGCCTCTGTATTAAAGGCAGATTTTCCTTATCTTCCTATTAAATTATGGTTAGATTTCTGGAATGCTACCTTAGCAAGTTTAATCAATGAGTCCTCAGAACCATAACAAAAAATAGCTAATTATTTAAAACATATAGACATAAAGCACCAGATACTTTGCATTATGAGGTATTAAAAACCTCTATACAAAATATCTTTCAGTTTTTCCGTTATGCATCTATTGTAACAAATCAATTCCCAATTCTAACATGCCTGTAAAGAAACAGGCAGTTTTGTTTGTGGTATGGGTATGACAATCCTAATTCTTGCACTTTCATTTCAATCCTATTTGACCATATCTTTCGTTTCTTTATAGTGTACAAGATGTAATGGGTCATATATCTTGTATAAACAAAGCTTTCTACCATGAGATCTGCAATGTAGGCGAAATATGTTCCCTCGCCAATAAAACCATGCTCTCTCTTTAATGATACCAATCTGTAAGTTGGCATTTTGCATTATGTGCTTATTTGTCTGGCAGTAAATTGATTTGTTCGACTCAGAAAGAGAATAATGTGCAACCTAATAATCTTGAACTACTGTAGTCTACTACAGAAAGGTTTAGGTGCTTATTTTCCAAAGGCCACACTCTCATTTCAAATCTCTGCTCTTCGACCTGAAATAAAAAAGAGGGGGAAAGAAAGGTAATTTCTACCTGATCACTGTTTCCCTATCCTGGGTCCTCTAATCTCATATCTATCAGGCAATTGGCATGGTCAGCTGACTTTTTTTTTTTAAACTGCATCTATTTTCTGTTTTCTGTAAGCTCATGGCTTTCTGCAGAGGTAGCCTGTAAAGACTACAGAAAGATACACAAAATGTTCCCAATCTTGGGATGTATCTCTTGGAATTTTTTTTTTCAAGGCGGGAGAGAAAACTGTCTTGCTTAAATTTCCTAGTGAAACACTAAACTGAATGACAGTGATGTTTTTAATCATTACTTTTAAATAGATACATAGTCTTTATATGATGAAACACAATATTTCATTTTAAATATTTGTCTGAGATACAGGAACAACAAATATTCATAGCTATATCTGACTATACTTTTCTGTGACAACTACTGATGCTGTGATAACTGCTTCTTTTCATAAAAATAAAAAGCTTTTGTCTCAAACAGTTTTTCATTTTGAAGCCTGTGTTACCTTAATTCAGGTACTAAATGACTTTTGTCTGATTTTCCCACAGTAATAATAAAGCAGCCTTTCCCAGGGGCTTACTTCTCCCCAAATCTCACTGATTTGTGGACAGTTCTAGAGCATGGATTTCTGTCATGTCTATTACTTATTTTATTTCTCTTATATTATTGTTACTTTTGTGATACAGCACAACATGTCATGTTGTGAACCCACGAGTTAAAAAAAGAAAAGACCATCCTTTCCTTAGAAAGTTTAAAATGACTCCATCTGAAGATAGAAACTGTATGAGGTAAAACCATTGTGAGAAATAACAACGTAATAGTGAAACGGTTATGCTTTCCATCAGAGAGGTAGTCCAAAATGTGAAAATGTCATCAAGTATCTTGGGAAAGACATTTTTTAAAATTGCAGCCAGATCTACACTTCAGCCAGCAGAACTAGCAGATGTACTCTGACTCCTTGTGCAGAGAAAAATGAAAGTCTCTTAAATACCTTCTAGTCTGAGGGGGAAACTATGGAACTGCAATTTTGTGATTGAATTAAACTGTTCCATTTCCTAATTTTATTACAAGCTTTGTCAGAGGAATGGCTAAATGTCTCCTTATTAGTCCTCATCTCAATCTTTATCTCAGGAGACTTTTATCATAATGAGTGTTAATTCTATGAAATTAATTGAGAGGTTGTTATTTTCAACCTCTCTAAATGGTGTGTATTTTTGATTGACTGTTCAATGACAAGTATCTTCTCATTTTCCACTATAATAAGGCTATGAAAAGGAAAAGAAGTGGAATAGTTGGCCAATTAAGTTATACAATAATGACAAAGTCAGGCCAAAGAGAGTACATTGTGGTAGTTTACAAATTACTAAGAAATTTGGATTTTTCATGTTCCTGACAGAAGTTGTAATGAAAATAGAAAGTGACACACGAATCCATTAACATGACAGCACAATAAAAGGGAGGAGAAATAATTTTAAGCATACAAGTATACATCACAATAATTTGAATGGGTCAGAGACAAACCCACAAGAGAACTAAGACTCTTTCCAAAATAAGATGATGCACCACAGAAAACATACATTTTTCATTTCCTCCTAAATCCGTGTCTTCCTTAGTTTCCTGTATTTCAGGGAAGTTTTTCCTTGCTTTATCTCTTCAATCTGCCCTATCTCTGAGTCATGCAATGATGGTTCAATTCATTGAAATCTTGTGATGTTGGTTCCTCGTGCTCTGATGAATTTGCATTGCTCTGCCAAGGAAAGAGCAGCTCTCATCATCAAAAATGTGTGAAGCTGTGCCAGTACAAAGTGACTTGTTTATAAATAAGGAACAATGTAGTCGTATTGAACCTGTGCGTGCAAACATCCTGCATATTACATCATGCTGGTTGAACTGCTTTACCCAATAGTCTTGTGAAACTCTTTTGTTGAAAGAAGAAGAGTAGAGCTCCTGTCTCAAAGTTTAGCAAAAATAAAAAGTCTTGGATGAGATTTTTGCCACTAGCTGCTTCCAGTGTTTCCTATGGCTAAGGTACGGTTGTACATTTTGTAAAACCATGATCATGAATGATTTGTTCTGTTTTACACCTATAAGAAGGAAAAAAAATATCATCTGAACATGTTATAAAATGAGGATACGATCTCTTTGAACATCTGAGGTACTCTAGGTTTTCTAACAGTGATATCAGTATTGTTCATTAATTATCTTGCACAGCACCTGCATAGAAAGCTTATAAGAATGATCTTGTCATAATGTGTTAAGTCAATGAAGGAAAAAAAGTGGGTTTTAGGAGTGGACTTTGGGAAGTGGACTTTCCCTGTGACCCTTGCTTCAAATGAAGATGATCCCTAAAACACATAGGAAATTTAAGGGATCTTTTAAATTATGCTACATAAGATCATTCCTTCCAGGCCTGCTGTGCTATATCAGCACAGTTCACTCTGCACCTACCTAAAGCCTTTGGCCCACCCTACAATGTTCCCAATGACTGGGAAAAGTGGAAGGTATAGCACCATCTACATCAAAGAAATCTCCAGCTGTCCTGTTAAAATAGCTCTTCATTCTCTTGGCACTGATGGCACAGTACAAAGGAGACAGAAAGGGTCAAATTTCAATGCCGTGTAGAAGAATATTCTCACACCAATGCTCAGCTTACACAAGTACAGCAGCTTTTATCTCTGAGGGCCTTAGATGATTTTGAGAGTAAAAAATAAAAAGACCAAAACAAACTGTTTTAGTTGCAGGTCTTGACTCAATTTGATGCAACTAGGTGCTGCCTGAGGTCAAAGCAGGGCTCTCTTAGAAGTCTATTCTTGCCAGGGAATTTGTATGGTCTTCCAGATAGCACAGTCACTGCTCCAACAACCACTTTTTACCTGAATACCTCAGACTGGTACAACCAATTTACCCAAAACATTGCTCTCTTTTGATGCCTTGTGTAAATGCCAGCCACCTGAGTGGTGAATTAACCTTGCAGCTACTGTTGCAGTGTTTTAAAATAATGGGATGCACATCTTTCTGCAAGCTGAATTTGCTATACACCCCATAGCAGCTGACACATTAGGGTGTCAGGTTTCAGACTGTTCAGTTATCTCCTGCTCTTGTAATAGGAAATTTTGGGGGGTTTTGATACCTTGTCTTTTACTGTCTCACTCTCATTCTTTATTGCCTTGTGGAAATAGAGAAGAAACTTTCCATCTTACATGTATGTCTCTGAGCAGATCACAGCAGATCTCTCAGAGGCTCCCTCAAGACAGCTTATTAGAGTTCTCTGGCAAAAGAAGAATAAATTAGTTTTTTGTTTTGTTTTGTTTTGTTTTTACCTGTTTTAATATTAAAAAGGCAATATATCTATTTATGTATCATCAGCAAAAATTATCTTCAGACAGATTTTGCACGTGTTTCCACTGAACTCCCTTGGTATCCCCAAAAGAGTATTTGATAATCTGTTTTTTTAATATATGCTATTTTCTCTAAGGAAAGGATATTAATGTGCTGTCTTTGTCTCTCATTATGAATTTGAGGATCTATGATTTCAGGGTAAAGATCATCAAGCATCAGCAGAGTTTACAGCCTCAATAAATCTAATTCTTTCACCTAGGAAATTTCTGGAAAGTTTTCAAAAATACATGGTAAACTCTGATCTCCAGATTACAGAATAGTTGAGGTGGGCAGGGACCTCTGGAGATCATCCTGTGCAACTTCCCACTAAAAGGAGGGCCAGCTAGAGCAGGTTTCTCAGCGTCATGGACAATTGGACTTTGAATCTCTCCAACAATGGATTTTCATCAATCTCTCTGGACAAACTGTTCCAGCATTTTATCACTTGCATACTAAAAATTACATTTTATGCCCATGGTCTCATCCTGTCACAAGGCACCACTGAGAAGAGTCTGGCTCAGGAGGATGGGAGGAAATATCCATACACATGGATAAGAGCCCACTGTGCCAACTCTTCTTCAGTCTGAACATTACCAGCTCTTTCAACCTCTCCTCATACAGCAGATGCCCCAGTCCATCAATCATCTTTATGGCCATTTGCTGATATTTATTAAAATGAGAGATAGATGTGTTAGCAAATTAGAGACCAGTTACAACCACATCCCAGGCAAATTAATGCCTTTCTCTGAGGAGAATGGGACATCCCTGGAGCCTTCTGAGGTTGCAGAGGATGGATTTTTTGCATTGGCATGGTGAAGCCATTTCTCCTAACAATTTCCATGTAAATGTTATTCTTGGAGAGCTATGATCTTCACTTTGATAAGTGAATTCACCCATGCTTCCCCCAGAGTAAAGAGATTCAGATTAGGTAATATTTTTACCAATGCCTTATTTGATTATACTTCAGATGTAAGAATGTACTTCCAACAGTAGAAGAATGAAGAGCTGGATCATGAAGTCAGCATGCAGAGGTAAAATATGTTTCAGCTGACAAAAGAGTTGGTTTGCAGCGTTCCTATCCAAGTGATATAATGATGGCAATAATGACCTGTCACAACACATATCTTCAGAGTAATTTCCATCTATACTCACCCAGATGTCAGGAACCTAGCACAGAAAAGGAAGGTATGAACACAACAGTAGATGGCAGAATCACTTACACATCATAAGCTTTCTGACCCTCAGACTTCGTGCTGAACACTGTCCTCTTGTAGGCATTCTTTGAATTATTTTTTCATAAATAATGTTAGTTAGATGCGTACTGAATACTCAATTGTGTTTTCATAGCTACTGGACGGCAGTAAAGAATATTTTTTCTCCCAGGCAAGGCTGATAAAGAATGCAAAAAGGCAGCACATCTCAATTTTCTGTCACTGCTGGCTTCTTGAGCATGAGCTGACATATACCATGGACTTTGAAGATGCAATGATTGACTCAGTGCAGAGGGGAAGGAAAAGATGTTAGAATTCTATAATCTATCACTGTCCTTAGCAGTGACTAATATAGGACATTAAAATTCACCATGAGTGAGAAGTCATGGTTAAATGTGTTAAAGTTACTTTTATAAAATATGTTCTGTGGGGTTTTGTTTATACATTCTAGAATAGGGCATAAAACAATGTTTCAATCCAGTGTCACTGTACAGTGTGAAGTATAATTGAGGCAATGTGACAAAGAAGGCAAAAAGAAGGTCCAAGGAAAAATGTCTCACTAAGTTGACTAACAGGACAGCAAAAGACACAGAAAATAAAAGTAGAAACACTGCTTATGATAGATATTTTGTATATATTCAAATATGCTGCCATTTTTGTATTCTCAGTCCGACACACACAATATTTGCAAAAACATCTGTTTCTCCTATCCTTCAGCTCAGTATTCTTCATAGATATTTTCTTGTCCTCCATACAATCAGTACTTTTAATTATTTCCATTATCATGTACTCAGCTAAGAGTTTAGTTTCAGTAGATTAGATTGAATCCAGTTTGCTTTCATTATTTTCTATTTGTTCCACTTGGTGCAAATTGTTCTCTTTTGTTGTTATTATTTTCCATTAAGCTCTTTGAATTCTATGAATACTTTCTTGAAATACACAATAATGCACATATTTAAACTAAGTCTCTTTTCACTACTTTTTCTATGTCCTTAGTTTTTATTAAAAAAAAAAAAAAAAAAGTCCAAATGACAACATGGTTTAATCCCTCTATTCTATAAATTAATATCCAGTAGCTATTTTCCTTAAACATCTGGGTTGCAAGAGGGAGTGAGGGTGGGGACAGTTGCCTACATTCCTCGTGCAACTATTGCACCATAATTTTTTTTTCTTCTCCTTTCCTAAAATACGACTTTTTAAAATTGGAGACTATGCCTTCTGTTTGACCCTCCTCATACAAAATTTGCATGTGCATTACTTACCTCTTGCTTACAATGTGTCCTGATCCTGAAGCAATTCATGTAGTTCCCTTAGCAGGGAAATATAGTCATGAGGTCGTGTGCCTTTTGGTGCATTAACCATGTTAATGGTTAAGGATGGTTAAGGTAATGGTTAATGTTAATGGTTAAGGCAATACAAGTTCCTCAAGCAAAGCTCCCCTTTGAGCCCACGACATGACATGTCCAACAATGTAGAAACAGACAGGGATCTTCCATTTTTCCCCAGGCTTGTGAGATTCATAAACTGTGGCTATCATCTGTTGTGTGACTTTCTGACCAAAATGGCTATGTCATAGAATTGTAGAATCACGGAATGGGTTGGGTTGGAAGGGACCTTAAAGACCATCTAGTTAAAACCCCTCTGCCATGGACAGGGATGCCACCCACCAAACCAGGTTGCTCAAAGCCCCATCCAACCTGGCCTTGAGCACCTCCAGGGATAGGGCATCCACAGCTTCTTTGGGCAGCCTGTGCCAGGACCTCACCACCTTCTGAGTGAAGAATTTCTTCTTAACATTTAATCCATATCTCCCCTCTTATAGTTTAAAACCATTCCCCCCTATCCTATCACTGTCTACCTGTGTAAAATAAATGTCTATACAGTCTCTTCCATCTGCTGTTGAAATAATGGGCTTTTATGCACCTGCTGCCTACTTGCAAAACTCTTCATCTCAAAAAACCCTGATTTCCAGATCTTGATAAACTAGTGACCTTCTTGAACAAGTGTAATACAAGGCTCTTGGCATCCCACCTGCCTTGTAAAATGTAGCTCCAACTCAAGACCTCCTCAAGGAGGAGTCTTTTCTGGACAGCCTACATTTACATAAAAGTTGGTCCCTGAATCAGACATCTATGAAGAAATAACTAACTGTTGCAGCTCCCTTTCCAATCTTACAAAAGATCAAAATTCCTTGCTGACCTACCAGGATTTTTTCTTAGCATTAATGATTTTTTTTCAGTCTGTTTATCACAAGCTTTGCATCTACTATTTAAAACAGAATTTAAAATACACAGGTTATTTGCTTCTAAATGCATTCTACAAAGATGGATCCAGAGAGACTCTGGTGATAAACACTGGGTTATTGCTTATTCTCGTTCACCAAGCACTGAAAGTTTCTGCAAGGTAGTGTCCCTTGCCATAGCTGTTGTGACCTTCTGGAATGTTATATAACAATGATTTAAAATCTGCAGCAAGAAATAAGAAGAAAAGATGCATTGTATGTTTATTTAGTCAAAAGCTCCTCAGAAATGATTGGTTTAAGTGATTAAAGAAGTTGAAAGAGTACAGTAGAAATGCATATATAACTTTATCTTCCTTCAGAGCAGAAACAGCATTGACTGATTGGGGTTAACACAAGTCATATCAGGCAGATAAATAATGAATGCCACCATTAAAAATTATCTTGTGCGTCACAGTCAACAAAGTATGAATGGAAATTAAATGCAATAAAAATGGAGGAAAACAGATTCAAGAGCAGAGTGGCATTTCTGTGCAGATATGGCCAATGTTTTGATGTGAGGTCATTCAAACAACAAGTATCGGGTGTGCCAGTAAAGATTCAGATTAGTCCTGTCCCTATCACACTGCAAATTGAGTTCTTTGGAAGAAGGGAACAAAAATGACAAAACATCCCTGCAAATACCAGTAAATCCTGATTATGCTGCTGGCTCAAGGCACATTCAATCACGCAGCAGCATTTTGGTAATGCATAATTAGAGTAGACGACACATGATTTTATACCAGTTTGAAATATCTTAGCCTTGTATTGATATTCTGTAATTAACATTTGGAAGAATCTCTAAAATTTGGAGAGAAAAAAAAAATCTTTTATTCTTTTCAAAATACAATACTGTGCTTGTTCAAAAATACAGCTGACTTTTTTTTTTTTTTTTATCTTATGCTTCCTCTTTGAAGGTCTGCTGTTACTATTTCATTGCCTTTTTAATCATCAGTATCTATGAGTTTAAGAGCTGAGTTTGTAAAAACTGTTCTTTAAGTGTATAATATCTAACTTCAAAATTCCTCCTAATTGCAATAGAACTATAACATAATCACAAAATAGTAGAAACTGCCAAATTTGCATTAATCAGATCAGGTCACTGCTATACAGTTGTAAGCAAAACTGTCATGTAAGTTTGCATCATTCTCCCAGGAATTTATACTTTGTTGGCAGCAGGTTGCACACCACAAAAACCAAACAGTACGTTTGCTCTAGTGAGGCGTGCTATCACACTGCAATATAGTGTGCTGCTAGAGTGAAGTAGATGGGTCAGTGTTGTTTGAAGGACCAGACATAAACATTAACCTGCAAATTTTCTAAGTGAGTCAAAACAGCTTGTGATGGGCTAATTTACAAATGTGAGTTTCTGAACAAAGTGTTCAATTTATATTCCATAAACTGTGCGACTTGGCAAGAAGAGAAATAGATTAGAAAGGGCAGGAGGGAATGTTTAAGTTTCCATGTTTCTTTAAAGGGGAGGAAAGGGCAATCTAACTTTGAGAGTGTGCTAAGAGGGTTAATTCAGGAGAAGTTCTGCAATTTATTCTCGTTCTCTGTAATGTTGGACCTTAGGGCTTAATGTAATGGAATGTGATTTAGAGTTCTGAATGTGCTAATTTTGTAATTCAGGTGTCCTGTGGAGAGGCTGTGTTCATGCCAGCTATCTGAGGAATTAAATGCAGCTGATTTGTGTTGGGGAAAATGTGTGGTTTGCTTCAGGCCAAAACTGTTGTAAAATTTAAACCAATGTATTTTTCTCTCTCTTTAATTTAAAGTATGGGATACAGGTGGGCCTGAGAGGAATTGCTAAGGGTTCCTATATACTTCCTGGTGTTATGTATAGAAAATTCTCACATTGTTAAAATGTAGCATGTGATAACTAGGATAAACAAGTTTTATTTATAAAATTGTTGTATTTTCCCTTGGTTTTGCCCTGCTTTGGGGGTAGTGTCTTCATCAAGCACTAATTGCAGTAGGATTTTGATTCTTGTGCACTCTGCAAGCATGAGATGATGTTGATCCACTGTCTAATGTCTTCAGAAGAAACACTAATGTTAAGTAGTCATTTGATTTTCTTCAACAAGAGAAATTTGGGGTGGAGAAATGGTATCCATAATATTTGTGAGTAAAACTGAAGATTTATTAATATTGCTATGAAATTGTCAGCTAAGAGCACCTGCCTGCTCTAAGGGGTGAAGTGTTTGAGAGTTAGCTCAGCAAAGAGTGGAGTTTGCCAGGTGAATAACACAGCATTCAATTATTTATTTATTTCAGCCCATATCCTCAGGATATTATGAAATGTGGTTCTGAGAAATAAAGGACCATGTCTTCAGCTTATGTAAATCAGAGTTGCTCCATTTGCTTCAGTGAAACTGTGTTGATTTATGCCAGCTAAAGAGCTGGACCACTGTTCCTTAGGCTATAAAAATGCTTGTTGCTTTACAAATGACTCTGCATCTAAATGACATTATCACACCATAACACCTGACCTGAGAGGTGAAATTGGTTACTTTTATTGAAATCAAAACAATTATATTTCTATCTTCACTGGTTTCCTTCATCTGCCTTGGGAAAACATTTTAAGAAAGAAAGAAGATGAAGTTTTCTTTTTATGCATTCTTGCAAGAGTACTGCCTTTTTGAAATACAGTGAAGACCTCTTAAATAGAAATGCTCATGAACAGCAAATGAAAGGTGCCTGGTTTGTTTTTCTTTTAACTCCATCTTAGTCCCTTTACTTTATGGAGATAGGTATGGGTAATTTATTTCAAGTCTGTTAATATGAAAAACAAAATGCTGGGAGGACAGAAAACTCAAAAGATGTTAATAGCACAGCGCAGTGATTAAAAGCATTCACCAAAAAATATCTTTAAATTATGACAATTCAGACATTGAACATGAATCCTATGTCTATCATACACAACATTTTATCACCCATGGGTAGCATTATTCTGTCTTTGTTGATTTTGCTGGAGGTGAAAATCCAAAGGAAGCACTACACAGAAGTGATGTACGTGCTTCAAAGCAACATTAAAATGAATTTGTGTTATACACAGAATAGATACAAGATCACTTCATTTTATTCTGTTTAAATATGGCTTAAATTATTTTCTTCATGAAACCATTTTGAGAATGCCAGTATGCATGTGGTGTGAGAATGTGGGTATATTCTAATGCTCATCTAACAGATAAAATTTCTAAAAGGTCAGTGCCTGACAGTGACACAAATAGCTCATTTCAGAGTAGATAAAATTAAAGACAAAAGCTGCCCTTAATGGAAACCAAAATTGTTTAAAATTGTAAAATGATCTCTCTGACTCAACTATATTTCAAAGATGTTGACGTATTTACTCTTTGCCTTTATTATTATTACAAGTTAGAGAAGCCCATGATAATTCATCCACTTTTTCTATTGCTTGTGACTGGGGAACTTACCGTTAGTTTCAAGTAAGCTGGACTAGTCTCCTTGTTGCCTCGTTCTAGATAAATTATTCAGTTAATAGATAAAACAGGTAACTGTTGCAAGCCTTGATCATTCTCATCAGCACTTCTTACACAACCTGGAACTGTAGACTTTTCTATTTAGCTGAAGTTTTTTTCTTACAGAATTTCATATTCAACCCAAATGTTTGGAAAAAAAATTTCCATGTACAAAGAAAAGAATAATTCCAACAAAGCTGTATAGTTTTACTTTGACTTTAAAAATAAAATGTCAGTGTCCTGGAGGGGAAAATTTCTTTATTAATAAATAAATAAATAAATAAAAAATCAGAGTTATAAATGCCATTTCAATAGAAATAAAATGTTTTGTTCATCCTCTGACAATTTATTTGTCTTTTTTTTTCATCACAAATACATGTCATTGGACAATAAAATTAGGATTTCTGTTTTTTTGTTGTTTTTTATCAGTAATGAAAATCAGTTCTCTCCAGAGCTTTGTTATTGGCATAACCAAATTTTCTTCATACATCACATTTTAATGAACACCTTTCTTGTTTTTAAATTGTCATTGAAACACTACTGGATAAGAGCTATCTATACAATTACCAGAAAATTAATCTGAATTATCCATTAAAATAATGGAGCTAAATCACCTATTGTGGACACTTGTATTCAGAATTTTATTGACATTAATTTGATTTGATTTCCTTCACTTCACAATAAGATAACACTTTGTTATGCTACTTCTACTGTAATTCTATCAGGCCTTCTAAATGGGCCTAGAAATATGCTATTGGAATTGGTACTGGTTATTCAATGAACATCATTTCGGTATTTGGTTATCATTAAATTAAAGATACAGGAATGCATTCAGGATAATAAGCTATTGAATGTGAATCCTAATGTAAAATGTGAAATTGAGGTCCTGACCACTTTGCATAAAAGTAAGCATGTCTGGACTGTGTTTTCTAACTGCAATTTCTGTTTCCACTGGAAATAATCTTCCCACCGTTCACATTTAGTGGTGTGTTTCTGGTTTTCACACCAGGCACAGCTTTATTTCAGTTTGGAATTTTCCATCTTCATTTGTTTGAATAAATAAGATAATGACGTTAGGACATACTGGTGTTCTCAAAACAAGATAGCTACAGAAGTACAAACTCTTATCTTCTTCCAAGAAGGACAGAGAGTATTGTGACAAAACAATCTGATAACAGAAAAGATAGCTTATTTCTGCATGTGAGATCATCAGAATATAACTGTGTTAGATGTTTCATATGCAAATCAGATAATAGTTTTAATCCAAGACTTTTTGTAAGGGCTAACACATTTTGCCTTGAGTCAGAAATGTACTGTTGCTACCATTGGTTAACAAGGATTATTGATATTTGGCTTCAAGTTCAATTTTATTCAGTGACTGTAACAGAGATCAACCTTGTATCATCCCTTGCTTTTTCTATGGGGAAACTAATTCCAAATGATGCAGCTGGATTGAAGAACTAAGAATTTAAATTTATCTCCTCCGTTGGGTGAAGGAAGATGCATATTTATAACACAAACACCAAACTCTCTACAAGCTGGCCTCCCATGTTTTATTGCTTGCTATATGCTTTTTTTTATATGTTTGCTACTTCGTGCTCTCAGCAGCAACAGTTCCAAAGGTTGTCTTTTTCTTTTTTTTTTTTTAAGCTGTCATATTACTAGAGTTAATACTGCGGTCATGGAATTGATAAATGAATATTCCCTGCTTTTAAAATGAATTTAATAATTATTTAATTATTTTGATTTGTGCCATAAATGAGTGAGAGAAAAAAAAAAAAAAAGGCATATTTTCCATTATTTCTCTCTTTTATTCCTGGTTGTCCAAACTGTGTTCAGGCTTTTCAAGTGTAGTTCATGTACTGTTTCTTTGCTTTCTATGTATGTTAGATATTAATACTGATCTCCTTTGTAAATCTGTTTTGGAGTTATGAATAAATAATTACAACGATTAATATTAGGTGCAGTAATATTAACATAGCCTCATTTGGCCTGAAATATCAAGGTTAATTTTTTCAAGACTTGTATAACATCCCCTATCTGAGGACTTCCTCGTCTTGTGAGCTGCATGAATTTCCTTAGAGTTATTCTGATACCATATTTGCTTCTCTTTCATGTGTTTCTTCATGTATCCCCTAGTCCCTTATCAGACATACAGGGAGTATCACTTTCTTACTTTTATGGCACCTCTCCTACAAACACCACTTCTTGTTTTTGACCCTTCCTGGAAATATGCCCAGTGAGGGGAAAAAAATGTCTTCCCTTTGTTCTGAAGTTACTTGTTCCATCTAGACTTATATTTTCTTCCCCACAATGACTCCTGTGTTCAAAGTAGGATTAGCCATAAAGGTGTATAACTGAAATCAAAGCTCCCTACCACAACTAGAAGGGGTGCCTTGAGTATCTCCTGGGCCATGACAGTTCCGCACAGGTCTCCTACCCATGGATGGTGGTAGGTGTAGCTAGCAGAGAACATAATTCCTGTAAATTCATCTACCTGGAAACAGAAAGAAGAAAGCTGCCACCCTGGTGTGTGCTAGAAGTTGTTAAGGGGGTTATGTTTACCACCAACTCCCTTAGCGATCTCCCTTTTCTTTTGTCCTAAATTCAGCAAATGCAATGTTCCGTACTGTCCTGACACGCCATAATTAGCTGGGCCAGTAATCAATACTAGTAATGATTTTAGGGACAAAGTTGTTACTATTGATTAGAATACTTTCAGCCACCTTTCCTCTCCTGGCAGCGTCATGGGGAGAATGTATTTATTTATTTATTTAGATGCCTTTTGACATTGCACTTCTACAAAACATTAAGGCATTTTCAACAATTAACCCCAATCATTCTGTTTGTCTGCATACAGGGTCGGTTTTGGTCAGATCTACAAAACATTTTAGAAATCTATAAAATTGATAGGACATTAAAGTGACATGTTTCCAACGTGTCTTTTTATTACTATGCTGTGTAAACCGTGGCCATGCCCACTGTGTTCAGCAAATCTGCCTTGATGATGATGTTTTTTCAAAAAGCATTTTGGATTTAGAATAATAACCACAATCTGCTACAAGACAAATGTTGATGAAAGGAGGATGCCAGCAACAGAAAATGTAACAAAGCTGGAATTTTTAACAGCAAAGCTGTGTTCAGCAGTGTTATTCACACGTCAAAATGCAATATTTTCAGATAGCTCTGCCTTCTGATATGCAATATGGGCCTGATCCAAAGCCCATTTAAGTCAGTGGACTGATTCCCAATGACTTTAATGGGCTTTGGATTTCACCCTAATTGCACTGATGTTCCCTTTACTAAAGCTCGTAGTTACAGTGAAGCTCAATAATGCTCTGTTTGTTTTTTCCTCTGTTCCAGGTGTTAATATTTTCTCTCTCTCCATCTCAGTGAAGCCGCAGTTATTAGGGAGGAGAGGAAAAAGACCAAATCTTTGACCAACTACGGTAAACTGCTGCACGTAGATCTCTAATGCTCAGTGCTGAGTCACAGTGAGCAAGATGATGATCATCATGTAAAGGCAGCTAATAAAAATAAAAGCGCAGTGGCATTTCAAGCCTGATTTGGCAATAAATGTCTCCATGCATGAATGGCCCACTCTAGTGAGAGAATAAAAAATACCTATGAAATAGGAAAGTATGGAATATCAAATGGGGGCAGAGTTCAGTGGGAGGAGAGGTCTTAAGAGAATCAGTGAAGGAATTTCTCTTTTGCTGTAAAAACTAAAAGAAAACAGTGCTCAGTTCACAAGGGCATTGGCAGTTTCTAGGACTGTTCTTTAAAAAGTATCAACAACAACAAACCTGCCCAGGTATGTCTTTGAGGAGGCCTTCCAACTGAGAAAAGAGCACTTCACCTCTCTGGCAGGCAGCTCCCATGGGGATATGACTATCTATCCATTTTCTATAAGCAAAAGTTAGATAGAATATCTTGTGCTTTTTATCACAATTCAAAGGAGGATTTCTGGCAAAATACCAACTTTTACATCACTAAATTCTCACCTCATCTGTTGAACAAAAATCAGCTTCCCACTAATCTGTGGCTGCCTTGGCATTTTTAGAAAGATGGGATACTCCTGTGACAGCTACTTGCTAACTAAGTGTATTGACAGAAGCTGTCTATAAATTAATTAGCTGCTTAAGCAAATTAAACAGATGGAAAATGGGGATTCGGCTATGAGAGAGGAATGGATGGACAGTTGGACACACACACATGACAACATATCCTTTTTCTCTGCAGTATTTCTCTGAATTTGTCTCCTTTTTTAAACAGAGAAAAGAGAGGATCCCAGTTTTTGTTCATTTGACAAACAGCATGGTCCCGGGCTTCAGCTGAAGTAAACAGAGCCCAGTGAAAGTCACTGGTCCTGTACTGTAGCATTAATTGTAGATTCTGAACCTAACTGATTACAATGTAAATTTCATAGTAAATGTAAAAATGCAGAAAAAGTATAAGACTAGGAAAGCTGAAAAATGAAAAACTTTTCCTTTATTTTTTTCTTTTGAGTAAGAAAAAATTACTTTTCTTTTACCCTCAGCAAAATATTCTGCTCTCCCTTCCAGGTTATTTAATCCATGCTTTATTTTAATTAGTTTCAAATGAAAAATGAACTTCAAAATAAAAATCCAGAGAGGTTTATTTAGAAAATGTCACAGTGAAAGCTTTTGGCATTTCCAAAATGAAACATTTCAGTTTCAAAAGATGTCAAAATTAAATGTGTCATTATTTGGCTAAAACTATTTGAATAATTCAGCCTGAATTTCCTAACAGGTTCTCTCCTCCTACTCAGGGAGGTTTTTGTTTTGTTTTGTTTTGTTTTGTTTGTTGTTTTTTTTTTTAGCAAATTTATTATACTTCTTTTCAACTCCAGATTTGATTCCATGTGTGTGACATTTAGCATGGAAAATATTATTTTACTTAACAAGGTAAAACACACTATCAAGAGTTAGTAAGCTAACTCTTTCTGAAGAGTTTTCTGAAAAAGACAATAGGTGAGATAGGCTAAATGAATGTTTTGATTATCAAAGTATGAACAGAAACTTTTTTTTTAGTGCAATTTGCTGAAAAATCCCTTGGAGTTAAAATGTTTCATGAAGATTCACATCTTCAGAATATTCACAGGGAAAATGTTAGCAGTGAAATCCCAGTAGTTGAGGATCTCTCTGTGTGACTGTATGAACCACTAGTATTGTTTCATTATGAGTGTTGTTGTGGAAGAAGATGCAAAATCTAATGTTAAGTCCTCACTATTATCTTGTGAGTTCCACTTACCTGTTTTAGCTGTATGCAAATATCTGTATTTTAACTGACGGGGTGTTGGTTTTTTTTGGTTCAGTTTACAAATTGTGTAAGAGGCCAGGTTGGATGGGACTTTGAACAACCTGGTCTAGAGGAAGATGCCTCTCACCATGACAACAAGGCTGGAACTAGATGGTCTTTAAGGTCCTTTCCAGTCCAAACCATTCTATGTTTTTATATGATATTACATTGATTATTTCATAGAAACTATTTTCAGGTAACAGGTTAACACAATTGTTCTTGTAAACCAAACAAAATGCTTCATTATCAGTAGCATTGTGCAAGACTATGAAAAATGGTATCTGAAAATCTGGTTAGTTTTTTAGCACTGTAGAATAGCTGGGTGAACTATACACATCTCAGTGAAATGTTCTTCAGGCTGTAAAAATCCCACATACAACTAGCCTTACCCTCTTAAGTTCATATTATTTCCTACCTAAAGGATGTATGCCACACCATTTATAGCCCTAATCCTTCAAATGTTAAGACAAGCATGCAACACATTCATTTTAGCTGTCTGTTTGTTATACAATACAGGATAGGAATTTAACTGTGAGCCTAAATAAAGGATTCAAGAAAAACCTACAGTACAGTTTTTGTTGCAAATGTAATAATTTTCAAATGTTTCCATTAAATAAAATTAAATTAAATTAAAATAAAAATAAAATAAAATAAATGCTTTTAATATATATATATATTTTTAATTACTGAAATATTTATTTACAGTCCTATGTCTAAATATTCACCGCTTCCATTGTCTATCACTTTGCCTATGCTATATCATCAGTCTCTTCTCTAAGAGTCACTAGCCTTCCCTTCCATGATCTGCAGCTCTTCATTGTCACTTGGACACAAATAACATGCACTGGTGGTGTCTCTTACATGGTTTGTTAAGGCTCCTGGATGGATAAGTATATCTCATTTGCTTTATGCTTGGCCTGGCAGCTTTTTTTAAATGCTATTATACCAGTGGAATCTGTAACGAAAAATCAAAGGCTTTGAAGACTAGAGATAACATATCTTAAAATTTCTATGTGATTTTAAAAGCACAAAAATGTTTAGTTTAGTTAACATTAATAAGTTATATTCCCAGTATCAGTGAAATGAATAAAGGTCTCATGCTGAATCATATCCTTTTAGTATGTTTCTTCGCTTGATCTTGGTCATAGATATATTATTTTCTTCTGAAGTCTAAGTATAATTTATTAGTCAGGTTGAATGGTCAGAAAGAAAGTTGTTCATTGACCTGAAGAAATGTATGGTGTCTCCATGATGATGAAGAACATAAAAGAGCCTCCTTCCTGGGAAATATTACAGTTGATAGAGAGTGTTTGAAGGAGAACCTGTCAAAGAGACTGACAGCAACATGAACAAAAGGAGGAAGGGAAATAGAAGATGAGAGTCTGAATTTGTTCTCTTTGAGATTTCACGTTTAGGAATTTTAACAAAGAAAGGGTCATTATCTGGGCAGCATAACTTCCTGAACCCAGCTTTTATCTCCTCTTGTCCTTTTATGTAATTGAAAAAAAGGGTCTTTCACACAGAAGAACGCTAGAAGAACTACAGGAAATGCGATGGACACGGGAAAATCCTTCCAGTGTATAGCTTTTCAGTGCTTCTTCTCAGGGGGCAGGATGTGGCAACCTCTTCCTTGCACCCTGGGTTCACTGCTGTTTGGAGGCCGGCTGTCTCCCTCTGAAGTCAGGAACTGTTTGTTGTTCTCTTTAAATGTTCCTCTCTCATTTTTTGCTAGTTGCTACGCTTCTCAAGAACTGTGCTAAGTCTTTCCAGAAGCTCTTTGATCCTAGTCTATTCCTTTACTAATCCAGCTCTACTTAATCAAAGAGAAATTCCACTCTTCATTCATAATCCAATTATAGTATTATACATTAAGCCAAATATTTGCTATACTGTATAGAGTACACACACACACACGTATATATATCACCATGAATGGGGTTATTAGATTGTACATCCCACTAATGCAAGCTCTGAAAGGCAAATAAGCTTGGGAGTTACTTAATATTCTGCTGGCATTTTATTCATTTTTTCTCTTCCTGGCCTCATTCTTAACCCTCCCCACCTTTCTTAACCTAGCCTAACTCTTCTCACCTCTTGCCTGGCTTGAGCCTAGAGAATCTCTTCCAGCTTAGTACAAAGGAAACTCAACTCACATCACAGTGATGAAACCCAGTGGGCAGGAACTGTCCTGCAGTGGGGAATTTGCCCTTTAAAATAAAGAAAAAAAAATAAGTGAAAGAGTTATGAAATTAACAACAGGTCTGCAAAAACAACTTCAGAACAGGAATGAAAGAACTACATAATTGACTCAGATTTTATCTAATTTTAGAACCAACTTTTACAGTCCTTGTGATCAGCTGTGGGCCAGTTCTCTTAATTCTGTCACCCTGATATGCATCTGTATAAGAAACGTTATTTTCTTGTGACAGTTAGGATTGCTCCATTTTTATAGAACAAAGTAAGCAATCATAAAAATGCATGATGCATAACAACAAACTTTAATGCAAAAATAATATTATAAATGTGATGAGCTGCTCAGCTCCACACAGAAAATAAAAATTAAAAAAAAAAAAAAAAACAGGCAAAACAAAAGTAGCAAAACCAGAGGATATAGGAATTATTTTTTACCAGAACAAGAGCAGGATGAAGGGTCTCCTGTAAGTACAGCTCCAGTAGGTTGCTTGGTTTAGCAAAACAGCTGTTCATACTCAGAATGGTCTATATAGACAGTAAGTTACAAGGTAAAAGAGACAATGAAGGGATGTATGCATAAATGCATCCGTGTATTTTTGTAGTTTGCTGGGCTTGAAGACTGTAAAGCCCAAGAAAACAAGACACAAAAGAAGAGCTGTTTCCTTTGCAAGTTTCCTTTGCAAATATTTAATAACTGTGTAGTAAATATTTACTAAAGAAAATAACAAGGAGAATTCTCATCTGCAGTTTGCTGTGTCAAATTTAGAGACTACTCAACCATTGAAGTATGAAACAAGGGGATTTCAGCCTTGATTTAAATGCAAATCTCAACCCAATCTTAATTCAGGAAACATTAGCAACACACCTTTAAAAAATAAACCATGCAGTGTATTTACAGGGCTTAGCTTTCCTACCGTTCTTCCTCCTGGAATGTGCCAGTCACCAGGAAGGAGAGCTTTCTATTTGATAAGGTGCTGGATAAGAGATGCTACTGGCCAAACCCCAGTATTACCATTTATTTCTAATAAATTCTTCTGTTTCCTCTGGTAGATATATTTTAACTGCTATGTATGTTTGAAAGCATAATTCATGCTGGCAAGTATATAGCAGTTGTATCTATTCTAGAACTTTAGAATTGCCAATATTTATGCAAAAAGTAATTCAGTTTTTGGTGTGAAATGCAAGCTGTATTTTCTTCAACACATAACAGTTTAAAAATGCTCAGGACAGTCAGATGCTTAACTCTTTCTTTTGTCTGAGTTTTTTTGCTACAGATTGCTTTAGGGCAGTATTTCATTGGTTAGTTGAATGTTTAAATTCAGCTCCACAGTGTTGAGGGATCCAGGCATTTTAAGTTCTACTTCAGGTAAACAAGACATGTGAGCATTCCTCTGACTTTCAGCACTGCACTTACAGATCTTTTTTTCTCATCTTAGCTGATCAATGAAGTGCAAGTTCTTCTGATTGATTGCAAGTTTCTGTTTATACAATGGTGCATTATACCATTTCTTAGGGTCTTGACTATTGCTATAGGTCAGTCCAGGTGTAAAGCTAACCAGCACAAATTGAAGACTTTAAATGTAGATTTTTCAGTTTAATGCCCAATCAATTTCATATGACAGTCTAATGGACTCTGCTACAGTTTTTAGGGGATAGAGGAACAGTTCAAGAACTGCTCATGAAAAAAAAAAAATAATCATAATAATGTTATGAGAGAAAGGAAGAGACTTAATCAGCCAGCCAAATATTCCAGACCTGATCTGATGTAAGTGAATGCTTGAAGGTCTCCCATGAAAATACCTTTGGGTCTTAATTCTGTCTTATATGGAGCTAAATATAGTACCAAAGGGGGATGGTCCCAGGCAAGACAGGTGTAAGCACTTAACATCATGCTCAGTTTAATTCCTGGGATTCAGCTCCTTTGAGTGCAAAAGTAATGTGAAACGCTGATGTGAGGTAATTCAGTTTCCCAGGCTACTGGGTTGAGGTTTGAATCTCAGTTAAGTTATTATAAGAGATACCACTACTGATATTTATCTCTCCATTATATATATATATATATATTTATATATATATATATGCACACGTATAAGGGAAGAAGAATTAAAGGGGTTTGTCATTATTTCAGTAGTACTGAGAAAAGCCATTAGTTGAGTTAAATAGAAACTTAAGGTGAACTTCTGTGTTCCTGCACTGGAATGTAGATTTCAGCTTCTTTTGTAGTCAGATTCATTATCTGAGCATATTTATTCATTTTTAATCAGAGTGTTTCATTTTAAAATAGCTTTATACTTTCCCTCCATGCCAACACTTTATACTTTATTTAAAAGTGAATGATAGAAGTGAATATCTGATTATGGAAACCCACTGCAAAACACTGCCTGCCTACTCATTGTAAAAACAATTCAAATATTCAAACATGATTTTTAATAAAAGTTTGAGATCAAAGGACAAAGTGGCTATGTTCTTTGCAAAACAGCAAAGAATCCTTGTTTTTATGTATTTGAATAGGGCAAGTGGCACTAGGAAATTATGTTACAGTAATACAACAAGGAAAATAAGCAATAAAATACAGCTTGTTTGAACTTGCTGCTACAGTGAATGGTAGGTTTTGGTTTAAGAGCTCTGTCCTTGTCACTGTACTGTGATTAAAGACAAAAATTGCTTGGCACCTGCTCATAACTTATGACCTTTTCTTTTCAAATAAAGATCCTGTTTCTGAGATCCCAACCTTAGTTCCTGCAAGGAACCATCATACATCTGTCTTAGTTAACTCATATACAAGCTGCTGTGTACAGGAGGCTGCCTATCTAGCAAGGTTTCCAGGTACTAATGAGATAACAGCTGCTGGGTTCTTACTGGCTCCTCAATACATTCAAGGTTTGAATTTTGATCTGTAGAATTCCAGAGAGTTTTGAGTATTACTAACTATAGCTGTTAGGCTCCCTTCTCCATCACAGCCACCACCCTGATCAGTGGCAGTTCACCATCTGAATCCACAAAAGTCTAGGGAGAGAAGTCTGTGAGTGGGACAAAGCTTAAGAAAACTAACTAGAAGATGAAAACACCCCTGGGTCGGAAATAGCCTGAAAGGTTGATCTTGACTTCTAGGGAAAGAACAGAAGATAGGATGGATTGTGTTTGCAGAGATATCAGCTTATTATGGGCTAGATTCATAATATGGAAGGAAATCATGTTCATTTTCTTGTAGGGAGAGCTCTGATGGGCAACTAAAGTAAAAGGCTACTTAATTATTTCTTATTGTCACTCTTGCCAACACTGAAGACTTTTTATGCTTTGGAGAGAGAACAGATCCAAATAATTACAGTAAATTACTGCTCTTTGGGGTTTGAGGAGGAACGGGTGAAAGGAATGTCAGGGTTTCATGTCATTTCAATAGCTGGAAATATTAATGCATAACACGTATAAAAAATTCACCCACATATGCAAGATAAAAATGTGCTACTAAAACAATGGGCTATAAAAATAAATAAATAAATACATAGAAATCAGTAAACTTACATTTGATAAAAATGAACTAAAGCCAGAAAAAATCTCACTTGATTCAAAGCCAAACACTTCTTTTCTTTGGATTTGGTTCCTAAATGAAGACAAAAATAAAACAGATGCTAGAAATGTCAATTAAACACATTTTTCAATCTGTTTTTGATAATCTCTAGCTCTTTATAAACAGGCAGTCTTCTGCTGTTCAAATCACTACTACTTATTTTTATATTTTTAGGCAAAGAATTATGTTGTTTCTATAGAGCATGACTTGGTGTATATATGGTTAGCATATTCCTATAAGCCTGTTTTGCATGCCATTTTCCAGCATTTAATAATTTGTTCAAAAGAACATCACAGTTATATTTTGCAAACATTACTACGATGGCTCATGCAAATTACTGCTACCTCTGCTGATCACCTACTTGCTTCTGTTTTATACATACAAATTATGGAGGCTGGCTCCATAATATCTGCTATGCAGACTTATTGTAAGATGTGAACCTGAGGAAATAATACCTAGGAGATTTCAAAAATGTCATTTACTTTTCAGTGTTTGTTCTGTGTATTTCTTGTCTTCTTGGGCTAAGCAGTTTTGCCTGGGAAGTCTGGTTTGTGTTCACTTCTCTGTTACACCTTTCTTCTGAGAAAGTTTTCCCACAGTTTTCTCAAGAATTTATACATCAAAACCTAAGAAAATATATACAATTTGCTCTTTTGTTTTGAAAAATGGCTATTCAGGAACTGTATTTGATCTTTTCACTTGGCTCTTCCTTTAGTTAAAAGAAAAATTATTTCTTTAGTAAAATGGCTTGAAATGTTTGACACTTGACATGTTTATGGTTTGACATATAGCCGTGTAAATATATAGCTGATTTCAGCACTTACCTGCCATGCAACAGGGACTGTTCATGGTCTGGGGTGCTAACTGGAGAGGAGGAGAGACTGCACCTCTCTCTTTCCACCTCTTCTGTTGAGGAAACTGGATTGTGGAGCCCCATAGTGATACACTCCAATATCTCATAGCTCTGGGGAAAATTGGCCTAGACCCTCCAGCTATTATTTGCAACTTAACTATTCACAGCTGGAATAGCTATGGGTTTATTATTTGTAAAACATCCATGAATTTCACTGCAGACCTTTCTAGCAATATTGAAGCATCTATGAATCAAACTGTTCCCCAGCTGTTCATTCACTACCTGCCATCTCCTCTAGCATCGCATCCCTATTAATGCTGATAGTTACACCGTGCTCCTGGTGTGCTCCTGCCACACCACTCCTCTCTTACAGACCTTAATTCCCAACAAGGAGATGAGTATTATTTCTTCAATAAAAACTTGGAATTCCTGCCAATGTTTCACTGGCAAGCATCCATGTTTAAATGTCAACCATATTTTTTTTTGTCTTCGCAAAGCAGTCAGAAACACTCAAGGTGATTTCCTACCTTTAATAAAATAAATAATGATAATAAAAAAGGGGATATTTGCATTAGGAAGGGCAAAAATGATTTAGAGGCTGTGGAAAATATAATGAATATCCAAATGTATTGTTCTGGAGCTTATCTTCAAAAGAAAAGAGCAAATCAACTCAGAAGTCCTTAATAAAAGACCTTATCAGACTTATTGCTTTTCTAGATTGGTGAAAACTGTTCAAACACTTGCTTCCTAGTTGGTTCTTTGTTGGATGAGGGCAATGGAAAAAGAGACCAAAGACTAATTCTCTCCACTGTGTCCTCACATGTGGAGAGAATTCCTTGGCTTTTTTTTTTCTTTTTTCTTTTTTTTTTTTTTTCTCAAGTATACATAGTGTTATTTCCAACTAGCAATACATGATATCCAAAGATCATGATGCTCAGGTAGGAATTCAGAGTCTCAGGAGCTTTTCTAGATTTCACCTAAAGCTAAATCTTGTTGTAAAATGTCCATGATTATTGTATGCTTCATCCTGAAAGGCACAGGCAAGTTCTCGGTCTTATTTTAGAAAGCTTAATAAAAAATAATTAGTCTGTGCTGTTGATCAGGGAAATATATGGCCTTCCTCTATGTGACAGAGAAGTTCCATTGCCTCTGTCCATTGGAGCAGAAACTTGCAATTTGATGAGTACTGCTGTGCCTGAAATGTAATGGGGTCTTATTGACTTTAATGGAAGTTTTGCATTCAGCCACAATGGAGTCATCATTTTCTTTATTCTCAAGAGATCTGCAGATTTCTTTAAGAAAAGAATTCAGACCCTTTATTTTAATTCATGATTTTAAGCTACCTTAAACTTCTGAGGTAGCAGTGAAAGTGTAAAAGCAATTAGTGAATTGAAAGAAGGTGGAATTGCTTTTTCCTATATGTATATATTTTAATCCTGTTTTCTGTCAAAGTAATTTTCTCATGGGAGGTAGCAGCATCCTCTTGCTATTCATCTATATATCTGGGTGGGCAGAAAAAGCTGAGATGACACATACATCTTGTCTGATACATCTTTCAAAGAGAGCCATCAAACAATAGTGACATGCACCCTCTGGCAGCTGTAGTTGCCTAGAATTCTAAAGTGGAATTAGACTGGTACATACACATATATTTTACAGAAGCTTAGCTGGGAATGATATTTTAGTTCTGTCTTATGGAGAAACCATGCCACTGATATAAGGAGTTAAAATTTTAAGATGAGTGATTTTTTTCTTTTTTGTATGGGACTACATCTGTATCCATACTATCATTACCACTACTACTACGGTTTTTACTAATACTTACTCTGGAGGTATAAGTTCACACAAATACTATGCCAACCAGTGAGCTTCAAGTTGTCATTAAGGGTACTCAATACATGTGGTCTTCACAGATCACCCTAAAATGTATTGGCTTTTTACTTCTTAAGATATGCCCCCAATTATTTTTATTATAAATATTTGATAACTTCAGGAAGCATTGTTACTTTAGGAAAAACAATATCCTCTGTGTTGCTTTTCTGGAACTCAATTCTCTCCACTTAGATCATCAAATGGATAAGTGGACCTTTAGTTAGTTTGAAGTAGTCATTTATTTCCTCTTCTATTCTTCGTGTTCCGATCTTCCACAACTAATGTTGGCATAGTATTGGTTTAGCTTAAGTTCTCCAAGAAAATTTTATATCATTTTTTGTATCAGAGGCAATACCTGTGAATTCTACTCACTTCACTTTTACTTCAGATTTTTAGTAAGTTAAATTTTATAGGCGTATGAAAAAAAAAAAAAAAAATGGAATTAATTTGCTTTTTCCCCTCTGTAGCATTTCTGCTACACTGATATAATTGAAGATATGCTCTAAACAAGAGAAAATCTATGTATATATTTATACTTTTTCAGTCTCATTGTTTTTTGAAGGTACTTGACTTAAAAAAAAAAAAAAAAAAAAAAAAAGGAACAGAATAGCTAATTACATGGTAGCCACAATTTCTGCCATTAGCAAAGAATATTCATGCAGGTTTCATCCATGGCTGCCTGGCATCTCAGCTCTGATTCTGCACCCCATCCACAACCTGCTGTTGGAAAAGCTCTGATTGCTGCAGCCATCCATACATGCCCCAAAAACCCTTTCTGTGCTCAACTAACAAGTATTAATGGCTATGCTAAGCTGAGTGTCTGCAGTTCTTAAGATAGTATCTTGGAAAAGTTTTTCATTTTTCTCAATGAATTAGTGAGCATTTCTGTTCACTCCCTTTTGAAGCTGAAAATTAAGAGGAGTATCATACTGCAGGTATTATTAGACAAAAACAATGGATATTAAGCCATTATTTGTTCATTAGCAAGCTTTCCCCAGGTAGGCTTTATCATTTCAAGACATTTTTTTTTGTGTTGTTCTTCTTTTTTTGTCTAATCACCTCTAAAATTATGAACACTCCAAGAATAAAGCATCCTGAATAGCAAAGCAGCTTGAAATATTCATAACTAAGAATGCAACTGGTAATGCTCATAAACAAAGTTGTTTGGAGACCCCTTTATTAATTTTTAATTTATTTTCAGTCAATTCCTTATTACTTCCAAATTCCTGTAGGGGATTCTGTTAATTAGTCATGTGTAAAATATTCATTAAAAACAGTTTCCTATTTTCTTCTTTTATTGCAAATTTACATTTCTAATCTTATAACCAAAATAAACGCCACTGGGTAGAGAGACCACATTAATTTTGATCAACCCCTTGAAATAGAAACCCAGAGAACAAAAGATATGGTAATAAAATTATAGTTACATTGTGATACCAACTAGCTAGAAATAGGTATGCATATTTCAAACCATTGTCTACTTCAGATATAAATATCAGAAATTTTTGTTTGTTTTATGAATTATTTTCAAGGGAAGAAGAAAAAAGAAAGAAAGAAAATTACAGTCTTCCATTGACACTTTCCATGCACATTTACCCTTCTGAATTTCATAGGTCTAGGTACAGAAAAAAATATACTACTTTCAAAAGTTGGCCCAAAATTGGAGGCAAAAAAAAATCTTTCCAAACAAATTGCAGTTAAGTTTTTCTCCATTCTCACTTTTATCTAATGATTAGAGGAAATGTGCTCTTGTGATTTAGTAGGATGACTGGGTCTCAGCCGTCTAATTCAATTTTACTTCTGATATATAGTCACTTCCTGGCAACTCACTTAATCCCTCTGGACCTCAGTTCTCTCCGTGCAAACCCTGACTCATATTTCTGGCCTTGTGAATTCATTGGACTTACACTCAACTTTAAATACGTGATGAGGCCAATGGAAAGGAGTGATCACTATTAGTAGAAGGAGTTGAATATGTGCACAAGTGCTTTTGGGGTCAAAATCTTTGGATTATCTGTCCTCAAAGGTAGGAGAAGGAGATGTTTCTGTCTTTCAGCTGTATCATAAAATGTGGAACATTACCATATTTTGGAACTTATTAACCATGACATAATGTATTCTCTTGTAACATCATGTTTATAATGCTACTCCATTTTTTACAGTGTATTATACTATAGGTCCCTTCTGTGTAGGTATGGATAAGCTAATGTTTCTTCCTCTTCTCAGCTGTCATGGTATTTGTGAGCAAAAGCATAGAGGAAATGTTCAGACAGATGTGTCAATAAAACTTCCATGAGCAAATCAGAAGCCAAGCCTGTAGCCTGGCAAAGATCTCCATAAAATCAGGGGCTATTCTTTTCTCTCAATGGGGTACATCTCCTACTGAAGTCAGGCATATGGTTAATTTTCTAAAATAAAGCCAACTTGGTTTCTTTCTCTTTTGTTGTCAGGATGGCAGATACTCCAAAATAAAATGTTGTTATTCCTTTTCATTCTCCTGGAGAAAAGACACTAAAGAGAACAGGGAGAAATACTCTGGAAATGGTGCCTACTGTTGAGCAGCAACCTCTGAGAATATAAGTCATGGCAAAATATTGGCCAAAGCCACACTGTTTACCCTTTAATCTCTTTTTACATTAAATACAGAGAGGTTGTTGTGGTTTCCTGCCATGCAGAGGAGACTGGAAGAAAAGTAAAACCATATCCTCTTAGAGGGATAGGAATATAAAATTCTGTATATACAAAGAAAAAAATCAAGGCAACATAAAACAAAAATTAGTATTCTAGTTCCAGCAAATCTGCACTGGAGCTGGAATGATTGAGATATGTATGACCATATCAAGGCACATCAGCACGATTTTGCTCCTGACAGCATTTCTGGTTTTGAAAGGTTCTTCCCCCACCAAACTGATCCAATTGTAAGGCAGCAGGGCCAGTTATGAATATTCATATAATAATCGGTGACTCCTGTGAGCTGCTATCTGCTCCTCTGGGGGTACCCGGCACACCAGAACAGTGACCAGTATGGGAAAGGATGAGACCAACAGGCCAGAAAACTGTTCTTTACCTAGGGAGAAGTACCTGGAATCCACAGAAGCAGAGACAACAGCAGGGAATTGCAAAAGGCAATGTTGAACCTTCCCCCTATACAAGTGTAAATTAATAAATTGATTCTCCAAGAAATTATACATTTTGGTCATTGTGAAATCCTAGCCTGGGCATTGCAATGGAGGATAAATGATATAGCTATGTGGAATGGTGTTGTTGGCAGGCACAGTAGAGCTTTTGTAGAGCGGCTGTGGAGAAGGAAGGCTTGATTCCATCTAGACTAGGGAAATCTACATTTTATGTTAAATTTGTGTTTCATGAAATTCTTCTCCTCTTGTGATGTCATTTACAAAAATTCCACTTGGACAAAATTCGTAGTCTGTGGTATTCTAAATATAATTGAGGCAATTCAGAACTGCTTTGAAGCTTCTCCCTTGATCAGGAATGCTGCTGATCTGATTCTCCCACTCCATATCACAAGCAGTCTGTCACACTCTGGAAAGTGTTTAGAAACTGCAGCTGCTCCTGCTTGGTAACATTTTGTACTGAGCTCACACAGGTATGAATTGTTATGCTATAAACATAAGATATGTCCCCATGTATTCTTCCCAGGAGAAAACTGACTTTTCAATGGCCTTTTTATGTGTAATCTTCCCCTGCTTTATCCACTGCTTTTCCCTCCATCACTATCTTTGCAATTATTTTCTAAATAACACTTTAAAATGGATTTGTAAATTGTTACTCACCACCCTTTTCTTCCATTCCTTGACATAAGAGCTTATAACGGCTGCTCAGTTCAGATCCAGAGTTCTCCTCAGAAGCATTTAATGTATATAACATCAACTCTAAGGAAATAATTACTTATTGCTCTTCCAATTCCAATGGCAGATTTGATCAAGGCCAAATTAATCACTGCCTTAAAATCATTAGAGATTATGTGTTACAGTGCTGGCTGAGCTGAACCATGACTCAACCTGATAATACTCTATCTGAAAACTAATCACCATCCAGCATATCATCATCTGGAGCCAGGAATTCATCTCCATTATCTCAGTGGCTTTCCTGATTGCAACTAGATCAAAACATCTTGCTGAAGTCCAGATTAATTTTACTTCATCCTTTTTTCCCCAATTTAGTATGTGGAAAAAGTCAATTGGTAATGTTAGCCTGAACTCAGCAAAATCAAGCCAGCTCCAGTGAGATGTTTTCCACTCCATCAGTTCTCATAAATTAATTCTTCTGTGATCCTTTCGAGTTCTTCACCTTGAACAAATACCAGGTTAAAAGTTTATGTGTCCAGGTCACTCGTCCTTTCCTCATTGTTTGAACTGGAGCACTACATTTTTTTCAACATTTGGGCAGTGGATCTTTGTCCGTAAAATCTGCTAGATGCTCCTGCTAATATCTCTGCTAGATCCTTTTCACAAGGATCACATCCCTTCTGATCCTGAAGTCTTTTGCTAACTTTCTTTAAGTATACATGTACATTATCTTTACTGAAGACAAGTTTTACATTTTCACTTTGTCGTTTTGGATTTTGTTCCCAGTACATCTCTGCCGATGATTCTTTCCTGATTCTTTCAACATGAGGGGATGAATTTACACAGGAATTTTGCCATGTCTAATTTCTTGGTGATTATTTCCCCTTTCTGTTATTCAGAAATCTTACTTAGTCTTTTGTTTTGCTTCTCCCCTAGATATTTTTGAAGATTCTCTTATCTTTATTTATTTATTTATTTATTTTACTTCTTTACTACTACAACACACAGGAGCTCATTATATTTTAAAAAATCTCATTTTCTTCCCTCAGTTCTTTACTGCTAGCATATATTTCAGGTGTTAGGGATATTTTTAATCACACTCTCTCTTTCTTTAAATGTCTTCTGCAAATCTCTTCTGTACTTAATACACTTCTGTTCTGAAGAAGAATTTTATTGTTTTAGTTTAAATTCTTCAAATACAAAACCCACAATATTAAAATGTTAAAATTAAAAGTGTTTGTGACTTCACATTAGAGCAAAAGATTTAACAGGGGCCTTCCACCGTTTTCAAGGAAATAACTTAAAAACAGCCCATGAAATATATTATTCCTAAAACAAACTTACAAAGTATATCCATTCTGAGGCATTGTGTATGTATTGGTACAGGAACTGAGATAATTTCCAATTAAGTTTATATTTTGACTCTTTTGTATCATTGATCTAGTAGGCCTGTACAGGGACAATCCAGTAGGGATGAGTGTAGGAATGGCTACTTTCATTGTCTGATTGTGGGGTTTTTTTGGTGAATATTTTCCTTTTTTAATGCTTTCTACATAATTCCTTTTACCTACCTCCTTATTCATTATTGATTTATAGAAATACTAGGAGGATAATTGTGCTAGGAATTGCATGCAAAATGCATAGGGTTTTTGCTGTGTGTTTTTGTTTTTGTTTGTTTTGGTTTTGTTTTGTTGTTGTTTTCCAAGGGATACTCTGAATATGCTCTAGGCTATAATTGTTTTGGAAGATTTCACTGAATTAGAGTACTTAGATTCAAAATGACACAGTATCATGCCTTCTAGGACTCCCAAGATGTATATTTACATCCTGCATTGACAAAGGCTTCCTATGTAATTGTAGCCACTCCCCTTACCTCTCTGTTCTTCAGGTTTCCAGCTAACTCTACCATGACAGAAATACTCCCCATCTTCCTTCTTTCTGGGGAGATTATAACATGCTATGTATTTCACTTGATTTTTCCCCAAAATGGCCACCTTGACGTCAGTGGGATAATTTCAGTGCATGAAAACTTTATCAAAGGCTTTTTTTTTTTCCTAACAATAGAACTCATCGGCTGTTTAAGATAAATATGAAGCTTTAAACAAAATAATTTTAATGCTATTTGAGTTGTGTTGTCTTCAAGAAGATGTCAAGCATGTTTTAACCAGTATGTCATAATCACAAAGCTGGAATTAAATGAAATTACGCTCTGAAAAGAAAACAATTTGATAATTTTCTTCTACTCTGTACCAAGGACATAAAATTTGAACTTTTCCCCTGTAAGCTTGATCCCTTTCATTTAGCCCCTAAGATCACTTCACAGTTGTTTTCTTTCAAAAGTATATTTCCCTGTTATGAGAAGACAAGCTATTTTTATCTGAAGTGCTTAATATACCACAATGCTAAAACTTTCACAAAAGAGTCAATCTTCAGTCTTAAAGGTTATTTCACTTTGTTGTATTATATACCACAATTTCTGCTGCATTTGATTCATCTGAGCTGTGGAGCAGGTAGTATTATATATAGTTTATACTGCACCAATATTTAATGTTTCACACATTAGCATTTAAAAGTTGCCTTCACATCCCCTATATTGTTTTTTGTGGATCCCAACATACAGTACCATCAAGTGGCTTTGCCTTACCCTCTTGATGAAAAGATGACATAGGAATCCCAGTGGGAGCAAAGACAACCACAGATTTAAAAAAAAAAAAAAAAAAAAAAAAGGCATCTAGTTGACCACTTTTCTTAAGCCTCATTGTAAGCTTTTTTTTCTTCTTTTTAAGATGGCATGCACAGTATAACTGCCTGAGGGCATGCTTATTATAGACTGTATTTTGAAGCTGATTAAAAATAAATTCTCCATGCCTGTCTGAAACTTATTCCGCAGAGAATCTTGTTTTATATCAGACGAGTAAAAGGATCTGTTGCTTAGTTAACTAGGTTCACCTTTTACCTCAGCACACATTTAAAAACTCATATCAGATTTCCATTACACTTCATTTATTATCCAGTCTTTCTGCTTTCATCAGAGAAAGCATTATAATGACTGTGACTTTGAAAAGTTTTATAACTAGTGTATGTGTGTGTGTATATATACATACATTTATACATTATTATATTTTATTTATACTCCATATAAAAATTAGGCTATCAAGTCTGACAGAAAGATCTCTGTACCATAATAAACAGACTTGTCTTCACAATCACTTTGCAGCACACAGGACTTGGCAAACTGTCAGACAGCAGAATGAAGAGGTAAAGCGCAGAATCTGCAAATTCTGGCCCTGCACGTGGGAATAGGTTTTGGGCTTTCCAAGAACTTGCAGAGAAAATGAAACTTGGCAGGATCTGTGCGGAAATTCATTTCATCTGTTTTCATTTTACACTGTCTGTCATCTAGTTTTTGATCACTAAATGAAAAAGAAAAATGAAATTCTGCCATATGCATTCTATAAATTTCAATTTAGCTATCAGGTGTCACACCTGCCACAACTTTGCTTTTTGCTGTGTTTCAGACAACAGACGTAATCATTTGTCTGTGTTGCTGATGTTGGTTTGGGAAAGTTTATTTATGGTAGCATTTGCAGTAATCTGCTAGTTTCCAACCATCACTGTATAAACCTATCACTTGAAATATAGGCAGTTATGTCAGCTTGTATAGGAAACATATTGTATAATGTTAATTAAATTGCAATATTTATACCCTCTGCTCCTCTGCTGAAATGCTCTGAGCCCTGAAACTGACTGCTCTGACATTTTGAACAAAGTCACACAATGCAAGCTTCAGGATGAGTTTCCCTAAGCAGGGAGGCACAGTTCATATGTCACATTTCTGTCTTGTTCATCCCCTCCAGGAGCACACTGCCCTGCCAGAAAGGGTGCAGCCAGCTCTGCTGCTGCTGCCTTCCCATGGGATTCACACCCACCCACCTTCCCGGCCATAGAGTGTTCCTCTAGGTGAGGTCAGGGATGGGCTGCATGGCTACTTGGTAATTTCATCTTGCTATGTTTGCTTTGGCCATGAAACTCTGGCTAGGATCAGACATTTCCTATGAAGGTTTCCCAAGAAGGCTTTGAGTTTTAGTCCCCCAGGCATCACCAGCACCTTCCCCACACCCACAAAACCTCAGTGTAACAGCATGGTAACAAGTCACTTTTTAGATATTCTCTCCAAACTTAACTGTTCATACCCTCAGAAGAAAGACTCAGTACAGGGCAGATTTACACTGTTATTATCTAGAAAGATTAACAGCAACAAACTAGCTCTCTGAGTTGCAAATAGACTTATCCTGGTACTTCTTCACAAATCTTTTTTTTTAATTATTTATTTATTTATTTATTTATTTATTTATTAGAGGAAAAAAGAAAAAAGAAAAAAAAAAAGAAAAAAAAAAAAGAAAAAGAAAAAAAAAAAACAAACAACATAAAAATAAACTTGAAAAATGAATGGGGAAATGAATTTCCTCAGAATCAGAAAGAAAATAAAACAAAAAAAGCTACAGGTAGATCAATTTTTGTTGGAAAACACAGATTTGGTGGCAAGAATTTTTCATTGGTTCCCTTGCAATTTTTCTGAATTGCTTGTAACAAGAATGGATGGATGGATGGAAATTAGAGTAAAATCTGAAACAGAAGTCAAAATGCTTTGCTCTGATGCAATATCTGGACATTTCAGTATGTGAAATATAAAGGATTTTTCTATTTGAATATTTTTTATTATTATTATTTTTATTTTGAAGATGATACATTCTGTTTTCAGTCCGTTCATGCTTTCTCATTTTGACTCAAGTTTTTGGAACTTTTTCAGGCTTTTTGGAATTGCTGGAAAACCAGAAAAGCTTCATGTGGTTATACACAAAGTACAAACATAAGCCTATTGATTTACCTTTTCTTATTTCCTCTTTTCATATTCTCTTCTTTAATAAATAAATATCCAAGCTATAATGTGAGACCAGGTATGCAACAAAAAAATGCAAGGATAATCTATTTAATATTATTCCAGTAATAAAACACAAATCATATTGCAGTTATATTAATGAATATGCATGATACCATGTATCATGCTACATACGCAAGTTTTGTTATATTGGATTATGGGATAGTGAACTTTTTTTTTTCCTTTTTTCCCCTTTTTTTCTTTTTTATCCTTTTAGTGGAGGTAGAGGGAAGATTCACATTCTAGTTCTGCTTTAATTTATACCATAGTTTTTAATGTCACTTTGTTACAGGATTTTATACTTGCTCTTGGACAGTTAAGGATTTTACAGTCTTTCCATTAATTATAGTAATTTAGAAAAGTTCCAATTCATGCTCTGATAAATGTTGGTCCAGGATTTGAGGAAAATATAATCTATTTGGAGTAAAGCAGGGAAAGGATTCATAGGGTGAAAGTGAACATCTGTAGAGTGACTTACTGGATACGATTTTTGAAAATAATCCACTTGGGTTATAATGAGAAAACAGCTGTGGGGGAATCTGTCATGTTGCATACTGATAAGCATTGTACAGATGGGCCAGTGTTCTCCCTGCACACATATACCCGTACACTCTGTCAGATCATCCAAAAGTGAGTGTATAACTCAGGACATGATTCATAAGTTTGCTAGCTTCCCAAAGCTGGGAAAAAATATCATTATATTAGTGCTCAAACTTATTTGGCAATGAAATTAAAACAACAATTACCTTAATGTATTTTTTCTGTCTTTCTCTTTGATTTTCTTGTATTGCACAAGCTTATAGTTTAATTGAAATATATGTTTTACTGATATATATATATATATATATATTTTTTTTTTTTTTTTTTTTTTTTTTTGTGGAATAATATCAAACCTCTGTACTTCAATGACACTAAGCTGCTGCCAGTCCCACCTCTTTTAGTTGCATGCTTTTGTTGCCCCAGCAGTTGGGCTCATGGCTTCAATGCCAGCGTGCCATTGCCAGGCATGTACCAGTGCAGCTTATGGATCTCTGTCTTACTTGTGTGCCTTTCATAGGAAATCCACTTAAGTGTAAAAATATACAGTGTGTTATACTTGCATCACTCAGGAAGCCAAAGCCTATTAATAAAACTGTTGAGAGTCATGTATATCAGAGCAACTATCTCTTGCTTTTTTAGCATCTGACAGATTTAATCAATTAAACTCCCATGCTCTATTCATAGCTCAGGTTTTTTATGGTACAGAGATTTGCATTCCAATTACCACTCACATAGACAGTTTTCATGTTAACCTGATCAGTAGTATTTCCCCCTTCTTGGTGTCTGTCTTATTCCATTGAGACAGCAACAATGTGTCAGGAAGAGCATCTCTGTTACCTTCTGATTGAACAAAACTCTCTTAGGCTTCCTTTGAAATCTTGAGGGCTTGTCACTTGAGATGTTATTTTTTTAAGCATGAACAAATCTTGTCAGCCTAAGCTGAGAAATCAGCTGTATTTTATCAGCACTTTGGGATCAAACTTTACATTCAGTATTCCACACTGGGTGCTGTTTGTGAGACAAAACTGGAGGTTACAGTTTGCTTTAGGAGGACCATCTCTGGTGGAAAGGGATCAGTTTCTTACTGTCTACAGAATACATGCTTACAAAGAAATAGCTCAGATATTTCCATTTGTGTAATATATTAAGTGCTTAATATCTTGCAACACTTGCTTATTTATGTAGGCACATTATGTTGAATTAACTCCAGCTTCTTTGACTTAAAGTGCCTTGCATCTACACACAACTTTTTAAAGAGAATTAATTGGCATCATAGGTCTTTTGTAATTAATCCTCCTTAAGGCTGAGGTAATGCTGCTTTGCAGCAGGTCTATCGCTTACCCAATTACACGCTGGTTGCTGCTCTCCCTAGTCTTCCATCTGGACATCTGCAGAGCTCTGGGAATCAAAGAGATGGATGCTCAGTCCCATCTGGAGGACTGTCACAAATGCAAACATCTACAAGATGCCGCTGAAGAAAATAAAACTGAGATGGTAATTCCCTCTCCTACTCATGGTGCCATGTCAAAAGAAAAATGCTCTGTGATAGTGACTGAAGGTAGGGCAGTACAGATCCTCAGTCAATGCTCCCAACACCTCCCCATCTTCATGGGAAACGGAGTATTTTGGCAAGCTGTTCCACCAACACATGCATGCAGTGTGTTGGAAAGTTTTTCACAAATCGCTCTGACCTGACAGGCACCCAATAAAACATGTCAGGCTCCCATGGGACCATAAAGAATAAAAATACATCCTTCCTATGTACATGCTGATGTCTGTGCGGGAGGAGACTTTTAACAGCAATTAAAATTATGTGACCTAGCAGGCAGGCAGAAGCTCATTGTGCACAGGTTTTCCTGAGCCTGTGCCACAGAGAATGTAAAAGCAAGGAACAGGATCTGGGATCTGTGTCCTGATATTGATCTACACATCAGCACAGTGGGGCAGGGAGAGCACTAGGATAGAAACACTGCATGGTATCCACTGCCACTCTGCCATCCTGGTGGGTGCTATAGGAGCGTCCCTCTTCTCACTCAGAAGACATCTCCTGCTCTTCCCAACATGTCTGAGATGGGGCACATCACACAGTTACAGCAAAGCTCTTGTTTCCCTGCAGAACCATGTTCAACGTGGCAGGCTGTCCTCCAGTATCACAATCCTCCAGTACCTCTGCTCTGATTTGAACAAAATCTTTTCAACCTTAGATAAAGAAAGAAAAATCAGAGTGTGTAAATGTGGACGTTGATAGGTTAATGTTTAATTTAGTAACAATTCTTAACAAATTTTAATATTTTTTAAACATAGATTGCATTGTGGGTGCAAAGAGAGACCTGTAGTTGTAGATGTTGTGAAGGAGAGCTTATGGTAAAGTCAATGATTTGTCCTAGAATGCTCATTTTAAGACAGGGTTTATCCTTAGACTTGTCCTTCTAATCAGGTTTTCTTCCATTCCTGAGGGAGTCATTTCTCACCTGGTTGCAGGCTGAATTTTCTTAATGCCTTTAGGGAACATTCAAACTATCCAGTACATTCTCTGCTTGCTGCTTCTGCCTTTAAAGATTTTCATTTTTCAGTACTGTAGGCAAAAAGGATATTTCACTGCTTTAGGTTCTGGGGAGAAAAAGGGTCTTCATATGGATGTTCTGTCACTTCAAACGAGTGCCAAATGGCTTAGCAGGATTGTCACCTTCTCCAGCATTAAATTCTTCAGCACTGTCTTTCCTCCCAGGATTGTCTCCTACCAGGCACTCTCACTGCTCGCCAAGTTAACAAGCAATGATGCACTTTTTGAAAACATTTGCAGAGAAATGCCTCCAAGGGGAAAAAAAAAAATAATAAAAAAATCCTTCATCCTCCAGATTTCCTTCTCCTGAAACCATAATGCTACTCCTCCAAAGCTACAAAGCCAAATCCATCTGACTGTGTGAGTGCCAATACAAGACATTATCCTGTTTATATTAAAGACTGCTGTAAGTGAGCAGTGTGTCTTCCAGGCTGTTCTCATGGCAGTTTAGAAATGAAGCTGGCAAAACACAGCTGAGTTATGGGAGAAGAATCGTGGCAGTTTAACACAGCAAGTCTCAGGCCTCCTGCCAGTTGTAGGAAGCATCTCATAAAGCACTGCGAGGAAAATCACAGAGCCAGCATGCAAAAGTTTGCACTGGTTTCCAGGCCAAAGTTGCTAACGCTAACTATGAAGTCAAATGGAATCTGCAACTGAAATGGTTAACATGGGAATTTCTGTACATCAGCATAAGAAAGCAGTGTGGAAGCACTTACTTCCATTTAACATAGTCTAACATTCTTTTCCTCACTTTAAAACCCCATGTAGACAAGCCTAATATGGTTATAAAATATCAAGATAACTTAAAGTGTAAAAGACTGTATTTTAATCCAGAGTAGTTTAAATCAGTTTCTTTTGGCCTTTTATGTATTACATCAGACAGCAAGAAATATTAAGTGTTTCAAATTTAATCTATCATCTTGAGCAAGCACACAAATATATATTTTACAGAAGTTCTTAAAACATCTTTTTTTCCCATAACATAGACCCATGTGAGAACCCTGAGAAAAGAATAAGTTGTAAGCATGCATAACAACCACGCATCAGTTTAAAAACTGTACAATCGCTAAGCATGAAGGGGAGAGTTAAGGGAATATATGTGGAAACAGTAACTCTAAAATCTGTGTTATTCTAGGTTTAAGTCCCAACATTATCATTATTTTTAATGGTGTTTTTATATGCTGTTGAGTAATAGTTTGTCCACATCCTGGCTTTTATTGAAGGAACTGCTTTAGCAGCATTTTTCCTGGCAATAATCTCTACTACAGTTGTGGTCACTTAATTAAACAATTTGGAAGTTTACTTTAAGTGACATTTAAAATTGAAATTTCAAGTGCATTATTCTACAATGTTCTCTCTTGGTATTGTTCAGTAAAATGTTGTATTCAAGGAAATCCATGAAATTACAATTCAAAGACTGTGATAAGAATGGATTAGTTTTGTAGCATTTTTAGCTCTCATTACAATTTTTGTTGCAAGACTAAGTCTACAGATTGAGTGTAAAGTATATCAGGCTTTAAGTTCAGCGATAAGTCATTGTTAGGACAGAGAATTTTGTGATAACACAGGCAGAAGATTAATCCACTCTGATGACAGCCTTACAAGTCTATGAGGAACAGAACACAGAGCAAGATTTATCCACCACATTGACAAGGACAGTAAGGGGAATGGGAAATAGAACAAAATGAGTCTATTTGCATGACAACTTAAGACTATAATCATATGGTTCCACTCAAATCCTACAGTAATAGACCATAAAGAAAAAGCATAAACAAGGCACATCATTTAAAACTATATTGTACTCATCAACCTTTCCTGTGTCTGCAGAAAACATAATCAGGGAAGAAAAATTAATTTCAGTCTGCTCAATTACACTGTAAATGCAGAGGGGATACAACAGAATTGTTCAAACAAAGTTATTCATGTGGCTTTCATAAGTTTGAATAAATTCATTCTGCTCTGTATTCACAAAGATGACACTATCAGACTAGATCCTCAGCTTGCATAAAGCAGTGCAGTTCCCTTGACTTCAGTGAGCTCAAAATCTTCTCAAAATCTCCAAGGAAACTCTCATCTTGATACTGAGGCTTTGAAAATACTGAAATAAAAGATAAATTCAGATACCTAGGGGAGAATTTTAAAGGATGGAGATTGCAAACAATGTGAAATATAGAAGAGCAAATTTACATGTGCATCTTCTACAACCCTGTAGTTCCCCAAAACACACTGGAATGCACACATCTATTTGTGTGCCCAGATATTTCCAGGATCATGGCTGTAATGCTGTCAGGAAGGGATTTGTGATCTGAAATCCAGCATATCATCATTTGAATTAAAACAACTGTGATGAGGGTTTAGGTTGTAACATATATAGTATATTGTGCATATACTATAAATCTATAGCTGTTTTTTTCATTAAGTAACTTAAACAACGTATACTAAGACATAGGCACTGACTAAATATGATGTCATTATTGGAGAGCTCTTAACTGCTTTGTCTAAAGGTTGAATGCAGAATTACATTAATTTAGTCATGAACCCTTGCACTTTCTCATCTAAACAATGGAAACCCATTTTAATTTCCTTTTGCTTTAAATACAAGCATTTCTGTGAAGGAAGTTGCATATGAATACCTGCACGTCTGCTTTCCTGAAACCTTATGAAAAAGTTGTGTCATATGGTATAATCAGCACTGACTATGCCACATGCATACAGCAGTGGGTTTTGGAAATAATATTTATTTAAAATAGTTTATCCAAAGACATTCAAATTACTAAGTGAAGACTCCAGTGTACAAGCTCAAGCAGTATATATATAGCTTCATTGTATTTCAGTTCTTTTAAAGAACAAGCCCTATAGCCATGCATAAGCAAAATTTCTGTTAGCTTTAGCTTGCAGGGAGGAATTCATTCAGTAACTGCCCTGGTATACATGGGCATTTACATACTGAACTATATATGACTGAAGCAAATCATATTTCTTGCTGCTTTTTGAGCACTGCAGACTGTATTCCATTCTGTTTTCATCATTATACTAATGTGAAGAACAGACCTTAAAACAATTTAGGCTAATCACCCGAAAGGCTAAATGGTCCTCTGTGAGTGTGGGTGGGTGGATGAGGACTTTGGCACCATCTATAAGCAGAGCTTAATGTGGAGCACAGATATGAATTTGCGAGTCTTCTTGTCCTTATATGTGTACTTAACACAATATCAATTCTACTTAAAAATAATAAGGAGTAAAGGATGAGGAGAATCAAAACTTCTTACCAGCTACATCTGTTTAACCTCTTCTTGGTTTACAGAAGTCAAATCAATTTAATCCCTCTGCTATAACAATGTTTCCCATGCACTGTGTCAGTGTTGCATATTCCCTTCCTTATTCACCAGCTTTGCTTCTGTTTTCCCTTTCTGGTATCTACATGGGTTTCAAAGATAACCTTGATCTAGGTTACTTCTGCTGTACAATGCATAACAGAACCAGTAACAGGCAGCACCCATTTTTAACTGCTATTGTAAAATATCTCATTCATTTATGACCTTGATTTATGACACATCTGATGATGTTTTAGAAACACACAGGGTCACATTTTAAAAGCTGCCGTGCTTCACATGAGCAGTGCAATATCTACTATTTGGGTAAGATCAGCAGGGCCCCACAAAGCCCAGTTACCTCCCTGGGGCTTTGTCTGGCTGTGTAACTGCAGGAGACAGCAGAGATGCATCAACTGGCAGTCTGTACCAGGTAGTATCCATACAACCAAACCGGCCGAGACCCCATAATCTTTTACCAGATGGGACTGAACCAGAATGCCAGGATGCATGGAATAGTCAAGTTATAAGTGAAAACAGTTGGAAATATGGGACTGGTCAGGAGCCAGTACAGACAGCAACAAAGGGCTGGTCAGGACTACAGGTCTTTACTTGGCACTGGGTGGATGCTGATACAGATGATGAATGGGATGTGTCAGAAATGCCGTTCTCTGCTTACATGTCTTGTGTTAGATTGCTTCTGCACGAGAAGGGGTTCTTCCAAAACATACACTTAGTTTCTGAGACTCTACTCCCCATCTAGTGAAATCCCTTCTGTCCCTGAAATGTGAGATTTGCCTATAAACAAACACATTGAATTTTGTTTGGAGGGATTATTTGTATATGGATGTAAGGTGAATTTCTTGCATGCATTTGCACTAGTAAATCTTTAGCACTTAACCATTTGCACAAAGTGAAAAAGGAGTAGTCACAAATGCTGTCAAAATGGAATTTGCTTTTAACTTCAAATGAATATTCATGAATAATTTCCTCTGCTGTTTGCTCACCACTCATATTTAATGGGAAATGGGATGAATAACAAGGTGCTGAAATTTGCTGACAATACACAATTATTTAAGTTAATATAAACCAAGGTGCAAAAATAGGAATTTCAGGAGGAACTAATAAAACCTGAGTGACTGAGTAACAAGGTACCAGATTAAGCTCAGTGCAGACAAGTACAAGACAATGAACATTGGAAGAAATCATTTGAACTACTTGTATGTATTGATGGGGCATGAATTAGCTCTAACCTCTCTGAGAGAGATCCTGGTGTTAGGATAGATGAACTGTCCAGCAGCAGCAAGGAAGGATAAAAGGCTGCAATCTTCTCCTGGGGAAGGGTGAGTCCACATCAGAAGGATCCTTTTGGTCCTACTTCAGCAGGCCTAATTTCACACAGAAGTAGAGACCTCTAGACCTCTATGCAGGGATGTAACTGAGAAGAAAAATCACTGGATTTATTTATTTATAATTACTCTCTCTTATTGAGGACTGAATTACACACAGTTAATCTAAAAGGCAGCTTTGAAAAGACACAGTACAAATAAAAACACCCAGAGAAAAGGCAAACACATGAAAAGTGGCCTGAAGGATACAAGTTAAGCAGTTTACTTTCGAAGTCAAAAGAGCATCAGTGACATACAAAATAATACGCAAATCTGTGATGGGCATAATCTGAGTATCTTCAACACATGCCACAGTCCAGTAGCTAGGATTAGAGAACAAACAGAAAGGTTTAGCAATTAATAATTATGTTTAAATTCAGATGCTAAGCTTTTCATTGAAGCAACTGAAACAAATTGTTGCAGTGGTGGTCTCTAGACGAGGGTCAAACCAGTATATTGCAGGCTTTAATTTTCAACTGCTTCAACAGGACTTGCCAGAGCTCCACCATCAGTGCGGTAACACTGCAGGAACATGAGTCTGTAGCCTGAAGAATTATATGAGAAAATGGCCATCATCACTGTCCCCATGCAGCAACAAAGCGTAAACTTTTCTGCAACTGCTACCAACTCACTGCTACATAGTAAGGGTCAAGAGACCCTTTCTAGAGCCAGTCCACATGAACATCACAGCTTGCCAGGTGACTTGGATGCTAGAAAAGCAATCACAAAAGTAATTACAGGGATACTTAAGGACCTGTCCCTTCCTTTCCTTCTGCTTTTCTCTCCACCAGACCATTGTCCACATTATCTTTGAGTGCAGTGACTTGTGCTCTACGGGGTGGTGCCAACTTTCCTTCTAACCTTGAAGCTTCCCAGTGAGCTACAACGTTCCTGAAACCTGGAATGAAAGGGATGATATCACAGATTAAAAATATTACAAAATAAGTGGTGTCTTGGCCAATGCATCACAGAGAACTTTCTGCCTACAGAAAAAGTCAGCGATGGTAATTGTTTTTAACACATTTTTTTTTGACTTATAGCACTCTTGGCAGTTCATAGGATGTACTCTAAGTCCTAAATGGTCATCCAATATTTTCCTCCTCTGAGTATTATTTTGTTTCCCAAATACAGTCCTCGTGCATTTTTCTTTCTGCAACGGTTCTCAGATAGGAAGTGCACAAATTCCTAAGGAGTGACTGAGAGGAAGGAAGAGGCTGGGGGGAGGTGGGTGAGGCGGGAATGGGGGCAAGGGGAAGAGGGCTCTGGCCACACAGAAAGGACACACAGAACACAAAAGCAGCAGACAGGTAGGGCTACCAGGAGATGTTAACTGAGACATTTGTAACTGTGAGGAGCTGAGGAGATGAAAAAGAGCATCTTTCATCGCAGAATTTTGCATACCTCATCTGACCACAGCCTTCTGAATCCCTGTGGCAATAACAAGCTGGCCACACCTCCTCCTCTGCTCCTTGTGGGCTTGCATCTCTGCAAGGTACAGGCCCAGGGCAGATGGAAGTTCCTGGGAAGTACTGGACCAAATCCCAATATCCTTGCTTAGGATCTATAGACACAGAAGTTAAGAGACACAGAAGTTAATTCAAGAAGGACTGAAATTTATAATAAAGTTTATAATTTAAACTTGTTTGGCAGTCTGTTGCCTGGCAAGTAGAAAGACTTGGTGTATTTATAGGATATTGGCCTGTGTGGAATATTGATCCAAATGTTGAAAGGGTATACACCTGGACAGGTTGACAATGACTGTCATTACTTCATGTCTAAGACTGCATGTTAGAATAACAAGAGTCAAAACTCTTATCCCATGTAATGAGACAAAGAAGAGACACTTGTCCTCTAGGAGCTACTCTGGTTGTCTGGTGGTTAATATATTAGCACTTCTAATATAAAATGAGTGTGGATTGAAAGCAACTGGTAATCAGGCATTTCACTTGTGTAATTATTCATGGGTATCTCTCTATTGCTCCTGAAGAGATGTGACTATCATTAGATCTACCATAGAATGACCAGTCCCAGGAGAACATAAATAGACAAGAGAAACAAATTACTTTATCCCTTATAGCTGTGAAGATATTTTTACCCAATCTGTACATGTATATCTCTTCTGTATTATAGCAGATGTGGAAATGGAGCCCAGTTTCAGGGTAGTTGATATGGCTTTTAGAAACATTGCATTCAGTTTAAAATCCCTTATTTCATGACTTCACCCAAGGTAAAACAAAGAGCAGCAAGAAACTGGCTCTGAACACTGAAATATTTAATTTCTTTCAGACGGACATAGCTACGCAGCTTTAGAAGGATGTGTGCACGCATATGTTTGTGTGTTTATAGCTTCAGAGTTGCCTAGAGTTACATCTTCCCAAGAGATATATTCAGACCTGCATGCTCAGGTGGAATATGATGTTTGCACACAAAATAATAAGGATTCGTGAGGCACTCAGACAGGAAGGTGAGGTGAAGCTGTTATAAAGCAGATGCTAACACTGCTCTTTTGGCAGAGTCCTACCTGAGGTAGGATGCTCTGTAATAGGCTAGTCTGTGTCCTAAAGATGTTTTCCCTGGATTATTTTTTATTTGAATATAATTTTAACCAACCACAGAAATACATTATTTGGAACTGACATCAAGTGCATTTTCAACTGTATCCAGTTTTTATTGACTAGAAACAAACTATAAGTGCTCTAGTGACTAGGATAAATGAAGCATATCTGAAGTAGCTTTAAAACTATTTAATTCTTGAAGTGATAGGATTTGGTTTGGAAACAATAAATTAATTTGATATATTTATAAAAAATAAAAATAAAGAAAGAAAAAAAGAAAAAGAAAAAATAAAATAAAATAAAATAAAAAAAAAAAAAAAAAAAAAAAACAGCAAGAAAAAACAGCAAGTATCAGAGATAAAGATTTATCTAAGACATTTGGGCATCCTCAATCTGTTTTACATCTCATTTTCTTTTTGGCAGAAAACTAGGATATTCAAGTAAACAGTCATTTGCCAAAAATAATGTAAAGGCCAAAAGGAAAGATCAGGGTCATCTTTTTATTATTGGGATTAAGTATTCATCAGCCCAGTTCAGTAACAGATACATATATGTGCTTATGTGATAGAGATAAATACGTGAGTGCGTGCATGCAAGTGCTTGTGGCTGTTCTGCACATACTGAGTGGATTATATTGAAGTATACTGCTGATGGGTTAGATACCAGAGGCTGAGAGTGCTGAATATATGTGGAGCTGAACAGCAAGGAGGCTGAAGATGTATGAACCTTACCTGGAGCTTTCAGGATCTCTCAGTGTGATACACACTCTCACCAACCCCTCTCAAAATAATTCATAGTGGTCTGAAAGTGGGGTCAGCAACCTATGGCAGATACATTTGTAAGATGCCCATCAGATGGCAGCTTTTGGCTCTTGCTAGGTATCCAGTGGCATACATACTTAACATGTAATTTGAGAAAGAAATATACTTCCTACACACTTGTTTATCCCCATTGTAATATAAAACTGTAAATGTGGTGAGACTCTTAGGTATATGCTCAGCTAAGCAGTCCAAATTTGATTGCTCCAAAGGCATAAATCTGTCTTTAATGCAGTAGATTGTGATTACGTTCATTTGAAGGAAATAATACAATACTAGTTTTGTTCAGTTTTTGTTCTTTTGTTGATGCTATAGGCAGCTTCAGTAATGAAAGGAGTTGCTCTATCTTTATCTTTTGTGACTAGGTTCTTGGAAGTGTTAACTTCCCTTCCTCATTAGCTGTGGGTGTTAGTTCCATAGCATTGTCTGCATAATCAGCATCCCAATTACCTTTAAAATCATTGAGAATACATTTCTACAGGATACAAAGCTAGCAAAATATCCAGTAATTTCTATGAGTGGGCTGATGTCTTCCTACCAGTTCACCAATAAAAACCCAAATTGAGAAATCTACAGACAGACATAAGATATTGCAATCACAATGATCAGTAATCAAAAATGTGTGATTTGAAGTCAAGCATGTTAACGTGTGCATATTCACTTATTTATGCCCTCCTAACTCAGCCTTACAAAGACAAATTAGCCCATTTATAAAACGAATTGCACATTTAAGTATAGGATCAGGTCTCTGTTTCCACTGTGTAATAATGGAAAGGCGTTTTTTGGAGTGTTTCCACAAACCATTTATTTTTAATGCTTCTTTATTTTAAAGCAAACCGGGATGGATTCTTCTGTACTGATATTCAACATTCCTGTATACATTTTATTTAGTTTTGACATATTCTTCAGTTTTCCAGGAATATGCATGTTTGTGCATGTTTCTTCTCTCTGCCTGTAAAGACAGACACCCATCAATACTTCACTTCTGTCACATCTCAATATTTTTTTCTGAGCATATTTTGAAAAGTTTGACAGCACAAATTTGAAGGTGTCTGCTTTCTCATGTGTTCACCTGCTTGTTTAACTCCTTATCCCTATATGCCAGTAGATAGTATCAGTAAATCCTCCTGGTTTAATCTCCAAAATGTCTCAGAAATCTTCCCTTTCCTCTTCTTCTCCTCATAAAATCTTTGTCAAGTCCATCCTTCTCCACATCCATGCCTATTGCGACCTTGCTGTCTTCAGACTCTAACTGACACTCACATTAGCCAGTTTTTAAAGTAGTCTCATGCAAAAGTAATCCATTGCTCTCAGTGTTGAGATCTCATTAAGATATTCCTAAATCCCCCTTCTTTACTGTCTCCCTATTGCCTTCCAAATCTGATCAAAGCTCCTTTTATCACCCAAAGTTCCTCTTGACCTAACCTTCTTTGTTGTGTCCTTCTTGTGCTGTTCTTCCTCATCTTTCTTCTTTACTTGCTTCCTCCTCACCCATTGCCAGTTATAATGTAAACTGTTTGACAATTAGACCTGTGCACCTTCTTTCACTTTGTCCACTGTACCTGACAGTAGAGTTATTCAGCAATGCTGTTGCAGGTGGAAAGGGTCCTGACAAAAGGTTTGTACCTTGGACTATGAAAAAAGCAAGTTAGCATATACTTTTCTTGTAAAAATTAAAGATGTTTGCCTTCTTATACAGAGGTTTTGGTTTTGTCTGTCATCTACAATTTCTCCTATATGCCTAAGCCTTGAATCATAATATGAATTAAAATTCTTACTATAAATTTACTAACGCTATGATTCAAGAAACTGCTTTCCAACCTGTCTCTCTGAATACCCCTTGCAGAAAGGAGAAACTGAAACATTTGTCTCCGACTTTCCAAAAATGTGTTTTCAATGCTTAAGGTCTGAATTTTAGGTTGTAACGTATTGCTGTCTGTCTTACTCTTAAACATCTTGATTAGCTTGATTTGAGGGAATAAAAAGACACAGGACAAATAGATGTAATTGCAGTATTATAGGCTTTCCACACCAGACCTTTATGAGTCAACTGCAATTTGGCACCAGGATCTGCAAGTTAGTGCAGACAAGCCAAGCTCTCGATACAGCATGAAGGACAGGACAAGCAGATCAAAGCTTCTGTTGATTCATCTGACTTTCTGTTCCTCTGTGTCTTTGCACATTAGATTATGGGAAAGCTTAACAAGCTTCTTCCTTTCTTCCCCTTTAAGTCCTCCCCCCTACACACAAAGTCAAACAAGAGAAAAACAGCCTTCCTACGCCCTGGACCCTTTGTTCATTATTCTGTGGTTCATCGAAAATTAACATCCGGTTACTGGAGCTTCCTCTCTCTTTGCCAAGGTGCTACATAAGTACTTTGTGCCAGCTAGACACCTACGTGCTGTTTCTACATGCCTCACTCCTCCCTGGCCTGAGCAGATGTTAACCCATTCAACTCTAGCCAGCAAAAATAATGACGCAGGAAAATAATAGTGAGCAAACAATTCATAACAGAGCTAGAAAAAAATGTTGCCAGATCCACATCCATGAATATTTTTTATAAGCAAGCTGATGCCTCCCCATCTGCTGCCTACCAAAATCTCAACTTGAAAAATTCATAGTCAGACGTGAGATATTTTAACCACAATTATGTTCTACAGCTTCATCCATTTTGTTTACTTAGAGAGATTCTCCAGTCTTCCAGGAGCATGTCTGTTCGTTCGTTTCCCTTTGCTTTGAATCTATGAAGACTGACATTCATCAATTCTAAAGCTTTACAGCGTTTCAGTGCATAAGTTGTCATCCCCAGGAAGCTGGGAAATGATGGCATGCACGTCATCCAAAACTACATTAGTATCGTTGTATCAAGTATCATTGATTAGGATGCTATAATTGCTTTCATGTTTAACAAAAAGACATGCCAAATGCTTTACCAAATTTGCTATATTTTTATACAACACCCCACTCCAGTTCCATGAATCTGCAGAAACTTTTTCTTCCTCCGCTCCTGAGATTCCCGGCCATACAATTGCTTTCCTGCCTCTTTCCTCCCTGCCAATATCTCTTTGTTTTCCTCACAAAGCAGAGTTCAGTGGATTTCCTGTACCTCCTTACAGGCCATTACCCTTAAAGCAACATTTCTTGGCTGCAGAAAGGATCTATCTCAAAACTGAAGAAAGCTCTAGGAAAATCACAGTCAGGCAGGATTGCCTAAAAAAAAAAGGGTCTTGGGGCTTACCAGGAAAAGGTGGAAGGAAGCATGTAGCCCCTTACCTCTGAGTTTGTAAACCCTAGCTAGTTACTAATCTCTTCCACATCTTCCTCACCCTCCCTGATTTGTTTCACCATCCTTCTATTGCTCCTTCACTCGTTCTGCCAGGAGGCTACCGTTCATCCCTTCCATTCTCTTCCTCCCTCTATCCTGAGAACTCTCCCAAAAACTTCCTCTAATCCATGCTCCTCTAACTCATTCACTCCTGCATCTTTTCTGACACCTCCTGTGAGACCCAGACTGCTGCTTCTTTTACTTTCTCATTTACTCCTTTCTCATTTATTCCCTACTGGTCAGAACACCAGGTTCTCAGCCCCTCCCAGCCCTCCATGTCCTGCTTGTGAGTCTCAGTATCTTTTGGGAACGCGAAGCTCAGGATAAAGGGCAGTGTCAGGGCAGCACTTGCACAAAGACATCATTTTCCTAATAGGCATGTGTGCATATTTTGCACATGGTGGTACATTTTAAGGCAGAGAGTTTTTTTCTGTGACACGGGGGCTCTGCACCAGGCGCCACGCAGCAACGGCAACACCAATGAAACTGCTTCCATTCCTAGGTAGGTGAAATCTCCTTCCCAAGGGACTGAGTGGCAAGTGGGAAGGGAGTGGGGTCTTGCAGGACAATCTATGGGGACAGCTGTGCTGGGGCTGGAGAGAAATGAGTGTGTTGGAGGTAATGGAAGGCTGCTTGTACAAGGACTCAAGGTCCACAGAGCTGTGACTTGTGCTGGTTGCTACAGGCTTCCGTAATCCCACTGTTATGGTTGTCCGAAAACCAAATCCCACAAATGCCAGTCTTTGTCTCATTGTTGGTTTTATTCTGTAAAAACAGAAATATTGTGGGTTTCAGTGTTTTTTGTTTGGCTGGTTTGTTGGTTTTGGTTTTATCTTAAATCCCTCTCTCACTCTCTGCTTGGGAGATTTTTAGATTTCACTTGTTATGAACACTAAAATGGCAACAGAATCCTACAGGTTTCTGTTTTAATCTTTGAGAGATTGTCTCCTCTTTCAAAAACAGAGAAGATGAAACTTAGTGATACATAAATTGATTTGGATTATATATAGTTGTTAAAAAAATGTGTGTGACTTTTAATCTTTTGAATTTTTCATGAAATTTTAATTTGTTCAAGAAAACAACACCTCAATGAGATTTCCTGAAGCAATGAAACCTATAACTGTAACACTAGGCTAGCAAATATCCAAAATAATATTTGGGTAGGGAAAAGCAGAACTGCAGGGGAAGACAGCATCTAAAATGGGCTTCATGTTCTGCAACTTTCATTATGTCTAGCTAACCATTTATAAAGAGCAAATTCAGAAACTTACTTTCCCTTCTGAGTTAACTGCCTCATTTCTAACCCATTATGGGGTGTGTATAATTATTCAGTGAGCTGTTAGTTTTCTCACAGGGAGAGGTTCCTTTCTTTTCTTTGTGTTGGAAACTATATGCATTCATACAATGAGAAAGTAGTTATATCATGTAGGAATTGTTCAGCGGATAGAAAAAAGAAGGCAGTACCTTTATAACATAGAAATGGTATTTTAAGAGACTACTTTTAAATAATTTGGAGACATTTTTAAACCCTAATGCCACAATGTTGTAAACACTGTGACATGTCAATTTAATCTCTCAGACCATGCGTGTGTGTAAGCAACATATGTATGGAAATGCTTATAAAAGTTAAATGATCTTGGGAACCTCTGTGATATTTTCACTTGATATGTGTAGGGCAGTTTGTATTACACTCCATATATAATTCAGAGTACAAATAAATGTCCGTGCTTTAGTGGAAAGTAATAAAAATATTTGAAAGCCTTTCAAACATTTTCCTCAGATCACTGAGTAACTTCTACATTGTTTACCAATTTAATACTAGCTGAACATATACGCAAGTTCTTATTCTCCCATGTCTGCTGTTGCTAGCCCCTGAGTAGTTTCACTAGAGACCACTGCTGTTGATGGCCATATCCCCATCCTGCAATACAGCTGACTCTGTGATGACATTATGTTTATAGAAATATCCCAATTTCATGGAAACCTTTTGCACAGATTTGATTTTAGAGGTCAGTATGAAGCTTTCAAATAAAGAAACAAATATGGTTTTCCTTTGTTCCAGTTCTGGTTTCCAGTCTGCTGGACTATGGCTACACTACTGCAAGCTGCAACATGACATGCCACAAAGATGCACGTTGTGAAGTTCAGGGTGGGACACAAGGTTGCTTTTGCGCCCAAGGATATACAGGAAATGGCATAACCTTCTGTTACGGTAAATAGATTTTGCCTATATGTATTTCTGTGATGTGCTTGCTTGAAAAGAATACTCAAGAGCCCATTAACTCAAGGATTAAACTTCATGGTACAACACCTTATGATAGCATGCTGTCAATGCCAAAAATTAAGGTTTTTGCAGTTTCTGAGAAATTCTACAGAAATTCTACAGCCTCAAGCTACTATTTTAACATGGCATAACATGCATCTCAGTTGTATACGACCTGTTTTCCAGCTTCAGTCTTGGTGCATTACGGTTCCATAGAGATGCTGATGTATCTTCTCTGATTTAGTTTCAGCAATTGCCCTTGTGACTTCAGACTTCTAAGGCTTGGGGTTGACACAACTGCTATTTTATAACCTGCACATCTCATCCATATACACACAGTAGTAGCTCACTCTTCCCAGCTGCTAATCATGATTAAAAAACTACTGTTCCTGAGCTATGATAGAAGACTGAGGAGGTGTGTGCACCATGGGGAAATGCCCACATGTGAAGCTAATATTCATTTTTCCACTTCGGCTGCTAGCAAGGGAAAAATGCCAGAAATCCTCCAGAGGGGTCTGCTTCTGGATGTGTTTGTCTTCCATCCAAATAAAATTATATTTTCCCCTTCTTCATTTTTGAGTTGTCCTCTATTATGTGTAGCTCTAATACTTATTTCCACTGCTAAATGAATATTGTCAGTTTTTAGTGTCCTGAGAAATAGTTATGAATATTAACCAGCCATTTAGTTAGTTTTTGTGTTTCATGCATCTTGGGAGATTAAGCAGTAATGGGCACTTCAGTTTAGTATGAGCAGAGACAAGCTCCCCACCTTTAGTTTTTTGTTTGTTTGTTTGTTTGTTGTATGGATCATTCACTATGGTATATTTGGAAGCCTGTTTATTGGAAAATTTAGAATGCAAAGACATCCTCATAAGAAAGCTGACTAGCTTTTTATAAACTTGGAATATTTAGACAGAAGTTTTGCAGTCTAAAATAAAAAACAATAAGGAATCACAAAATTGTAGAATAATTTAGTTTGAAAGAGACCTCTAGAAGTCATCTGGTCCACTTCTCATTCAAAACAGAACCAACTTGGGGTTTCTTGGGGCTTCAGCCAAGTTTTGAGCATCTCCAAGGATGAAGATTGCACACATCTCCGGACTGGCTGTTCTACTGGCTGACTACCATAACTTTGAAAACATTTAACCGATCCTAGCTGGAGTCTTTCTTGTTGTAACTTCTGCTCTCAAATGCATTCATCCCTTACTAAATTTCCAAGAATAGCTTAGCTTCATCTTCTCTATGAACTCCGTGACCGCCCCCCATTAGGTACCTGTAGATGGCAATAAGATTTCTCCTTTTCCTGTTCTTAAGTCTGAACAAACCCTGTTTTCCTAGCTGCTTCTTTGCATCACATGCCATGTAGTCAATAAACATATTTCTTTAATACAATGCTAAACTTGCCATAAATATAGGTCAGTCTTGTATACACCACATTGTCAGTAATTTTCTAGAAAGTTGTGATTATGCGTCATCAACTTAAGTTACAAAAAACGTAACTGTTGTCCCTCATTGATATTATTAAACTCATAAATTATGTATGTCAAGTATGGCATTCTTAAATCTACACATGTAAGGATGTATTTATCTTGCCTTCCATGTTATTTGTCCTCATCCAGTATCTTTTTTTTACTTTCATTTTCTCTTTTATTTTCTTGGGGAAATATACATTAAAAATCAGAAGGACACTTATTGGTCATTTAAACAAAATTCAGTATGGTGAAATAGAAGTGTCAGTCACTCACAAAACTTGTAAATCGTCTAATTGTTTATTAAAAATAGTACTAAATGTTTGGAAACTTAATCTTTTTATCAAATTTTCCAATATCTGTCCAAGCAAACCAGTTACTAGATTTGTATGTGCTGCTTTGCAGTTAAGAGTCAATGGTTTGAAGCAAGCCTCAGGTCAGGAGACCAACATTTTCTCTGGTAAAATAGCTCAACAACCACGAAAGTCACTTACCCTCAAGCTAAGTAGCAAAGCGTGTATCAGAAAAGTATGGCTGTTGTCCCTGAAAGAGAGCCTACATTTCTCTAGGGCAGCATATTATAGAGTGCGTTATTAATATTGTGCAGTAGTCCTATAATAGCATAAACAAGTAACCTGAATTTTAATTGGATAGGCTCTAAAAAGGATTAGAAATATAGGCTAAACCCTATCATAAACAGTTTAAAGCTATGAAAATGTAAAGCAAAGCCTCAGTCATTTAATGATGTATTAGATCTTGCTGTTCTGTATAGGGAATGCTGCAGGTGTATCTGCTCTTCTACAGATAGCTACCCATTTTTCTTCAGTTAATAATCTTAGGCTTTTACAATGATAGTCGAGTCACCTTCAAAGGAGATCATCAATTATGTGCTAATACAGGCATTTTCTAAAGAGTATATATGTTGTGTTATATTTGCGTGTTTGCCCTTTTTGTTATTTAGATGAGTTGTGAGAGTCATAATTACTGTCATCAACATTAATAATTCTGCATAGTGCAGAACCATCTTCAGTGCATTTACCTGGTAGGCAGTTAAACTGCAGCACTGGTTGTTCTGAGGTTTTCTTCTGAAACCAGTAACTCAAATTCCTTCTACTTGTAAAAACGTTGAACAAGAAAAACATACTAGTTTTCAGTTTAGTTCTATTAAGCTTATATAGCTGGAAAAGTGTCCCTTTTTATTTACAGAGACATTCTCAATGTATTTAGAGGATTCACTATTTTTTCTCTACTTTCACTTGCTTGTAACACCTCTTAAATACTTGTAAAAGTTATTTGTTTGCTAGCTCTGTCTTTTCAATGTGATACACTTAGACATTTTCCCTTGTGTTTACTGTGCTGCAAAAGGCAATAATGCCCTGTTACATTTATTTTCTAGCACCATTATTGATGAATCATGAATCACTGATGTCAGCATACCTTAGGAATGGGGTTTGTTAGTTTTTACTTTGCTCCCTTTGCCAGCTGGATAAGTGACTGTAGAGAGCTCAAGATTATTGGATTTGCTGTGTATAGATAAAGACATATAGATATGAATTTAATTTCCTGGTGTCAAAGTCATGGCTTTTAAAATAATTATCCTCTTACAATCTTTCCCATAAGATTTCAACCACTTTAAATTAGGTCATGTTTTGGACTTTGGCATACTTTGGCCAATCTAACAAAAAGCTAATTCTCTTCATAATCTCATTGTCCTCACTAAGAATATGTGCAGGAATGCACATAGTCAGGAGAATAACTGATTGTAGGATCTGGCCTCTTTTATATATTGGAATTATAACTTGCATCGCCATAAATTCCTTCTGTAGAATATCTTCTAGAAAAAGATAAATGAGTCACCTTGTCAAGCCTTACACCTCTGAGGTATGAAATAATATCCCATTCTTCTTTTGTATTTATATTTCTTGTTTTATATAATATAAAATGAGAGAGAATGGCCTCTGAAAACTGTTTTATTTTTAGGACTCTTTTTGGGCAGATGTGTACTCTGAATGTAATGTATGAGGCTTTAGCTTTACATTATCATATATGTAAATGAAGTTTCATAGCTAAAGCTCTTGGGGGGAAAAAAAAAAGTATATATGTGTATATATAAAAATAAGACTGATTTATAGATAAATTAACTTCTTTTTGTCAAAAAAAAAAAAAAAGGCCGTGGGTTTTGTACAGACAAATAGCATATATTTTCCACTTTTGTAATCTATTTCTTTATGTGAAAAATCAGCCATATAAACTATGTGCTGCTTATAATCCCAGTTTTCTTCTCAAAAAAAAAAAAAAAATCAGATCCTTTAGAGAAGATTGGGGTGGAAGTAGTGGAAGTAAGACTTCAAAGAAGCTAATATTTTATTTTTAAAACAGAGGGAAAAATGAGTTGGCATCATTGATGCTTTCCCAAGCAGCTCTGCTGTTTCAATACTGGCTGCTTCTTGATTGCTGACTGCCAATTTGCTGCTTTGCTGGCACACTGTAGGAAATTAAAGTAAACAGTGTGATCACAGTGTTTACTTTAACTTTGTAAAATACAGAAGGAAAATGAAGCAGTGTTGTTTGTTCCAGGAGGGTAGGCAGGCAAGCAGGAAAAACCTTAACAAAATATCCCTTCCAGATATCCCTGCACATATTCCCTTATAAAAGTCACTTGCAAATTATACTGCAAAAATTAATCAGTCTTGCTTGTAAAATAGTTACAGCTCTTCCTGAAATAGTGAGCAGGGACTTAGGCTATCAGGGCGACTTTGCACTGTAACAGGATGCTGACGTTCTTTCTGAAGTCCAGTCCAGTAGGATTTATCATTTTCCAGAGGCAAAAAATACATCAGTGAAAAGTGGTATTTTATATCAAAATATGGAATCCCTCTGAGAACACAGAGCAATTTATGTAAACTCAGCTGAATCAAAATGAAAGCCTACTCAAAATCTGAACATAAATATATTTTCTTATTTTACTGATGGTCATACTACCAACTCTCTGGCTTTTGCCAGCTCTTAGAAGGAGCTTTCCTGTGAGATTCCAACTTCTTGCTATAAGGTGATGTTGATGTGTCCCACAGTCAACTTCTATTGTATTCACTGAATTTGTTTTGATAAACCAGTGTCACCATTGTCATTCTATAGTACTCAATATAGCACAAAATATCAAGTAGTCTATAGTTTTATGGAAACTATATAGAGTTTGGAAATTTTACCTTTCAAATTAATTAGACCCTGTAAAAAACACTGTGTACAATCATTTCATTATATTCAGAAGTGTCTTTCGGTAGCAGATGATCTGATACAAATGCTGGTTCACCAGAGGAGAGTTTTCTGTTGTTACCAGCAGGCATACATCACTGGATGTCACTTCTTTGTTTACCAAATAGTCTGAAATCACTGATACGGAAGATCCAACCCACATACCTCCTAAATTCATTTCAGTGCTATCAGTTACCACAAGCTATAAAAAGGCAAATTGCAGCTGCTCTAGCATAACACAGCAGGAGAGAAATATGCCTTAGCCAAACACAAATGATGGCGCTCAACACAGTGGGTGACAGCTTGGAAAACTTGGGATATGCTACACAGCAAAGCAAAGCAGACCCCTGATTTTTTATACATTCCTCATAGCTTCTGGGCTTGTCTCACTTTTCATTACCCTTTCTCCTTTTTGCCCCTCTGTCTTCTAGACTGCTGTTCTACAGCCAAATTCTGCCATATCTTTTCCAGTTTCAGGGTGGTGCATGGTAAAACCAGAATTTGGGCTGTATGAAAGGGCAGAGGTCATCTTCATATTCAGAATTCATACTCTGTGTTTAGGTGTCTGACTTTTTTGGTGGTCCCAAGGACTGTTACAAGGCCCCATCGTGTTTGTTGTATATGTAGTTATTATATTTTTAATTAAGTCCATACATTCAGTGTTTCTCTTTGGGAAACAATAAATTTACTTCTTATCTACATCTGCATTGGTCATAACACAGGCGAACGTTTTTCACCTTTTCCTGAAACACAGGGACTGACTGCTGAGCTGTACATTGTTACCCAGCTGAGGTATCTTGCTCAACATTCATTATTAACCCTGTAGGCAGATTATGAAATAGGAAAACCTGGGCAAATTAGCCTGGAGGATTTTTTTATTCTCTATCCTGTGCATAATGGTCTACTTGCCTGGGAACAGCTGGACTTGCTAGGTTAATGTTTGGACTTGATGATCTTGGAGGTCTTTTCCAACCTAAGTGATTCTGTGACTCTAAGTTAGCATAGCAGGTTCTTGGCCATTTGGGGACCTACAGTTTTGGTGGCACTTCTTGTTTTGTGGATACTTTCTTTGTGTATGACTTTTGGCTGTTCATGCATAAGTTACACTTTTGTGTAATTTTTGGTAAGGGTTTGATAGCTGTGGTGTGTGTAGGTTGCTGGGGACTAATCAGCAGTTGCATGATTGCCTTCCAGTTGCAAAGGACTGACATATGTTTATCTTCCTTAAAATAGACATACTCTTTGCTAAAAGTGTTAATCAAAACAGTATTTGTACAGTTGACTTTACTTTTTATAACTAACTGAAATTGCTTATTGTAACAAGCTACTATTGAAAGTATATTTTACATGAAGCTTTTAAGAGTAGATCAGGAGTTTGAAAGGGAAGAGGGCATTACAGCAGTGCCTGGCTATGCATAAGAACATCAGTCAGATGGAAAGCGATGCAGGATATTTGAAGTACCAAAATGTTCATGCTGAATAAGACACAGTGGAGGCTATCCTACTCCAATTGTCTTACCTCCTAAAATGGCTGAGTCCATAAAAAGTCCATAAACATTTTATGCATTCAAAGTGCCAAATTCAGTTAGCTCACTTGTATGAAAAAATATCTTACAGTTTCTCACTTGAATGAGATAGAGAGAAATCTTCAGAGGGATAGCCCTGCTTCCTACTGGCAGAAAATACTGTATTCCTGGGCCAGAGATAGAGCTCACTATAATCATTTGTAAAATTGACCCTGACTTTAATAAGGCTTGGATCAAGCCCATATTAGACTTGTAACATTCACAGATCAAAACAAAACAAAACAAAATGTTCCATGTTTTCTGTTTACTTTTTTTTTTTTTTTTTTTTTTTTTTTTTTTTTTTTGAAATGCTACTTTGAGCATGGCTAAAACATAGTAACGGATTACTAAACTAAACTTCCTCTTGTTATATCTTTAATCGTATCCAGTCTCTTTTTTAAATTAGTCCTGTTTGCAACTAAAAGGTTTTTTTTTGAATGTGTGTAGATGATGTGGTAGTAGAAAAATAGTTCTCTCTCAAAAATGTACCCAAACTTTTAAGCTGATCAGCTGCACATGGATAGTTTCTTATTTGTTTAATTCAAAATGTGCTTTAACCCTTGCCAAATAATGCTGACTTCCTTTCTTGAGAAAATAGTCTTTTCATCCTGATTTATAGTCCAAGAAATCAATCAATATGGTCCACGTTTAAAGGATGTAGGAAAAATTCATTTAAAGAACTTAAAACTTATAATCTCAAAGTCTGCTCACTTTGTGCCTACCAGAGACATAACTGACTTTCTATATCTCTAGCATCTACAATGCTACAATCCAAAAACATCCAGCAATAACAATACATTCTTCTTACTCACTGGTCCAAAGTAAAGGGATGGAAGATATTTCCAGAACTTCTGGATATACTTACATGTATATGACATGTACACAAATGTATACACACTGATCTATGTATATGTGAATAAAAAGCATATAGTAGAGCTCACTACACCTATCGGATTCTGCATCTGCCTTTGGGGCTATGAATTTAGTGTAAGTCACCTAACAAAGTATCATAAAGAATTACACACCTAAGAGAGAATGATGTCATCTTTATGTAGCTACACTGATATCCATATAATATCCCACCAGTCTGGCATACTCTTTTGTCTCTGTTGAATAAATCATAGTTTAATAATGGAAAAGTGTTCTCCATAGGATTGTTGTTGCTTTTCCCCCCCACCCCCTCCCCACCCCTTCCAACATAAACTGGCCAGGAGTGGTGAAGTTGTCTGTAACCTCATTTGAAATGTGTAATTTATCTAGGATGATATGCTGGTGCACAATTTTTCTGTGTATGACTGTGAAAAATTGCCGGCTGAGCTGTTGGCAGACAGAATATCACACCCTGCTCAACCCTGTACGTATAAAAGAGTTTAAGAAGGTAATTGACACTTTGGGCCTCTATTTGCCAAAGAAAGAGATAATGACGTTCTCCAAGAAGATTAGAATCTAACCAAACATTGTGTTCTAAATATAGAGCACAAAGCCAGGTGATGTTTGTGAAAATGCTGCTTGGCTGCAGGAGGAGGAGGGTGCTGAAGGACTACAATTTTGCACTGTATATATTTTAGGTACACAGATTTAATTTAGAGATTATGGCTTGAAAATGAAATTTACAGTATGTGTGTTTTGGGGTGATAAGAAATTGATTTTGTGACCTTGGTACACACTAATTGAAATATCTGGCACTGTGTTTTGCTGAGGTTAAAGGAAACCATATATGCCTGGAACTGTATTCTTCTTTCACCTTGAACTGTGCAGTTAATCACAACCATAATCACTGGCAGGAAGGAAGCTGCTGTTTAGCTGTTCTACAAGGAAGCTGAACAATCTCTGTTCTTTGTCTAATGGATAGGTTGTTGTGTGATTACTTCAGGCTAGGTTTAAGAGATTCAGATAACTTCAAAATGGAGACTTCTGGTGACATTAACCATTCAGTGAGCACCCGGGGCCACAGCTTCACCCAGTGCGGGGTAGAGGATGGCACGAGCAGGCAGGTCTTCACAGCTCTGTGGAGCTGCCAACCACCACTCTTATGGCTGTTTGCTGGGGCTAAGACAGCTCTGTCCTGTGCTCTCTGCCAGTGTGCACCAGGTGGTCCAGGGAAAAGCTTCCCCAAGCTGTATCAGAGAACAGTACATGAACTGTTCTGGCCTTGGACTGGTATTCCTGGGCATCCTAATGCCAGTTCTAGCATTAATAGGTCTTCTTTATTCAGCTGGGTTTCTGTCTTAGTTTAGATTTATACAACTGTGACAGTCTAGAGTTTTCTATAAAGTAGTGTGGCAGGGTGCCCCATTATTTTGCTTATTATTTAATGTTACACATTTGTTAGGTTGGCACAGGATCATGTTTTTCGAAAAGGAAAATGAAAGCTTCTGAAAAGCCTTGACAATAAATGGTTATTTGTTCAAAAACAGCCAAGTCCAATCTTTGTTTATGTTAGTTGGCTTCACGTAATGGTGTTGCAATAAAGAAAAATAGCTCTTCAGGATATGCATTGGCTTTTAAGTTTTATTTGTAATGCAAGCTATGCACATAGGCAGCAATCTACATAAGTTACATTGAGGGAGAACATAAGCATAGATGGTGACTTGCGTGTTTATATATTTAGTATTTATTTGTGGCAGAGCATCTGGATCTCAGTTTTAAAGAATGTGAAATCAGGCTGAGGTACTGCAGTTTTCATTCCCAGAAAGTTACCAAAAGAAGACTAAGAGAAAAGGTGAATTTATCACCCACCCGGAGACTGCTGCTGCTCCTTCTCTCCTGCCCTATCACTGCAGAGGATCTGCAGGTCCATTCCCCTGACCTTATATTCTCCTATTCGATCCCAGCTTAGGAGAAAGTCCATGGTCTCCAAGGCTTATTATACTGTAATCCTCACTGCCCTCTTAACATAATGACAATTTTTGTGTATACCTAAAGTTCAAATGGGCTGAGGGTAGCACAGTTCCGTTTCACTGATTGCATCAGGATGTCATGGGAGCCAGGAGCTAGTGCCACAGTGATATCTACACTGCATGAAGATCTTCATCACTGTCTCTGTAACTTCAGAGGTCCTAAAAAAATGCCAGAGAAATTTTCCACTACAGTTCAGCTACCAGGTATATTGGTGTGAACTGAAAATTCAGTTAAGCTCTGTGGACCTAAATAGGAGCTCTGAGCTGCTCAAGCCTTGTCTTAGTTCTTTGTGGTTATGGAACAAGAGTAGGTGGAAAGTCATATTACAGTGGAGGCTTTGCCTCACTTTTTGTCTTGAATAAATCATTTTGGTGGATAGCATTGATCCTGAGGAACCTCTGCCTTTTTAAAATCAGCTTGGAAAAAGTTCAGAAGGGAGATCAGTGGAAGCTGGAGGTACTCAGGCAAACAGTTCAGCCCTTTGTACCTATCCAAAATGTTTCATTATTCAGAGATATGATGAAGCATGCATCAATTCATAAATATGACCCACTGTGCAAAGTAAAAATGTCGATATTTCTGTCCCATTGTGCAAGGGATACCTGGTGCATACAGAAAGAATTTCATCTCTTTAACAACCACAGAGAAAATAGGAAAGGCAAATAACCTTCAAAAGAGTATTGACTTGAAAGCAGGGGTAGGTAGAAGTTTCTAAAACTTAACACAGCTTTTGAGCTGGGGTAATCAAAATAGAAATGACATTGGGTAACAGATTTAAATGACGCAGAGCTGCAGTTTGGCTGCTTTTTTAGAGTAGTGATGCAAGTTGTGGTACATTGATTCCACCATACTCAGCTCTGTGGCTAAAATCTAGGAGCTTCTACATGAAACTGTTGTTAGAAGATAAGGTCACTTTAGGCATGCATCACACAGTACCACAGCTGTCACAGGAGAAGCTAGATATCATGGCCTAGGTGTGCTGGGACAGAGTAGTGGGCTACCCACTGTTGAGCTCAGTTTATATCATTTTGCACATGAGGTCTGAGAATTAGATGAATGTCAAAGGGGAGGCTGAGATAATATTTACACAGCTGTGGGCTGCAAAGAAAAGAACTGTTAACTGAACTTTTTGTACATCATCTTGAATAAACAGGTAGTATGTTAATACCACCAAATGCTGGGGAGGGATGTGCTAAAAGGTCTCTGGGCTGTGTTCTCTGTTCTCAGAGAAAGTTATTGCAGCTTTTATCAGCTGTAAAGTGCTCTTGAATTATTGCTTAAGATTTGGCCTTAGAATTATCTAAATTCTAAAAACTTTTAAACTAACAATGGCACATTACCCCCAGGCAATGCCATGCAGACAGCAGCATTCACATTGGAGCTCAATATTCAAACTAGTGATGGGGCTGTGCTGTAATACGGATATCTGGTTTTGCATACCGCAGCAGAAACCCAAGTGCTGGACTACTGCTGCTTCTGCTGGCATCGTAGTAAAAATAGTCTCTTGAAATACCTGCTGCCTCTGTTCTCATTGCAACAAGCAATGTCAAGAGCACAGATGAGTATAATGATATGCTTTATTATAGTTTTCTGTAGAAAGGGTGATGTTGATGACTTTCCTCTGATAGAGAGGGGACTTGCAATTGACTTTTGCAAGCCACAAAAGTTGTAGGATACAAAGCCACAGTTAGGGGTGGATTTTCCAAGAAATATTTGTTGAGCACTTTTGAGCTGTCAGGCTCTATCCTAGGTGCCTAAAGGAGGACTGAGTTGTTTCAATCTTGTTATAATCTCAGTTGTGGGTGATGAACAATTGAAAATCTGTCTGTGAAATGCCTTTTTTTTTTTTTTTTACTATCATCTGTTGGCAGTTTGGGCTTTTGATTAGCTTTATTTTTAACTGTAAAGACCCTTTACTTAGGTGGGGAAACCCTTTACTTAGGTGGGGAACTCTGAATGAGCTGGCGCTGCTGGTGGTAGTAGCTCCTTGCCATTGGAGATTCAGTAATTAAAGAAGTAGATAATATCCTCCTCACTGAGGAGATTTAGAAAATCATAAGGACTTTGCGTTATTACAGTGTTTAACATCAGCAAATGGAGGAAAAAAAAAATAAAAACATGATGGCAATTTTCATTAACTGCAATGCATGTGGAGGGCTCTTTTTCTTTCTTTGAACAGCCAAACACTAAACAATTCCTAAATCCCTCCTTGTTACTTATGTTTTCTTTTTGGTGGTTAAAAACTCCATAAAGCAGAAATTGAAGACTTGTTATTAAAATACTTGCTGACAGCTCCATTCAAAACATTCTTTCAAATAGTGCTATCACATCATGAGTCATCCACTATTCTGATATAGTTGCTTTAACAAGTACCTTCCTTCGTGGTTAAGGCCCATCTCTTTTCATTGGAAAATTCTTCCTTTAGACATGTATTGAATTACAGCTGTAAATATGTCTTTCTCTGGTATTGCACCGTTTGGGCTACAGAACACATGTAACCCACCCCCCACTGAAGGAAGGAAGGAAGGAAGGAAGGAAGGAAGGAAGGAAGGAAGGAAGGAAGGAAGGAAGGAAGGAAGGAAGGAAGGGAGGGAGGGAGGGAGGGAGGACGGGAGGGAGGGAGGGAGGGAGGGAGGGAGGGAGGGAGGAAAAGAGATGGCCATTGGTCATGGCACAAGAAAACAAGAAAGAAACACTAACCTTTTTTACCTTCTTACCAGGAGGATCTGGGTACAAATGCCTTGTGCCATTAGCATAAGTCAGAGTTCCTGGCTCAGTGCAATGACCTTGCATCCCTCTGCAAATAACACGTTTCTGCCGCTGAGCTGGCGTGCAGCCCCAGTACTTGTAGGCACTTCTGTGCACGGGCTCTCCTAGGGCCAGGTCTTCACCTGGCGTACAGCAGCACAGCTCTGCTGATGACAGCAGAGTTAAGCAGCTCCCACCACCTGAAGACTGAACCCAGGAACATCCCAGGGATTAAGTGGTCCCTGGTGAAACAGGGTGAGTTTCACTCTCTGAGCTTGAAGTTGGAATTATTTACAGTCACTTTAACGGGACAACAGCTGCTCTTTACCTAGAGATGTGCCAACAGCACTGAAAGAATTTGGATCTAAATTGCAGATGGATGGATTTCAATTTGATTCAAGTAGCTGGACTGCACGATGCTGTACTGTAAGCTCTCAAAGTCAGAGCTTGAGAGAAAAATCATTAAGTTGGAAGCTGATACTCTGAAAGACTTTTATAAAGCAATATATTTTCATAGCAGACACAGATCAATTTAAAAGTAGTAATCAAGGGCCATGTGCTACGTGTTCATGGACAGAAAATGTGGAGAATTCAGCCAGAGCCAGACACTTAAAATTCAGAGCATTCAGACTAGCATTGAGGATATTGCCTCTACGGAAAATAGTATGGTACAGAATTTAAGTATTGTGAATTTGTTAGATAATCACAATGCTGTACAGAGATAAAGAAGCTGCCAGATCACTGCCAGAAACAACCTCAACACAAGTTTTCTAGGCAAATTTGGGTTTATCTTCTGTACAAATTTTGGTGGAAGGAAAAGTCTCTACAAATATCCCACAAATAACATGTGCTGAAGTCGTGAGACAAAAGGGAAAAATATAATTCAATAGAATTTAGTATAATTCAGTATCTTTGATAGGCATTCTTTAAATTCAATGTAACTATACCTGTTATCGTCAAATAAGATTCAGGCACGGGGATTATTCCCTTGCCAATCATAAGAATTTTATGAGATGTAACAATCCCTTCAAAAATAGCGCATCCACACAGTACTGTTTTATGTCATGCAAATGATAGCATTGTATAAACTCAAAATTTATATTTACTTGGATACTGCTACAACTAAAATCCTCCTGGATATTTTTAACCTTGCTCCCTTAGTAGTCTCTTTGGAAATACTTTTATGAAAGCATAGTGGCCACTGGCAGTGATAGATGATCCAAAAGGCTGAATCATTTCATCTTTCGCAGCAGTCATTGAGAGACTCTGCACAGTACCATGCTAAGTGCCTGAAATCAGATCTTCAAGCATTCAGGATTCATACTTGGATCCAGCCTTGGTTTTCAGTGCCTAGCTGAAGTCATCCTATGTCATAACTTGGAACAACTTGAAGACATCCATGTGTGAATCACTAACACTCTCACAGGTTGCTGGTTCTCCAGTTTTCCATGTCAGTCCTTACCAGCCAGGGGGGAAGGTAGAGAGTAATAAAATCTTTAATGGGAGGCTTTATTTTAGCTGATATGATGAGGTTTTCTGCAGGAGTGACATTGAAATGTGGTCCTCCTCAGTACCCTTTAACTTTGTTGTCTTCCACTGAATCAGACAAGCAAATAAACAAACCAACCAAAAATAAATAAATAAATAAATAAATAATAAAAAGTTGAAAGTTTTCTTTAAATAACCTCATTTGGAAAGTTACACTGTGTACACTTTGAATTCACATTTACTAATGAATCTACATGGTAGCATAATTTTTCTTTGGATTGAATAATGAGAAAATGTGACCTTGAGCTTGCATTTCACTAGCCATCACAGTCAATACATTAAGATGTAAAATGGTAGGAAGCTATGTCTCAACATTTTCAGGTCCTTTGGAAAATTTTGTGTGCTAATAATTATATGTTTGCTGTTTTTATTGTTACTTCTCTGGTCCAGCCTTTGATAGACCAGATGCAAATTAATTTTGTCTGGTTTGTCTGTGGGCTCCTGCTAATATCAGTTGCAACAGAAAGCCCTTCATCACATATTTGTATAAGTAAATCTGGTCACTGACTCTTCCCATTTCCATCCTCTCTGCCTTCCCTCTATATAATATCTCTGTACTGATTATTGTTAACAACATCTAGTAATTTAGCATCATCTGTGAATTTAATTCTCAGGCTGTTCATCTCTTTTTCCAGAGCATTAATAAATATGTAAAATAAAACTGGGCTTAACACCAATTCCTGTGGCAACCCAACTGGATACCTCTTCACAGCTCACTGCAGGGCTGTTTGTCATGACTCATTATCCTTTGTTTACATTCCTTCAGCCAGTTTTCAATCCACATGACAGCACTCTTATCCAAGACATTATAAATTATTTTTCTAATAAGATTTTGTGAGTCACTGTATCAAATGCTACAGCCCAGATATATTGCAGCCACCCTGTTCCTTCCATATACTAACCCAGAAAATGGTGGAGAAGCAATTACATTTGTCTGGCATGATCTTTCTTTGAAAATACAAACAATTTATTGGTCATGGTTCCCCTGTTGTTCTAGATGATTCTTATGCTCATAATATTTATTCCATTATTTTAAAGGAGAGTGATAACAATTGTACCAGGAGATAGTGGCAGGTTCACTCTGCCTCCCTTTCTCCTTTTCTTTAAAATCTTTCAGGAACTGCTGAGATTCACAGCTAGGAGTTTAAGGCAAAAGGGGAAATATATCCCAAATGCAATGGGGAGTCACACATGAGGAGTATTGCCAGACAGGTGTCTGAGAGCAGATTACAGCTGCTCCCATCTCTGTAGATGAGACATTAGTGAGGAAGGACAGAAAGACTGCAAGGAGGGAGGAGAGGATTGCCATAAATATCTGAAGAGAAGAAAGAAGCAGGGGAAGTCAGAGGGACTCTCAGAACTGGGAGTTGAGTTGATGGGGGAATCCTGGAGCTATCAGCTCTAGCGGAGGATCCCTAATCTGTCATAAATTCAGTAATTTTGTCTGTTCCTCTTCATCTGAGAGCTATGCCTTGCTCTGTTCCCTAGTAATCCTTGTGATTCTGTTTGCTTGATTGCATGCTACTTGGGCTTTTGGAAAATAATTAAAAAAATAACCCAGTTCTTCCATATGAATTCAGATAAAAGCATTTTATTTGTGCACTGTGTATTTTGTATTGCAGCCTATCTCTTCTCATTACATCTAGGCCATGTGGAATATTAGGGACAGGAACTTTGCTTTTGTAACCCCCGTGTTTGGGGTCTGAAATACATGGGCAGACTGCACTGGCTTTACCAAGAGCTGTTCTTGCCTGCAGTGTGGGATCACACCGAGGATCAAATCCTTTGTGGAAGGATTACATTTTCTGCCAAATATGTGACATGGTTCAGTTTCAAGCACATACAGAATAAATCTATGACAAGACAGACATTTAACAGTGGCTTAGTATCTAGGACTTTCATGGGAGACAGCTCTCAGTATCTGATCTAGTAAGATCTAGTAAGGCCAATGTGGGATCCACCCACATTTTAAAAAAAAAAAAAAAAAAAAAGTGGGGATGGTGTCTAATGAAGTTTTAGGACAAATTTATATATACTGCACTAGTATGGATTAGTACAGCTAAATTATATGGGGAGATAACACCTGGGAAGCCACTTTTAAGGAAACTGGTTTTCTTTTCTACCAGATCTTGTCACTCCTCTGCAAATCTTCCCTATCTTCTTTGTGTCTCACCCACGCTTATCCTTGGACTTTAAAATGCATTCATCAGAGATAACAGGCTTCATTTTATATATAGATAAGGATTATCCCATGAAAACAATGCTACTGAAAACATGTGATGGCTGACTTGTAAGGAGTGTGTGGACACTTTGTACATATTTTGAAATTTTTGGTCCAGCTCCTGGAAACAAACAACATGAACTCACTCAGGAGATTCCTGTTTCTTGCTGTGCTGAATGCCATATGCTCCGATAGCTCCAGAAAGCCAAACTTCCTGTGCTGGGGACAATCAGAGAGACAAATGCTGTCACTTCCACCCTGGAAACTAACTGCCAATGAAGTTAGTTCATTAGGAGTGAATGAAGTTAGTTCTCAGACTGCTCACTTAGGAAAGTATGGGTAATAATGTAATTGGATTTCTCCTTATACAACTTTGTAAAAACAGAAGAAATGCGGGGAAAATTAAAAAAAATAATAATAATAAATAAAAAAAAATAATAAAAAAAAAAAGAACATGATAAGTAAGTTTTAAACCAGATAAGACAGCCTAAAGACTTTGTAACCACCTTCCTCCTCTGTAATTAAAGAATGTTTAAAATAGAATAACTTGGGCTACATCATCATGACTATATGATCCCAGGATCCAACCCATACTTCAGGATTGAACCAACTGGAATAACGCTCTCATGAATAAAATAATGCAGGATAAAGTGTTGTTTATGATTTCTTTTCTCAGCAGATTAGCTACGTACCTCTTGTAATACAGGCTGGCTCTGTGGAATATCAAGCACGGCAAGAGACCTGTTAGAAGAAGAATTATATTATCCAGCCAAAGCAATATCAGAAATGTCTCAGAGTCTACACTATTTTAATGTTGATTTAAAATCATATATTCATATTACCTTTTTATGTCTAGTATAGCACTGTGATGGAGCCTTTCTTTTGCCAAAGTTGCATTATCCCATTTCTCTGAGTTAGGTAAACTGTAATGTGTCTGCTTTACAGATGGGTAAACTTAGCATAAAGAGTGAGAAGCCATCGTTTTCAGTCAAGAACACCTAAACGTAAGCATTTTCATCTATATTGCCCATCCATAGTGGTACTGACTCTGGAAATGAGCCTCTTTCCATTCATTTCTATGACAGATTATTTTACTTTAAACAATTCTTGGATAAAATACATTAGGCTTCCCTAGGGCAGGAACCTGAAATCAAGACTCCCACATGAAGATCCTTCCTGCCCAGCTGGAGAAATGTGCTCGTGGGCTCAGGATGATTGAATTGCCTTTTTCCAAGTGGCATAACTTCATCAGGAGAGATGGGTTGCATTTCTGCTTAGGTACTGCCTGTAGATAGGCAACTGGGGTGCTTTTCATGACAAGGGGAGAGCAGAATTATTTAGAACTACCTCAAACTCCAACATGCTAAAACTGCTTATGAAGAAGACATTGCCACTGCCTCCTTCTCTTTCTCTTTCTCCTTTTCTTCTTCCTGTCTTTGAATAAAAGTAGCTGCAGCTGTGCTGAGTGCAGAGCAGATCTCTCAGTGTGTTAGGTATATTATGTTTATAGGACCCTGTGCCAGTTTATAGCTGGCAGAGCCACAGGCTCTGACACAGGCTTTTACAAAAATCCTTTTGTCAAGTTGGGACTAAGGAAGAGTCTGTAGAGCAAGGCATTAAATGAGTATCCCTGTCAGCAGCCAGTCCTTTCTAGCCTGCATTTTGATCAATGTTGTATAAATCATAGTATAGTCTAAATTACAGGTATATAAATTATAACTTGTAGCATGGAATATTGGACCTGCTGTTGTTTTTAGCCTGCATACTGTGGCATAGCCAACATACTGTTTCTATCATTTTAATAACCTTTACGGAGCAGGTGGCTGTTGCAGTTAATGCTGCTATCATTTTTCTTTCTTCATGTGATTTGCTGTGATGACAGTTCCATCATTTCATTTTGAGTATTTAAAGCTATTAGGAAGCATTTTTAGACAATCATCTTGTATAGGCATTTTCAAGCATGCCTAAAGCATATAGGGAGTCACTCCCTTTTACACTGCATATTTCTAAATAAGCATATAATATGTTTCATGTTAATCTGTGGAAAAATTATGGAAAAGATCACCAGCTGGGATAAACTGCCTAATTTATAGTTATGTCCTTATATTCCAGATGGGGATCAAGTCCAACATCTTACAATTGCAAAGATTTCAAAGATGTGAAACATTTCGAAGAACATTGCTATATATATTTTGCATTTCAAAGATAAAATACAGAAACCAGTATGTCATCAAACCATTTAATTTTCTTCCAAGTTTGAGAGTAAATTGACAGGAGATCAGCAATTGGCAGGAGAACAGATGAAACATATTGAAAGAGCCAATTTGCTAGTATCAAGGGAGGCAGATGTGTCAGTTTTACATCTGCTGAAGCAGAGTCCTTGTTGCTGTTTTTTCCCCTCCTCTTTTTAAAACATATTTCATTACCTAAAGGTTTAATTATTAGATAATTGAATAATCCTTTAGAAGCGACCAAGGAGCACTCTGTTCATTGAAGAGCCCCTTACATCACTGTGCTCTGATTTTGGCAGTCACAGTTTGTTTGTGGAAGTTTCTGCTTTTTCACCAAAACTTGTCACACCAGACACACACCAGATTTCAATTGCAGCTGAATAGTTTCCTGGGACCCAATACTCCAAATGCCAATTTACTACCTCTTTCTTGAACTAGCTATTAAAAGAGAAGGAAAGTGGAAACAGAGCTGAGTTTTCCATTGATAGCCTACTTTGGGATGTAGGCAGAATTAACAGTGGAAGACTTAAGGAAGGAGGAGAAAAAAAATAAAAATAAAAAACACAGACTAGGGTAAGTGCTTCTATGGTTTTCAACTCAGCCAGCAAGCTGGACCCATATGTAGTTACCTTCTTCCTGTGAAGCAGGTAGGCAGAAATGAGCTCATCATGCCAATGGGTGTTAGTCAGAACTGTAAGTCTGAGGTATTATAGCAGCTGTAGTTTGAGGGAACATACACAGATAATGAAATGAGTAATTCTGTGCCCTCGACTTTCATGGTTAGTAGTTGCCAGTGTCTATTCTCCTTTTCATTAGTTCAATGTGTTAGATTCTTATGAGAAGGATTTAAAAATACATCAACAAAATGAGGTAGCAGAGCTCTGTAATTCTTGATATTTTATTAACTTCCAAGAGTCTGATATGTGATGCATCCAGGATGTGTAAGTAAATTAGAAAACCAAAGAACTTTATGTGAGAAGTTGTAGTACCTCTGGATTTTCAGAGTCTTTGTTGACAAATGTTGTCTCTGTGAATCAATTCTCTCATATGCATGTACCCTGAAAACTAAGGAACTGGAAACAAACAAACAAAAATAACACTTTTTTTTTTTCTTTTTTGGTAAGGAAAACAGACTTTCTCTGTTGCTAGGAGTTTAATAGATGTTTTCTCTTTTGCTTTTTTTCTTCTTGTATGAGGTTTGAGTATTAATATAGTTAATGTGACTTCAGGAGTTAAAGCCTTAAGAAAAAAACAGAAGCATTGTAGAAGTGTTCACTTCATATACTGAAGGCTTATTTGAAGCACTGAGCACTGTAGCCTTGAGGTACTCATTTATGCTTACAAATAACAACTATGCTCAAAATGTACTATTACAGCCTTTGAATGGCCACAATTTTTACCTTAAGTTCCACATTAGACAGTTTTTTCCAAAGCAGAAAAATAAATATATACTTAGGGAAGGTCTTGGTGGTCTTAGGAGAAGTGCACTACTCACTCACTGCAAGGAGGGCTGTTGACTGTGGGCTGGGGTACCACCGGGTGATCACCAGTTCTTAGCAATGGGAACAGCAGCACAGGTTTTAGAAATGAGTGCATGCAATGTGTCATTTTTCCAGGGTATTAAATGCTTGAGAGGTGGGCCCATGTGAGCTTTGTGAAGTTCAACAAGGCCAAGCACAAGGTCCTGTATCTGGGCCAGGGCAATCCCAAGCAGAAATACACACTGTGTGAAGACTGGATTCAAAGCTTCCCTGAGAAGAAGGACCTGGAGTGTTGGTTGATGAGAAGTTTGACATGAGCCAGCAATGTGTGCTTGCAGCCCTGAAAGTCAACCATGTCCTCGGCTGCATCTAAAGAAGTATGGCCAGCAGATTGTGGGAGGTGATTCTCCATGTCTGCTCTGCTCTCATGGGACTCCACCTGGAGTACTGCATTCTTTGGGGCCCCCAGCACAACAAGGACATGGACATGTTAGAATGAGTCCAGGGGAGGGCTGCAAAGATAATCAAAGGTCTGAAGCATCTCACATGTGAAGACAGGCTGAAGGAGTTGGGGTTGTTCATTTTCCAGAGCTACTGGACTTGTCACCCATCAAAATGCCTTGTGGTTTTTCAAAGGTGTATAGAATGTGTACAATTACAAAGCTCAACAATCAAAGAAGCCTGTACTTGGCAGCACAATGTATACTTGCCTATTTTGCCCTTTATCATCGGGGCAACCTCTTGCTGACCAGCCACCAAAGATGAGACGTCCTGCTAGGCTGATGACCTCTAATTGTTCCCCATTACCATCTCAACATTGTCTCTCAGAAGAAATCAGTGTACTAGAGCACGGCTGAGATAAAAGGCGTGGACAGTATTCATCATGCAGTTCACTGGAGTCCACAGCCTCTCCCTGTGCTTAGTATAGATGGGAAGTGTTCAGTAGCAGCTGGCAAATGTTGAATTATTAAATTGTGTCTACAACACTTTATATAATTATTGCCCAAATGATAGAACAGTGAGATAAGCTTGATGTCGACAAGCAGACTTATCCACCTTCAGAGTTTGGTTAACAGACTTGCTGTTTTGGAATTCAAGAAAAGTCTACTCTGTCAGGAAGGATTTAAATAGAAAGGTAAATGGGTTTGCATATTGCTCTGCATGACAGGGTTTTTGTTAGCCTTCAAGGTCTGTATGATCTAACCAAGCATGTGGAAGTAAGATACATATTTCTGAGTGCTGTAATAGTTGTAGTTATTGTAGGGAATTGTTAAATATAAGCAGTTATGCTAAAATGTTATTTTAATCCACAGAATATTTAGTAGATTAAAATAATAATACTGTGTGTAGAGGCAGGAAACCTGGAATGGCTGTAATCATTTTGGGGTGGCTTCTCAATTGGTTGTCCAATCAGGGAATTCACTGTCTGATCTTCTTATCCTTGAGGAAGCAAATGTAGACAAGAGAGATGGCTTCACAATTGTGTCTTGACAAGAAATAACTGCATCAGAAAGTCTGTTTGCTTTCCCCAATCTCTTTCTGAGAAAATGCAATTAGTACATTGCTTGCTTCTTTCCACAAGATGTTTGTAGGCAGTGTTATTGTGAAGGAACACAAGCTGCCACTGCAGCCGTTTTTAAACATGCAGTTGAAACAGACAGCTCTGCTATGGTGACAGAAAACATCAAAGCAACAAAACACAGTATTTTATCTGATGGGGGTAACAATATCTCAGCTAATAAAATGGCTGTCATCCCTGTCCATTGTATAGATAAGGAAGCTGAGGATGTTTGGTTGCTCTTTGTTGGCACGCCAAGTCACAATTATCTTATGACAGCGCTTTTATGGGATATGATTGATGAAGCATTTTGAGGGGGAAAGAGCTTCAATAAGCGAATTTCACTAGATTTCATTATGACATTGCTTGCACAATGGTTGGCAAAAACAAAAATGTTTTAAGCAAAACTAAGAAAACATGGCCTTGTTTAATCTGCCAGGGATGTCCTTGCCACGTTCACTTATTTGTATTGTATATTGGATGTAAACAGCTCTAATTCTGAATTTCTTGTGTTGACCTTTTCTGGCATTAAGATCAAAGTACTTTCTGCAATAAGGATAAGTCTTTAAAGGCTTCAGTGGCCTGTCAGAGGAGGGTATGTTTAAACAGAAAATAACACAACAGTGCACTCTTTGGCTAAAACAGGCACCAAATGAAGTTCTAAAGTTCATTGCTCCTCAAGAAAACCATCATTATCTTGCAGTTTAGCCTAAAAGTGGGCCAGCTTTAAAAATGTTTTCTTCTTCTCTGGACCTTAACTCACAGGGTGATTTTGCCACTTGCCTCTAACAGATGTAACACAGATGTCCAGTTGAGAGGAAAGGGTTGCCCTCTCCTTATTTTAATCCCTGGGTGGATATGAAGACAGCTAAAGCATTCCTCTGAGCAATAGCCTGTAAAATAGTTTTTCCAAACCATGATATTATCCTTTCCTTGATGCTGTATGCTGCTGTCTTATACCCAACATGCCTTTTTTCCCTGGCTCCAGCTGTCCCCTATCCCAGATCTTTCAGCGGGTCTCCAGAGGAGGTCCTGGAGGTTGACTTTACAGTGCCTGATTTGGAGCCAAGGCAGCTGGAGTAAGAATTTAACTCTAATCCAGTATTTTGATATTTCACAGCTTGACCATATGAAAATAAATCATTTAAACACTACTTTTCTCTGTGTATAGTATGCATTTACATTTGGAATGTAAACCTACCCCACTTTACAGAATAAATTATAGTAAGCATTAAACATTTCTCTAATATGAAGTTCACAACAAATCTGAGCACAGAAAAATCTTTCCCATCAAACTGTTGTGGAATCTCCAGTATCCTGACTGAACTGGGACTTTTGGAGCAAAACTAAGGATATCCTATAGAACTTTCTGTGCTGGTACATACAGAGACAGGAGCAGAGGACAAAAGGACATGACATTTTTAATGAACAAAACATTTGATACGTGATGTAATTGTTTATTTTTAATTCAGGGAAACTATCTTTGCTACCGTTTTTGCTGAACCAACCAGTTTCTTATTCAATGTTTCTTGGAAGAGAAACTTACAGTGCTTTTCTGAATATTTAATAAATGGCCCAGTTATCAGGATGTACCGAACATGCTACGTACATCTAACCCAATGTTTCTGGAAGTTTAGTGTATTTGATAATTAAGATGTTTATCAGTGTTTTAACTTAAATATAGGTGCTTACTTTTCAAGCTTTATTTTAATAAATGAAGGATAAATACTTTATTCTTGAGTGATTTGCAGGGGAAACAAGTCACTGCCATTTCCAGCTGAGAACTTTGCTCATGAGTAGCAATTTAATATACTGGTAGTGAGACTTTCTGTGGTGCCTCCCTCTCTGACAGGTCCCCAGTGTGGTAGTCTGTAGAGATCTGTGTGTTTTACACTGCTTTATTCACTATGTTATAGTAATCCTCTTTTCCTGTGGCTTCTGTCTTCTTAGTATGTAAATTATACCCCTCATTTTAATTAGTGGCAGCACTGTTTTCTCTGTATTTTGTAACTGGGACTTTGTCTCCCAGAGTCTGCTGAAATGACACAATGCAGAACTGGTTAAGCCAGGTCACGTAGCAGCAAGCTGTGTTGCTGTGCAGCATGGTGCTACATGCAGGCTAAAAAAAAAAAAAAAAAAAAAAAAAAAAAAAAAAAAATCGTTTAAATAGAGAGCAGCACTAATGTAGCACCTATGCTTGCAGTCCGGCCTAATTCTGAGCTCCATGCAGCTTTCCTGTGTGGTGCACAGGCCACAAGTTCACCAGTATGGTACACAGGATCCAGTTAACCAAAGATACACAGCTTTTATACAATACATATATACCCTCCCAGCTGTCAGTACTCCCAGGCAAATGCACTCAATACAACCTGCCATGTGAAGTGTTATTATGGTAGGTAAATTTGAACTGTTTTCACTTCTGTCTTGTGCCTCATTTCAGTGTTATTGCCTGTTAAAAGTACCACTTCTGTCCAACCTGAGGACTTTTTTCTTTACTTTTTATTTTAATAGAAGGAACTCCTATATTTTTTGCCTGCTAAATGTTTCACATCTTTGGTCTAAGAATGTCCTTATTTGCTGTGTGTACATATATTCAAGAGAAAATAAAGTTATGTAGACGATGTCAATCATAAACAAAATATTTCAAACTAGTACATAATAACTGTTGAAAAACAGAGCTGTTGGTGTAACCACCAAGGGAAAGTCACCTTAATTTGAGTCAGGATCCTATAGTCCTCTCACAGTCAAAATTCATTAAGGGATCTCAGTGCATTAGCTTGTTATGCCATTTGAATTTTCTGGATTGTGAGCATTAGAAAGAAAGCTCTAAAAAGAACTATTAAGACTATGTGTCATGAGGAGACCACAGGCTCCATCACTCTAAAGCTGTAAGGTTCAGTAAGAAGGTCTGTAAGAAGAAATTCAAGCTTTGTGACATTAAGTTTAGGAAGATGTTGCTCCACAAAGGAAGCATCATACTTTTCAAATAAATTTCAGTTAGATATTTGATTATTATATGGGAATTTTTTGTGACTATACAAAAATTTCCAACCCTTGAGACTGAGCAGTACAATAGACCTGGTTGTTGTATTTTCTAACCTATAATTCCACTTGCATTATTATATTTAGCCCTATTTGACAATAGAAGACAAGAAATGAAAGCTATATATTTTTATAGTGAATTTTGTTATCCACAATGAACTGCTGGGGTCAGTCTGTCAGAATATGACTGCCAGTAGTTAAGACATTCTCACTATGGAGTTAAACGCTTAAAGCATTGACAGTAGCAGGAAATACTTCAGTGGTTATTGTTGAAGCTATTAGTCGAACTGAAGTAATGCTGGCATGTTTTCCCTTTGGGTAGAATTCCTCAGTCTAATTGTCTCCTCCTTGCCAGACCATATTTGATATCTTCAAGTTTGGAGACTGGATGTTTTCCAGTAATTAATGGTTTTTTTTCTCAGTTATAGTTTAAAATTATTTCTTTTTGTGGATTAGTCTATTATCCAGTAGTGAAGCTATTGAATTGCAGAGCATTTAAATGGGATAAATTATGGAGATAATATTAAAAATAAAAAAATGAAAAGAAAAAAAAAAACAGCTTCACCAGATCATGTGAAAGGTATGTGAGGCATTTTAGAGGATGCTTAGTTCACGTATAAATTTTGACAAGAATTAACAGGATATTAAAATACAGGGGGAGGGGAAGGAAGAGGGAGGCCATTGTCTGCTGTAGGGGTTATTTTCTTTTAATTACACAACACTGGTATTAACTTAAAGCAATATAGGTCTGTGCATCTCATAGACTAACGTTAGGTCACCTCCTGAATAGTACCAGCAATCAAATTTCATCAAGCTACTCTTGTCTTGAGCACTGTAACTTAGGTTTGACAAAAGTACATCATAAACTCAATGTCTCTGATGCCCAGACTAGACTCTATGTAAAGTACTTTGTCCACTCAGAGCATAATTAGCCTGTGGTTTCAGAAATCAATGAACACTGTTCCACAATGGGAGTGTTGGGGGGGGGGGAACTTGTAGTCACTGTTCTATGGCCTTCCTTACCATTTGAGCTATTACTTCTTTCTTTCAAAGCAATTTTACCACATCTTTTATTATATTTTGTTTTTTAAATCCGAAGTGGACAGTGATACAGATCTAAAAGCAAGAAGCATTTTTAATACTGTTTCCAATATGTTACAGCAAAATAATTTTCAAAGAACAAAATTTGTTGAAGATAATGGGGTAGAATCGCACCTGTACTTTATCACACATCACCTTATTTGTGAGTGAACAGAACATCACACTCATGTTTTGCTGAGGTGTGAGAGCTCTTTCCATAACCAGGCTTGACCTCAAGCTCCCTGATGTCAGAGGAGTGGCTCCCATTAACCTACATCTTTGCTTTTATAGAAGCAGAGTCTTGGGGGGAAAACCTGTAAAGAGCAGAAGTAAAGAATGAAAACCACATTGCTCTTCCCATCATCATAATTTTTTTAAGTAGCAGAATCAAAATCATGTGGGATTTCCAGATAAACACCTATGAACCCAGTTTTCCTTTCTACATATGGATCTGTTCTTGTTGCCCAAATAGACTTCCTACTAAAGCTCTTAAATCATGCTACTCCATGACTTAGCAAAACCATTTTGGTAGAGTTCACATTTCCTTTGCCATTCCAAAAATACTACTAAAGTGGTGAATGTAAGCTAACAGAGTTTATCTCCCCAAGACCAAGAAAAAAGTGTGGCCATGTGAGTCATGAAAACTTGCGTTCATCCTGACTTCCAGCCTTATGTTTCACTTGTTGTTAGATGGGGTGCTGTTGAAGAAGCCAGAGATCAAGACCTCTGAGTGATGGCCTGTGTGTAACTGGCAACATCCATCACAGAGTCATTGGGGATTAGATACGGAAAGAGTAATGCTAACATGGTTATACTGCCTGTTTAGATGCATTTAGCATCTGTTAGATACAGTTCAATGGATACCAAGATTTGGTGTGTGATGGTGTTCAACTGCTTTGCAGCTACTGGGGAACTATTTCTTCCAAAAGATGCCAGTTCAAAGTTTCTGTTGTGAAATGGAAAAGAAAGTTTGGATTTAGACCAATACCAAAATGTGTCATAGTGAGCTTATGTATTTTGGTCCAAAAAGTTCTGCACTTGGAGTTTTATGAAGTGAGTGTAAAAAATATCAAGAGCCAGGTACGCTACAAAGTGAACAACAAATTTGAGCCTTATTTCCCTGAGTGTAATTAGGCAGTGGCTACTGCAGTAGAGTGGTATAGGTGAGGATATGAGTATGCAGCAGTACTCAGCATTTATTTATATAAACTATGGAAAGTGTTAAGCAATGTAATCAAGATTTCAGCCTAACGTTCTGATGCATGTACTTTCATAATACTGGTACTGAATCAACACCATGGAAAATGTAATGGAAAGTCTGCAAGAAATTACAATGCATGTAATATCTAGCTATATGTTTGATATTATTATTTTTAATAAAATCTGATTCCATTTTCAGTGCTGAAACAGAACTTTTTCTTGGGCTGCATATTCAGTTCTACAGGGGCATGGTTATCTACCGATGAATCCCTGTCAATAGGGAACTGCTGTTCTGCTCAATCTGTTTTAAGCAAAACTATTCTCTGATTGTACATACGCTGTTTTACTTTCCAGTTAAAAGATGAGTTTTAGTGAAAACAAGTGAGTTAGGAAAAAAAAAAAAAGAGAGAGAGAGAGAATGACATAATATAGTAACTGGGAAGTTTCTAAAATCCTTCTGTTGGTAGCACCAAGGAAAAACACTGACGCCTGCACACTGTTGGCAATTCTAATCCAGCATATTTGCATTTAGCTGCACTTCACCTTTTTTTTAATTCAGTGTTTCTGATGGAGGCAAATCAAGAAACTGATCATGTGTCTCAGTTACATTCTGTGTAATCCTGCAGAAGTAGGTTTGACACAGGGTGCCTGCCAGGGTGTTGAGGTTGGGTTCTGGTAATTAGATCTGTGTAGGGTGAGGATAGGAAGAGCAATGTGGTTTTCATTCTTTACTTCTGCTCTTTACAGGTTTTCCCCCCAAGACTCTGCTTCTATAAAAGCAAAGATGTAGGTTAATGGGAGCCACTCCTCTGACATCAGGGAGCTTGAGGTCAAGCCTGGTTATGGAAAGAGCTCTCACACCTCAGCAAAACATGAGTGTGATGTTCTGTTCACTCACAAATAAGCACAGAAACAACCCTGCAGTTTCAAAGTCCACTACAAGGAGGAGTGATGGAGCAGGTGAGCTGACAAACAGCTTTCTTCAGAATTGGGTGGAGATGAACCTGAACTCACCCTTTAATTCAAATAGCTATCTCTCCACAACTGGATTTTAATTTCTGGCTCCCAAGTCTATAATATAAACCACCCCCATATGAAATTACCATCAGTGATTTGCATAATTTCCAATTAAAAGTACCCTTAAGCACATATCTATCTGGATATTTCCTCTATAAATCTTTACAGAGCTCCATATACTTTCCCTTCCATGTCTACCACCACATCCTGTCTGGGTAGTGGACTTGCATGCTTCACTGTATCACTGGTATTAAGTATTCGAAACTACTCTTCGTGCTCGGTGGAGGGCTCCCTGAGCAGAGTGGTGACAGTCCTCTGTGGACATCTGGGCACAGCTGGAACCCAGTGTTGCTGCCGCAATGTGGTGTTTTGGAAGACCCCGGAAATATTCCAGTTTTGTCTGACAAAAAACAGTATTATTTCTGATCAAAGCCTGTACTGCTAGCTTGTAGGGTGTTTGATAAAGCTCATTAGATAGTGCTTAATGTTCCTCTGCCTCATTCAAGCTGCATTATCACTAACTTACCCCCTTTTTCACATGTTGCTTTACACGTACCATAATGGCACAACAGTGGTTTGCATATGTAAGCTGTAATGTGGTGATGCATTTCCTGGCTGTGTTGTTCAGAATCTGGATAATTATCTTCCCTTTTTGCTCTGGAATTTGGAAAAGTGCTGCCTGGAAACATTTCCCCTTTATCAAATTGTTTGCTAAGCTGTTTTTCCTCATGCTTATCTTTCGCTTGAGACCAAAATGTTTAGATTTGAGTGGTGACATCTCACTTGTACACATCCTGTTGGATAGAAGCCTTGGGTTGTTTGAGTTCACAGTATAGCTAACCAGGACTTGCATATGACTGGTACTGAAGATGGGATTATTGTTTTATCCTACTTGGTGTCTATAACCCTGTTTTTCAGTGAATTAATCTGGTTGTCACTCCTTATATCCCAAACTAGGCTGAGAACTCCAGCACTTCATCCCTATTGTGGACACTGTCCCATTTACCTGTGACTCCTTGCTGTCTCTGACATTCCCTCACCACCGTCTCTTCTCGTCTTTAGCTGTGCATTTTATCATCTCATCAGCCCCAGTGCTGAGCTGGTGAATTGATGTCAAGGGGAAGGCAGGAGGGGAACCGGAGTGCTGCATGTGCAAGGAGTTTGTGGTGTGCTTCCTTGAAGAGTGAGTGGCCACTCCTTGTACCTCGTGCCTGTACTGGGATGTTGTGGGTTGTACTCTGCACCCATACCCCTGACAGGTGCCCTAGCACCCTGCCCACCCCGTTAGCAGGGTGAACCAGACCAGCTCCAAATTTTACCTGTAATAGAAAGTGTGCATCTTCATAGGACTCACAGCCCTTCCCTTCTTGATCTTGTCGGGAAAGGGGTGCCATCCAGACACCAAATAACAAATCTGGGGTTTGTACACCCAACCTGAAGCTAACCACTTGCAGCAGTACAACTCTGAATCTCCATTAGTCGCTGCGGCTCTGAGGTCTCCTATGGGAAGAGTGGTGGGTCACGTTGCTGCTGTCTGCAAGGCACATGCCTGAAGACTCCTGCTCTCCAAAGGAGGAGGGGAGACAGTGCTGGGAAAAGGGTTTGACAGGGCCTCTCAAGAGCTATTTATCCCCATTTTCCCTTTGTTTCACTGATTTGAGCACCCTGTTCCTTTTTGTTCTCAAAATCCTACAGATGCTTGTATGGATATGTTTTTTTTTCCAGTCAATGACTAGCACTTCTAAAGACTTTTTTTTTCCTCCTCTTGTTCTTTACATATGAGTGATCACAAATTATAGATTTTTTTTTTTTTTCTCCTCTTTTTTGATAGTTCACAAGCATTGAAAAAGCAGGTTGTTCTGTGTGGCTAAACAAGTGACAATCTCATCACTGGCACTTACCCAATAATAGTTTTTCATGTTTAATTTGTAATGTCTGAAAATACTAGCAAGAGATGAAGGAAGCAGCTTAAATAATATATTTACCTTGTCCCTTCTTTAAAACTCAACACAAGTGTATTTTGGTATGTAGGAACATGTCTTTGCTCCTTTTAGACTGTTTTGACCCATTCCTTAAAATGGGGCCATAAGGTTTTATTTTTATTATTTATTTTTTTTTTTTACTTTTTTTGTGAGGACTTGTAGTTCATCCAGACACACAAAAACTCTTTATCTGAAATCACCTCTATATATACACATAGTCTGTGAAGAGTGTGAAAGAAAGTGTGTTTGCTGATCCAAGGACTTCTAGGAGTACCAGCTAGCTGCAGAGCCATCAAGTTCAAACCAGTCAAAAACTCCTATCAAGCTATTCAAATGTCCCAAGAAGGCATTGTGAAGGGCTCTTACAAGGAGGTAGAGAGCTATGAAATTCAAGCAAGATGGAGTTTTCTGTGGCAAGATTTCCTGTTCAGCAACTGCATGGTCCCCTGCCCCGGGGTAGGACAAAGATGAATCGGGCCCATTATGAAAGCAATTCATATTTAAATGAGATTTTCAGCCCAGTTCTGCAGTCTCAAGTGGTTTTTCTAAGCATCTGCTCTTTCATGCTGATTTAGACCAAACTTGAATGCTGAATCTTTGGAGAATCATAAACAAATTGTGTTAAATTACCATTAATGGAAACACATCACAAGGAAGGCAAGGCAAGGCTGTTAATGGTATTGCTGTTCTTAACTCAGGCTGTGATGGCTGTAGACACACAGTCCTGCAGCACAGAAGTAATGTATGTAAGATCACCCACTGTAAGCACAGCAGGGTGAGTAGCACTGGAATTTGTTTTACAGGAAGCCTTTCATTTCCTTGCTTTTGAGGGGTTAAGTGAGGCACTTCAAGTACTGTTTTCCCATGAGGGTTACACTAGGGAAGGGTAGTTTTAGTTTCCCCCAGGGGCTCCATAGCAGCTTTGGCAGCAGAGGCTGCTGTCGAAAGAGAACAGCCGAATGCAATGAATCAATGTATTCCCCAGCTGCTCCAGCTACATTTTCTTCCTACCCAGGGCTGTCCACTTTTCAGACTACTATATGCAGTACTGGTCCCCAGCCCTGTGCTGCCACTCCCAAGCTTGATGGACAGGTATCCCTGAAAGGCCTCTCACCCTGTTTTTAAAAGGTCTGGATTGGAGCAAAATTAGATGTTTTAATTGCTTATTTTTACATCACCTGGGGAATGCAAAGAATAGAGCAGCTTGTGAATGTATTATAGTATACTGTAATGGCCTTGGTATGAGCTGTTTATGGTCCTTAGTAACATCAAGTGTTCATTAAACTTTTGAAAATCACTCCTATGCTTGTTCAGGCATGGCTTTAGGAAACTCAGGATGCCAAACAAACTCAAGCTCTGGTCAGGAGTCTTTAATTCATTTAAATATTTCTTCAAAATGTCAAGAGTTCACCTGGAACAGCCAAGCTTCTGCTGCCTCAGGAAACACGTTCACTTTCTGGCCTTGCTATTGTAGTGGGTATACGTGGCAAGGTTTTGGTAGCAGAGGGCCATAGGGGTGGTTTCTGTGAGAAGGATCTAGAAGCTGCCCCATGTTTGGGAAGGGCCCCACTGCTGACCAGAGCTGAGCCAATAAGCGATGTTGTTTTGTGCCTCTGTGAGAGCATATTTAAGACAGGGAAAAATATGCTGCACCACACAGCAGCTGGGAGAGTGAGAAGAGTGAGGAACAGCCTTGCAGGCACCAAGGTCAGTGAAGAAGGAGGGGGAGAGGCGCTCCAGGCGTCAGAGCAGAAGTCCCCTGTGGCCTATGGTGAGGACCATGGTGAAGCAGGCTGTCCCCCTGCAGCCCATGGAGTACCACGGTGGAGCAGGTTTCCATGATGCAGCCTGTGGAGGAGACCACGGTGGAGCAGGTGGCCCTGCACCGACGGAGGCTGCCACCTGTGGAAGACCACTGCTGGGGCAGATTCCGGGCCGGACCTGTAGCCCGTGGAGAGGAGACCACACAGGAGCAGGTGACCTGGCAGGAGCTGCTGCCCGTGGGGGACCCAGGTTGGAGCAGTTTTCTCCTGAGGGATGGACCCCGTGGTACGGACCCATATCTGGAGCAGTTCTGGAAGAGCTGCTGCCTGTGGGAAGCCCACGTCGGATCAGTTCATCAAGGACTGCATCCCGTGGGAGGGACCCCACAGCACAGGGGATGAGAGTGACCAAGAAGGAGTGGCAGAGAAGAAGCGCTGTAGACTGACCATAACCCCCATTCCCCCGTTCCCCTGTGCCGCTCAGGGGGAGGAGGTGGAAGAGGGTGGATGGGGGGGAAGGTGCTTTTGGTCTCTTTCCTTTGTTTCTCACTTCTCTAGCTTGTTAGTAATAAGCAATTAATCTTACTATCTTCTTATGCTGAGTCTGTTTTGCCCGTTACAATAATTACTGCGTGATCTTCTTGTCTTTATCTATTTGAGCCCTTTTCATTGTATTTTTTCCCCATTCCTCTTTGAGGAGGGGGAGTGAGAGAGTGGCTGTGGTGGAGCTCGGCTGCTCACTCGAGCGGAACCACCACGGCTATCCACATTACAGCCTGCAAATCACCTTGTCACCAGCACTGATTACCCTGCATTGGGAACCAGGAATATGGCCTCTGCCAGAGAAGTAGTGCAGGACAGAGAGCCCTGAGAGCTCAACCTGTAGCCTAGCCAAGGCCCTAGTAGAATGCTTTGGGAGATGTAGGTCTAACTTTGATCTAAGATTTCTGAGAATTCCAGCTCCTGCAGAAGAGCCAGGAGCATTGATGTCAAGGGTTGTGCAGCTGCAGAGCTGGCTTTTCAATGTGATGGACTCCAAAGCTGCCTGCCATGAATGCTGGCACAAATACTACGTAGATATTATCTATTTGTCTATATAGAGAACTGGAAGATATTTGGTCATCATTGCCATTGTAAAATATTTTGTGTAAAGTCAGGTGGATTATTTAAAAACATCTAGTCAAACTGCATATGAAACTTGTTTCTTTTGGAAACCTTTCCCTTATTTGCCTTTCTCATTAGCCCAGTACTTTTCCACAGTGAGCACCACTTTGGGCCAAGTTACATCAGTGACTTTTATACCATTAATTTTGATGGAAGCAGGATGTGGTCCAGTAAATTATCCCCCAGCACAGTCTGCTCAGTATAACATTAGACCATTGGAATAGTGAAAAGAAAGTTCCTTCTGAATTTAACTCCTTAAAATATCCATTCTTGTGCTTGAAGTTTAAGTTAGTATTCTTCTCAGATGTTTTTGAGGTTTCTTAAATTGTCTGATAATAAACAAGAACACACGTCTTTAACAGTATGTACAGCTGGCTTCTGGGAATCATACCGTAGTAAAGATGTGCTGGACTTCATTTTCTATTATTTAAACATCTTATTTTCCACTTCTGAAAATGGAATAAAATTGCTGCTGTTTCTAAATGTGCCCAAATTTTCAGTCATTTTATACATCCCCATATTTCTTAATTATACCTTATTGCATTTGTCTACATATTCTAAATGTGACAGTTCATGGTATGATTTCTAATTGTTGTTCCTCCACAATGAGTATATTTAGTATGAAAAGGGGATAAATCCCTTAGCATGACAAGAAACTGTGATCCATGGTCATTAATAAGAGTACTACAGAATAAACTATCAAGCTCCTCCTCAAGTCTAAATCCTGCCAATTCTATGGTTTAAAGCCACTGAAGCAGGTAAAGAGGTGCTGAAATTTTACCTTGTGCAGACTCCATCCATCCTGTTTTATCTGGTACACGTGTATGACTGGTATTTCCTTTGCTATTCCACCTCTTATATAAACTATTTAGGATTAAAAGATCATTTATAAAATACCCCAAATTATTGTTTTGTGGAACAGACTAATCAAGTATCCTGCTATTTGGTACTGATAACATGCATGTAGACAAGCTGGTCTTCTAAGTTAGCTGTAGAAGATACTTGTCTTCTCCTAGGAAAATAAGAAAAACCTTTTCCTTAAGGTTCTCTCAATAAGCCTTGTAAGACAATTTAGTCACCAATAAAATTCTTACAGGTATTCTTAATTTTAGAGAAAAAAATACCAATAATCCAGTAATTAATTAGGCAGAATTGTGAAGATTTTATTGATGATGACTGCATGAGTCATTTGATATTGTCTGTAAGTTCTTTGGGACACCTGGAAAGGTAATAGTGATGGGCTGAGGACCTTCATTCTTATATTTGAGCTCCTAGGAAACAAATCCAAAAGAAGAGTTCTTGAATGTATCCTGTAGCTTTTATCTCCTCAGCTCTATAGTTTTCCTGCTTTGAATGAAGCCACTGATCACTGTCCTTCCACTACTTGTCTTCCATGACTCCTATCGCAAGAGCTTTGCAAAGCCAGCAGGTATTGCTCTCTATGAACTTCCCAACATCATATGCCAGACTGGACTTATCGTATTCCCATGCTCAGTTTCTGAACTTAGATTAGTACCACTTTTTTCTTCCCTGTCTTACTTTCATTTAAAGAAATTTGGATTTACCTTGGCATTCTCTAAAATCCAAATTATATACCTTCTCTGCTGCATTCTTAGGAATATCAAAGCTGTAAAATAAATATTGATGGTATGTGTTGGCAGAGTGTTTTTTATACTTAGTGGATTTCTCATTAAATTACATGTATATTCAATTTTAGTTATAATGAGTATAATCTATTTAATATTGTTGACCCAAATTCTCCTGAGGAATGCTAACATTGTGAATTGATATTTGAGTCAACAGTATAACATTCAAAATCATGTCAGACTTCAGTTCAGAAAAATGTCCTGTCCCAGGGTTACTCTGTGGGTTGAGACTAAGTTACATTGCAGGAATGTATTCCTGTAATGCTTTACAGTGTTTGATGTACTTTAATCTTACACCTTCCCTAACTTACAGGACACTATACTTATCTGTATCCTATCTCTGCAAACACCTTATAAGAACACTGGCCATCAGGAAGCAGAAGGCACCTTCCTGAAACTCATCCTTGGGTGTCTTTTCTGAAGTCATATTTCTCCCTGTCATGCTCCTTAATCGTTCTTCTTCTGCAATAAATTGTTATTTCTCTCCCTGTTAGAATTCTTTCCTGTCCTTCATCATGTTACAAGTACCTTTTGCTTGAGAACAGGAAAAAAATCCCAGCAGAGTTCAGCAAACCTTTAACTCTTCCCTTTTCAGGATGCAGAAAATAGAGAACTCAGTGTCTTCTTGTTTGGGAGAGTTTGGTTTGTTTGCTTGCCTCAGAGTTTTGGGGGTGCTTTGGGAGAAACAGGCGATTTGAATGATGACATTATTGGTATTGAGTGTTATTCCTAGTTTGATAGCGTTTCTGGAGAAAGAAGCTTTTGAAATTTTCTCAAGTTTAGTCTGAAAATTATTTAATAGACAACAGGGACCTTGGAAAATTCTGGAGAGGAAACAGTTTTTATTGAGTCATTGCAGAAGATCAACTGTATGGTATAAAATATGTTTTTATGATTTCATTTGACCTTTGATCAAGCTAGTGGATCCCCATGTTCACAAAGATTGCATATGCAGAGACTCTGCAGAGGGGAAGTAGCCTTAAAACTCATGCATATGGCTCCTTTTTTCATGTATCATTACAGACCTGGGACTAGCCCTGTAAAATAGATCACGTAATTCTGTATGTACAAAATTGATGATTTACACAGTACTCACTAAGATGTAAAGACCAAGCCATGAATCGTGCTCATTCATTTAAGATCTTTGGGATACCTAAATATATATATATATATATATATATATATTTATATATATATATATATATATATATATATATATATGAAGACTCAAGTCAGTAAGACAAATTTTAAGTAAGACAAATAATAAGTTTATTGTCTGGGATTGCTGAGAAATACCACAGAAAGTCTTCATGAAGTAACTGTCAAGTAAGCTACATTGATCCTGCTTTACTGTTAGGGAGTGAAGTGGGTTACTTCTTGATGTCCTTTTGATATCTGTTTTCTATGATTCTGAATTCCCAGATGCATCCTTAGTGTGATTTCCTACCTCTACATTTGTGAAGGCCATGCAGGTACCAAAAATGTTATCAAAATCAACCATGGCAGAATATGCATTTGCAATAATCCTTCATTCCAACTGAATATCCAATTAAGACATTCATTTCAGTATCCCGTCAGTTTTCTCATTTGTTGGCTCATGCAGGATGAAGGCAGAGAAGAGCTGCTGAACACCTGCTTACTTCCTTGGCAACGGGAAACCTGTACAGACAAACACCAAGAGTGCCAGCTCAGCATTCAAAACTTATATAAATAAAATTCTGGAGGCCAAATTAAGCGTTTACTTGGCTGTTTTCTTCAATCAGTAAATGCAAATATATTTCTCTGTAATTTATGTCTTGACAGATGATAATGAATGTGAAAATGCTACTCAGCCTTGTGGAGAACATGCCAATTGCACAAACACTGTGGGAAGTTATTTCTGCATGTGTGCACCTGGTTTCAGATCTAGCAATGGTCAACAAACTTTTGTACCTAATGATGGAACCTCCTGTGTGGGTAAGTTATTAATGTCTACCAGCTAGCTTTACATTGTCACTCTTCTCTTATTGCTTCTGTTAATTATAGAAAACTAGCAAAATACATTCAGATTTATGAAGTTTGGAGTCTGAATGTAAAATTCCCACAATTTAGACTGGTACAAATTTAAAATTCCAATTTTCAGGCACACTGATAACACAACAGCTGTGACTGTTTTCAGTAACACTTCAGACTTGACTCCACGTGAAATATTTTTAATACACTTGTCATAGTTTTAGAGAATGGATATATAATTAAGTTAACATAGAAATCCCCCATCCCCACCCATTTAAGCCATAGTTTCACTGATAGGTGGTCATATTCTTTAAAAAAAAAAAAAAAAAAAAAAAAAAGCAGAGTGACAAAGTATTCTTCATTCAAGTCACTCTCACCCTGGACCAACAAAACTCCCTATACATGTGACCTGCTTGCTCCCAATATTTTTTTGTTTGGGTCTTTTTTGGATATTTTCAGTAATTTTTCCAGTCTGACCAAAAGCAGTAAATAAATAAATAAATAAATAAATAAATCAGTAGTACTCCTTCCTCTTGTCCCATCCATCCATCAGCTTTTGTTTCTATAACAGTTGGATGGATCATGTTCAAGATTAAAGAGGAAGAAAAGTTCTCTGGAAAAATGTTATTTGTGAACATCTATGCAATCCTTTAGGATTTCCTTTGAATGGAAGAACTGTAACTATTTCTCTTTTTTTTCAAACTCCTGGTAATTTTCTCTATATGTTGCAACAGTCCTCAGGGAATGGGAAAATGGGAAATAAATCTATTGCCCTTTACACCTTTATGCTGACTGTCTCTCATTCGAGATATGTCTCCTGTGAGCCTGTGAGCGCTGACAACCTCTCTTCTTCTTACTGTTTTTAATATCAGCAGAATGGCTGCATATTAAGCCAGAAAGTGATCTAATCAACATTTCTGGCCCATTGCTCACATCCGTCTAAAAGAGCTCTGCTTTACCCAGTCGCTATGAATCGTTCATAAATTAGCTGAGATTGAGACTGTTAGCACATCGAGCTGTAAATATTCTCATGGTTTCTGGCCCACGCTTTGATTTTTACCAGTTATGACATTTCCTCAGCCTCAGAAGTTTTCAAAGTTATTTCTCTGACTGTTCTTGTGTTACATTAGCTTTTTACCATTAACTTGATTTTTCCTTTTTTTCTCCCCCTCTTTCCTTTACCAGACAGACTGATATTTTTAGACTGAGGGTTAATTTACCACATTTCTTCTGTGCTTTTTTTTTTTTTTTTTTTTTTTTTTTTTTTTTTTTCAAATTTATATGGGAGGAGCTGAGAGCTTCCAAAATTCACACTGAAATAAAAAATTACCTGTGGGTACCTTTTCTTATTAAAAGAGTGTACCAATTACTTTACCAAGCAGTAAGTCCTAAAGACAACCTTTTGATCCACAATTAAGTTTCCACTTTATCAGTCAGGAAAACCGTAATAAGATATTTAGTACCCAATGGATCTGCTGCTACAGGTAGTAGATATGACTTGCAGCTGCAAGAAGTGTATTCAGGCTGTTCTGAACACAGCTGAAGCAGATACCAAGGTTATAATTCTGACCACAGTACAAGTAACGCAGTACAAAGAAAACAACAAAGGTACCAGGTATCCATCCCACTCAAGTATTTTTAGATTCTTCAAAGTTTTAAGTTTTCTTTTTAATATTTGTGTGTGTGTGTGTGTGTGTGTACATACAGAGATATAGAATGTATATAGCAGTAACTTTAAAAATACAGTGATTCAATTTTGGAGAAAGCACCATTACGCAATCTATTTGTTTATAAACAAATGACATCAAGCCTGTCTGGAATTCCTAGTGGTACAAATGTGGTATATCATTTCGTGAGTCCATTTCAAAATCTGTGTGCATACGCATGTTCATTCCTCTACTCTTTGGTCATTATTACTAATCTTCCAACTACAAAGTGACAATAATCTCAAGGTAGCAGTTCAAAAGAGAATTTTGGGAAGTGTCAGTTCACCAGAACGTTAGGTTTTGCATTGAGCATCAGCCAGTATTTCAATATGTTATCAGGCAGAACTGGTAAAGAGATGACAATGAAAGACGTAGATAGAGGAGGAACTGGAGAGTAGGAAGGGAGTGAGAGGGGAAAAAAAGGAGAAAGGAAATGAAGGGCTGGGGAGGTGGGGAGAAATGCAGATATATGATATTGCTGAAGATGACATTTTTCTGCTGTCCTAAATATGAGCTATTAAAATCTATTTGCTGTGTAAAATCCATGTTTTTTCTTAGACTTCACATTTTATTGAATGTTCAGCTGCAGTTAAAAAAAAGTGAAATATAAACCTACTTTTTTCACCTCAGTCATCAGAATAAAAATATGAAAATTGCCATCTTTAAAATGAACATGACATCCATGCCACTCTGCCTTTTCCAGGAACGTGCTATTAGTTTTCTTCAGCTTTTTATCAGCTTCTTCTGAGAGTACTGGGAAGGCAGCCATTCTCTATCACATCTTTTTCTGTGACAAGAGAGTTGTACAGTGGATAGGATATAGCATTACGCCACACTGCCAAGTTTTCTTTTACTTGTGCTGTTCTTAGGCTTTTTCATTTCTACTTTGTGTATGCTGCTACCGTCCACAGTATGGAGACATGGGGAGGGACATTTAGTGCTTTGCAACCAGACTTTTCAGTCGCTTGCAAGCTACTAATAAGCAGAAGGTATAATGTAGACATCAAGCTGTCTTGACTGACTGGTGAAGAATCAAAGCGATGTAGGTACAGTCCAGTAATTGGCAAGACTGAACATAATAACTGTTCTCAGTACTTTTAATTTAATTGGAATTTCCTTGCCTGCTGCAGTAAATGAGGAGTGACAAAGCCCAGAAATAAAATAAAAGGCTATAAATCTATTTTCACACTAGCCTAAGTGGTGTTGGTGATATCATTTTCTGATCAGAGCTATTATAAAAGCTTCAAAGTTCAGTTCCGGGATTTGTTTTGAATATTTACTAAAAGGCCAGGGCTTTGTGCAGAGCTATGGAAAATGCTCTTCTGTTTCAAAAGCTGCTATTCTTCAACCTTTGCTCAGGAATGTTGTCTGTGAAGACTGCTCGCACAAGCCTTGGCAGCCCAGTCCTGCTCCCATAGTAAATCAAGGAGGATGGTTTAAGATCCTAGCCTGAAAGCTCCAGTGAAACTGAATTGCTGAAAGCACTGACAAGCTGTTGTCCATGTGTGGTCCAACAATTGCATATTTCTTTAAAAAGGCATAGCTACAAAATATAAAGAAACAAAAAACTACAGCTACTGCATGGAATATTTCAAAGCAGGGACTTAAAAGCAGCATTCTTGCAACTGTCACAAATCATTGGCTGCCCCTGAAAATCTTATTGATTTAGAACGAATATGAAGCTGATTAGTGCCTTGCAAGATCAGGCATATTGCCTTTTAATTTTGTCATCCAGAAGATTTTTTCTCTGGGAAATAGTAATTTAGATAGGCAGGATATGGACTCATTCCATATGGACAACTCAACTGCAGAAAGTCTATTTGCATATACTCGACAGGGTGTCTCTATCTGACTTTAAATAGCCATCCTGTTGCTAGAGATGTGCCTTGGTGCTTGAGTTTCTCCTGTTATTTTGGATAATCCTGCTTTCTCATTAAAATCTCCATTACGCTTAATATGTGAAATAATTACAAAAATAAGGGTAATTTGTATGAATGCCCAATAATGACAAATAAATGATTTATCAAACTAAGCTCATGAAAAGCAAATTATCATTATAATTTTGAAATACTTGGAACATTAAATCACACAGAAACCTGATACCTAGCAATGGCAATCTGGAAAGTATCCAAATATTTGTATATTTGGAAGTCATTTTAAGTTTCAGCAAAGCTTGTTTTCATTTGCTGATGTTTTAGAACTGCGTTACATATGTACTGAATATTCTGTTCAGACCTATTGGTCTTCCTTCACGTAGCTGACAAGGCCAGAGAAATCTTAACATAAAGCTGATGTATTTCCTTGTTATGCAAACTGGTATCGTCATGTTTTTCACCCTTGGCACTTCAATTCACTCAAAGTTTGTCTGCTTCACACTGAGTCATGCAACAGGGCACTGAGAGGCAATTGTTTCAAAAGGAGCTTTATAATTTATTGATGTGAGAGGTTATTTAAATGCCAGGAGCAAGAACTGTAGCCTTTATCTTTAAATGGCAGCATTTAATTATGAGGTAGCCTGTGTCATAATTTTTTCCCCCTTTTCTTCACTTTTGCCAGATTCATTGAGGTATAACATGGTTAGCCCTGTGACTATGAGTACTGAGGCCACAGGAACCGTCCAGATATGTATAATAAAAAACTCAGCTCCTTGAAGTGAAACATAAGCAGCTGGGGTCATGGAAACAACTTATTATCCTAGTGCAGATAGTAATAATGTAGACTCATTCTGTAAGCTTCGTTCTTATGCCCACCCACTCAAGTACGCATTCCTTCGTGACTCTCCCAGAAGAGCAGAGGTGGTTTGCTGGGGAGGGAAATGTTCTTCCAGCCCTACCATGTTTCAGTCTTCATTGCCCTTCCAGCTGCATCATGCTGGCATCTCAACAGCTTTTCAAGGGAAGCTTCTGAACCCCTGGTTGAAAATGCAGCATTTCAGGTGCAAAGGGGAGCTACCGTTTAGTGAGGAAAATAGAGATGTGAAAGTGAGGTGGGACCTCAGGCCATCTCCTTGAACCCCAGGGAGACATATATGGTTAAAAGCAGAAGACAGGGAGCTGGAAAAGTAAGCACAAAACAACAGGTTGTTGGGATATTCCACTAAAAGTTCAAACATAGTTTGCAGTTACCTCATATTAGGGGGGGGGGAAATTAATCTGATTGTTTCTGGAGGCTCTCTTGCCATTAGTAAGAAATATTATACAAACTTACCAAAAATGTTGTCCAAAAAAGCAGATGGCCCCCAGGTACCCTTCAGACATCTTTCTTCATTCCCTGGATACATCCACGGGCATGCAGTACATTTTTCTAGTCTCCCACAATTTCTGTTTCTCTAGCAACCTTATTTCACGTACATTATTGCTCTTTTTGTTTTGAAACATTTTGAACATTCATTTTGAAAACCACCGGCAATCTTGTACCAAGAGTATGAAAATAGTTCCTGTATGCAAATGGTGCGTTTCCAGCCCCCTGTATCTTCCGTTTTTTTGATCTTAAAAGCCATCTGGCTGCATAAAGGCCTCCTGTCAATTCATGTAGCTATTATCCTCCAATAATCAGCTTATCAGTTCTCCTTTTTTTTCCACCAATTTCTTACCCAAGATCATTGTCAATCCAGATCTTAATGTGGTTTGTCTTCCTCTCCAGTTCATCTGTTTGCCTCTCTACTTCTACCTTGTCTTGGTTCAGTTCTCAGCCTATTTTCCTCCCGGTCTGCTCCTTAAAATGTGTTCATCTGTCACTTCATTTTTCCACTCTTTTTGTCAGATATACCTGTCCCAACACTGTTCACTTTTTTCTCCTTTCCAGCACAGCATTTCACAGCCCATTACTTCACTCATCAGAATTATATGGTGCTGTTCCCAGTTTACTTTCTCCAGTGAATCCATTGAGTTATTTGATCTCTGTCATCAGCCAACCAAATAATGCAAAATAATCCCTACTGCAGCCAGTTAGTGCCCAGCCCTTCTAAACTGTTTGTGGATTCCCTTACCAGAATTCATGAGGTTTGCTCTTGGATGGTGCCTCACACAGTTAGTGAACATGTCTAGCAGCAAATTATTTAGAAGGGCAAAAGCCATTTTAGGCATATGCAATTAAATTAAATTAAAATTAAATGAAATTAAAAAAAAAAAAAAGACATGGCAAGTGCTTTAAAGGGCACAGAGCTTAAATCTTAGATTAACGAGATGTATAGAGTGATCTTTTGTAGCATCTTTTTAAAGCTGTGACTTAAAAGACAATTGTTTTCTTTCTCTTCACTAGCTGAATAGTAAGGCTGAGAAAATCTATTTAGTCTAATCTCTGGAAAATGGATTTCAGATGATTTGCATCATGCCGAGCATTTTGTTATGATAGAATTAACATTTAAACTTACAGTTTTAAAATATGAACAATACAGTATTTTATAGTAATAAATGTGGTAGTATAAAAATATGATCAATTATGATTTATCCTTCTAATCTGTAAGTATTATAATTGGCAGGTGTTTTGCCATTAAGTTTTCCTTTTTAGTTTTTGCTTTTTTTTTTCTTCCATGAAATTTTATTATGAAACCACTTGCAGTATGTAGGGCTATTATCAACAAAGCAGCAAGGTGTTAGTCTGTAAATACTTAATAAAAAAATCAATTTCTTATGATATTTGCAGATATAGATGAGTGCAGCAATGAAGGAACTGTTGCCTGTGGAGCTCATGCAAAATGTGAAAATGTGGATGGAGGGTTTAACTGCTCCTGTAAGGAAGGTTATCAACCATCCACAGGAAAATTGCAGTTTAAGCCAAGTGATGGCACTTCCTGCCAAGGTACATGATATTATAAAGGTTTATGTGTTATTATAGAGCTACATCTTCTGAGAAACCCACCAGTGTCTCTTTATCTTCTGTTAGATTAATCAGTGAGACACAAAAAAGAGGCAAGGCAGTCACATCTACATTTCCTGAGAATAGAATCATTTTATAAATGTATTTTTGTTAAACAGAGTGGTGAAATCCATTTGGAATAATGGATATCTCCTCACAGTCATCAAACCTGTATTCCTCTGTAAACCTGAGCTCTCTCTCATTTGTGGAAGTCCCAAAGAAAGGGGCCAAACTCTCCACCAGAGCAAAACAAAAGCTCAGGTTCCATCCCCATGTTCCTTTCTGTTGAACAAGTAGCACATGTGGCCAAGGCCAAGTCTTAGTGGTTAAATTTGAGAAAGGAGAGTATGTGCATGGATTCAGAATGCTGGTGGTTTGGGGAGTTGCTGAGACAACAGTTCTTACGATGAGTATATATTGAATATTAATTAAACTGCAATATATAATTAGTTTCTTTTTAACTTACAGAAAACCCGAAGGCCAAGTGTGAGTTATACAAAGATTGTATATCTGAACATATTAATAGAACCTTAGCTGGAGTAAGTAACATTGGTTTATAGATTAATTTGCAAATCCTTTAATTGTTTCTGTTTGAAACTGTTATTTCAATTATAGTAGTTCTTAAGGAGCATTTAACGAATGCTTGAAGCATACAATTGAACTTAAGCATGTTTACAGAAGTATTTTTAATAATTTCAAATTATTTGAACTGGGTTCCATGTTCAAATCATGGTAGTAACTTGCTCAGAATCTGTGTGTTCAGTTTCAAACAGAGTCATGATGCATGAAAAATTCAGAAGTGTGGTAATCACTCGACTCTTTCTGTAGTTTCTGAAGTTACACATTGCTGCATGTACTGATGTGCAATTATTTGCTTGTTCAGAGTGAAAGGCAGCAAGATAGCTTACAAAAGCAATGTCAACAAGTGACAAAATAGAATAACATTCTGGTATGCTACTATATTTCCTTCTCAAAGCATAGTATGTAAAGTGGCACAGACTTTATAGACTCAAAGACTCAGGATTCTAGATTCTTTCAACAGAAACTGAGATTTCCTGATGCAAATAAAATAAATAAATAAATAAATAAAATAGTATTTATTAGTCTACAACTACAACTATAGTAATGTCTAATTTAAAATGATAAATGAAACATAAGCATAAATAAATTAAAACCAATTGCATAGGTTTGCATTTTATATTAGGCTGTTTGCCCAAGTTACCAGATTCAGAAAGATATTAAATTAAAAGCTTTTATTCGCCTATGTTTTCTTAAAATGTGTGTTAACCAACGATATAGTACATCATATTAATATGCATACTATATTTACTTGAAAAGACATGGTGAATGCCAACATCAGGATCATTAGAGTAAGACTTTTTTTAATGTGTGGTCAAACTGAAGTCAAATCAATGCAATAACTCAAAATACCTCAGTTTTATGTAAATAACTCTTCCAGATTTTACCCTGTTTTTTAGCCTGTGTTCTAGTTCTACTCAGATGCAACCGAAGACAAAGCAAAACCCACAAAAGCTACTCAGTAGCAGAGACTAGGTCTTAGCAAATCCTATGTTGAGAGTGTTTTTGGATCAATAACATCTCATTAGATTTCAGTATCAGGAAGTATGAATTCTTTTCTTGTTCATCTATGACACTGGAAACTGGAGTCTCAATCTACATCTCACCCTCTTTAGCCTATTACTTTTTAAACTAATCGTTTTATGTAAGTACATTTAGTAGCTCATAAATTTTAAATGGTGAGGGTGAAACAGGCAGTAGGGTTCTACTGAACTCAATGCTTTATGATCTGCATTTGAAAAAAAAAATGAAAAACAAAAAAACATACAAACACTGCCCATCTGCTCCCAGCTCTTCAACTAAATTTTAATAGAAAAGAGTCAACTGAGTTATCATATCATTGACATTTAATTATTTTTGCATAACAGTTACTAGTCCGTTTTGGAGCATTATGCTAAATAAAACTGAGCTGCTGTAGTGATAAAAAGAAAAAAAAAAAAAAAAAAGTGTAACGATAGCACACAAGTTCTTTTTTTTTTTTTTTTACCATAGTTGCTTGTTAGGGTTATACTAGACATGTCTCTCTTTTTTCTTCTTCTTTTCCTTTTCCTTTTTTTTTTTTCTTTTCCTTTTTCTTTTTCTTCCTTTTTCCTTTTCTTTTTCTTTTTTTTTCTTTTTTTTTCTTTTTCTTTTTCATTTTCTTTTTCTTTTTCAAATTTGTTAAACTCTTTTTTTAAATAGTGTTGTTTTTTTATGCACAATGCCTTCTGTTATTTTTAATTTTCAGAAATCAGTTATTTGTACAGGGCTTACTTTCACACACAGAGGCTTTACCTGTTTTATTAACATGTACGTTCCTGTATTTTTCAGATTAGTCATTTAAAAACACCCCTGGAAATGCTTCAAGAAATTAATAAGAATACTTTGGGACCACTGTTACCTGTAGATGTGATTTCATATGTTGAAGCATTATTTTATTCATCGCTGAATACCATGCATTACTCAGTTCCTGACAATGAAGTACTTCGTAATACAACCATTACTGTGAGTGGATCAAGCCTTAAAGACGTGCTTTTCTTTCCTTTACAAGTAGTGTATGACTCTTACACTTAAAAATATTATTTTATTTACAGGTTTTGGTTAACACTGTGAATAATTTTTTACAAAAAGACAAAATCACAGTCTGGGAAGCCCTTCCTGTAGATAACCAAAGACAGAGCCTGACTAAGCTTCTGCATACTGCAGAACAAGCAGCACTTCTCATGTCACAGAACTTCAAAAAGACAACACAGCTAGATGCTAATACAAGTGACATAGGTAAGATAAAGAAAATTAATCTAAGGTATACTTTAGATGTGAATTACACTGAGGAGTTTTTCAGCACAATTATAAGATTAGAAATGGTGTTATGTGAAACACACAGGTGTTAATTTGTATAAATTTCATAACTAACACCTGACTTTCAGTTATAGGTATCATAATTTTCAAAGATTGAACATTTAAGCCCAGAAAAAAAAAAAAAAAAAAACCTTGAGAGGCTGTGGGAAGTTGTCCTTTCAGATCGTCTTTCAATCTCTCATTATAGTCACACTGTTGTAAGTATGGATTCATCTTACATGCACAAAAGTATCCTGAACATAATATTCAGAGAAACTGCAGCAGAAGCTGGAATTGCTCTTTTAAAGCTTTTTGTCTCTTTTTGGTTCATTGAAAGAATTTTAAATAAACTTGGAGTAAGAATGTGAGTCAGATCTTTTGTGGCCTTGTTTTCAAAGAAATTTCTAATTGTAAGAGAAATTTCAGAGGACAAGAATTGGGTATATTATACCTTAATATAATATATATATCTTGGGTTTATTTTATCTAACGGGTATATTATATCTACAATATCTTATCTGCACCATTTTGCTCTCTCCCTGTATGCTAATTTCTTCACACCAAATCTTACCAGTTTTCCTAGGATCCAGAATAAGGGTAATACCAGTCACTTTTGAAAACCATACTCTAAAAAAATGTTGTCAATTTCTTTGCCTATGATTACTCATTCAATTTTGTTTTTCTGAATGTGCCCAAACTGGATCTGACCTGATTTCATATTTTAGAATCAGTATAGTCCTTCACTGTCTCTTACTGGCTTGCCATATCATAAAATCATTTGAAGGGAAAGATCTGTCCTTTGTTCTAAGGCAGATCAAGACAACTGTTCTTCTCTCACCTTTCTGAAATTAAATTAGCGAAAATGATCCAGAAAAAAAAAAAAAATAGGGAGTGATTTGTTCTGTGGAATAAACTCTGTAGAAACAGAATTGTTTAAGTTCAGAATAGTTCTGGGTTTGCACTGCTGCAGATCCAGAACGGTGCCAGGAGCTCTTCTCGTCCTCTTCCACCCTGGCTGGAGGCACAGGCTCTCATGACCATGAGAGGTTCATGAAGGTGGAGAGGAGAGAGAAGTCAGGTTCCACTTCTAGTGGTAGCATAGATGGCACTTAGACCAAGGTGACAAAAATAAATAAATACATAAAGAAGAAGAAAATAAAAAAATAATAATGAGAACGGGAAAGAATCTCCAAGTCAAATTCTTGATCATTTTCTGGCTTATCTTGTTCCAAGAAATTCTATGAGCTCTTTTCCAAATTAGTCCCAAACACTAAAATTTTTTGCTATTGATTCTCAGCATTAATATGTTTTCTGTGGGGCTCATATATGTCCCACACATCTCTTTTGGGACAAGACTACAATGTTACCTCTCTCTCTCTCTCTGTCTCTCTCTCTCTCCATTACTTTTTATGGTGCAAGCACTTGAACTACAAGCTTTTCAAAACTCTAGCTGCAAAAAAAAATATTTCTTATGTCCTCGCAAACATTTTCTGACAGCTGGTCTATCGAATAGTTCATATTACTTTTGTGTGCTGTGCTATAAGCAATGCAGATGGTCTAGCTTAGTGATAGTCCTCCATCAGTCAAGTTTTAGATTTGTTTATTGTTATTTAATTTTGTTTTTTTAAAAAGACCTGATTGCCTTTTTTTTGTTCCTGTCCTGGGTGATTGAAACTCAGCACTATAATGAACCAAGTAAAGAGCTAGATGTCTTCTAATGTAGTTTTTGTCCTGAGGGGTGATGCTTGTTTGTTTGCTTTTTGACAAGACATATCATTATTTCATGGTGCAATGTGCATTTGGTATCATGGATAGATAACTATAAAATATATACATTTCAAAAATTGGCTTTTATCAAAAGTTACTATTCAGTAGAGAATTTTATGCTTTGCTTTTTATAATTGTGATTTGTGGTCCCTTTCAGAAATGCATTTTTAATAAAGCAATAGTTCTTCCTAAAGTAACTTACATTATTCTTTCCAGTGCCTAATTTAATGCAAGGTAAATAAAAGACCATATTTATCATGGAAAGAGTAAAAAGTATGAGACCAAAATGTATGCATGGAAATCACAAAATCTAGAGGTTTAAGCAAACATGCTATATTAATAGCATTTTTCTTGAAAAGTTTGGCACCATGATATATTCTTAAAATTCACAGTAATTATACAATGCAATAGCACATTTATTAACCCAACTGTAAATTATCTTAGACCATAATGTAGCTGTGATTTGTACAGGTTTTTTTTTTCTTTTGCAGCACTTAAGGTTTTCACTTTTGACTCACACCACATGAAACACATTCACCCTCATGTATACACGGGGGGAGATTATGTAAAAATCTCCCCAAAAAAGAGAGAGGAATCTCATCCTAATGGTAAGAAACAAAGATTAGAGAGCTGTGAGGGGGGAGAGGGGGGGTAATAAATGTCTTGGATAGATTGTACCTACTACCCAAATGTGCAGTTTACCAAGACTGAGAAGCAGCCCTGTTGATTACAGTCAAGGCATTTTTATCACCATCTCACCTACCCCTTGTTTATCTCAACATTGCTATTTCTACTGTTATTTCCAGTGACACAATGAGTATCTCACAGGGATGACCCATTAGTTTTATAACTGGATATTGGTACCAGGGTTCTGAATTTTATCCTTTTCTTACCCAGGGATCTACTGTCTAACTTTGGACCAGCCCCTTCAACTCCCTGTGTCACGCCAAAAATTGGACCATCTTCTTTATTTAGAGAGTAGCTCATTAATACAAGAATGTGTTCCCCAGTATTAAAACCAAGAGGCTCAGATCTTGGCTTGGACCTCCAAGTACTGCAGAAATGGCTTATAGCTCATGATAGTCTATCACTAAAATAAAATGAATGTGTTTAAAAAGCTTCAGAATGAATGCACCTAAACCAATAAACACATAAACACCATATATATATATATATATATACACACACTTATATACACATATATATATTTTAACTCTTAATCTTCCAGATAATCCAAGCTTCTCTACCTATCAGCACCTAAAATTAAGGTTTATCTTGGTACAGGGAAGAGAAGCATGACATTTTCTCTGATCAGTATTGCACCCTAAAATAATTTTGCTTTCTGTTTCCTTGTGTCATCTTCTAGCTTGACTGTAATGGAAGTCAAAGCAAGCCATGTGCTTCAGAGGAGTCCAGGTCTGAGCCATTTTGGTTCATGAGACCTGATACCACGTGCGCATCGAATTGTTGTACAGCAGCAAGCATATATATTACTCGAGAAAAAAAAAATGCATATATATCTAATTAGAATTTCCAGCATGAACACACATTTTTAATTCTAATGGTAGTTGCATTGTTTTAAATAAAGCTATATTTCATTCTCTAAAACATTTTTATAAGTATTCTACAAAGATTCCATCTGTTTTGCATATTTTATGCAATAGCAGTAATAATGTCTATTGTTTATTGTTTCCTTAATGTCTTCAATTTTGTTCTTCTATAAAAAACCCACAAACTACTAAACATGGTCTGTTTGATTTATAGGCACTGTTGCAGTTGTCTTTCTGCGGTATAGCAATATTGGTTCTTTGCTTTCATCGCCTAAAAACCGCTCCTTGAAAGATAGTTCAGAACAGAGGCAGACAGTAAGCTCATCAGTTATAGCTGTTGCAATTAGCTCAAATCCACCTACACTCTATGAGCTCGAGAAAATAACATTTACCTTAAAGTATGCCAAGGTAAGTTTTTGTTTGGTTGGTTGTTTTTTATCAACTTCAAAACAAAACAACAGATAATTGTTGTGTGTTATGTAACCATACCTGCAGTGTATGATATATTGAGACATAATTCTGTCATTTGCTCTTGTGAGTTTAATCATATTAGAGAAATAATGATAATCTCAAATGCAGCATCCTAAGTGCAATATAATAAATACTATACTGCTGGAAGGTTCTATTAGACTAAAGCAAGGAGAACAATACCATCTTTGCTGGACTGCAGTATGAATAAAATGTAGTTTCCTGAAGCAGAGAATATTACAGGTTCCTCATTATTTAGGTCTTTTTTTTTTTTTTATCCCCCTGAAAGTTTATCAGATAATTAAACATAATTGGGGAAAAAAAAAAAAAAAAGGAAAGAAGGAATGTTTCAAAACTAATTCAAAAAGTTATCTTGCACCTAGGAGGTAATAGCAAAACCAATAGTATAGCACCGTTGCAACTTCTGAAATCTGAATACATTATTCTAAAACTGGAAGTTTTACTTCCAGTATACAAAGATTTTGCAGGCTTTACTTGTATGTGAAGAACATTCTTACATGGAATGAAGATCTATCTCAAACATAACAAGAAAGTGACTCTATGCGGGGAGGTGGACAGAAGGACAAAGTGTTAACCTTGATTGCCCAGCTTTTAGAGTTACTTGCCTTGTAATATTTGAGATAGTGATCACATTTCTATAAATGTCCATATATTTATATGGCATCTGTTACAGTGGGGACCTGATCTTTTATTAGTGTTAGTATGCACTATCAGTAATAAATAATATTAATGATCTTATTCATCCCTGTCATCACACCTGATACACCAGGTGTGATGTGACCCTGGCTTTCTCCCAGATTCCTTTGTAAAATGCACAGAATAAGTCTAAATTTTTGAACTGCTCATTTGGAAGGGGCTACAAACAGGACAAGCATTGTGGCTGTAACCTTGCAGTTTAGTCCATGTTCAGCAGGTGCAGGAGTATACATGTATATAGTTTTCAGTAGGTAAAAATTCCAGCACCTTGGTAAGTGCCAGAATGGTTCAGTAATCTGATTAGCCTGCATGTTTGGTGGGATGTTAGCTGTGTGAATAAAATGCTTCCTTTCTGAGCCATATTTTAATTGCTTGGAATAGGCCTTCCTGAATGTGCTTTTTGTTTCCCAACCTTCCAATAGCAACATGCAATTTTTAATGAATTGTGCTGGGTAATGTAAGAAAGGTCTCTTGATGGGAAATATCCTGCCTTTTGCCATCAGTAAAACATCTTGTTTCTGTTCCAGACTGCAGATAAAGATATTAAATGTGCGTTTTGGAACTACTCAGCAGACACAATGAATGGCAACTGGGCTACAGAAGGCTGTGAGCTGACACATTCCAACTCCACTCATATCTCATGCAAATGTAATCATCTGACTCATTTTGCTGTTTTGATGTCCTCAGGTGGCTCTGTTGTAAGTGCTATTTTAATTTAGTGTTTTACCCGAAACTTTCTTCCATCTTCATTCATTATTTTTTATTGCAGTGCAATTTATGTACTCTTTCCCCTTTAGATTGTTTTTGTTTGTTTGTTTCTTTGTTTTTTGTTCAACAAACACACAATTTATTGTGCACAGGGCAAACAAAATTCCTCCCACATGTGTTTGAATTTCCGTACGTCCTCTCTGCAGGATTATAGAGCAGTGATGCAGAAATGGATCTTGTTCCAAATACACAGTCTGTTGTGCTTATTTTTGGTACATTGCTTTTAATTTTAAATCCCACTTTAAGACTATCTTGGGATTTAACTGGCATTCATTGGTGGTCAGTAACCATATGGTCCACAATTTCTCTCGCACAAAACTTTGCCACCCATTTGTCTAACCTTGGCATCTATAAACTCCTTTAAATGCTCTCCGGAGAGTTTGCAATAGCATTATCAGAAGAGCATAATCAACAGTAAAAGGAATGAATTTTATGACCATTAAACATGGGCACTCATGACTAACAATTTGTGAGAATGAGTACTCAGTTTCTGACCATCGTACTTTAAGAGGCCCCATAGATTTCCAAGGTGTATGTGGGGATCTGCAGGAGCTTAGGTCCTGCCTCAGGAGGCAGCTTTATAAGTTATCAGAACTGACTGCAAGCAGAATATTAGCATGAAAGCACTGTATTGAGACAGTTCTCTCATGCTGTGAATTTCATGCTGATAGAGGCTGTTTCCTGCTTTCTAAATAGCATCCTAAGTCTTCAGTTCAAATTTAAGACCTTTTCAGGTACTTATATAGTTATTTGGAAAAGGAAGGATGGGAGGAGGATAATCTCTGGTCCTTTATTTAGGAAAAAAAATACTTAGATGTATTTTGGGATGGCTGAATGCTATCCTTATGCTGATGAACAGTCATGTATTTCAGAGATTCTTTGTGCAAATACCAAGCAGCAAATGTAACTGTGTTTCTATACAGAAAATACATCCAATATTAAAATAGCCTGTGTTTGTTTATAGAACATTCATGTTACATATCTTCAAACAAGCATTTGTTTGAAGTGATTGTTATTTCGGAGTCTTGTTTTGATCATGTTGTAAATTCAGTAAGACGATTATTCAATTTTGTTTATCTAAGTCACTGCTGTGATAAGTCTTTTTATATTAGAAAATGTTCATGTCATATTAATATATGTCCTACTGCCAGCATGTTTGTCATTCACTAAAATGATCTGATTTTAAAATCATATTAGGAGATACTGATGTTAATAAGGTTTTGGTAGAAAATATCAGAAAATGCAAGAACAGTAACGTCTATAGTTCATTACTAATTTGCCCTACAGTAATATCTACCTCACAAAAAAAAAATAAAAAAATTAGATTATCCAAAATGTGCATTTACGATGAAGCTCTACAAACATTTTTGATTAATATTTTGTGCAAAAAGAAGAAAAAAATCTGTATTATAGAATATGGTCTTTCTTGAGAATGTACAAAGCTATTCTTTTAAATATTATATTATAATTTTCCCCCAGGGTGTTACAAATTATAACATTCTTACAAGAATCACTCAGCTAGGAATAATTATTTCATTGATTTGCCTCTCCATGTGCATTTTTACATTCTGGTTCTTCAGTGAAATTCAAAGCACTAGAACAACAATTCACAAAAACCTCTGCTGCAGCCTCTTCCTGGCGGAACTTATTTTTCTGATTGGAATTAATATGAACAATAATAAGGTGGGTATTTTTCACTCATTGTGGCTTGACTTAATGCTGGAAAGTAAATATACTGTATGAGATACCATCTTCCACCTATTTCCAGTTCCTTCTAGTATCAATATGAATATTCTAGTGACACTGGCTTCTTAAGTCTAGTAACAGGAAATATAAAACAGTCACCTGAGCATGCTGTTATCTGGAGTAGAGCTGTCATCTGAGCTGATGTAAATTGACTTTGCTCCATGGGTTTCATTTAAACTTTGTCACTTTAACCGAGACTGTGGACTCAATGTGTTTGGCATTTTCCCATCTGTTTAAGTGCTGTATAAACCAATGATAGTGGCTGTCTGGATGATAGTTTTCCCTAAAAGCCAGGCCAGAGCTGCAGTCTCAAGGTAGACTTTGAAACATTGCACTGTTGGATGAGGAACTTTTGCTTTCTAAATGTAAGGTTGAATCGTTGTCACTTTACATACAAGTAGAATTTTTAATTCTTCCATCTCAGATTAGTTTTAGGAAATTTAATTATACATAAGTTATCAAAAAATAATAAAAATGAATAAAAATGAAAATAAAAAACTTGTGAAGCCTATTTGTGTTACTGTCAAAATCATCAAAATAAGCTTTGTCTAGATCAGCAAAGCATGTAGACTACTAAGGTGTAACTGTGGAATCAACCTTGTGTGGTGGTTTTACTCAGGTGGGCAGCTGAGCTCCACCACAACTGCTCTCTCACTCCCCCTCTCCTCAAAGAGGAAGGGGAAGAAAATACAACACAGAGAACTCGAGGTTTGAGATGAGAAAGGTTTAATTAAAGGGAAAGGGAATGGGGAGAAGAAAAGAAACAAAAGAAACAATAAGTCCGCGCGGAAGCACAGAGAGAGGGAAAAAAAAATTATTCTCTACTTCCCATCAACGAGCGATGTTGGGCCACATCCTGGGAAGCAGGGCCTCAAACCGTGTAGTGGTTGTTCAGGAGGAACAGCCCCCTCCCCCAGGAGAGCCCCCCTTTTTATTGCTGAGTGTGACATCAGGTGTTATGGAATATCCCTTTGGTTGGTTTAGGTCAGCTGCCCCGGCAATGTCCCCTCCCCATCACTTGCCCACCCCCAGCCTGCTGGCTCTTGGGGGCTTGGAAGGAGTCCTGATGCTGTGCCAGCACTGTGCAGCAATAGACAACACTGGAGTGATATCAGTGCTGTTCCAGCTATGAGTGCAGAGCACAGCACTGTGTGGGCTGCTGCAGGGAAAAGGTGACTCCAGCTCAGACAGACCCAAAACACCTTGTCAGTTTATTTACACAGTTTTTCTGGGGAGGCATTCTTCCATTTTAAAAGTTGAATGTTATCCTCTTATTTTAGTATTTACTACAGTAAAAACACTAACGAACAAGTGTTCTTGAGGGTACAGGTCAAGATTCTTGTCAATCAGCTTTACATCTGTGTTGTTGGGCCACCACTTGAGCATTGCTACGTTGCTGTGCTTATGCTGTAATATTAAGAGAGACATACTAATAGAATTATGACTCTTGCTTTCTCTGGTTGAATTTCTAGCTCTTCTGTTCAATTACTGCTGGATTACTCCATTATTTCCTTCTAGCTGCTTTTGCATGGATGTGCATTGAAGGCATTCACCTCTACCTTATAGTTGTGGGAGTCATCTACAACAAGGGTTTCTTGCACAAGAATTTTTATGTTTTTGGCTATGTCAGTCCAGCTGTGGTTGTTGGGATCTCTGCTGCACTGGGATACAAGTACTATGGCACCACAGAAGTGTAAGTTGCTGTTTTTGATTTCAAATCAGCGTACGTGAGAAGGCAATAGTCACAACAGCCTTGCACATTTCAAGATGCTTTGTGCTGTTTATTTTTCAGATGTTGGCTCAGCACAAAGAATAACTTTATATGGAGTTTTATAGGACCAGCATGTCTAATAATTCTTGTAAGTATAATTTTCATTTTTTATTGTAGTACATAAAACCAATAATAAAAGGTGTTTAATAATCACCCACCCATTGCCAGCATAGCTGTGAGTGCTAATTATAGGGCAGAATTGGCTAATTTAGACCCTTTTATAGTGTCTCTAAATTGTTTATATGCTGTACATCTTAAATACTTCACTAGCCTGAAAAAATGAATGTTTGACAAAAAAAAAAAAAAAAAAAAAGCTTAATATAAGATCAGAGCTTTTTTTCCTCACTTGCTTTCTCTTTTTTTCAGTCTAGTGGTTTGAGAAAAGCATTTCTAGTTTTTAGGTAGTATCTTTGTATGTCATTGGCATCTCAGCGTGGCTCGGCAGGAGGTGTACACAGACACTGTACTAGCAGACAGATAATCTGGTTTTTCAAATGTTGTATGACTTAATCTCTTATAAGTGATCGGTCATCTTTGTAAGATTAGACTGTCATCTTTATGGTTTTATCACTCGCATGTACCCTGTCATCATCAAAGCTATTTTAAACTAAATTGCGACGTCAGAGAAAAGAACCCACTATTTCACATGGGCAGACAAGTCAAGTATTGATAGCCCTATTTCAGCTGTGAAGAAGGTCTTTTTAATTCTTATTGGAAGTGGTTTCAAACCTGCAAATTTGGCAGGTATTATATGTTCCATTCTGAATCAAGACATTTTTGGTGCCTCAAGAGCATTTCTAAGTGCTATAAAGTTTAACAAACCATTCGAACTGTAATGGGGCATTATTTTGTATGACTAGGTTGACAGTGATTGGGCAATAGCTGGAGCTAACAGAAGGAGAAGGTACAATGGTGAAGCCTTATAAAATCTATGGTCAAGTCAATAATAACCCTTCCTTTTTAAGCTGATGGTGATAAATGTGAGGATTTGTATAAGGAAGAAGTGACAGGGCCCAAAACACACAAGATGATAGTAAAACAGTTTTATTTCGGTGCATTAGATGTTTCAAAGATAAATAAAGTATCAGGTATAACTCTGGTCCAATTTCATCCCAAGCTTCTACTGTAGGCTGGGGGTAGGCTGGGAGCAACCTGCCAGATGCAACCAGAAGGTGATGATTCCCCACTTCACCCTGCTGGTGAGCACAGCAGAATTACAGAGAGGCAAGGTGCTGCAACCTCCCTCCGCTTTGTGCTTCTGGGGTCAGATGGCACTGACAGGTTAATATGGGGAAAGACCAGCATTTTCTGAAAATTCTTACAGTTCTTAAGTTTAAGTTGGCAATTTCCTTTTACATCTTTGGACCTTATCTCTTTCTTCCATGAAGTCAGCTTGCAGGGTTGAGATGTTTTCTTGTTGCTTTCCTTCCTATACCTCATCTGGCTTCAGGTGAAGATTTATGATCACTGACACATAACTGCACTGCTAGTGCAAGAAAGCTATGCTATCAAATCATTAAAAATGGCCAAAATGTATGCATCTGCAACCTTGTTTTCAGCTCCAGATGAGCTGTGTGTGCTATGGGACCCTAGGTACACAGTACAGAGGCAGAGCAGGTCTGTGTTGGCTCTGAGATAAGTCTAGCTGGCTGCAGAGGCACATCCTGCAAGCTGGGCTTTGAGGTCCATAGCCTTTCTCTGAGGCTACAGACAACTTAACTTCTGTTATGAAGTAACAGAAGTAGGTACAGGTCCTATGTACAGATGAACTCTTCCTATGGAAGAGAATAGCTGACAACTGGTGTCTTTTTCTTTTTCTGGTTTCCTTGCCTAAGTTAAGCCACATAAAGGGGCTGTAGCTGGACTGGGAACAGCCCTTCAGTTGTTTTTCTATGTTTGGCTTTGTTATGGAAGCATTTTGTGAATACTTGTTTTCATAGTATTACTTCTCTTCATAACCATATACATGTGCATTACTACACTGGGGAGGAAACACACCACATTTTCAGTGAGCTGCTTAGCCTGCTGTGTGGTTGTTTTTTTCTGAGGGAGATTTGAGTACTTGTTTTTAAGGGGCAATAGCAACTGGAAGCTTGATCTGCAAGAGGGAAGTTTTCAAAGAGGGCAGAGAGCTACCTCAGTCCTATCCAAGTTATTCTCTGTGGAAAATACAGAAAACCTTATGAAAATAGATATTAACTTTAGAAGATGAAGTTGGTGTTAAATGTCTGCTCTGTGGAATGCGCGCTGGTGACACTATTTCTGTTTCCATTGTCCAGCCTTCCTGTTGAGTGCACTGCATGTGCGCTGTGACAAAGACTAAACTCTTTCCAAGGTAGTGTCAGTCAGGAAGGCCTTTTAATTACAGACGCCTATCTTTCTAAGATTCCCAACTTGTCCATAGCTAATTAAAGAGAAAGAAGGGAAAAAAAAATATAGAAAAAAAAATAGAAAAAAAAGACTAATTAAGACTAATTCCTTTGGAAAGGAATGTTATTTTTATTCTGTGATAACCAGATAGAGGACCTCAAGTAGAAAACCATGAACTCCAGCAGCTTCAAGTTCACCTTTATTTCTGAGATTCATCTGCTAATGGCATTGATTCTACGGGTTTTCCAAGACAGCCTGGAGAGTTTGGATAGAAAAACTGGAGAGCCACTCACGGCAAAGCTGATTCTTGCACAAAAAACATTAAAATCATTGTCAGCACAAAAGCCCACATACTCAAATGGTGCTTTCAGTTTCTGTGATTGGGGCCCCAGGAGATTTGTGGTTTGGATTGTACTGGAATATGCTGTTGAAACAGCATGTAAATGATGAAGAACAGAACTGGTTCTGAACCAGTGGATTCTCTGTCTCCAGGCACGTTGTTTCAAATACATGCTTGGGCTTTAAATCTGCAGTAATAATAGCAAAGCATAAGGAGCTCAAGTGTTTATCAGGAGTACAAACTAAGTTCTCCTCTGATTGCTAAGCAGTAAGACTACTTTTGAAGGTGTTTGCTTATTAATATTATGGTCCTATTAGAATTCTTAAGTGTAAAGCAATGGCCTTATTGATCCCATCTAAAAATTATTATTAGGTTGGTGACTGTACATGAAAAAGAGTGGGTCAGAAACTCTTTAGCAAAGAAAGGGCATTTTAAACCTTTGTAAAGCAAGCTGCAAGCTGAAGATAATTTCCACAACTTATTTATTTCTCCTAATACTTGTAATCTTTAGAACCACATCCATTTTAGCTAAAACTATGCAATAGATTAGATCAAAGCATACAAGTGTGGTGAAATTATTTATAACAAGTATTTAAAATTTTAATAGAAAAGTGAATTTATCACAAGCTTTAAGGGACAAACACACACCAAAACCTATGCCTGATTGAGGCAAATATAAATATAAGCTCCAGAGATAAAAGGTAGGAAAGAGAAAAAAAAATCCCTAGAACATTTTCTTTTCTTTTGCAGTACACTCTTGAAATAATAATCTCCCTGCAATAGGAAATGTCTAGAATGGAAATAACCATTTTTTTTGCAGGGTAATGCAGCTGCAGTTTTGATGAGCATGTAATGTAAGCCAAAAAGAGACTCCTTCCCATTGTACAGGCCTTCTGCAAGGCTTTTCCCACCTCTCATGACTGCATACGCTGCATTGAGTGCAAGCAGACACATGTAAGGGCTTTCATCCACATCACTGACATTTGTAGGAACTTTGTCTTTCAAACACCTTGGATATGTACCTCCATTCATAACTACTGTGAGGAACAGCTATATGGTAGATGTCCAACCAGTGGCAGAAATTATGCTGTTTGGAAAGGCTGGACAAAGACTATTAAGCTGTACTTACCCAAAGTCTATGAGTGTTGTGGTTCTGCTCAAGTGGGCAGCCGAGCTCCACCACAGCCGCTCTCTCACTCCCCCTCCTCAAAGAGGAACGGGGAGAAAATACGATGAAAAAGGCTCAAAGGTTGAGACAAGAAGATCATGCAGTAATTATTGTAACGGGCAGAAAACAGACTCTGCATAGGGAGATAGTAAGATTAATTGCTTATTACTAACAAGCAAGAGAAGTGAGAAAAAAAGGAAGAAACCAAAAGCACCTTCCCCCCATTCATCCTCTTCCACTTCCTCCCCCTGAGCGGCACAGAGGAATGAGGGTTATGGTCAGTCTACAGCGCTTCTTCTCTGCCGCTCCTTCTTGGTCGCTCTCGTCCCTCCCACGGGATGCAGTCCTTGATGAACTGATCCGGCGTGGGCTTCCCACAGGCAGCAGCTCTTCCAGAACTGCTCCAGATATGGGTCCGTACCACGGGGTCCATCCCTCAGGAGAAAACTGCTCCAACCTGGCTCCCCCACGGGCAGCAGCTCCTGCCAGGTCACCTGCTCCTGCGTGGTCTCCTCTCCACAGGCTACAGGTCCGGCCCGGAATCTGCCCCAGCAGGGGTCTTCCACAGGCAGCAGCCTCCATCAGTGCAGGGCCACCTGCTCCACTGTGGTCTCCTCCACGGGCTGCATCATGGAAACCTGCTCCACCGTGGTACTCCATGGGCTGCAGGGGGACATCCTGCTTCACCATGGTCCTCACCATAGGCCACAGGGGACTTCTGCTCTGGCGCCTGGAGCGCCTCTCCCCCTCCTTCTTCACTGACCTTGGTGCCTGCAAGGCTGTTCCTCACTCTTCTCACTCTCCCAGCTGCTGTGTGGCGCAGCATATTTTTCTGTCTTAAATATGCTCTCACAGAGGCACAAAACAACATCGCTTATTGGCTCAGCTCTGGTCAGCAGTGGGGCCCTTCCCAAACATGGGGCAGCTTCTAGATCCTTCTCACAGAAACCACCCCTATGGCCCCCTGCTACCAAAACCTTGCCATGTAAACCCACTACAATGAGCCATTAACAGGAAAATTTGGAAGAGAATCACTGCTACTCTATCTGTAATGATAGAAGACCCTTTTAATATGCCTCTTTCTGACAACATTATCTCAAAAACTGTTTTGTTGAGCTTTGTGCAAAAATTTCAAAGGGACACATGATAACTTGATATTCACTTTTGCAGTATTGACAGAGATGTGCAGGCTTGACTGTTCCACCCACTATCACTGCCACAATAAATTGTCATACCCCTGTGAGGAACCATGACTCAGAAGTTTGACATGTAACATTAACAGGTGTAATTTGCCATTTAACAGTATAAATCTATCAGTATAGATTTTTTTTTTTGTTGAGACCACCTCTGTAATGACAAAATACAGACTTGTTCTTTGAGGTTGGAACATCCAAAATTGCACACCATCCAAATAATCCTGTAAGTAGCTTTTATCCAAACATCCTAGCACTGTGCAGGATGCTCTTGAGTTGCTCTAGTATGCTCTTCTTTGTCTTACTCCTCTAATATGTGTTTTCAGGGGCCTTGAAGGTGTCTGGCTCAACTTCAAGCTCCAGTTTCTTGAAACAATTGGTAATTGTAGTGTTTGAAACTACAAAATTGGCTTATAAATGGACTCTGCAATTCGCAGAGCATTCTTGTAAACTTGACTTGGAACATACAAGCCAAGAGTATTTGTTGGGAGAGGTGTCCTCAGAAAAGCCAGGTTCTTTTTATTAAGCATTCCTATATGCAATAAATGTAATGAATAATCAACTTTCAAGCAAAAATATTCTAAGAATTGCAGTGATTGATTAACCAGACTGTTCTGAACTTCCCACCTATAAATGAATGGGTAAATGAATAAAATATACAGATTGCAGTTGCAAAATATAAAAAAGAAGTGACATATGAGTGATGAAAGCAGGTTAACAGTAGAGTAATGCTTTTCATTAAGGAACTGCCTGCATATTCATTAGAGTAGTCAATTACTTAAAAAATACATTCATCAGATAATTTATTTGATTAATTTTACCATTATTTGTAAAATAATTTATTCAACACCAACAAAAAAAAAAAAAAGGTAAAATTAATGGAATAGTGCATTCATCAAATCTTATTGGGCAGCTCTAATACTTATTCAGTTCTGTACATTTAGGTTGATTCAGGATTAGCAATACTGCTGCAATCAATGCAGAAAAATTTCCTGGCAAATCCATTAGTCTGCTGTTTTCCCATATAATCACAATTTTCATGTACTTAATACTCTAATCTAGGCCATTCAAAATGAACATCTTTCTTGTAGAGAAGTAAATATTCAAAGAGTTTGTTTTGTTTTCTCACACTTCAATATTTAGCATGATCTGACAGTCCATTGCTCCCTTTTAAATTAATTAATTAATTTAAAAAAAAAAAAAAAAAAACAGCCCCCCAAAGCCAATAATCCCACATGAATGCAATCAGGTACTGTCTCCTTAGGCTTCTTCACATTATTATTCCTGTTCTCAGTGAAGCAGGTCATGTTCATTACTCTTGATATGTCTTGATATTCTAAGGACTACTATGGAAAAAGTTGTTTGACCTCTGGCCTCTGTTATAATAAATCATACCACCATCTCATACTTTTTACTGAATATTTATTATTTGGGAAATTCTGTATAGCCTGTTTTTTTTGTTGTTGTTGTTGTTTTCTTTTCTGTTTTATTATTATTAATACTAATATTAATATTTGTTTGTTTTGTTTTGTTTTTCCTAAGGGTTACTTGTAACAAATGCCTCATTATGTTTCTGAGCTAGATGAGGAAAATATATTCTGTACTGTTTAGTGTATGAGTTTTAGAAAATAGCTATTTTAAACACTTTTTATATCTACTCTTGTTCCTCAGTCTGCCTTTTTAGTGAAAATAAATTTCCTACTGGGACTAGCAATGGCTTTATTATTCTTTATGAAAAAATAATAGTCCTTTTTCATTAGCCCCTCTGTGGCTTCAGTTAAAGGTGTCTCCATGGCATTTCTTATGACATTGTGGATAAAGTGGAAATAATTAATTACACAGTGGCATTAGAGACTGAGTCTGCAACTTTGCTTGAAACAAATTATTTCAAACCGCAATGTTGTTCAGCAAACAGCAATACCTGCTAAACAGTCACTGAGTCTGAAAGTACTGGTCCTGTTCTGTTGACAGGATCAGCTTTAGTCTCTAAACCACAGTCTCCACACTGCCATACCAATGGATGCAGTTTGTCAGCAAGGCCAGGACCTTCAGAGGAAAGAGGTTTTTCCTTCTTTCCCTTTGACCTTCAAAACCATCATTAAAGTCCCTGATCTAAGGTCCCTGGAAATACCTGAAAAAAGTCTGTGAGCATTAGTCCACAAAATGAAAATTGCTTTCTCTTATGTCATTACGTAGGAACAAACTCATCCCACTATTTTAATGTATCCATGTATCTTCAGCCTCAGTGGATTTTTGCAAGAATGCCACAATTTTCTGAACTGTCATATGTTGTTGTTGTTGTTATTATTATTATTATTATTATTATTATTATTATTATTATTATTATTATTATTATTATTATTATTATGTTCCTTAATATGCTTTCAGTGATTCTTTGTTGCCTTGATATAAATACAATTACCATAAATCATACACTTACCCTAAATTTTTCATTGAGAGGACTCAAAATTTGCTATAGATAATTAACAGACTGATGTTTTCTGTACTTACTTAATAATTACATACTGACTATATCCACACTGCATATTTTCTCACTCAAATCACATTTTCTTTCACTCTTCTACTGCCCCTTTGGTTCATCATTTGCAGGCATTTAGAAAAGTAAATTCATATTCACAGTAGTAATTTCATCTGAATATTCATTTTGGAAGAAAGTGGTCATTGAAAGAGCTTTTTGTGACTTTGACTTACAACCATAAGCCACAGCAGGCAATTTTGTGACCATATCCACAACAGAATCATAAATACTTCTAAAAGGCAAAGGGCCAACTCCTTCTCAGGATCTGGTTGGCTGTGGAAGGCATGGACAGCTTTCTGCCCACTATTCATAGCTCAAAAATGGCAAAAGTAGCCTGTTGTCAGACCCAATATCTCAGTCACACTCCTCTTGCTGTATACATTCTGGTAGCTCTTCCATTCACTGGAGCTGCTTGTGCTAAAAGATAAAATACAACTATTTCAGTCCTTTTCAACTTTAAAAAACGCTTCTGCAGTGCTCCTGCATAAGGCTTCAGATAGAGTGTAAGACAGGTTTACATTTGTACATGGGAGAGGTCTAAGATGTAGTCTGAATCTTTGATGCACCTGGAATGAGTGCATCAAACAGCCTGATTTATTTAATTACCAACTCCCAAGTAAGTACACCTTCTCAGTGTTTCTTGGAAAAGGAGAAAAGCATATCTAATTATAATTATACTGAGAGCAAGACAGATCCCTGTCCTACCACTGTATCTACTTGGGCTAACATTTATGGCCAAGGTCAGACACAGTTCTCTGTTGGCTCATCTCTCCTGCTCTTGGCTGCAGAACTGAGGTTAAATTAAAATATTTAGGTCGGTATGTGTTTAGCTTTGCAATCCAATAAGAAAAAGTACAGAATCCAGAAGACTGGGAGAAGCTGTTTACTCTGATGAAAAATATAAACTCCCATCTACTTATTTATTTATTTAGAGCTTTCTATAAGTGTTCTAAAAATATAAAGAAAACTACTTAGTTATTAAATTGAGTCTAAATCTACAGCTTGAGGTATGTAAAAGAACAACTTTGAAATATTCATGTATTCATATATAAAGAGTAAGTCTATGTGAAAACTATGTATTTTCTGAGACAGGGTCTGAAATAAACGAATTTAGCTGTGTTTTCACTTTTAAACAAGTGAAAGTATTAAAATCTTAGAATCATAAAAATCTAATCCTGCATTGCTGAAAATATTTCCCCAAAATACAGCCTGGAGGGGTTTTGTTAATGTTTTTGTTACATTTTCTATTCCCAAATAAGGCTGCTGTTGTATACCTAAAGCATTCGAGAAGGTATATTCACTGGGGACATGATAATGAGATAAATCAGTGAGGAGACAAACCCAGACTGTTTGACTGCCAGCTTGTGTCCAATTTTATGCAATTAATATGGCATACATTTTCATTTTGAAGCTTAAGCTGTTGTATTGTTAATAGCTTAATTCTGTTCTCCCCTGACTGAAATAACGATGACCCACTGAATGTTGTCATTTTATCCAGCCATTAGCCAGACAGACAGAGAGACAGAAATGTATTGCTCTCTGTGGCAGAATTCAGAGCATCACAAGCTCATTAATTCAAACACTCATAATGAGGGTCATTGTAAAGACTGATACAGATACAGCTGCTCTGAACTTCAGACATTTTTTGAAAGAGACAAATTCAATATGATATATGTAAAAAATTCAAGTATATGCCTAAGAGAGCAGCAGGAGAAATTTTCTCATTCTTTTTTTGTGAGATCTGACATCAGCATATAGATGGTTTCATCAATTATTGAGACAGGGACTAAGAAAGGAAAAGGGAATGATTTGGGGGCTTCATTTTTTGAAGTTTGAATGTAAAGTGCTCAGACTGAATCAGAACTAGTATATCTGAATCTTTAGAATTAGCTGCCTCTTTCTTATACTGGCCTTTCTTTGTAACACTGGAGAGCCTTAAAAGGCTGCTGTTTAAAGTGTTTTAATAACTTTTGAAAGGCTGGAGTGTATCTTTTACACAAGAATATTGTACATGAAATTACATGAAATTACATGAAATTCCTTGGTCTCGTATTAAACAATTACTCCATTGTTAAAACAAGAATTGTCTTTAGATAGTCCTGGCTGGGAAACTGCAGGCTGAGGGAGATCCAGGTCTCCCTGCTCCAGCAAATATTTAATTATTTATATGGCATGGAATGGATCCAGCAGGGCTAATGGAGTGATAGTGGTGAATAGCTGGTACAGAGGCTATAGGAATGAAGGATCATATTGTAGTCTGAATATTAAGTACAACAGAAAATTGTGCCCATGTCTCCTACATCCTGGATAAATGTCCTATCCACAGGAATTTTTCGTTGTTCAGAAGTGACTGTCCTTTCTGGTTTAAATCAGAAAAGCTATGCTGGTCAGAAAGCCTATTCTGGTGAAAATGTAATCTAAACCAATAAATATCTTACTGCTGATGAACTGACATTTTTCAACAAAAAACTGTTGGACAAAATTTTCTTGAATACCTCATCCTGATCTATTTCAGTTTGCAAGATGTCCAGGTGCTAAGTGAGCTACCTCCATTAAAGATGGACCATTTCCCTCTGAGCACTCAAGTGCTCTTTAGTTCTTTAGTCTTGCTGAAAAAAAAAAAAAAAAAAAAAAAGAGAGAGAGAGAGAGAAGAAGGAAGGAAGGAAGGGAAAAAAAAATTCTCTGTTGCAAAACTTGACAGCTGTCAGCTACCTTGATGGGGCAAAATGATGATATATCACTTCACTCAGTATCTTACAATTTAATTGTAATTAATTATGAAAGAAACTACAACTCTTCAACATGAGTGCAAATATTTTTATTTGCAGGCAGATGTTTTGCATGCTTTATTAAATTTTGTGTATCTCATACCATTCAGTGCTCAACTAAAAATAGCTATCATTCCGTACCTATACAGAAAGTGTTTCATGCAGTGTGAAACACTAACATCATATTTATTTGAGGATAGAACATTATGCTACTCTTCCAGTATGTAAAATATGTACATTTAACAGTGGAATTAAGGATCTATTTTAAATATAGCAGTTGCTAAGCAATGTGCTATTAGCAGAACTCCAACAGCTTGGAATATTTAACATTTTAGGACCTATGTGCTCATTTTTATATTATGACTTAGTTTGCAAAATACAGTTTGTAATCAACGGGGAAGTTTGTAATTTGCTCAGACAATAGACAAGATTGTTTCTCAGTGCTTTTCTGGATCCTCATCTTTGGAAAGAGACCCTAATAAATATTATGTTTTGGTATCTATAAAACTCTAGTATTTCCTTCTGCAAATTGTAGATGGGTGAAATTCTAGTGTGGTGGTCCCAGAACTGTAGAAGCCAAAGCAGCAGCATCTTTCTCTACCTGTGCCCACTGTTGAGCAGTTTTCCTTCATTACAGAAGCTTAGGCAGAAGTTCTCTGTCCAATTAGCTGTGGTAATATCCAGACAGAGGCAGGAAGGCATCAGCAAAGAAATGTACAGAGCTATCCTATCTCTGGGTAGAGGTAGCTAACATCACACAGATTTTTTCATCCTATCCTAAAATATATGTGGCTGATTGATTGAACAGAGCTGCCCAGACTAATTCCTTTGGCAAAACCTCCTTGCTGTTGACAAGGTTATTAGGAAAGCACTGGGAAATTTCTTTGAATTTGTAATTGCTTTTTCTGTCCTGTGAATTTCTTTACAAAAGGAAATTATCCAGACTGATGCTGTCTGACTTGTGGCTGTGAGTCAGATCAGATCTTAGGACCTGTACCACTTCAGACAGCTGTGCACTCTTCCTTACATGCCTGCTTTGTGGTACCCACCACCACCACAGTACTGAATATGCAAACAGAACCATGCAGAACCCCAAAACACTACTGCACGAAAATTTAACTGTTTTGATCTACACCAGTGTGCATCCATGGTAAATGCAAATGCTAGTGAAACCCATGACAGTGCTTGCTGTTGCCTACAGATCCCTTGGGACTACCACTCTCTGTGAACTGTAGAGGAAAAGGCTTGACAACATGGGAGGCAATGAGAGTTTTGCCATTAAACAGTTTCATCATTTGTGAAATGGGGCCAGAAGTCCCTCCAAAGTCTTAAATCTTCACGATCCCTCACAAAGATTATCTGAAAAGAGGTGTACTGAGTACTTACCACCCTCCATTTAAACATGGTCACAGGCATACAAGAAACCCTAGCTTGTCCAGATGTGTGGGGCTCTGGAAATTATTCTGGGTGAAATAGATACATAAATGTTGTTGCCCATATGTACAAAATCCTGATTCCATGGGATCCTAAGAATTGCCCCATTCAATGTCTATTTCACATAAACATATTTTAAGTTTCCTACCATTTGCTCATAAATGTACCACAACATTTCTAGAATTTAAGAAAGCTAAAAACGCTTTACAAATATCTTTAAGGAGAAATGATTCCCTCAAGATGTTTAGAATGGAGGTTGCTCCTATATCAACCCTTGTCTTTGATTAACCACTTAGAAAAAAAGGAATAGATTAATTATTGAAATTAGTCTTGTAGTGCACCTGAGCACTGAGTGAAATCTGATTTCCATCGATATCTCAGGGAGAAGAGGAGCAAGGGGAGGGCTGAGGATGCTCAGCACCCCACAGGACTGGGCTTGCAATGACAAAGTCTGAGATTTGTGAAATAATAAGGACTGGATGCAGTGTTTACTCATTAGCAGTTTGAGGTGGTTTGTTAAAAAAAAAAAAAAAAAAAAAAAAAAAAGAATTCAGTTCTGGGCTTGGAATCACTGCAATCCCCTTTTAGTCTATTACACTTGCCCAGGAGTCCCTCTCAGGACATGCAGCAGTCTCTCTGACTGCTCAGCCATGTAATAACTCTGAAAACAAAGGCACGAGAATTTGCCCTGTCATGCTGTAACATCGTTATTCACTTGATACAACTGTGGCCATGCTGCAACACTTCACACTTTGGGTTTGCCCAAAGCTGCAGAGTGGCTCTGCTCATTATGCAGGTAACTTCTCCCCAAAGTCAGCCTGTGGCAGCAGCAGTCCCCAGGCTGGCCCTTGCCAGGCCCGTGCAATGCTTGCCCTAGTTCGGTGTCACAGCTGCCTGCACACGTTGCGACATTCCAGCCTGCTGCTTCTGGGCCTGCCATTTTATTCCCATTCACCGTGCCTGTCACCTCAAGGCAGCCTTAATTATAATGTCATCAAAGTCTTAGGCAACAGCACCTGAAGATTGTGCTTTAACTGCAAAAAGTGAACATGCACAATTGCAACCGAAGTAAGCAAAAAGCATGATATTTGGCTAAAAGTAGCAGCTGGAGGCTTTTTTAGATGCATCAGTGTCTCTCATCCTCACTTTATTCCAGACAGAAAATTTGGAGATCCGGGATTTCTTGGGCCTATTTGTATTTCGGATGCCCTTTGTAGCCATCTACTTCCATTTATTTTCACTTGAAGGTCACTTTTCAATATAAATGCAATATGTCTTAAGCGGTCATATCTTGGGTCAGACATTTGGGGTGTTTCAACTTCCTGGCCCAGCTGTTGAATGGGTCTTTGAGGATATCAGTTATATGAAGGCCATTTCCCTTTTAGCACTATTCAGTCCAACCATCCAATTTTTGAGGTTACTGGTTTGCTCATGGTAAAGAGCATGCAGGGTCTCAGGCTGAAGCAGAGCATGTTGAACTTCTTGACTTCTTGGCTTCTAGTCTTCTCCAAAGACTAGACCTAACACATTATTAACATTTTTTTTTTTTTTCTGATAGCTTTACCCATGATTTCATGTTATTCTTTCCCCTAAGTGTTGCTGGATTTTTTGCACTTCAGGACTGTTACAACAACTTTATTGTTACCTAACTGAGGTCCTCCAAAGGACAAAATGCAGTGCCAGAGGGCTCTAATTTAGGTTGAAAATAAAAGGGGAAAAAAAAAAAAAAAAAAAAAAAAAAAAAAAGTTGTCTAAAAGCTACCGTTTTGAGACACTGATCATTGTATAAAACAGTCTATGCACTTTGCTATAGATATTTTTTATTAATGGAGTGCTTCTAAATGGGGCAAAAACCTACTTAAGGCTTTAATAAATCTTGGAAATGAGTGGGTATTTCAGAAGTTAAGCTCACCTTCATTACCCTGTAACACTACCTCCTGTGAGGCTACCTGAGACTTATTGCACCATGACTGCATTCTGGCAGCTGACTCCGAGAACCGGTGTTAACCTCTTTCGTTCCCCTGAAATGTACAGATTATTCCCATCAGAATGAATTGATGAATGAAAAGATCATAGTTAATGGGTATTACTTCAATGCAGAGGGCAAAATCCTATTATCCTGTGCAACAGACAGTGTAAATAGTATTTGTGTAAAGGAGCCCCACTGGGATAAAGAGAAATGGAGTCCTCTACTGCAAGGCCCTACATCTGCCCCTTGCCAGCCCAGTCCTCACTCAGAAAAATCTCTCTGGTTCTGCAGCTGTTTTCTGTGGCCAAAGGATAATGGACTTTGGCCCACAGAGCTTCATAAAGAGCCTATTAACAGCAATAGGAAGGCTCTCATTGACATTAGTGATCTCGGTGACGGGCCGGCAGGGAGGAAGGTTGGCTATGTGGTTCATGCTGCGGTCTTGCTGACAGCTTCTGAAGAAGTAGCAGGGTGTATTCTCTGTGCCCATGGTGCTTTGATCACATTTCACCCTACCTTTTCCAGATTATTTTAACATGTACATTAGCTGGGTTACACAGATTATAATGTGCGCACCATGTTATTTAATATATTGTTCACCAACAAATATAAGATAAAAAGTAAGTCTGTATGTAATTACCCACAACTGCTGACTGACTTATAATTAACTTTGAAAACTTGCTGGTTTAGGAGATATTATAGATTACAATTTTAAATACAAGGAGCTTCAGAATAGCTCTCACGATCAGTGCAAGTACAAGGTATTCAGTGAAGGATTAATTCCCTAAACTGCTAATCAGCTCTATCTCCTGTCTTATCAAATTGTAAATACATTATGCCATATTAAAGTATGAGCATGCAGCTAATTAAAGCAGAGCCTGAATTGAATATCAGATACTCCCCCTCAACACAACAAAAGCGTTCTAAGGACATACATAACAAGTGTTAACAAAAGAAAGTGATTCTTTTTAAAGAGATGCTGTGCTCCTATAGCAGGCTTTTGTTTTCATTTTGGTGGTGCTTTTTTTTTTTTTTTCTTTTTTTTTGTTTAATAATAAAAAAGAAGGAGGGAGGAAAACCACACAGTCTTTCTGAAGAAACAAGTTGGGGAAGGTATTAATTCTATTCATTCTATGGATGTAAACCCACAGGAACCAACCAAGGAATTACAACCAAGGATCTACAAATAGTATCTGGATGACATCCAGATAAAATTTGGTTCAATTATTAACATTGTAAATAGGTTTTAATGTTAAATGCTGTGAACCAAAATAAGTTTGTTTTTGTTTTTGTTTTTTTAAGCAAGAGAGCAAACCCATTCACATTGTTAAAGGAATGCAGTTGAAATTTAAGTGAATGACCAATGAATCCTATCCAAGCAAAGGTTCAGAACCATAATTGAGCATCATTTACGAAACTGCTTTCTTAGTTGCTTTTTTGTGTTTCAAACTCAAATAAAACAATGCCATTATAAAGGAGGCAGAAAACAAGCACACATACACACGTCAATATTATTCATGAAGGAAACAAACATAAAATGGAGGAGAGAATACTGAGCAAAGAATATTTCAACCAAAATTAGTTTCTTTTTTTTTTTTTTGGTGTAACCTCAAAGTTTTTTGTGTCACTTAAAAATTTTCAGACCCAAAAAATCTCCAAACTTATGATGTTATTAATGTGATTCAGAAACAAAAGATATGCATTTTGTCAAATCTAAACAGTACAATGGAAAGGGGGCGGGGGGCTCTTTTATTTTTTTCTCATTTTTTCTCATTATTTCTTCTCATTTCTTCTCTTTGCTTAAACATCTCTACTTACAAAAAAAAAAAATCTCAGCAGGAAATCAAAGAACTTTACCAATAAAATCAATAAACATTTGCAGACTGCTGGTAGTGATACTGTTGAGATAAGGTAGAGTTACAGCCCTGTTTGATCAATCTTTATTAAAGGGCTCATATTTTTTTAATAGACGTGGATCAGAAAAGGATTTTTTTCCCTTCTGGCACTGGATTCTCTAGGTTTCATGTATACAGAAACTATATCTGACTTGTTTCATTTAAATTTGTAACGGTTACTGAAATTCAAAAGCACCCTGGTTTGAACTAAAAAAAGTTCTTTTCTTTCCTCCCCCCAGGTTAATTTGCTGGCTTTCGGAGTGATTATTTATAAAGTATTTCGACACACTGCAATGTTAAAGCCAGAAGTTAGTTGTTATGAAAATATAAGGTAAGTTTACCATTTAATACAAATTCTACCTTCTGTAAGTTTAAATATAGATGGAGACAAAAGTAAGGATTCAAAAATTACAATTTAATTTTCTGGAAGACTTGTGGGGAAAAAAAAAAAAAAAGACACCTTTTTTTTTCTTTCTGTTATTCCCTCATAGATTTAAAGGTAGATTTTGCAATCTTTATTCCTTCTGAGCAGTGCTTCATGCTGTAACACTGGGCTTGTGGGAGATGTTTGAGGAACACAATGAGTGGCCCGTGTCAACTGAAGGGTAAAGGCTGATGGAAAGGTTAAAGTAATAATTTCCTTTTTTTTTTTTTTTTTCTTAAATACTTCCTACAGCCTCTGTAAAAGTCAAAACAGATTTCAAAATTTATGCTTGAATTGGGACCAAAATATTTACCTTGAAGTAAGAAGGCATGTAAAAATCCAGTGATAACAGAATCAGGGCGTTCATATTTTTTGTAAAAAAAAAAAAAAAAATCTACAATAGGACATTATGCTTCTACGGTGTTGGGGTGTGTGTGGGTGTTTCTCTCCAGGATTTTTACTTTGCATGCTGCTATGATTTTTCCATCAACTCACACTCTTTAAAACTGATTTATAGGGACCTTGAAAACCATTTGTGCAGGAAAAGCTGAAGTGTACTACAGGGAACATTGAAAACAACTTACTGTTTGTGTTGCTTAGGAACGCTTCTGCAGTCTCAATGCATTGCACTAGATTTATAGTTAGGATTTAGCAATTGTTTGATTGATTACTTTCTCTTATTCCTCACCCTTCGTAGCTTCATGTTGTGAGCTGGTTTTAATGAAGTTGAAAATTATTCATTTTCAGAGGAACGGGGGTAAAAATGTCTGTTGTTCAAAGGAAGTCCTGCGATGACTGGGCTGAGAAAGAATAAGAAAGTAATCAGTGGTTTCATTTCCAAGACAACATGCTGCAATTTGCACAAGTCTGTGAGCTGGGCTCTACAGCATGTTGGAAAAAAACAAACAAACAAACAAAAAAAACATAGCCAATCAGCTCCTATAATTTTAAAGTATCAATACACTGACCCAGGAAACATTTGAGAGTATTTGTGTTCTAAAAACAAAAAATATATTTTTAAAAGGAGAAAAATGGAAAGAAAGTCTAGTTTTACAACTTGCACTGTCTTCTGCAGTGAACCTGAGAGGCAGCCTGGGAACCCTTTGATGTCACGCAATTGTACTGACCTAAGAGCATTCTGTACATTTTTCTGGGTTATTTTTTGAGGACGATGAGAGGGGGGAGGAAAAGTGGGGTAATGCTTCATAACAGACATATGTTTTTCCTTGGGGAATTACACTAACAGTAGATTTAAATAAAATCATATGGTGCTGCAGTACACCAGAGAAAACATATTGGAAGATTAAAGAAGCCAGTGTGTTAAGGGCCTCCAGTTTTACTCTTTTACTCTTCTGCAGTGATTGTGTGAGCTTATTCATGGCACAGTTCTACAGCACACCCTAAAGAGCAGCCCATGCATTTGCACTTAGGCCGTGGCAGCTGAAACCAATTGTCTAGGCATTATTCCCCTTTTCAAGCAGGGAAGTGGGGGAAACAGCATGTGCCTGCATGTTGTCTGCAATGTTTCCCCAGGTCCTGCGCCCGAGGTGCTCTTGCTCTCCTGTTCCTTCTTGGGGCTACCTGGATCTTTGGCGTCCTTCATGTCGTACAGGGATCTGTGGTGACTGCGTATCTGTTTACAATCTTCAATGCATTTCAGGGGATGTTCATCTTCATATTTCTTTGTGTGTTGTCTAGAAAGGTAAGTGTCCCCTTCCTTGGGGGAAGTCACGTATAACCATGCAGGCACATATTCAGCCTTGAAGCCAAGTTGTGGTGCAAACACTTTATTAGAGCAAGGCAGGAATTCCTTGTGCCCTTAATGAGGGTGGGAAAGGAAGAGGGAAATATACTGCTGTTGCCTTTGGTAGAGGCAGAACCACTGTCCAATTCTTGCCTTCACACAAATTTTCTCCCTTTTTTTTTAAAATATGAAACATGGAAAAATGCTTTTTAAAAATGTAGAACTCATCATTAACCAGATGAAGTAATATAATGGGTTCAGCAAAGCTCAATTCCAGTCTTTGCAGCTAGTAGCAGGATTCATATTACCCACGCAATTTTGAGATTATCCTTTTTCAGTGTCCTGCCCTAAAGTTAAAAAAAAATAAAAATAAAACAGCTCCACCTTGAAACATCTAGCAAAGGGATCAGTGCACAATTAGTTAAAACACATATAGACCTATTAATATATCTGTTTCATGTTCCAATTCTTTATTTTCATTTCAGATTCAGGAAGAGTATTATAGGTTATTCAAAAATGTCCCTTGCTGTTTTGGCTGCTTAAGGTAAACAGAAGAAAAACCTGCATGAGCATCATGGTGTTAAAAGGGAGCTACCTAGATGACGTCATTGTGGATATTACAGGAAAAAACGGTATTGTTAAAGTATGAAATGACCCAGTGAACACTTAACTAAATTACTGACTGGTTTTGTACATACCTGTGCATTCATGCAAAGCATTTATTTTGTGCTGTATACAAAGAGTATACAAAACAAACTGGATTATTGCAGAACATGTATTAATGAAGACCAGGGAAAGAAGCAAGTTTCTAAAGGAGCTCAGGACTTTTCATGACTTATATTTTCTTTCTGATATTAAAAAATATCTGAGGTTCTTGAACAAGAGATACCAGAAAGCAACTGGCACAGCAGATTTTTTGAATCACTTGCTAGTAGAAACTTGCTCACTGTCTTTTCATAGTAATTAGTTTCTTACATTAAGTTCTGTATGGCCATCTGCAGGGAATGAGTTCCATTCAGGAGTCAATAGATAAAGATCTGCTGCAGTCCAGACTTTTGAAAACTTTTCCTTTAATTTAAAGTAGAATTAAAATAAATAAATAAATAGATATTATTCTCTTATCACTCTGAAATATATATTTGTATATTAATCTTTTTTATTATTATTTTTGTAACTGTTAAAGAACTGTTTAGATCTAAAGAACTGGGATCAGATCTGATAGAAGAATGGTGGAACAGCCATTCTGTAAGTGAAAGATTATTTTGTGAATACTTTGAAAAATATCTGGTTCTTGTTTTAATTTAATTTAATTGCCAAAAAGACTGAGATCTGCTAAACTGGCACTATGATTTGGGAGGCTGTGGGAAAGAGATGTTTTCACAAGTTTGACATGATAGAGATAGTTAGAATTCAGACCTTGTAGGATCAAATGAAAAGTAAAGAGGTAGAAATCACCCATGGAGAAGAATACAGATTTAAATTTGTATGTCCATATTGTGCAAAATTTGTACAGCAGTTTTCTCTATTTGTAGCATCTTTGTTTCAAGCAGTTGTCTTCCTCCAAGGCTCCTGAGTTTGGAACACTTATACTGTGTTTAACTTTAGGAGCATACACAAATCTGCTGATATCAAAGAGAGAACTTGTTGTGATGCAAGTTTTGCTGCATCAGGACATGAACGTGTTACATCAGCAGTTCTGATTTTGCCATTGTGTTCATTTTTAAAAGTATGCTTTAATTTCATCATTTTAGCACATAACTTATGTGAAGTGCTGAGCAATCCTTAGCCCATGTGGCCTTCTCAGGAAGTGTCTAGGATCTCAAATGGAGCCCAGTATATTTACCAGTCAAACACTGTAAATACGTAGTTGTTAATAAATCCCACTGTTGTTTTGTCTGTTAAAATAAAGGATTATTCTGAATTTTATTTATATTAAATGGAACCATATTTTACTAATGGTCAGTTTGTTTGGATTTTACCTGTATACACAAGGTTTTCACTGTACGTACTGCAATGACATATTTCATTAAGTATATTCCATGTCTCTGTCAAAATTTTGGAAACCACAAGAGGATTTTTTTTTTCTGAAAAAAAAAAAAAACATATTTTGGTTGGTCCTTTGAATGTAAAATATGTGAATAAACTGAAGTGCTTAACTTTCACATCTCAACATACTTCCTTTGATTTAAATAAATACAATGGAAAAGTTCTCATGGTTATATATTATTCATCCTGAATTATTTGTTATATTTCCTTTGATGTTCTATATGTTCTTCCAGGTTTGCAAAAATGTAGTTATATGTTACTTAAAGGAGTATTTTTAGATTGATATCTACCAATGCATCATTTTTAATCTCCTGCAGAAAAGTAACCTATAGTAAAGCTGTCTGGACAAAGAATCATCCCTATATAATGAGTTCAGCGTGCTCAGTGAGATTGACAAAGTTCTTTGGAAAGAAAATACATCATGAAGTGTTTAGGTGACAATAGTCTTTTTAATAAAAGAACATCTTTTATAGGAAGACTTTGCTCTCCAGTCTGTGGGTCAGATCTTCATTGAAACTGTTTTCCTTACATGCAAAGATTAGTTTTTCATGTTTTAATACAGTACATAAGGAGCAAATAAAGCTTGCTTAGATTCATCACCTTAGAGTCTAAAGGATAGTGTAACTGTCCTTCCTAATGCACAGAGAAGTACTGGTGAGAAATAAAAAGGTTTATTTGTCACAGTCCTTAGTAACACAAGCCCCTAGCAGAAAGGAGACACAATGGACATAAACTAAAGGGGAAAAGAAAAAAAAAAAAAGAGGTTTCAACAAGATATCAGGAAAATCTTTTTCACTGTGAGGATAGTCAAACATTGGAAACAGTTGTCTAGAGAGCTTGAACAGTTGTATTGAAGCCTTTGGAGATTTTTAGGACTGGAGGACTGGATAAAACATCAAGTTTTACCTGATCTCTGCTTTGAGCTGGAAGGTGGATGAGGTGACCTTCTGAGGTCCCTTCCATCCTGAATTATTCTATGAGACTAGGATATGAAATATCGAATTGGTAAAATAACAGCTGGGCATTAGTAATGAACAAGTTAAGGAAACATGTTCAAGTGCCATGCGTCAGCTTGGAAAAACAGTTTATTTTTCTGTGACCTGTTTGTCATATTGACTGTTAAGTAGTTGTCTGGTTTAAAAAATAAAAACTGCTCAGCATCTTTTCAGATTGCATTCTTTTGAGAGGTATATGACACCTCCAGGTGGCGACAGCAAGAAAAAATATACCAGTGATTGACAAGACAGATAAAAGTAAAATGTTAAGGTTTCACCGTGAAAGCAAGTGCTTGCTGAAGAGAGAAATTGTTTCCATTAAACCAATCAAAGAGAAATTTGTGCTCAGTGTTGCATTTCAAGGTGTGCTTCAGAATATAATAAATAATGTCTGGATTAAAAATGACTACTTTATTCTGAAATAATTATTTCCTCAAAGAATTAAAAGTGTATTTCAAAGAAATTGCAACATTTAAGAGTTAATTATCATCACAGACTGGGAGCACTCTTTACTGGCTGGGATGAAATACATAGGCATCAACACCAACACTGTCCAAATTGGTTTCAGACTTTTGTTTCACAGTACTTCAGCTCAGAAAATGGTGGTGCCTTGAAGCTGGGAATTTGCAAGCTCATGCATCTTTCTGAGTAGCCTTAAGAGGCCATGTTGCACATGGTGACATTAGGCAAAATGAGCAAATATTCACAGGGCTGGTTCCACCAGTTGCTGCACCTCCACACTTTTCATTTTTCTCACCAATAATGCCACTTTTACATCTTTGTCATGATAGTCCCATACAGCCCCGTTCAGAACCATACCCTCGGCAGATGCCTGTTAGACACGGAAGTCCTGCCTTGTTCTTTGAGAACTTCAGATATAAGATAAAAAAGCCAAAACTTAACTCATGATGAAAGTTAAAACTTTGTTTCCATTAGTAAAAGAGCTAGCAGGAGGAGGAGGAGGAAGGACTCCTTGCCAACATGTGTCTCCAGCCTGTATTACTCTTTTCCCTCTGTTCTCTTATATTCAGGACACGCAACATATAAGAGAATATATAGAATGCTGTGAGATTACAGAAGTGAAGATGTTACCTCACCAAAGTCATCCCCCAAAGCTATTTTTATATTAAATTAAGCCTTTAAGATGGATGCAGACTTGAAAACAGCTGGTCATCAATGCAGTGATACTCCATTTAACCACAACCAAAATGTCAAGTACAAACGTGCTAAAGCATTTTCACAGGTTGCCTGGCTCACTGCCAGCTCAGCTTTCATGGCCATTGCTGTGGGCAGCCTGTCCACATAGACTGCAGCAGAGCAAAAGACCGTGCTGCCTTTTTCAGACTCTCAATCTCCATGACAACCCTCTGAACAAAACCATACAGAGAACCAAGAGCCCTTGCACTATCCATACTTTGCCAGGAGTCAGATACGTGGCTACAAGTGGTACCCGAGGTCCTGGAACTGCTGCCTCAGAACAAGCCACAAGATGTGACTAACTAAAGGCACCATAATTCTGTCAACTTTACTCTTACACAGCAAAAGTAACAGCAGCAATTTTACTGGCTGAAAGAAAAAAAAAAAAAAAAAAAAAAAGAAAAAAAAAAAGGAAAATAAATAAAGTATCAATCAAAAATACTGCTGAGAATATACTAATATTTTGCAATCTAAAACCAAATGAAAAGCTAAAAAAAATGCACAGAAATTATCATGAAACATAAATGTGATTTCTGAATAATTCTATTTATGATAATAAGACCTTAATTTTTTTTTGTGGAGGCTTTATTTTTACATCTCCACAATGTAGGGTTGCACTTTTCCCAGCATTCCTTCTCTAGAGCTATCCCTTTAAACCTGGCAGAAGCTTTGCTTTTATAGAAGTTGGTTTTACAGTTCTCTGTTTTTTCTCATCCAGCTGGTAAGTACTCAAATTTTATTGTGTTTATTCTTTTGGATTTCCAGGGAAACAGCATATTTTCATCAGGTTCCATAACATAAGAGAGTTCTTATGTTTTCTGAAGCATCGCTGGATGTTCTAATTAAAACTAGGTCTAAGATTAGCCATTAGTCTTCATTGCAGTGCAATAGGCAGTTCCCTCCAACGTAAGCCTTTGTATTTATCATAACTATTTATATAAATGCTGCAGTCAGCTCTGAATCCATGTAAACCTAACGCTATTTAAATTAATTTCAGAACACTTTTGTGAGACACTGCTGAATAACTTAGTCAAATCCAAGTTGATTATAACCAGTTCTTCTTTACAATAACTAAGTTAGAAATCTCATACAAAAGGGTTTTTGTTGTTGTTTTCAGGAGGCAATTCAGTTTATCTTGTAAAACATTGTGGGAAATACTTTATGCTGATACCTATAAAGCAGTTATATTTTAAACAGGGTAGGGATGTATTCCTTTCGAGTTTGACCTCCCCCTATTATTGGGACTAATGGATTGAGTTAAAGGTAGCAAACTTAAATCCCTCTCCTCTCTCTTTAACTGTTTCTGCACTAAGTAGGCTTCTGGTACCACCTTGGCTTCTGTTGGGTTTCAGAAATAATTGTTGATGATACAGTAAATTTGTTTTCCCTCCCTTGTGTTTAAATCCCAGCCTTACAAACACTCATGCATTTGCTCGGTTTTATGCACGACTAAATCTCTAGCGTTAATGAGACTGCTCATGTGCATAAAGTTAAGCATATGTGCAAGTGTTGCATGATCAGGGTCTTAGGATGCCAATTTGCAGTAATAACAAATTTGCATAAACTCATGATCCCAGGCACTGGGCTCCCTGCTCATTATCAATAGTGATATTCGTTTATCTGTTTCTCATTCACAGATGTTATGAGCTTCTTTTTTTTGTTGTTTTGTTTTGTTTTGTTTTGTTTTGTTTTTAAGATGGTTAAACCAACTTAAAGTTAGTTTTATTGCTACTGAGCCATTACTGATTTCATCCTTATTTTCCTTAATATATGTGGGGGGAGCTCTCCATCATCACATTTATAAGTTCTTCCTGTGGGCTTGTAAATGCCCACCTTCCCCATGTTGTTATCAGCTCACTTATGCTAGTGATGAAATATCAGGTCATACTTCTTAAGCTGAAAATATGTTCTTTGCTGTATATGAGTGCTGCAGAAATACCATGTGCAAATACCCAGCTAGGACTCATCAGACTCCTGTGCACAAGTCATGGCTTCTGTCATTGAGGGGCTAGGCCCTAAATGAAATTAGTAGCAACTGTAACCTATTGTGCCAGCTAAGGGAGGCAGCTTGTATAGCTTTTAAGCAAGTGTCTTACATGGAATCAGAGAAAAGCAAAGTATATCCTTAGTGAAATTATAGTGCATGTCCTACTGGATAGATAACCTTCCTTCTTATGTTCAGTTCTGGTTCGTCTTTGTTATGATCAGCACTTAATTCTTATATTGTAACTCCAAAACATCTCAGTGTGCAACTCCTTTTTCTCAGAAGTAGTGGTGCCTACAGACTCTCTCTAAATGGTTGGGTCAGGTACCACAGAGAATCTACATAGTTTTCCACAGCCCCTCAACTCCGCAGGGAATCCAGGATGCACAATTCATGTGCAGTTGGTTTCCAGCCCCCAGCTGAACCTGAGCAGACTGGAGTAGAACATTTGACTTTGCAGTGAGGAAGTAATCTCAGTGATGCTTAATAGAAAATAAACATTCCTTTGTTTTGTCACCTAACTCAAGTATGTAAATTTTCCAAGGTGTGGGGAAGAGTAATTCTGGAACAAAATAACCACCAGAGAGTAATCATCTAGAGGACTACACAATTCCCTGTCTGAACAACCAAACTTGATAAAAGGCAAATAGTAACGGGGAAGAGAAGGCAGTGTCAATTTAAAGGAGGGAGAAAAATATGTGGATTATTGAGAAAATAAGAGAAGTATCACATGGTAACAGTTTGCAAGGATGTCTCCCCTGAAGCTAAACAAAATTCAAAAGTCATCAACTGAATCTTAGAGAAAACCTCAATGATATTCTATATGCTACTTTTCTAATTAATGATTTGTATGCAACACTTCCAGGCTACAAATGTTACAGGCTAGTGAATCAGATGGCATTATCTTGCAGAAACTGCAGGAAAAAGTTCACAATAAGAGAGGAAGAGGAAAAGATCCAGTGGTTCTGCTCAGCTTCCATGAAACCAAGGAAGCCTATGGGATTTACTTATCTTATCACACGGCCTGAATGTGATATTCTTGTGATATCCTTCTCTTTTAAAACTATTATTTTCTTCATACAGAAGTTGTGTATGTGGAATACATATTCTGTAAGCCATAAATTAATAGCTTCCATCTGGATCTGACAACTTAAGGGTGCATCCATCTCAGCACATGCAGAGAATGTATCTATGTGCACTGAGAAGGATGATCAGAAATATACTTTGTGGTAATTCATAAATTCATAGTCTACAATAATAACATAAAACTTTTTTTTTTTTTTTTTTTTTTTTTTTTTTAAGCCATCCTTTCAAGTGGTCAGTGTCATCCTAACTACTCAAATGACCAAAGAGTTATATCTCTCAGCTATGTACTGCCTACTTCAAGCCCATTCAGAAATGATTACAAGCTGCATGGTTATTTTAGGCCTTCTTTCTCAGATGAAAGTTCAAGCAATACTAATGGAGGACGTAACAAGTGACAGTTGTACTGCATCTCATTCTGCACACAGGAGGTGCTGGTGAAGGGCTTCATCTAATGACAGTGAAGCAATAGTATCTTCTCCACAGCTCCTATAGTGCCAACACAAGATGACCTTAGAGGCTTTACCTGTCTGGTGCTGCAGATGAGTGTTACTGGCTGGTTGCCAAAGCAAACATCCTCTCCAGGACAGTGGCCAAATTTCAGAGCTCCTCTTTCTATAGCAGGAAGACTGGGAAGGAGTTAGTAACGGAAGCACGCTCAGGCTGTGGTTCCCAAATGTGCTGCATGGAGGTAATGAAAAAATCTGCCCACTGTAGTGACAAAAGCAATGGCTGGAGTTATTTCAGGTACTTGTTGAAGTAAATTTACTGCAACTGGCTGATAGCAGTACAGAATTAGTGTTTGGCTCCAGCTGTGCAAGGAAGTGAGCACCTCTGGAGGCAGGAGGCTGCTGCTGTGCTGATGGAAGGTGTGCAGGGCTCGGCCCTGGCAGAGAACCCTGCAGGCTGGCTACCAGCATGCCCACCACAGCAAGCCACCAGCTGTGAGGACCTGGGGCTGCTGCTGTTGGAGAACAGCAAAAAACAAAGCAGGAGGCTCTCAGGAAGACTGCACAGGAAGTCCGAGATAAAGTGGAGGGGGAAAGAAAAGTAATGTTGTTGGTAATAAAGTCTCTTGTTCAGCACTACAGGAAAACATGTTTTCTCTGATCTGTACCACTGGCGCATTTAAGAGTGCTTCTGTGGGTTCCTGGGATTTCACAATGCTTTACTTTAGTGAACCTAAATTTCAAATTATAACTCCCACATCTGTCACTAATGAGGGCAGCAAAACTTTAGAGATTTCTGAAAGCCATCTGGAGCCACAGAGAGCAAAATCTCTGGAGGCCAGCCAGAGGAAGGTATTAACCCTCTCAGTGTTGGTGCAAAAGCAGGAATGCCAGCTACTATTACTAGATAAATGAGTCTGTGTATACCTCGAGGTCTTACTGCAATTATTTTTAGTATAACACAGTTTCCTTACCAGCCCAGGGCCCTTCAAAGTATAATCATTAGGGAAGCACACAAAGAGGCTGCATTGTCCCTTAGCATGCAGCAGAGACCCATCGTGTCCTCCTTTTGAACAGCAGGGTCTCCTGTTTCTCTGACAGCTGTTCCCTGCATCTGGTTGTTGTAGCACCCATGCCCTGGCTTGACTCCTGCAAAGTAGGCGCTTGTGACAGAGGAGCCTGCTCTGTTACCACTTATTTGTTTAAATGGGTTCAAAAGTTCTCAGCTTCCTGACAACATTTTTCCCCCTTTTGCCTTATACCAATCAGTTAATTTGCTAACATCACCCTCCCTGTCTCCTGATCTTAGGCAAGCTGGGTTTACTGATGTCTTCATTGAGCACTCCAGCTATGAGGAATGCAGGTCGGAGGGAAACCAGGAGGGACAGCTTTTCTGAAATGGGGAGGAACAAGGTCAGGGCAGTGGGGCAGACAGCAAGGGTGGAAGTGAAGAGATGGGATGTACTTTAAAAACAAACTCATGCTGCACTAATCCTACTGCTGCTCAGCTTTATCTTGCTCCACTTATACATTATTAGAAATCTCTTTTTGTCTTCCTTTTTATTTTTTTTTTTTATTTTTTTTTTTCCTTTGTCTTGTTCTGCCTGTTATAAACTTCAGGGCAGAACCCTATTATTCTTACATGCTTTATAAAGTGCTCTGTGTATTTCACGTGACATGGTTTCATTAACTTCCGATCAAGGAGTCTGTTTCAGAAGAAAATATTAGAACTGCCTGGAATTGGGAACATTTTTCAGAAAAGGTGATAGTTTTTTGGTTTGAGGCTGCTTTACTTTTTATGCAGAATTTCTGTCCTAACCAACTACAGAGCTTTTTGAGCTCTCTTCCAGTAGGCTTATAGTAAATCCAGATTTACAGAATTGTAATGAAAACTGAATGCAACTTCTGTCTTTATTAAAAAAAGGACAGAGACTTCAAAGAGACTTCAATATTTATTGAGCAGGTCTATTAGAATTTGATGTTTTGTTTTGTTTTGTTTTGTTTTTCCACTGCTCTGCATGTCCTAGGTGAGCAGGATAGGCCTGCTTTATCTCTCATAATGTTCTTCCATATCATGGTTGAGCACAGAGGCATGACCATAAGGAAACTTACCTTTACTTCTGCCAGCCATATACCAGTCGATAAAGAGAAATCCATTTTCTTTCTTTCTATCAAGCACTGAAAAAAGAAAAAAGGGGCTGTCGCATGTGTGTGTCAAAGCAAACAAAAGTTTAAAGTAAACTCTTTCAACTAACTCTTTTTCCTAGCAGAACTTTCTCTGCCTTCTGCTGGCTGAAGGGCATTGTAACTCACGCAATAAAAGGGGAAAAGATCTGCTGGTAGAGACTGTTTACTTCAAACTTCTGTATGTTTTGCCTCCCCTCCAGGAGAGAATGCCATATTTCTATGAAGCCCTGTAATTTTTTATTTTTTTTCTTTCCCTTTGACTGACTTGAGCACTGGCAAAAGCACCTGATTGACAAACAGGAAGCTGAAGGGCTTCCAGTCCCTGCAGGACAAGTGGCATGAACTGCTGCACTGCAAGCTGCTCTCAGACGATCCTCTCTGAGTGAACGGCTGGTACCTGCTAATAAGCCATGTACTTAGGCCAAAAATTTTCAAACCACAGACACCTAAGCTCAAACACTGGCACTGAAATGAATGACATTCACGAGTTACTAAGCCACTTCAGCCACTAATTTTAGAAAAGAGTAAGGTACATAAATGCCAAGGTTTAGTCCACTTGTAACAACTCTTGAAAATACTGGAACTAAGCAGCTCCTACACTGAAGGGCCATGTTTCGGGTCCAGTTTGCATACCACTGGAGCCGCACTGACAGCCTAGGCAAGTGCTGTGACCAGCGCCCAGATCTGCACACAAGTCAGGGCCCAAGGAGGTGACAGCCCTGTGGCTGCTGCAGGCCAGGAACATCAGTTTGTGGCACCTTGCTGATTTGCAGGCTGCTGCTCATGAACTGCCCACCCTAAAGCAGCTGGAAACTGAGTTTTCAATTGTTCCTTTGTCACCTGCTGTGGACTCTGTGTGTGTCTGAGTGTGTGTGTGTGTGTGCTTTTGCCCTTACTGAAGGAGAATGAAAATGAGAACTTGCAAAGGGTCATTTGGATGGAATGCTTGGTGCAGAGCAATGCTTTTCAGGGTGACATGGTATCTGATGTTTTATACTCATTTCCCATATATAAGAGCAAGGTCAAAAACCAAGGATAGTCTGTCCTTTCAGCACAGAGGTGATTGCCAGGAAGGCAATTGCCATCGTAATTCTGGATCCAGTGTTTCTAGGAGATGTGCCTCACATCCATTTTTTTATTATCAGAGCAAGGGCTGTTTTCCCCTTTTGCTTCTTTTTTGTTGTTGATTGAGTTCTGTTGTTGTTGTTTGCATTTATATTGTCCAGCCACTAGGGATGAGTAGGAAGAGTAAGAGAACAGAAATAACACTGAAATGAAAGACAAGAAGTTGGAAATCTTCCCTTCCCCTATCCCAGCTGCACAGCTCTGCAGCCAGAGTCAAGTGCCCTGGCTTTCTTCTTTGCAACTCTTTTCTTCTCCCCTCTATCCCCCTCTAGTTATTTCAGGAGAGTAAGGTTAACACAATGGCATTTGAGGCAATCTGACCTGATGGCCATAGGTTTTTGCTGGCCTCCCTCTTTGCAGAGGCCTTGAACATCACTTGGGCTCTGCATCCCTGCAGACCCTGACATAACGGCTGCACTCTGCACAGGGGCACCAGCAGAGCTCTGGGTCAGGCAGGGAGATAGATATCTAGTCTTGTGACAAAGATGTTGAGAAGGTTTTGGAGTCCAGATTTTTGTCGTGGGCATTTAAAGAGCTCTTTGTGCCTCAGGCTCCTGTAAGAGATGACCCTAAATACTGATCTGGAAAATGGTAGATTTACTTCAGCAATATGAGCTCCATTTCCCAGGATGTTCGGGAACATAGATCTTTGGAGCCAGAAGGGATTAAAAACTTCACCTACTGTGTAGTGAAAAACTAAGAACCATGTCCAAAAACATCTGTCTTGAGCTCCTAGCTAGTAATGAGATATAGAAAGTCTCTTAAAATTCCAGGGACAAGAGAACTCTTGTCCATTCAGTCCCTTTTCCTTTCTCATGTCTGCTGCAGCTCTTGAATAAAAACCTCCCAAAAATATATATGTAAATGTGGGGCATTTTACAACATTCTTGTGAGGCAGGCAAATGGGTTAGGCCTTTGAGGAAGCATGAATAGGTTAGGATTATAATTCATTGTAATTTCATGGCAAGCTGCAATTTCAAAGGCATAAGTCCTCCATTTTGTAGCCAATAAAAAATTTAAAGGGACAAAAAAACCAATTTGCTTTATAATCAATAAAATGTACAACTTTTTTATCTTATTAGAAGAAGTTGTCGGTTGCAGACAACCATTGTCAACAGGCCGTTTGATCTATCAGTGAAACAAATCATTACCAAGAACACAGAGCTGCTGCTGTGGCTTTTGTGGTGTTTTTAATGAGGACTGGAAATACTTCTGTTCCATTACAGGACTCGAAAGTGAATTTGTTGGAGTCACACCCAGGCTCAGAGTAGGAGATAGGGATTTAAAATAATTAACTGCATGATTCCAAGGAACTCAATAGATTAAGGACTCATTCAGAATAAAACAGTTCACTGTCTCTGTGAATGGTATTTGAAGATAGGCTGGTGGTGCTGCTTCAGCCTAACCTTGGGACTGCGCAGGTTTAAGGGGCACACATGGCTGCTCTAAGGGTCTAGACAAGGAGAACAGAGAGCCTGAGCACTGGTATGAAAAGAGACAGAAAGGTAAAGAAAATGTGATGCTGTGGGAGGGGGTGAGGGGCTGTTTGGCATGTGTTTCCCACCATCACTGTGGCAGTCCCTGTACTCAGTGGCCCTGAAACTCTTGCTGCTGCATCAGTAGCACTGGTTCTCCACGTCTTCTATGCTTGCATGTTCCTTAAGGTATAGCACATATAATAATGTGCTGAAGGTGACATAGGACGGACTGAGGCTAGAGATGTGGTTTCTTTGGGCATGTTTCCCCATTAGGAGCCCCCAGGCCTGAGGGCATCCCCCCTGCAGCACCATGACTGCTTGCCCTGTGGAGCTGCTGGCACCCAGGGGCAGGGCAGGGCTTGCCCTTCTCCCAGCCCCATGGCAATGGGGTGTCCTGAGATTGATTGTGAGCTGAGATGGGAAACCCAGGACAACAGCTTCTGTGAAAAGCATCATCCTAATTGAAAAGTGATGTTAATGGAAGACATACCCTTAGGTCACATAACTCCTGAAATAAACCACAAAGTAGCCTAGTAAGTCAAGGAGAACAGATTTGTGGCAGCTCCTCCACCTCAGACTTTGTCTTTGGCGCATAGTTCATAACAAAAAAAAAATCCCCTCCACTTGGCGAACAGCAGCACCTCCCTGGAGCCCTTCCCCCCCTCCCCCCCCCCCCCCCCCCCATGCTGGCAGGGGGCTGCGTGGCAGAACACGTAACACTGCCCTAGGAAATCGTTGGGCTGCCCCGGGAGGTGTCTGCAGGCAAGCAGCCCTGCCCCGGCTCCCCACGGTGCTGGCTTTGGGAGCCTGCTCTGTGGCCTTTGGAGCCGCTTCAGAAGCTGCTTGAAGCTGGATGGGACCCAGAATTGTCAACAATCTGAGTAGTCTCTTGCAGTCCTGCTGTGAACTGATTATCACATCTAACAAAATAATTTGCTGGAACAAATAACACTTCAGGCTCTGTTGTTTCAGGTGAAACTTAGTCCTAGTAAGTATAAATTTATAATACCAGCCACAGCATTATGAGTTTCCCAACAGTCAGGCTTAATTCAAATGTATATTTCAGGCCCTTACGGGGACACTCTCCTCTTTGTACACTGGGATCTGGGGATTTACACGCATAATTCCCTTTAACACTAATAGGAGTTACAGTATGCACATATATTCCCCTCTTGTTGTAGAGATTCCCCCGTGAGGATAATAAAGACGTTTTAAATTCTGGTTCCATGACGGTTTGCTGTTATATTACACGTGCTCAGTCATTGGCCCCGGTTCTTTCCGGGGGGGTGGGGATACGGACGGGCTGCACCTCGCAGCCCCCGCCGTCCCTGCTGCGCACCCGGCAGAAGTGATTTCGGGACAGTACGGCTGCGCTCACACCGGCTGCTGCCTGTGATTTAAGCACGAAAAGCCCCGTCCGCCTCTATCCCAGGGAAGGAATCTGTGCTTGCAAGCAAACGCCCGTCCTTTGCTTGCCAGCCCGGTGCCCCGCAGCCTGCGGGGGCCGGCGGCAGAGCCTGAGTGCCACCTGCCGGGGACGCGACTCCAGCCGTGGGCTCGCTGCCGAAGCGGCACTGTGGAGGGGGAACAGCTGGGCACAGCTGGACGCGGCAGCGGCTGGCTGGAGACCCGAGCCCGAGGTGCACGGGGAGGCGGAGTGGGCAGCGTGAGGCTGGAGCATGGTGCCGCCGTATAAATAAACGGTAGTGGTGGTGTGACACTGGGGGCTGCGCTGCTTGGTGGGGGAAGGAAATAAATATTTCCTTCTGAGTCCACATAGAATTCATCTAAGCAGCTGACAGAGGAAAAAAAAAAAATGTGAGAGCAGTGTTTCTTAGGATGGTTAGCTGAAAAAGAGAAAGAAAATGAGAACTGACTTCGTTCCGTTTCCTGACATTTTTTTTGCAGCCATTAAGAGCACTGCTGAAAAACTTCTATAAGGCACTTCACTTAAACAGGATTTAACCTGATGTTTAAATGAGCTGCCCAATCAAGACCTGGAGGGTACTAGAATATCCTCACTGGAAGTGTACTCATTATACTCTGCTGCATTTGCAATGTTTTGCAAATGCCTGCTTGTCTAACAAGATATACTCACATAAAATGCATTTGTAGCATAACTGTAGTGGGGAAAAAATGCCATCAATTTTGTACCATGCCTAACCAAAACCTACTCGTTGTGTCCAGTTCCTTTTTTTTGTGAGAGTGAAGTTGACCCTGTTGAAACTAATGGCTTGATACATAACAAAACATGTGACAGATAAAGAGATTATGTAGACTGAAAAAGCAGTTGCTTTTGAGATGGATTTGGGGGGTTGCTTGGTTGTTGTTTATTTTGTGGTTTTGGTTTTGTTTTTCATCCAGGTATCTTTGATGATATGTGATTTACTGGTAGATGTGGTAGTCTTCTGACAGACCCACTGTGTTAGACAGATTTGGAGCTGGCTTGTCCCCAGCTTGCATGGTATAGAAAAGCCAAGGCCAGAGTCTCTCTGACCAGGACAGCCCTGTGCTGCATGTAAAGCTGAGCTGCTAAGGTACCCCCCACACATCTCTGGCTGCTAAACTAGTCCTAGCCACACTTCTTCCACAACCTCAGAACTGCAGTTTGGTCATGTGGATGGGTTGCTAGTAAGAATTTGCCATCACGCTGTATGTAAAAGGCAGGACCTAAACTTATTTACAGGCACCAGACTATGGAATGCCCAAATCACTTTTTCTCGGAGTTGTGTTTCAGTCTAATCTGGACTGTAAAGCCACAACCACTTTGTCAGGCTTTTCAGCACCTCCCAAGATTTATCTTGAAAGAATGAAAGTGGTAATGGAAGCAGTGTGTCCTCATGCATGCTCACACATCAGAGGTTCATCTCCTCTCTGTACATTGGGCTTCAATGCTTCATGCAAGCTAAGAATTTGGCCTTCTGTGTATTTCTCTATCTGCAAACAGAAAATCTGTGTTAATAAATCTCTTCTATGTGCTGTGAGTTGTTGGAGGATCTGCCAGCTTATTGCAATTATGTGTATTTTAGATCAGAGAGGTGATGGCTTATACTTGGAGGCTCTGCACAGAGTGTTGCATGTTATGCTAGTGACACAGCTTTGGCTTCAAGCCCTGATCCAAAGCCAGTTGCAATCAAACAGTCAAAGGGCATGTCAGCACAGCATAAAGAAAGCGTAATTGTAGCTTGTCCTAGAATTACCCTTGTTAGTTTAATCCAGCTAGCATGAGAAATAATAACACAAGCAAATGTATAGTCAAGTGCTACCAGTACACAGGGTTCTCTGAAGTGGGTTGGTGATGCCTCCTGGAACCCCTCTCCATGCACAGGCAGAAACAGACCTTGTCCATGTCACTTCTGTGGCCAGCATTGGGCCACAAGTATGCCCTGACATCTCAGTTCGTTCTTGGCAGTCCTAGCTGGGGGAGCAGCAGAACCTCTGGCCACCACCTCACCCCACGAAACACTGTGGCCACGGCTCCCACAGCAGTCCCCCATGAATGACACAAGACCATGAGTGCCAGAACAAGCATCCCAGCTGCCCCTTGTCCCCAGAGCAGGATAAGGCAGATCACATACCAGCTAAAAAAGGCTGGCTGCTGGAAAGCAGGGATTTTAGCATGATGCCAGGTGCCATGAGAGGGGAGAAAAGCCTAATCTTCATAGCTGGGGGAGGAGGGAAAAGATTAAGAACATGAATGGAGTTTCAGAAAAAGAGGTCTGAGGTACTTGAGAAGAATAAGAATATATATATTATTAATAATATATATATATATATAAACCTCTTTTATATAAATTAGTATGTATACATATCTGTATACATGTGTGGTTAAAAACACATGTATAAATTAATATTTTTATACATATCTGTATACAGATATGCATAAAGATGTACATGCAATATATTTAGTAGTATATAAAAATATTTTGCAATATTTTCATGATTTTTTTTAAGCTACCCTCCCTGTTGTAGGACTCTGGATTATTTCAAAGCATGGGTCTTGTTTCAAAAGCTGTGGAGCTCTCCATGAAATAATGAAATAATAAGAAGCATAAATTAATAGCCGGTGAACTGGGCTTCTCCCACTCAAGTGTCCAAACTTTCTGTCTTGGAGAAAGGTACTTAGTGCCATCGCTCTAAGTTACAGTTAAGAGCATATTTATGGTCTTATATATATAATACATAATGACAATGGCCTTTTATATCATTATGCAATATCAGGAGGATCTTATGTTTAAAAAAAATACTGCAAAGATAATACATTTCTGCAATACCTGTCTTAGAAAGGAAATGGCTTTGCTATGAACAAATCCACTGATTATTTAGCTCAATATCTGCAAAAGCTGTTGGGTCACCCTGAAATTTGGGGGGAAACTAAAGGAAAGAAAACAAAGAGGAATAAAAGAAAAGAGAAAAAAGCTTTACATTGCTGACCTTTCTTGAAGGCAGACTTTGAGCAGATCACTTTGACCTGTCTCCTGTCTAACTGTCAAAATGATTATTTGTTCTTTTACAGTGCCTAGAACAATTGCAGGGCAAGGGTTTGTTTATTCTTTTTGCATCATATTGAAATCATTTACTTTTATAATTGTGGAAAGCTCGAAAAGGACAGTTAATGAAAAAGATAGAAGCAACAATGAAGAAAACAGTAAAGATGAAGGACTTTAAGACAGGGTACCAACCAGTTTTAAGGCTTCAGATCACATAACAAGTTCTTATTGAACACTAAAGTCTACCACATAATTCTGTTGCTGGAAAGTAAATTACTGTTTTAATTAAATGTCTGTTCCTCCCTAAAACAGTAATAACCATGAGCAGATATGTTAATCTTTTATCCACACTTGTGTCAAAATCAAAAGCTGGGAGAATGGAAATGGTTAATAACAACTGTTAGACAAGTTTACGTTTAGTAAACATCTGCATATGTCATTTAAAATGCTCTAGTCTCTGCTTTTAGTTGTTTCATCTGTTTGGTCCTATGTACACCATGGCAAAGCAAAACATAATGCTGATATTTAAAGTGAACAAGAGCTCTTTTGCAAAATCTCCTCTCCCCTTCCCAGGTTTTTCTTCAAGCCACTGTTTTGTCTTCTAAGTACAGCACTGTTGTTTTTCATCTTGTTGCATTGTTTTTTTAGCAGAAGAATGTTTCAAGAACACTAACAAAATCTTTAAGAATAATAATAACTCCTCTGCCTAATGTAGGCACTATGATTATTACTCACAAAGCCACATGTCCTTTCTGTGAATATAAATAATAGAGAATACCTAAGAATGAGCTTAAGAAAGTAAGCAGCTTATATGATATTTTCTCATTGCTGCCACCAGAGGCATTGGGTCTTCTGTGATTCAGGTGTGGTAGCTCTGTATTAGCCTTAATGGCCATTTGTTTCAGAAATTTTCCAATTGCTTTTTGTTGTGATGTAAATTTTCAATAGCCACCCACACCCTGTGAAAAGGATCACCAGAGCTTAATGACATGTTCAGTAAAGTGTCCTTTTCTTTTGAAACTGCTACTTACACCTTCATTTGATTTCCCCATTTTCTTATTAGAAGAGACAGCGAACAATTGTTTCTATAAATTGTTTCTATTTTCGATCTAATCTTTCCATAATTAAAAAGCAATCAGTTTGGTTTATCATTGTTCTGTTTATAGGAAAAATAGAATTCCCCCATAATATAGTTACAAGTATTTTGTTCAAAGAATTTTTTTCACAAATTCCTATGCAAATATGGGTATAGCTGGGATACACTTATACTTGAACACCTGTCTTTAATGCTCTTTTAATTTAATCAGAAATGCATGTTCACTAGGAGTCCAGCATCAAAGCACAATATTAACATATGCCAAATGAATCTCTAAAGATTATTATTTTTTTTTAGCATTCTTTTAATTTTTGATTGATTTTCAGATTGCTCTAACAATACACAGAAGGGAGGATTTTGCAGTTCATGCACATGCAATGCTGCTCGTCAGTAGCCCCCTCCTTCAAGCTCCTGACATTCCAATTTCTGGTCAGGCCCTTCAAAACGAATCACAAAAGTCTGCGCAAATATTTCATTTACCTTATTCACAGAGCAGGTATATGAGAACACTAAAGCTCTGTGCCCTTATTGATTGGGTTTTAGTGAAATCAGAGTAAAAATTCATGTACCAGATGATTTTCAGGCAGCTGCTACCACAGAACATTTCACTGATGGATGTCAAAAAGTAGGAGGTCACACCACAGCATATGCACTCGCTTGTGCTGTGGAGTGACTTCATTTGTATGCAGCAAGGATGGTGAAGCATGGGGCTGCCTCTGGAGGGAACAGTCAATCCTGCAAACATTTATGACACCGCAGACTAGTCTGGGGAAGTTTACCTTGCCCTTGTCCATGTAAAATGTTTTGTCAATCAAGGTTATCTGGTCAGAGCTTTCCTGGAGTCTCAGCACTACCAGTTTATGGAATAAAGGGGTAGAAGGACAGGGGAGAGAGTTTTATAGTGTCTTGTGGAATATTTGTCAGAAAAGCAACTGAACCTGGACTTGGGATTTCTGACCTCAGTTTCCAGGGATTGCTTTGGACAAATGAGAAACCTTTAGCCTTTCTATATCTTTGCTACAGCTTATAAACAGGATGCAGATCTCTCTCCTTCATGTGGAGCAAGGTCATATCTTTAATGCTGTCTAGCATACATAAGACCCTGATCTCAGCTGGGATCTATAGACATTATTTTGTAACACGTTAAATAATGAACATGTAATCAAAATCTTGTTTAGTGTTTGTCTGAATAAATGACATGAGAGTAAGAAAGGAGAGCTAAATTAATATCTGTGCTACAGCCTCAGTAGAGGTGAAATTGGTTTTCCAAATGTCAGGCTTTGGTCCTGCTCCATTTTGTGAAAGGCACCATAATTACTTGTTCTTCTTGTTCCTCAATTTTGTAAGTGACTTCCTAAGTCACTGTGAATCAAGCCTTTTGTTTTCAAGTTCTTATTTTATTTTTCAAAGTCTCAGAGAATGCCTCAAATCAAAGTTAAAAAACAGCTCATATAAAAATGAAATGTTTTTATTTAACCCTAAGCAATTTTTGTTTCAGTTTGGATAATTCTGAGAAAAAAATAAAATAATAATAATAAATAAATAAAAGATCGGATTCAGGTGAATGTCAAATTACTTGGGGATTTTTAAGAAATGTCAGTGGTAAATCAGAAAAAAAAAAAAAATCAATTATTTCCATGGGTCTTTTCTTAGCTCTTTAGTCATATAACCTGCACGTCCGTCACTCCTTTCTCTGCCGCTTTCATTTTTGTTCTTCTCTTGTACCTTCCCCTCTTCTCCCAAGATCATTTGTAAGAAGAGTCATCTCAGGTTTATATTTTCAGCTGTACTGCTTGTTATCTTACAGTCTGCAAACAAATAAGCATCTTTTATATCTCCTCTATCCCAAGGAGGTCAAATGCTTCAGAACTGAAGCCACGGCAGCTTCTCTTAAATATAGTTTCAATGGTTGGGGGGGGGGGGGGGGGGGGGAAGAGATACTTGTTTGCTTCTTCATTTGTTGTTTTCATGAGAAAATAAAGTAACAGTTCATTGAGTTGTATTGGGTATCAGACGCACAAAAAATGTTATTTCTAATGAAAGTAATTAAGTTTTTTTGGTTGTTGTTATAAACCAGTGGATTTTTTTGGGGGGAAGGAGTGTTCTTGTTGCTGTACAGTGATATAATCAGCCATATCAAGTGGCATGATGAAACTGAACTAGAAAAATTGTGCGAAGAGTTAGCAGCGTATACAGGGAAATAGAACAGTCTGAACAAGTATAGGTAGTGTGCGCATGTTTGTGTTTCTCTTTTTTAAGACCTGCAGTAAATCACAGTTCTAGTACAAATCTGATACAAATGAGTGGAAAATCAGCCCCAGATCTTAGGAGTGACCTCTTGTGTGGTAACACTAGTAATGTTTTTCTGGGGTTACTGCCTGTTCTAGCACAGCCTGGGGTGTGCAAACCAGCCAAGTTCCAGGGCAGAATCAGGACATGGGTGTGTGGGTATGGGCTGAAACATACAGAGACTACAAACTTGGATGAAGGGAAGAAAAAGGCACATGTCCAGACATGTTTGTGTGGAGACGGAGCCAGAAAAGTTGGTAAAAGAGGAAAATGTGCCTGAGGACAGGTCACCTTCAAAAAAGGAGGTGGCAGCAATGAGGAGAGGGACATGCTAGACATGAGATTTAACACCATTTTGATTAGTTTATCTCCACAACAGCTCTTACTTCACAAGGTGTGCTGAAGACTGCAAACATGGATTCCATTTTCTACATATGTGTTTTGTAGGAACACAGCTACACTAAGTCTGGGCATTTGGATGTCTGCCTGCCCAGTGTTGTGTACTTATTTCTCATTTGGGAACAGAAGCACTGATTTTACTCACGGAAAGAACTGAATGAACTCATTTGCAGGTGCAATCATAATGTATTCTTAAACTGCTGGCTTTTTTGCCTTTTCCAGTTCCGTTTTATAGTGTTCAGTGGTTTCTTGGTGTTGTTGTTTTGTTTTGTTTTAAGCAGTCCAAAATGTCCTTTAACTAAGATCTCCTTCATGCAGAATCTTTTCGAGCTTAAGTGGACTCCACCAACATTTAACAAAGGCAGGGAGAAAGGAAATGCAGAGACCAAAGGTGTACAAGGATCATTTGACCATTGGCATTTGATTCTGAACCACAGAGTAAATATCTATATTCTTTGTTCTTTCTAGTAATGTAACTTTCCAATCATGTAAATCAACAATCATGTGTAAAGCACAGCATGCCAGGAAAAAGAAAAAAAAAAAAAAAAAAAAAAAACAACACTTTATAACAGTTAATTCATTTTTGTGCAGTTCCCAGATGCCAGAAGTCAAGGGAGCAAACGAGAACATAGTGTAAGCCACAGTTCATATGGCTACTCTGCAGACCACAAAGACTGCTGATTGATGCAGTGTGAGTTTACCCTCCAAGACACAGCTGAGGTTATTGGTGGGACAAGGAACTGAAGACTGTGTTGCAGATATTGGCTTCATTCATGAATTGTTAATGTAGAAGAATAAAAGAATTCACTCAAGGCAATCAATTCCTCTTTAAAAATACAACAATTTACCCCCAAAAAAGTGAAAGAAGGCTTAAGTGATAAATTGCAGGAATATTGCTTTCACATTTGACACCCATTAGCCCTGTTTTATATTGGGAAAATAGTATCATTAGCAAAGTAGACAGTGCTTTGCAACTATTAGCTTATGAAAAGATTCAGCTACTACATAAAGATAACTGTTATTAAATAAGAATGCTTTGCAAAGCATTTAAAGGATAAGAAGCAAGAAAAGTCGTCTTTGGTGGTACAGGTCTTTTTCTACATGCTTTCACAAAAAAAAAAAAAAAAAAAAAAAGTATCACATCTTTAAGACAGAACAAGAGCTATTTGAGTTGAGAGGCACTTAATGGGAAGCTAGAGTCCCTTAGCAATAAATGCATATGTCTGTATCAACTGAAGGAAGTTGCTGTCCTCCTCCAAAAGCAGGGGGGTGCAGTGATTACTGTGTGCTGAATTCCCATGTTGAGATGGTAGCACCTATTGTTCTGTCCTGCACAGAGCCACCAAAGCAGGGTGGTCAGCATGCTCCAAGGTTAAAGGCAAGGCTAAATAGTGACTCCTTCATCCTTGCCAGCCTTTTCAGCCATAATCTGAAACTGCTTTTGCCAGCAACCTTCATCCCATAGTCTTTTTCCAGTACAGATCATAAACACTTACTCAGTCTTAACATACACTATCTCGTAAGCTGTTAAACAAAAAGTATGTGACCAAGTTTCGAAACCTCTGCCAAACAAACCTTCCTAATGCCCAGAAACTGCTCTCTCTATCTCCATGTCTAATTACAGGCAGATAAAAACAACTTCTCACCATACTTTATCCATCTGTTACATGTCTTCCCACCACATTATGCCCCAAAGTCACTTAGAGAAGGGAGAGAACAGGGCTGCTAGAGAGGGGTCAGTTCTTTCTGTAACCTATGCCCTCTACATTCTGAACAAAAAGCATCTACATCTGTTGAAACCATTAGCCCCCATCCTGTGTGACAGAGACACTGTAAAGAACAGCAGTGTTGCAGATACAGGGATTTGTGAAAGGAAAAGATGAGAAAGGTAGGATGGTGAGGGCTGCATGAAGCATCAAGTACAGGCCACAAGAAGAGAACTCAGAGCAGGGATTAGTTTTAGCATGGAGTACTGGCTAGGAAAAAAAAAAAAAATAAATCTCATCTTTGCTGATTCTTATGCTTTGTACCCTGTTTATGAATTGTGGATATTTGTCTCCATAATATTTTTTTTTCCCTTAACCATTACACCCCATATTTGGTATATTTTTGAGGTGAAAACAACATGTTTCACCTGACAAAATTGTGTTCTAGGTAGTGCTAGACTATGAGGTGGAAGTTGTTTGGGATAAGCACTGATTCTTACTGACACTAAGCAAAAAAGACCTGAAAAGTCTTTGTTCCTGGCTTGCAAATGCAGACAAGGAAATGCCTTTCAGACAGCACATGTGAATCACATGAGCCTCTGCCTCTATTTTGCCAGCACTTTGTCTTCTGCTTCAGTAGAACTTTTCCAACCGTCACTTGCCCAAATATCTTCCCTTGTCTCACTGGAGATCTTCAGGAGCAACTGCTCTTCATCAGCAGACCAGTAGAATATCTTCACCAGATCATTTGCTTCCATCAGTTTCTCCTCTTTCTTGTGTTTTCTTACCTCTCTGCTTCATTTTATTATTTTTTTTCCAGACTTTCTCTTCTTCAGCAAGCAAGAGTTGTCTGCCCCAAACCTTACAAAAAAAAAGTTATGTGTAGATCTGTGTTCCCAATTACATCTGAGTTAAGAACCAGCAACCAGGGGAGGTTGGAGAGTATTTGTTTTTGTTGTTGATCAATATTTCTAATATAAGAATACCTCAGCCTCTCAGTCAAAATAGATATTTCTTTGAAGTAGATTCTGAGTCTTCACCTAGTGAGAGATTTTCCCTGCCTTAAAACTTTTATAGTCCAATAGGCATGACATACTATCTACATTTTGTATTGAGTGATTTGCTCCAAGAACAACACGGAACCATAAATTGAAACTGGTTCTTCTCAGGGTATATCCATTGCCTCAACCACAGAACCAAGTTTTCTGACTCCTTCAAGCTATTTAGCAATTGGAACTCTGAAATATTTCAGTTTCTTCTTCTTAGTACCTATAAATCACGTCTTACTGAAGCTGAAAGGTTTGTTCCATTCTATTGATATTTGTAACTTTGTTGTGTTTTGTCATGTTTGAATTCAAGCTTACACACCTCTAAGCAGCTTTTCTGTTAAATAAGAATGCACTTTTTCCTCTATATCATCCCATTTAAAATGTTCAGAAATTCAAATCCAGAAGTCAGTTCACTCCTCCTTAAACTGTACTATACCAGGTAACTCCAAAACACATTGCTTGTCTCCTTTTCATATCTACATCAGAAAAATTACTGTTCTGTATATTATGACTGCTAACAGATATTGTTCAAGCATGTTACTGTTTTGTATGAAGCTTTGTATTAGACCTTCTTAGTAATCAGGAAAGGTGCTACTTGGACTTTCAGATGCCTATCATATGCATATCTTAGTGAGTCAAATTGTATCTCTGTATGTTACAATTATGCTCCATATCACCATTCCACCCCAAATACTTCAGTCTGGACACTTATCAAGTGAATGAGCAGCACATTTTCCCCAGCCAAGCCTTCATGCAGCTATACTGTAAAATCAACCTTTTACCCATCTCATTTTCTCCTATACCTTTCCCAAGTATTATTCAAGTTATCCATAGATCTGTTCTTCCCAGATCAAGGGCATATATTATATTTGCAGTTTCCATTTGATTGGCAGCAGGGATACTATTAGGTGCTAAACAATCTGAAAAGTAGGTCACATACATTTGCAGAGTTTAGTTTGCTGAATAACTGCACAGATTTACATATAGCACAACGTATGAATCTCTTTGGAGCATCCTTTGACCATGTTGTGCTTTAGAATGATGCAGTGGATGGGAATGTTCTTCTAGCAAAACACCTTTCATACTTTCAAGAGGACTATCTTGATGCCCAATCTAAACCACCTTGAAATTTGAACATGAGCTGGGAAGTGAGCATAAATGGGAGAAAATTACTTCAATGCCATGAATATATATATATATATTCATGGAAATATATATATATTCATGGAAAATATATATATTCGTGGAAATATATATCAGAGGTGTAGAGAGAAAGAAGTGATTTCAGATCTGGTGTTAAGGACTTCCATAGTCCTCACAGTGCATCAGTGTGAGCAACACACAAGACCAAATTAAGGTCTAGCCTTACACTGCTGATATAACTCCAATATCAGGTTTGATTGAAGCAACATTTTGCAATAATCTATAGCCTGTGTTACTGAGGCCCCTGGTTCAGAAACCATAATGGTCTCTTATGGCCTGTGAACCTTTGAAACGATCATTCTGCTTTTTAAAGAAGACTCTTAAGCATCTTGAGGTCTTTGCATTGGGTTACAATTGCAGCTATAAAAATGACCAATAACAAACCAAACACATTTCTTTTCTCTTTTCTGAAACTTGCTTCTTATGTTGCAGACACTGCTTCTCTCACTCATTATAGTGAGATCCCTTATTGCCCAGTATTGTACTAACTCTGTCTGGTCTATTGTATTGTGATAACACTCCTTTGCCCATTGTATTAGGTTAGCACCTCCTTGGCTATAATAAGTATGAAAAAAAATTCAAGGTTTAACTTGTCAAATGGAACTTTTCAGTCACTTATTAAAAGAACCCCTGCGGTATTACAAAATGCAGGTTTTCTGTCATCTAGCTAAAAGATCCCTTTAGAAACCTTCATTTTTTATGTGTGTAAAGACAATTTCTTCTACTGAAACTCTTTGATTCTTCCCTGAATGAAATCAAGTGTTTTAAAACTTTTTGAGGTGCCCCAAAGGCTCACTTCTACACTATGGAATGTGAAAGACTATGAACCTCTCACATAATCGTCACATAGACACTTTGCAGTGTGCTCCTGGCAGCAATCGTTCATTACATACTGCAGGCTTTCATAAGGGGAAAAAAAAATCAAGGAAGAGAAAACTGTGAACTGTGTCTTTCTTGATCATGAACATTTGGGGGAAGTGAAGCTGGAGAGAAAGCAGTTGTCAGAGACTGTTAATGAGGTTAAGGTAAACTGTTGCTGGAGAGTTCTTACCTAATGAAATAGAGAATGAAACAGAAATGTGGAGAGAGATAGCTTCCCTGTTAACCTCCTTCAAGCAGATATACCTTAAGTGTTGCTGTCTCTTGTACTTCACAAACAAACAGCAACATTTATTTGTAAGACTGAAGCACTTGGAGCACAGAAGTCAGCATTCTTTCCTCTTCCTTTGCATCCCTGTTTGGAGCTCCTTCCTCCCAACACAGCATATGAATTACTGCCAGCAACATTGCTGCAAGGGAATCAGGTGCTTGGACTGCTGTCTCATGTGTTTGCGGTTTCTCCCTCTCTCTCAATCCCTTGTTTTGTAGTGATGAGGTGAAGCTAGGCTTTTTCCCTTTCAGAGTCCCTGTGGGACAATACAGCATATTTCTAGTGATGAACATTTACATTTTGCAATGGAGCCATTAACATACACGGTAATCAGCATACCATACACGCAAAGAAGGAATAGAATATTTTATACAAATGACTGCAACTTTTGTTGTGCTTTTTTTTTCTTGTTTGTTTATTACCAATGCCCACCATAAACACAATAACAGTTTTGGGAGAGGTTTGGGAAGACGGTGCCTCCCACACCTTTATGTATGTAAAGCAGGGGTGGGAATGGACAAGGTTGCAGTCTGATTTTGTGACAGTGGCATAGTCAGGGCACCACAGGAGGATGCAGTACACCTAAAGGATGGCTTAAATGCAGCTCCCTTTCCACTCTCTGGACTGCTAAGCAGAGTACTCAGTTTTATTCAGTCTTCTTCGTTGTTAGTAGAGTCTAAGTCCCCATGAAGCAATGTAAATTACTGAGAGGTTTAGAGAACTACAGCATGGGCTGTTTGAGAGATCAAGGAACCATCTGAGGGGTATTGTTGTAGTGGGCTTCTCATTCAGCTTTGAGTTTGGGATACAGAGTAACTGTGTCTGTAATGCCACAAAGCAAGAGAGAGGCTGAAAACGGTAAGAGACATTAGAATAACTTTTCCAGATAAGAGAGAAAACCCAACTGGGAAAAGCAGAATATACGAAATTCAGGCGTCTTCCAGAAGTGCAAGATTAAGAAGAAGAAAATACCTGAAGCTCTCTTATATTGTTCTGAAGGACCCAGGGAAGGATCAAATGGAGAAAAGTTTATTCTTGGTTCCTTTTTTTCTGCATTGTACACTTGCTCCTGGCTTCAGATAAGAGACTAGAGTAGACACCTTTTCCAGCCTGCTCATCTGAAGAATTTTAAATGTTTTTTTTAAATGGGTTTCAAAAGGGAAAAATAGCATTTTCTATATATATCTTTTCTTTTTATTGTGTAGCTTCAAATTATTCTCATTTGTTTCCAGAGTAGTGTATTTATTAAAATTGTCTAAAATATCTCCCTATTCTTTTGTTTACAAAGGTAAATTCAAAACATTTTTCCCCTAAGACAGAGAGCCAAAAATAAACTACTTAATATTGAAGTAATAAAACAGACAAAATAACACCTGTGTGTTTCATTTGAAATCCCCTTTTTCCTCATATTTTTTTCCATCTGCCTATTCAGAACACCAAAGAGTCTCTCTAAAAACCATAGGTTTCCAATTAAGCATAATTAGTGGGACAGAAGCACTTGTCTTGGGTCAAAGATCTTATAAAGCTCCAGGGCAAAATGAGTGTCAGTGTGTGCAAAGTGCTATGATGAGAAATCGAATGCATCCCTCCCTGGGAAGGCTGGCATCTATTCCCTCCCTCTGTCCAGATCAATCTGAAACTGTTGTCAGCTTCCTGTGTCTCCTGCTCTTCAGTGATGTGTGCTCCCATTATCTCCCAGGGTAGGGTATGGGAGTACTCTTGGAAAAAAATGGCTGTTTCACAGAACTTGTCCTTTCATACCATTGCTGAATGTCTTCTCCTTGCCCCTTGTGCAACCATGCCATTGTAGGCAGCTCAGGCCAACTTCAGTGACTGTCCTTCCTATGCTGCCCTGATTTGCCTTTGTTGGTTGTCTTTGGCACCTTATTTCTCACAGCTAGATGTCCATGGGCTTAATCCAGGTGCATTTTGAAAATCTGTCCACAGGGTTCACCCTTCCTGCAAGGAAGAGGCAATTTACTCATTAATTGACAAAAAAACTCCCATTTGCTGCAACTTCAGGATGAAAAGGCAGATTATTTCAAACCCATCACATGCTCCTTGCAGTTGGAAAAATATCTCTAGAAATACATTTAATGTTCTTTTTATATACTTTGAGCGTGATGTTTCAGTAATTATCGTCTTTGATGTTAAGGTTGGCTTATGTACCTGTGGTAGTATGCCTACATTTAGCATAGACAGTTCTATAATTTTGGAGACTATTAGCCACTAACTTGCAAGTATGTGGTAGATTTATTTCGTGAATGTTTTGTGAGGCTTGAGACTACTTGCTTGTTTTGCCTTTTTTCTTGTTTCCCAGGTGACTGGTCTGGCTTTTCAACTGTACTCCAAGATCAGTTTCTATTCCATGCTTCATTAAGACAGAGCATTTGTTACTTTCTCTTCAGACATTGCCTAAGTCTTGGTACATGCACTGCTGTCACTCTCTTTTATCTTTTTCTATACATTTCCCAACATGTTGGGTGAGTGGAAATTTAAGGATGGAGCTGCTGATGTGCTTTCATGTAGAGCATATTTTCTTTTACAGATGTATATCTCATATTTTAATTTCCCTTTGTTGTTACTAGCAGTTACTTTTATGCCTGGAAGATGAGCTGTTCCCACACTCCTCCGTAGCTTCTCCTGGCAACATTTCTTTGTAGATTGCTTGGTGAGGAGAGCTGAAAGGTTAGGGCTGCTACCTTCCAGAAAGACACTGAATTATTTAGTATCAACACTTCTACCTAAAATGATAGCATCTTTTGACTCCAGGTTCAACAATGGCACCACTATCATATTAGAACAATGGCTTGAGCACGCTACTACTACAGAAAGCCCAGGAGCTGTCTGTAGAACCTAAACATGTCCAGATTTTTGTTTATTTATTTATTTATTGTTACTTATGAGTAATAGTTTTACTGAGAAAAAGATTTGAGCTTTTTAACATATGGAAAAGTCTGTGTTAATAGTCAGTTCTGCTTTACCTGAATGTGAGATTGGAGCCAGAGGCATTTGCACTGGTTGCCAGTGGTGGTCTGACAAAGACTGTAAGTGGTACAGGACATTTGTACAACTTGTTAGGAATTAAAATATATATGTATTTTTAATGCATATATTTATTAGAAGTTTATACTCTATATGTATTTTTAGGTGCACTAGTGGCAAATTAGTCCTTTACAAATGGTAAAGGACTAATTCACTTCAGAAAACCTGCAGAACTCTGAAACCAAATAGTTTTATTATCTCTAGAAAAGGTCTTAAATCGGTCTTTAAACAAAGAGGACACTTAGTTCCTGTTTGCTTTTAGTTCTTTCACTCCTTGTTACTAGTGTCAGTGTCCAAAAATTCTGGGGAAAAAAAAAGCACAAATGTTATGAATGTTGGAAGCATGTATGAGGTAGCAACTACATTGCTCTATGTTTTTTAGCATGAGTACTCTGGAACAATTATGGGATACTACTAACTAATTTAAAGAAATTTAGTTGTTGTTCGAAATCTTCTAGAAAAATAAGAAGGTAGCATCAACCAACACATTTCTGCATTAAATAATTAAAAATATTGAGTTGGATACTCAGCTGGGGTAAACTGATCCAATTCCATGTAATTTGACTGAGCTACATCAGTTTATCACAGAAGAAACTCAACCTGTGAATGAATGAATCACAAAATAAATTGTCAGAAGAGAAAGAAACGCCAACAAGAAAAAAAATGTAGGAAACACCTATGGAATCTAGCTGTCTGTCTTAATTCTATTGCCTTCCCTGAAGAATTAAAGAATTGGATAATTATGTCCCATTTCAGTTTTCAGAGCAACATTGTTTGGTGATCCATACAGGAATTTCTTGAAAATTAAATTATAGAGAATATATAAATATACAGATAATTAAATTATAGAGAATATATATAAAATATATAGAGAATAATTATCTTCTCAGTGTTTTCTTTAAATGGTGAGATGATCAAAGGGAAATGATTTTTGGTCTTACAGTAAATATACAAATAAATAAATACTTAATAAATTGATCGGTTTCTGTTATAAAGCCTTAAAGAACTATTCAAAAATGGTCTGAGAGGTGCATATGATAGAGCAGATTTTTCAAATCCTACTTGTGTTAAGAACTATTTAATTCCTTGAATGTTTGCACTAAAGTTGCAGAGATTGCTCAAAGAGCAAATTAGTGTCAGTATATAGTAGATATAGCTCCAGTTAAACTGAGTGAAAAACTTCATTGTGGGGTAGGGAGCGTAGTCAGCCAGAGTCTACCTTTAACTGTTGCCTGTATTCAGACTAAAAAGCCTTGAAAATAGAATTTGAGCAGTTACTCATTAAGGCTGCACACACAGTGCTGGAGAACAGCATTCATGGCATTCTGACTGTGCTAAATGCTTCCTGCAGCAAAAGGCAGTCTTTATCTATCATAAGAAGTTAAAATTGTGCCCAGCCAAATGGGTAAGAAATTTTCTGCAAGAAGGGTGAAAATGCAATTGTTTAAGAGCATAAGGCACCAGACAGCTATAAATTGCAGACCTGGATCTGTATCCAAATCACACCTCTCCTCAATGTAGGAATTTGTCAACCTTCATTATTTATATTGGGGGTAAAGAAACTAATTCTTCATAGTCTTAGCCAAAGGTTTGTTCAAGTGTTAGCTTATCCTCTGATGTTCACAGGCAATGTGGAAACATAGCACTGTTGAGGGTCTACACTTGCTTAATAAGCAGATACAAACATCAGTGTTCCATTTAGTATTTTAAACTGTAACTGTCTTATACAGAAAATGGGATTATGATTAATACGTACTATACAGTGAACAATAATTTAGCAACTTTCCTTCAAAGTAATGAAACATACGGTGCTCAATTTATTTCTGAACTAACTTTCACATTAACTTAAAAACCAAACTCTGTTATTATTTTTATATGGTTAGACCCTTTAATCTTTGGAAGTCAAAGTAATTGATTAAATACTGGTACATGATTTTGCTTTTTTTTTTTTTTTTTTTTTTTTTTTGTGAGGGTAAAGTCAATGTCTGTTGTTTGAACTGGCAGAGCATAATACACTGCTTATCTTATCTGACCCATGTGACCTAATGTCACAGTGACCCAGTGCTGTGAAGATAGAGGTATCACACTCTTCGTATATTCTGTACTGAAAATAAGTTCATACTAAGCTTCCTCCTGATATCATAAACTTACTAGACAATCTAACACTAGAAAGTGATGATCTATATCTATCTATATCTATACTCTTGCCGTGGCTTTGTGGTATAAGGGAATATAATGCTAAGGTAAAGGTCTAAAAAACATTAAAAAATAATCATTATACCTGAGAATATTGGCTTCTGGGGAAAACAAATCCTTTATTTTTCATAAAGAATGATATGCATTTTGGATGGAACCACAAAATAAGTCCCATTTTTGAGGACTCGTATATATTTGTACAACTCCACACTTTAAAAATATATATATAATAAAAGCCCAGTTCTTTTCTTAGGAGAGTCTGAAGTTCTCTACCTCTAATATACTTGTCTTGGTCTAAAGAAACAGAATGTCTTGAGAATTGTGTTCTTCCTAAGGCTCTCCCACAAATGACTAAGGTCTTGTTCATCAGAGAACAGAAAAGGATCCTCACAAAGGATTATAGAGGATAGCAGGCTTTTTTCTGAGGTGGCAACAAGTCTATAATTCATATACTCCCAGCACCTCCTGCAAAAGGGTTGCTGCTGAGTCCTTGCTGAACCAGGTTAAACTTCTTCCTGCAGTCCATCCTACAGCACACAGGATGGCCTGGGTCCTCCTCACCTCTCTGTGATGTTTTATACAGTCAAAGTACATTGGAATAAACTTTCTACAAGGTTTTTTTTTTTTTTTTCTGAATTAGCCATGGTAGCTCCAACCAAGCATGCAATAATAAGCAGTACCTCAGCCTATAGGCAAACAATGTATAACACAGAACACAGAGTTCTCCAGTGTCCAATTTATGCAGTCACCATTTCATCCCCAAATTGACTGAGGTGGAGACATGATAGGGCTAAATTTCAGGGCTACCTGATTTCCCGTCATGACCAATGCCACTGAATCTAATCACTGTGTGACCATGAAGTCTAAGTTAGGGTTAAGATAAACTTGGAAAAATTATCTTCTAGTGTAATAGAATTACATAGCAAACACCAGTCCTCAGATATGACGTGACTCAAATCTCAGATGACAAGTGGTCTGATATTTTACCTTACTAAATGACTTGGGAAATAGTATATATGGAAAGGGGGAGAAAAATCCTGAGGCTGCTTAATCAGTATGCCAGCTGATGAGCCAATGATGATAGCAATGAGAGTGGACCACTAGACTTCAGAATGTGTTTTTTGTATTTAAATGAAATTAAAACCCTTTGAACAACTTCGTAGAGCTAAGTTATATAAAAACAATTGGTTTTCAGATTGAGACAGTCAGAGATTGATTCCACACTTCCTCTCTTTTTCTCACATTCATTCTTTGCTCTGGAAATGACAGGCTAGACATCAGGAACAATCGCACTGACAAGTTCATTGAAATGTACAAAAACATGTCTTTGGTCTAACAGCATGTATTAAAGTAAAACAAACTTATTTAAAAAAACAATTTACAACAATACTAGATCAGCAACATCTTTCAAACCATGCATACCCCAACAGCTATACGAAACATAAATAGCATTTCTACCTCTTTCATTTTGCAAACATCATATCTGATTCCCATAGCTATCACTCCATTGGTGATGTGCCAGCATCAAACTGGGGTAACATCAGGGAATTAGGCCTGTTGGTTTCTTTCCAGTTAAAGGAATGGAAGTGGGGGTGAAAAGAGAAAATAGTAATAAAAAAAGCACCTTTTAAAGCAAGCTAGTGTAACAGAATCCCTTTGTGAATGTACTAGAATCAGCATATGGCAATTTAGCCCAACCCAGAACACATTCTTATTCATTAGGCACTGTCCAGAGTCTCTGGAGAGAATATCAAACATTATATTGGAGGCTGTGCTACAATAGCAAATGCTGAATATTTTGGAAAATAAAAAAAAAAAAATCAATGAGTTAATGTTAAATATGAAACAAGTGGGATTTTTTATATATATATATATTTTAAGTAAGGCTTCTTCATCTTTAGAAATGAGGAAAACTGAAAACTAAAAATCACTCAGCTTAGCCAACTGATTATGTCTATTTTAACCTGCTATGGTTGCTTGGGAGCTGTTTTGTTAATCCCTGCTTTGTTGGTACGCTATATATTAGCAGGATGGAAATGGCATCACTGCACCATAATTCAGCAACATGAATACAGAACAAGGAGAGTGCAGAGCTATCGGCAGCAGTACAACAGCAGATAATAAGACTCTGTTACTGAGGCAGAATGTGTTATGTAAAGACAATTGCAGTGTAGCAGCAATAGCTCTAATCAGGTTAATTAGCCTGTATTCATGTTTCATTTATGGTGCAAGTGCCCTGTAAATTCAAAGCAGCCTACCTCATCTTACTGCAGCCCTTATACAGCCTAACACTCAATGCCATATGCTCTCTTCCCTCAAAAATTAAAAAATCCCAAGATATTTCACATCACTTTTTAAGAAATCCTTATCTTCACTGCTTATATCTTTAAAAGAAAAAAAACATAGGTTGTATGTAAAGATCATGCCCATAATAAGGTTCCTTCCTCAGCAACTAAAGTAAACACTTAGCATTTGCTTATGGAGGTCCTGATTAATTGTATTTTATTTATTTTCCTTCATTTTCTTGCTCACTATCATAATGTTTTGAATGTTTAAGAAAAAACATACTGGCTTTAAAAAGTGTAGCTCTCACCTTTCCTCTTTTTATCCATTTTCTTAAAGTTACAGATGGCCTGTTTCTGCCCTCGGAGCTAGGTGGAAAGATGTGTCTCCTTTGGAGAAAGGATTAGAGGCCAGTGCTGTGACCCTCAGATACTAGCTATGTCCTCTCCACTTACTGAATTTATTAGGTTGCCCCTTTTAAGTAATAATGGATGCAACGATTTTGAAATCACTTTTTCCTAACCCCCAAGCAGAAAAAGCTAGGTAGAGAGAGGTTATTCAAAATAGAGAAGACGTGTTGCAGATGAAAACACAGCAGCCTGCACAATATTAATTATTTTAGCTAACTATCTAGTAATCAGGTATCTACATACTGATTGCAAGCTTAGACTCCTACAGTCATTCCCATTAGAAAAGAGAAATGCAATATTTTCAATATCCAGTTAGAATAAAACTATTCACATTATGTCTCAATAATGAAGCCTTTTATTAAAATTGAAAAATGTTATAACTCCATATTAAAATGTACGTCCCTTAATCATTATTTCAACATGTTGCTAATAATATAGTTTAAATTACTGGTCTCACTTACGTAGTTTCTCTGCTCCATAACATGGAAACATGGCCAGCTGAGCATGCTAACCCAGTGCTGTGCAGAGGCCAGGTTGCAGCATGACGAGCAGTGCTGACAAGCAGGGTGACTGAAGCAGGGAGGTGTGCACACACTGCGCTGCTGTGGTGCGTTTATTTCCATTCTGGCTGCAAGCAGCCCAGCTTTTTTATAAGGCATTTCTAACTATATTTGACAGTGCATATATGCCAGCCAAGGTATGCTGCTGGATTTCACAGGGCCTGCAAGCACAGTGTGTCTCATCGTCTCTCACACACTGACAAGCCAGGGCTGTTAGTTAGCACCCTGAAGGAAAACATGAGGGAAAAGCCATGTGCACTTAATTTTTCACCATCTAAACCCATGGCGAAGGAACACACCAATTATTAATCTCTTGTAACAGTTCATATGTCTATCTTATATTTTTCAATATTTTTTTAGACACACATTTCCTTTCATGGAAGATCTGATTACTCATCCAGATATGCATTTTCCCTTTGTGGAAGAAAGTTGCTATATAAAAACTCAGGATTTCTGGTGCTGTCAGCAGAGAAGGTCCCCAGGCAAGGCAGACCTCACTCCTCTTAGCTGCATGCTGCTAGTGGGGCTGCAGCAAGCAAGGGGCCTAGCATATGGCCACATTACTTCCCACCACAGCCACAGCTCAGGTGCACTGGCACCACAATAATCACTTCTTTATTCCTCAGTCAGGTGGCATCACTCCAAGTAAATGAAGTAATACAGTAAAGAGACTGTTAGATGGGAACTGCATTAAGCATTTTCTCAGGCTCTGGTGGTATAGGCCTCAGGACCTGAACTCAGGTTTCACCCTTCTCCTCCCAGATGAATAGCAAAAGCTGAGAAAACCTTGTTCTCCTTTTGGAGGATAGAGTTCCTGATGATGTGCATTACTTGCATGGATGTTATACCTTTCACAGCCTCGAGGAAATAGCAGATATACATTCCTGAGCTCTCCTGTCCCCTCAATAACCCTCGTAACCATGTGGGTTTTACATGATATTTAATTTAACATTTGATCAGAAGACTAGCTTAAATTCAAAGTAAATGTTAAACACTTTAATAAATGTGTATAACTTAGGTTAGGGAGGGAACTCACTCCTGAATTAGCTTTGCTAAGGATTGGTCTAAATGCTGCGGCTACAAGTGGGAAGTTTTGGATGCATTTTCCCCAGAGACTCAGCAGCCAAAGGCCACAGAGAAATCATGAGAACTTGAGGCTTCCACTTCTCTGAGCTGCTTCCAGAAATGTACCTCCTGTTTTATTGCATTCTTCTTATAAACAAAAGAAATTGTCTTCCCTCTTGTTGTTATTTATAGTACAAATTTTGACCATTAGCTAGAAGCTAATGTGAAGTTACACTGAAGATCTGTTTTCCCAGGTGTAAGCAGGAAGCAACACTTGCAAAAAGAGCTGTGGTAGGTACTGCGGAAAGACCATTTCTCATTTCATGACTATGAGCCTAGAGCTATCTTAATCCTAAATCTATAAAATCAATTACAAACTCTCCTCTAAAAGTAGATGTTCAATGTGACAGAGCAAGGTGTGTTTCCAAAAATGTGATCCTTAGCAAGTAAAAAATATCAGGACATCAAAGTTAAGACTGGAGAAAGTTATATTAAGGAACTATTTTGATTTAATATTGTATTTTATTCATTCTTTTATTAACTATTAACTACATGACAAAAAAAAAAAAAAAAAAAAAAAAAAAAAAAAAAAAATTAAGATATTCCAAAAACAAAATTTCTGTTTCACATAGAAAGTTAGTTGAAATAATGAGGTGATTTGAAGTTGTCAGCATTCTTGCCCTCAGAGATGTTTATTTTTTGATTGATCAATACACCTTCTAAAATGCAGTTATTTGTCAAATCAACTTGCCAAAAGGGGCATGTGATAGCACATGCCTTTATAAAAGGGAACCCAGCATGTTCACCTTTACTTTATCCCCATCATGAGGGGCTTGATATTAACCCTGCTTTTAACCCTGGTGGGTAAGTAACTTACCTGCTTTGATGAACTTAATAACAGATTCAGGAAGAGGTTTCAGAATCTAAGTACAGTTCACTTACAAAAATTAGCTTTAAAAATTTTATTTAGAAAATGATTTTATGACAAATTTTTTGTTGTTTGATAAAAAGAAACTTTTGTGTATATGTTGAGTTACAAGTAAAATTAATTGGAAAGTGTTATACCATATGAACAAGGTGAAATATAGTCTTTCATACTAAAATACATTAACATTTTGGGTTATTTTTGCTTTGTCATTTCATTACTCTTTTTCTTTTCCTTCTCTTTCAGGGAGCCAGCATCTTAATTACCGTAAGTAATTTTCCTATCAGCTACTATAATTATAATGAGTGAATTCAAAATAGAATCTGAAAAGTATATCAATGTTTAATACAATTTTACAACAGCTAATTTTCTTTAGGTACAGTAAAAAAATGAACAAATTCATCTTTTTTGTTCCATACATTTTAATACAGTTATCTTAATATGTTCTATACAATCTCTGTAACATTTTATGGGAAACATTTCTTTGCAGAACCCGATTTCAGTGAAAACAAGGTTTATACATATAACCATGAAAGTATACTTCTCAGTGGACTTCCAGAGAAAGGACTTGCAAGAGCTGGAATACGAATAAAAAGTAAAGTGGAAATTAGTGGTATTGGGCCAAAACTTTGTCTTATTAGGGTAAGAAAATGTATTCAATTTGAAAGGTAAAATTTTCTTCATATTTTTTTTTTAAGCTTTTGGGAAGCAATTAAGTTTCATCATATATTGTGCTTACTCAGGCAGAATGTAACTAACACTATTATTTTTTTATGCAGTGCCTTAAATTCTATTTGCACTTTGCCAGGTAATTCTCAGCTCAAGCCAACCTTGGGTTTGAAGGATTTCTTCTGCTTTGTGGTCAGGGAGACAATGGAATGTAATTTGAAATGCACAATAATTTATTACTGGATCAATCCAATTGTTCCAAACTGTACAACCTAGGATTATTTAATCAACTGATTTCGTAACCAGCAAACGAAAGGCAATAAAACACGCCACAGTAGCTGGATGTGATTCAATATTTAGCATAATTAATGTCATCTGGTAGCTTCTTTTTCTGCAGGGTCCCAAATGACATCCTTTGTCATCCTCAATTGTATATTTTTACTGCATGCTGAGTAATTACTAAGAGTTCTGATTATGTGAGAAACACTTTTGCCTTTAACAGAAGCCTATACGAGTTTCTAATGAATGTATTGAAACACCCCCCTCAATTGCTTTACACAAATTCTACTTAGTCTTCTGTGTATGTGGAAGAAAAATGATCTTTTTAAAAGCTTTTATTGGGCAAATTGAAAAACTGCAGATTAAAAAGACTGGTGACTGTCTGATAAATGCTTGCAAATGTTGTAGCCTTTCAGACTGAATTACCCTTCTGGTACTAGGTATTTTTATAAATTCAAATTATAATAGAGCTAGACAGGAAACATTGTTTTTCCATGACCTTTGCAAATAGCTGGATTTTTTTTTTTTTGTTTTGTTGTTTTGTTTTGTTTTGTTTTGTTTTTAAAAAAAAAAGGAAATAAGGGTCACATATCTGTACTGGTGAGTAGAAGACTTCCCTGGCACAGAGCAAGCAGAATTCTTATCCTTGCCCCATGGCCAGGACAAGAACACATGTTGAAATGGCTCTTGGTATGATGGGGTGAGTCTTCACCAGAAATTGACTCCTGTTCCCTAATACCTTCCAACACTGGTTCACCTGCCCTAGAGCATTTGTGAAAAAGTTTCAGTTTCAAATATAAATACTTCCTAGTAAGAAAGGGAGAAAGGAAAAAAAAAAAAAAAAAAGCACAAGATTTTGGGGCAAGTCCTAAGTGACAGGTAACAATACATTTATTCCCTTCTGCTCCTGGAGAAGTTTATTTTGCTGCTGTTATATTTAAATCAGACAGTTTGGAGGGATGGTTCAGGGAATTAATCTTTCATCTGTACCCTACTAGTTCATATTCAGCCTAAGTAAAAAGCTGTGGTCCCTGGGCAGTTTCCAGCTGACAATTTTTTTCATCGCAAACCCACAAGTAGGAATTGCCAGCTGTATTCAAAACTGAGCAGACAGCGTAAGTCCTGCCTGGACCCTGAGGGCTCAGGAAAACTACTGCCTGCTGACCCTGCAGAGCAGTCTCAAACCTGCCCAAATGCAATATGCCAGAAGCATGTCCAAGAGGCAGCATGAGGGATTTGCTCTGTAACAGCCTCCTCTGTAAACTTCAGTTACTGGGGTTGGCAGTGATCTCCACCAATAACAAAAATAAATATGAAAGTGCAGTCTCTGACGATTTGCTGTATGAGGATTTACTTTGTGTGGCTTTTTGAGAAATTAAATCGCATCTTGCATCATATTGCCAGCCTAAAGTGTCAGAGATGAGTCTCTTTAAATTGTCAAAATCTATAGGAGGAAAGAGTCCTCTGAGAAACCAAGCTAAACATGCCCCATTCCCATGGGGTAGAAATCATTCAAGTTATGCACAGTTTAGCACAACTTTCCACTTGCTTGGATGTGCCCCACGTTGAAGCTAGAGCATGATGTGTGGAGCAGGGTTTGGGCCAGTGCCTGAGCCTTCGGCTCTTGTGCACCACTGCAAAACATGTAGGGAAAGACAATTTTTGTAATCTGCTATCCACTGCTCAAACTAATTATGACTATCTGGCTGGCCCAGCAGCCATGTTGTTATTAGTTTCTGACTGCTGTCTGTGCTCTGTGACCCCAGCAAGAGAGACGACAGAGTTCACAACAGGAGTTAATGATGCTTTATGCAACATTAACTTTCTCCTGCAATTTCCTGCAGATCTTCCATACTACTTTTGGGTAGCAACCTGATTCATGCAGTTCTTTTCTGGCTCATTTCTTCATACAAGTCAACCTTTGGCAATATGGATTATCTCTGAAACAGAACAGAGTGCAGTGACTGTGGAAATGTCACAGTCATTTGCATTACTCTCTTTCCTTTTATATATAAAAAATATGTATATTTGTATGAACTGTGTTAAATGACAACTGCAAGTTTTCCCTCTGAAGAGAATTTATGTTATTTAAATGTGTATTTTTGAAGTGAGTAAAACTCTAGTTGCTTACATGTGTTGAAAAAAAAAATGAAAAAGTTAAAGAGGAATTATATTCCCCCTTTTGTTCTAGATTCACTCGATCGAAGCAGCAGAGTACAATGGCATCTGGCCTACAAGTTCATTCTCTCGATCGCTGAAACTGACTCAGGCACTAACTGGACAACTTAGTAATCCCATCAAGTTTGAGTATAGCAGTGGCCACGTTGGAAACCTCATGGCTCCTGATTCTGTCTCAGATGACAGTCTGAATATCTACAGAGGGATTCTGAACATGCTGGAACTCAGTATGAAGAAGATGCAGCATTCATACAGTTTACAGGAGGTGAGCATTTTATCTTGGCCATTGTGGTTGCTATACAAATAAATAAGCCTTATTTTCAGATTTTTCTACTATATTTTCTGAATTCATCCCTGATAAAAACTTCAATACCAAGAAACACCTAAGCTAGGGTAATAACCATTTGGTTATTCTTATGGAACAATATTTGATGGAGCTGTAGCTAAACAGGAAGACAGAACAGTAAATTTTTAATCTGATTGATCAAAGTATTTCAGAAAATGCATTTGCAGTATTAGACCCTTACAAACTCTGGCTTGCAATTCTAAGAAAAGTAAATTCCTGTGAAAGCTGAAGCTTATGTAAAATTTGACTACTGTATTAAAACAGGCTTAAACTTTGCAACACAAGATTAAAGCTAAAATAACAGCAATTTGACTTTTTAACCAATCATATATACTTTAATATCTTCTAGCTCCTCTTTTAAAAGGAAAACAGTACATATGCTATGATATTACTGTAATAGATTTGACAGCTGCAGTTGATGCTCTGTTGGAATTTCCACTGTTTTTCAGGTTTTAATATCTTAGTCAAGGTAAATCATCTGATATTACTATTCGCCATAGAAATTACAATGTGTTTGGCTTTTCCAAAACCGTATTTACATTGATTAGACTACATTTGATTCAGAGATCAGCAAAAACCTTGAAATTATTATACTTTTATGTTATTTTTATTGCAAATGCAGACCAGAATAACTAATTTTTTTAAAATGTATTTTTATGTAAGTGGAGCTCTTTCTCAGAAAGGAACTGCATGATTTAATATCATGCTGCTTGTTGCACATAAAAACCCAGGTGGTGGTGTCGCATGTTCTGCAGCTCTATTTTCTCATATCTAGTTTTACATCTTCATTCTTTCTAATTCAGTTAGTAATATGTCCCATTCTCATAGCTGAGCTATATATGTAACTTTTGCCTCCTAAAATTGTTTCCAAGTTTTCTTTGCTTTTCTCAGGCAGCAACTGATTAATGAGCATTGGCACACTTGCTTGACAATCTCAACTCTCTCTGTAAAGGAAGATAAGCATTATTAGTCTCCAAATATGAGCTGCACACAGGTTTAAAGGACTAAGCTGAGCAAGTCTGCTTCACAGCCTACAGGGTGTAGGGCAAAGATATCTGAGCTAGATGTGAATTAAATAACCCTACAAGTCCAGTAATGCATAAAGCTAACTCATCCCACCAAGCCACATTCCCCTTTAAATTTAAATGTCTCTACCTCACCCTGAAGTCTGCAGAGGAGCCCCATACCTGTATCTGCAGAGTACAAGTCTTTTGGAAAGCCTGCATGTGGGTTCATATTCCTAGCCCTTACCAGAGCCACTGTGTCTTCAGGAATGCTGTTAAATTAAAGATAGAGTGGATATGACTTGCCTTGCAACCATCACATGAGCATTTTGCTGTTCTGACATAGCCCAGAGCTGCTCTCTGGAGTGGCTATGCTATCAATAACAATAAAAAAATCATGAAAATAACCCTTCCTCCTAAAATGCAATCAAATATTTTCCTCTCCAAAATCTCCTCACTGACTGAAGGAGATTTAAGAGCTCTTATAAATATATATGCTTGAAATATTATTGCAGATCTGAGCTAAAACTGCACACTCAAGAAAACCCACAATCAAAACTCTGCTGTCCTGAAATTCTTTTTAATTCTTGCTGTTTGTATCATGACAGATCATCTGATATTCCAAGGTCTGTTCCATAGGCATTTTTAAGCTATCTATAAAAGCAAATTTTAAGGGCAGAATGTCGTCTCCAACCTTAAAATACTTTGCTGTTGAGATTTCATTCTGACTGATCACATTATTTTGGCACTTTTTATTAATATTCCTCAAATCATATTTCATAATCAACAGCTCTAACTGGAAATCACTACCCATCTTTTCTCAGGCTTCAGATCTTGTCTCAGGGAAGCTCTCAAATGTTTTAGTTCTCTCAGGGAAAGTCTGGTTTGGCTTACTGGTAAGCTGTTACAAGGAAATGAAAGGGAAAAAGGAAATGAAGGTACAGATCATCCCATTTTTCCTTCTAGACAGTACAATGAATAAAAAAGCATGCACTCCGATCAGGAATTTTGAAAATACAGAATTAAACAGTAGAGTCCATGTGAGGAATTGATGGAGCTTTGTGGAGGAGTACACTTCTAAAATCACTATCTCTATTTTGCCAGGCTGGGATCGGAGGTATTTGTAACACAACATATGCAATTCAAGAAAACAAGAGAGCAAACCTAGTCTATGTGACCAAATCCAAGGACCTGAACAGCTGTGAAGAGAAAGTCCAAGTGGTCACAGGTTCAGCATACGCTCATCCATGCCAGACCTGCCAGCAGGTAAATTAGAGCAGTATCATGTTTACATATTTTATATTCATATGCAGAGAGCCATTTAGCATCCACATTATCTGATGTTTTGTAACACCCAAAGTGAGAGAAGAGTCAGTTCTGTTATATCTATTGACTTTTTTTTTCCTGTAAGAAAATGAAATCCACAGAGCAGGGGAGGTCTGTGCTGCAGACTGTTGTGTAATATGCATATACCTCAGCTGGCTGGCTTGGAAACCATTAATTATCAACATAAGTTGATAAATTAATTATCATGTCAAAAAAAAAAAAAAGCTAAATCCAGTTTCTGCTATTCAGGATAGATACTTCTGTGTCTTATTATAATCCTGTATTTGAAATAATAAATTGTGTGGCTTTTACTGCTGCTCTGCTCAGCAAGCGTCTCTCCTTCCCAAGGCAATAACCAATGACTTACACTTGGGAAAAGGAAAAAACAGTTAACACTTAGCAGTGTTACTAGCAGTAAAAGAAACGGAGCCAGGCAGCGTGCCTGACCTCTCCCATGGAAGTGTACAGGCAGAATTTACATCAAGTGCTCACGTGGTCAATGAGCAAAACAGCCCTGGAAAGTAAGTGGGTTGAAGTGGGTGATGTAATAGCTTCTAGGCACAGAATTTAGAAGTTAAATGACTTTCTATGTTCTTTGTTACTTTTTTTCATTATAAAGGGAAACAAGAATTCCCAGGCAACTGCTACTTACAATTACAAAATTAAATATGCACGTAATGAAGCTGTAATCACACAAGCTGATGTCGAGGAAATACACCAGTTTGCACCATTCAATGAGATAACAGGAGGAAATGTTATAGTGGAAGCAAGGTACTGTACATATGTCTTCAATTCAGCAGCTAACTCAGCATCTCAGTAATCTGGTCAAACTCCATAACTGAAATAAATCCTTTACTTCCACGGTCTATTGTTTGCCAGTATTTAATTACATAAAACCCCAAACAGTTCATAAAAACAACCTTCACTGTTAGTTGTAAATCTGAAACATGCACATCACTATCCAAATTTTGTTAGCTAAACTTGGCAGGGTTTGACTATTTTATTTCTCAAGGATATTTGATTTATGTCATAAAAGCCAAAACAAATGTAATTCCATCTGAAAAACTGTGAACTAATATATTTGCAGTAAAATACTTTGAAAGACAGTTACTCACTGAAAGAGAGTTCCCTGGAAAATAATAATGCAGTAAGAGACCCTGGAGACTAGTTCACAAGAAAGCTAGATAGGACTTTGGATTCCGATATACTTCCTAAGTACTGTGGGCTGCTTGCAAATCTTGCACCAAAACTGTTCCTTGATAGGAAATTGTTTCTTATTACAAAAAGATTGGGAACAATACATGTAAAAATGTGTGATTTTTAAACAAGTTTGGGGCAAAATGAGAACATAGTTGTCTAAGAAATTAAGCCTCTGCTCAAGATCCCAGACTTTCAGTGTTTTAATTATTTTGATTTGTCTGCATCAAAATAATCCATTGAAAGGTTTTGTTACCTGCTTTAGTAGAGAACTCTGATAGACAGGGTAGCCCAACTGAATATAATTTTATGAATGAATGTCACTGTATAGAAGTTATACCTTAATCCCACTCTTGAACTGCTGTAATCTTGCATTGCTCCATTTTCTGTAAGAATCTACTGGTATAATATACATTTTTGGAAACTGCAACATCAGAAATTTCATGTCAATAAAAAAACGATTAACTTAATTTATATGATAAATATTTTCAGTTTGGCTAACCAAAACAAAAAAGTACAGTAAAGATGAAAGCAACTTTATTCTCTCATGCAATCTAGGTAAAGATGGATACAGCTGTGGTACTTTTATGAAATTATAGGCTGCTGTGAGTGATCATTAGTCTGGGGCCAGTGCTGATTTAAGCTCACTCTCTGCAAGCCTACACAGTCTGTCATCCTTACTATTCTTCTTCAGGTACAGAGCCCCCAGAAATAGTACCTTTATTCTTCCCCATTTTCTCTTGCATGATCTCTTGAATTGCCCAGAAGAAAGGGCCAGAGGTAGCTGGGAAGATACTGATGTGTCATACTAGTTTTCAGATGTTAATTTTGCAATACACTCTGTGTTAAATAAATAGAAAATCTAGCATCAAAGACTTAAAACACTTGGAGTTGATTTTTCAGACCTGTTCAGCATAAGACTCTTACAGCACCTTTTAAAGCCAAGAGAGGTTTTACTTGGTTTAAATGGTTTCACCATTTAAATCCTATCTTTAGTATTCATTTGTTCTTCCTTTTGGAGTCTAACATTTTCCCATCTATTCTAGGAAGATATATCCCTTCCCAAAACAATGAAGATGAGAACGTAATAGATCCATCACATTTTCAAAAAGGGAGTTAAATCTGCCAAAGTGTACTTGACATTATACTTTCTGATCCAAAGGCCTTTTTAACAATATTATGTAAACTTTTAAGAGAGAAAAAAATCTCTTCTGATTCTGTAGTTATTTCTATTCAAATTCTAGTGGCTTGTCTGGAAAGTAGTTATACGATATTTTCTGCAGCCAATCTGTAATATGTACAGAAGGAGTAGATAAAAGGTGATACAGGAGTTCATCATAGAGATTCCAAAATAAACGAGCCAATTATCTACAGAGATTTTTGAGATACTGTGTAGTACAACAATATTGCTTTTGGAATGTTTTCAGTTATTAAATACAAATGCCTAACTTTATTATAATGTCCTAAATGACCTATTTTAAATGTAATTGGTGTCACAGGATGCATCTCTTTAGATGAATATTGAGCACAGACAGCAAATGTTTACAAAGACAGTCTCTCATATGAATTATTCCAAATAACAAAGGATAGGAGTTTGGTGCTCTTTGAAAAGTTTCCAGAAACTTTAGTACTTTTCCAAAGACACTGAATTTGTGTCCCTCTTTGTTTGGGAAATACAATTTGAAACTTCATGAGAACCTTTTATCTTCTGCAGCCCCCACCTTGCTGGGCAAAATGGGGAGGAAATAGAAATAGTGCAAATAAAAAACTGTAACATTTCTTATTGTATCTAACAATTTTCAGTTCCTTTTGAATCATCCAGGAGGCACAGACATGTGAAAGCTTTTATGAACATCTTAAAAGGTTTAAATTAAGTGATAATTTCTGGGGAAAAAAAAAAAAAAAAAAAAAAAAAAAAAACTTTCCCACCGGTTATTTTTCCCTAATCCTTAATTTACTTCTTAAGACACAACACACAGTTTCTGTGATTTTCTTCAGTCCACAGCTTCTCACCTCCCACTTCTTCCCTGAATTCTCAAGCTGTGTTATTCCAGTTGAAGTAAAGACTGGCTCTGATCTGAGCCCTGTTGGGTAAATGAATACCTTCTCAGAGTACAGTTCTGAGCATCGTGTCCTAATGACATCTGTTTGTAAATATCTTTACCCCTCAATAACCAAAGCCTTTAATAAAATACAGCTGCATGGCAATGCGGAGAGGTAGAAACAGTTTGTAGTTTGTACCCTGCATCTTGTGATGTTATCTCTCTGGTTTCCTCTATTCCAGGCAGAAACTTGCCTTGATTGATGTGCAAAAGCACATGGCAGAGGTCCCACCAAAAGAATTCCAAAAACGTGGGTCACTTCAGTACCAGTTTGGCAGTGAATTGCTTCAGCTTCCCATCCACTTATTCAAAATAAAAGATGTGGAAAGCCAGGTAAAATTAGCCTCTGACAGACTTTTGGCTGGATATTAGAATCAGTGCATGTGGGAAACAGCATGTGAGCTTCATGCATTTTAATCTTCCTGCAGATAGAAGAAAGCCTGCAAGACCTAGTAGAGACCACATATGAACAGCTTTCCAGTGATGCACCAGCCAAAGCCCTCAAGCTTATGCACCTCTTCCGTGCTGCAAATGAGGAGAATTATGAATCAGTGTGGAAACGGTTCTCAAATCGACCAGCGTACAGGTACAGACAATACAAGTAGTGAATCTTCTACTGATAAACTCTGTTGGAGGCCATCTGGAATTATTGTGTTCAAGTACAGATCTGGAAAATGGTCCTTGCCTTTCACATTCCAGGCGCTACTTTTTGGATATACTTCCTGCAGTGGCCAGTCACCATGCACTCAGGTTCTTGAGGCATAAAATGGAGAAACAGGAGCTCACCAACTGGGAAGTGGCTCAATCAGTGCTCGTGGCTCTGCACTCAAGCACACCAACTCGGGACGTGATGGAGGAAGCTACAGTAGGATTCTTTAAACACTCAAATCACTCTTTACTGATTTTAGCATCTGCTGTATTTATTACTTTGACAAGATTGCAAAGGCTTTGAAAATATAAAGGTTTATATCCTCTAGCGAAGCTGAAAGGAGTTTATTTCCTGAGTGTCTTGAGGGGAGGAGAATGCAAATCAAAAGGGCAAAAATGAATCCAGAATAAAACTGGAAAGAAAGAGTGAAATACCCCCCAGTGACAGCGGTTATTGTTGCAAACAGTGGTTTCTAGTCTTCCTTTGTCCAAATGTACTTTATAGTTACATCAGATTGGATCTCTAACAGAGTGTCTACAAAGACTGGGAGTAAGAAATACATATTTGTTATATCCATGTATTCGTCCTGATTGGCCTGGCAGGATGGTTATAAATCAGAGCAAATCTATTGAAATCAAGGGAATTATGCCAATGTAGAGCCCATGTAGGAGGTTTAATCATTTTTACATTTTTTTTCCTATTCTGCACGGTCTAATTCTGCCCTCAAATGCAGATACTGAACTCTGCCTATCCTCAGTAAAGACCATGAATATCAGAATAGACAGTTTTGCCAGCTGTAAAAGCCAAGACAGCCTGGCCATTGCTGTGTGGTAATGCTGTGCTTCCCATTCAAAGAAGTGTGTTGTTGCCTCCCATCATCTCCTACATTTATATAAATATTCCTGTCTGCCCAAAGTACTTAACTCCATTCACAACAGATCTCAATTTTTCATTTTGTATCTATAGCTGAAGCAATTATAAAACACCTAAATATGCTTTTTGAATAATGTGTACCCAATTAATAACCTATCCATTTCATAACTGGTTTATTTCCTCCTTTCAGATTATAGTCTATACGAATTTTAAATCCGAAATGCTATAAAAGCAACATATCTGCCTTACAGATGTTACTTGGAATTACTTTATGATTGCATTGTCAAATACAGTAATATTCACTGAATAACTATAAATCCATTAATAAAAATAAAAATAAAAAGCCTAGTATTGCCTTGTATTCAGTAGAAACACTGTTTCTAATACTGCTGTTCTTTTCAATAATGGTAGTAACAAATAACTTCTTTCTCCCCAGCTCATCGTGAAAAAGCATTGTCCACGCTCAAGTACTGTAATTGGAAAGGTTTGCCATCTCAGCTATGCATCGCTGTGCTACAAACAGTGCTCCTCATCAGACTCCTGCTCTGAATGTCTTCAGGTAACCAAATTTTTATGTATCATTTAAAAGAAAAATTAAGCCTTGAGTTCTTTCCTCATTATTCAGAAATCTGTATTTCACTTAAGTACATTGTTTCCTTTGGGGAAAGGAACCCCAGTTGGTTAAATACAGCATTTTTATCTTAAGATTAACAGACGAGAGTGAGAAGAAGCTGCATATAATTCATGGCCTTTCTATCTAAGTATCTCTGAGTGCTTTATTGCCAATTAATAATGAAGTCCCATGACACTGTTCTGAAATACTTCTAGATATAAGCACTTAACAGATATATAAACTGAATGACACAAAAAGCCCAGGGTTTTGCTCAAAGTTGTGTAGCTCAGACATTTTCCAGGCAGAAACAGAGCCCAATCATCCACATTGAGTATAAGGCATTGAGTAGCAGCATTAACATCCCTGTTCTGCAATGTTTTTACTCAGCATGCCTGAAAACAACTTAAATAGGCAGTAAATAACATTTTGCCATTCTAGGTGTGCATGTAATGGTTTACAGAGGTTGTCGAACTGGCAGTCATAGAGAGGGAGAAATAAGTTTTCTCAATCTAGAACACTGGTCAGTCCATCACCACTCCGTCACCCTCAGCAAAAACAGGGCTTTCCCAATACATTGTGTGCCTGCCATGATTTTTTCCTGTGGTATGTAGGCATGGTTGATATTCCTACATGCATTTCCTGTGTTACAATTCCAACCAATGCTCTTGAGGTAATAAAATCTAAGAAACCCAGTGCCAGGGAATGGAAGTTCTTTCCCAGAGCAAATGTCTATGTAGCCTCATTCAATGCATTTTAAAATACAGGAACTATATTGAAATTATTCTATAACATCTGTGTTTCTTTTGTAGAGCTTTATTTTTTTCTTTGTAAAAGTTTCCTGCTAGGATATTTTCTCATATTCAGTCTTCAGACAACTATTTTTAATCTTGCCACATAAATATGTGTGATCCAGTTGCTTACAAGGAAGGCTGTAAAGTGACCTGATGATCTCATTCCTGGCTATTAATCCACACTAAAAAGTTGCTGTCACAGATATATTGAAGGACACCACCACTAGCCATACCTCTTCAGGAATCTTATTTGAGGGTCTGAAGGATTAAATTATACCTGCATTTTTGCACCTGTCTTCAAACAGTAGGCAAAGATATTCAAAGGACTTTATTTTTGGGTTTTCAACTCACCCTGAAAAACAGTGGGAACTAGAATCTATCCATTAATTTTGTCTTTTAAAATCTTACTAGATAAGTTTAAGGCATAATGATGAAGAAGCTGTTCATAGCAGCTTTCTTGGCTATACTTCCACGAATAAAATGTCCTATTCATGAACATAAAAAAGAATTTAAAAAATAAAATAAAATAAGTGAATTGAACAAACTGAAATTATCAAAGCCAAGCCTCAAACATAGGCTGTGGAATGGAGTATAGATAAGAGCTGGAATTGAACTCAACAGATTTGTTTTCTTTTTTCAGCTACTCCATGGCTTTGCAGGAGAGGCACTGAGCAAGTCTAACACAGAAGAAATTTCTCTGGCCTTGAAAGCCCTTGGAAATGTGGGACATCCAGCCAGCATCAAGCACATCAAGAAATTTTTGCCTGGATATGCAGCTGGTGCCTCAGATCTGCCGCTCAAAGTCCATACGACTGCTGTGATGGCCCTGAAAAATATAGGCATGAGAGACCCAAAAATGGTAAGGAAACAATACAGTCTCTTTTGTACTTACAGTAAGTCAACACATTGCTGCTAATCAATGATGGGGGATAAGGGAGATAAGGGAGCAGGATTTTATTTTTTTTCCGAACATAGCTGTAATATCTTTTGGGCTTTTTTTTTTTTTTTAATTCTTTCACCATTACTAAGTTATCATGTTTTATTCCTTTTGACATTAACCTCTACTATTTCAGAAAGCAGCAAAAATCCCATTAAAAGGGTATATTCATTACCTTGTTGTTGAAGACAAATCAGTATTTCCACTGCAAACATTTATTTTCCAAGGACATTAGACAGAAAGCTAAATTATTGACCAAAATGTGTTTAGTGCTACTTCAACTTTGGTATGTGAGAGAACCACAAAACAAGGTTTTCAGAGAATTGACATTTAATACTGAGTGTCACATCTAATCGTAATTCAAGACCAGATCTTATTGTAAATAGATACTAGAGGTTTGCATCCTAATTACAAATTTACAGACATTGTGTGGGTTTAAGTCATAAACAGAACATTTACTAAATGTGACTTTTGTCCCTGAACGAGATAATGATTCAATATCACATACAATGGCTACACAGGCATAATCTCATCTACCATAGACATCACTTTACAATCATTTTCACCTTAAAGCAATCCACTTCTAAAAGGAAACCTTACATTTTCAAGCTTTTTCTCTTGATACTGAATTTTTCTGTTTGTTTTATATAAGACTATTCTTAACATAAAAAGTAAAATAAAAGGCTTTCATTAACTATTCTCCTACTAATCTGTATCATTTTTTCCATTCTACTATTATTTTTTTTGCCTATGACTCCCAGTTTGAGTACACATATTGATCCACAGACAATAGTGTGCCAGGGTATGCTTTTAAGCAAAAGAATAAAGAAACCATTTACTAGAGCTAGGAGCAGGAGCTAGACAGGGAAAATGGGGTGGGGGGATGGAGAGACTAGCAAGGGTAGGAATTAGATTTGCAAGGGAAGGAAAAAGCTGATTTGGCGTTTGGAAACAATGCTGTATGTCTGCTTGCCCTTTGGCCCAGTTTTCCACAAGTGACCCAGACTGCTGTTTAGTACTATTTTATATGCATTTACTTTAGAGAAAATTGATCTGTAACAGGTTAATGACTATGACTGGATTTTGCATTGTTCAAAACCAGTTTAATCCCTTGTTTACAACCAGCTACACACCCATATTTGCATTAAACAGACTTAACACATGGCCTGTCATTTTTATTCTTTAATATGAAAAAGTAGTAATTTGAAAAGTTAGTAACATTTAGAAGGAAGTTATTGCATCCTTTTCACACTTGGTATCTGATAATCAATATAGTCAAATTAATGACATCATTCAGGGTGTTTGCAAAGTTTGTTGAAGTTTTCTCAATCAGATATTTCAGAAGAGAGCATATATATGCACTGTCCCAGTCAGAAAGGACTTCACACAGGGATGGTCAGATGGTGTTACACCATCTCCATCCTGTTTGATGTTGAGGTCAAACACTTCAGTGCAGCTCGTGCAAGTGTATGGTTCCAGTACAAAATTAGTCTTGATACTAAATATAGTACACGATAAACACATCAGTCACAAGTAGTACTGTGAAAATTACATTTGTTGCATAAGCTTACAATTTTAAATTGCCTAAATGGCATAGAGATTATTGATAGTAAACTGTTTTTTATTCTGGTAGAAAGAGCGCCGGGAGAAATGGTTAGAAATAAAGTATACCTTTATATGTAGGGATCAGTGATCACTGAAATCACATCTTAGATATGTGGTAGGTTCTTGAAATCTCTTTTACTTACATTTCATCTTGGTTATGCTGAAGATATAATTTGCTAGTGCTTAACAAGGGACAATAGATTTGATGTAATGCTTATCCAGTGAAGTTCTATGGCTTTGATTGTGTAGGAATCAGAATACATTACCATAATGCCCCTTCCTGCCCTCAAACTCTGAAACCAGGAATATTGTTACCATAATAAATAAACAGTACAAATTTTTACTGTACTAGTGAAGAAGAGTTGATTCACTGATGATGAATGGTTACTAGAAAACTCTTCAAATATAGAGTAAATCTGAAAGTATTAATTATTTTCAGGTCCAGGCTATCACCCTTGAGATTTTCCTGAATCACAGAATTCATCCTCGGGTTCGAATGTTAGCTGCAGTGGTTTTGCTTGAAACCAAGCCAGGTCTTCCAATCCTGATGACATTAGCTGATGCTGTGCTGAAGGAACCTAGCATGCAAGTGGCAAGTTTCATCTACTCTCACCTGAGGGCCCTGGGTAGAAGCACAGCTCCAGATCTTCAAGTGATGTAAGGAAAATCTGCCTCATTTCTCTAGATGAATAACTTGTTGCAGACAAATTGAGGTGTTAATGTGCTCACTGATTTTTTTCAGGGCTTCTGCCTGCAGAATGGCTGTCAGAGCACTAAGTCCCAAATTTGACAGATCCGGATATCAGTTCAGCAAGGTTTTCCGCTTCAGTATGTTTAAAGGTAAGATATGTTACCCCCCCCCCCCCCCCCCCCATCCCTGCCCCATAGTAATCATCCTGAAGATTTTTTAGGGAAATATATGCAGGTTGAAGTATAACAATAAAGTATGAGAGTTTAATTGCACTAGCCAGGTGGCTAGCTGCATATTGTTGCTCCATATTCTCCTACATTCAGTGGAAATAAATAAATAAATACATCTCAGGCTCTCCATTTTGAGAGTATTTAGGTCCTTCTGTATTTTGCACTGCACACTGCCAGCATGAAATTACCAGAGAGCTTATGGGGCTTTAACCCTCTGTTTTCATTAGCCAGTGAGGCACATGTTTCTGTATCAAATGCCATAGTCTCAGTGGTGCTTAACAATTTCATACCATTGTTCAGCACCAAACAAACAGAAGGGACCTAAATTACTGCTGAAGTGGATTAATTTCTACTGGTGCTGAACATGTACAACTCTTTCTGAAATCAAATATGATGCTAAATTCCCTTCACCCCAATAGTAGTGCCCAGTGAAACAGCAAAAACGGGCAGATGTAACAAGTCATTGCACCTATGAGTAGCTAACTCAAGCATGTTGTCTAAAGATTTTTCTTGCACCCTCTTTCCAAGATTCTTTACTGGAATGAGCATGATCTGGAATCACACCAGTTACATCAATGGGAGTCACCTAGAAAAATCAAGAGCATTGGCAGTTAGGGGGGAGAGGACCAGATTAGAGGACATCTCTTTCTGGGCCAAATTGTACCTATTTCCATTTCCAATTTCTGTTACTCTTCCCAGTAGGGATTTTTTAAGCAACTCTCCTATGTAAATGACCATGACAGCCTCAGTGATTTGGCATATGTAGCTGGCAGACTGGAGAGATGATATCTACGAACAGTCTCCTTACACATGCTGTTTATCTAAAGAAGGACTTAGATGTTTTTAGCACTTTTGTTATTCACTGGTACATATAAAGACTCTTTTCAAAGTCGTCAATAGAAAAAGACTCAAACATCTAAAAACTGCAGTGCTAAGTGTGCAAGTACTTTTGCCTTCTTTTTGGGACGGGAGGGGGTTTTGGAAGACTTTTGTGGATCTTATTGTTTCCCTTCCCCTGTTTCATGGTTTTTATATGAGCATTTAGTCCGGTCTATAATGAAACTGAGTATAATACATACCACAGCAACCACAATACCACATGCTTGCTTCCTCAGAGATGGAGGCAGAGAGTGCCCAAAGAAATACACTAATAATATCTACAGTGTGTAGATAATACACACTGTGTGAACTTTTGTGCCATTTAAAATGCATTCATAGAGAGATACATTTTCCAGAAATAAACAGATATGTGTTTCAGTTTTTAGGTACTCATTTTCTCCTTACTTTTGCTTTAAAAATGAAGTTGCCTGTATTTTTGCACAGTGAAAAAGAAGGGTGCAGTACACAGGAGGGCAGTTGGCAGAGGGCTATGTGAAATGATTATTTTGTTCAGGCTGTAGCCTCAAATGCAGCAGATAGTGAATTGAATTGCTGTTAATTCTTGGTGAATGCCAGTGTCACAAATTTGGTTACAATGCAGATGTGAAATTTAAACTTCTTATCCTGAAGACTAAGGAACACGTATTCCTTTTCTCACTTATTTAATTCTTAGACTTGTATAATTCAGTCAGCTAAGTGAAGTCAATCCTCAATTGCACCGGTGTGGGAGGAGGCTCCATCCTCCAGTTTTCTGATTTGATTTGTCACCAATAGCCATGGGTGAAATGTTTCAATGAGTTCCTTCTAGAAGAGTTACCATAGTGACAGCAGTAATGCAGTACCTATTTTCTTGCTAAAAACAAAAATGTGCCCTCAGCATCACAGTTCTTTGTGGTGCTAGGTGCTGAATTTTTAATGATGGGTACTAATGTCAGTTGAATATACCTCTAATCTGGAATCTGTCACACATGGCCACCACAAATAGTGCTTCATGTTCTGCACACTGCCTCTGAAATCAAATGGATGACCCAGGTACTGCTTAATATGGGAACTAACAGAATCTGACTCTCAGTATGTACAGGTTTTCTACATATTTATATAATGAAATATGCTTACTAATATCCATTAAATATCCAGGTATTAAAGATTGTGTTATTTGATTAGTGATTTTCCTTTCCGTCTTCCTTGAGGTAAAATATTAGTCAGATATATGCAGGTGTCATCACACTCTCACAGTGAAGTGGCCATGGTGCATCATCTCACTGAGTTAGTAGGATTCTTCATTGGTAAATATTTTCTTAGAGCATTAGAGATGCATAATGCCTAAGGTATGGAAAAAAAAATACTATCTTTAAGTTGATGAATTTTGTTTAATCATTTACTCGTTTATGAGCAACATTTCTTATGAGGTATCAATAAGACTGCTCTGGCTAAAGTCATTCGGAGAAAATCTAGTCTTCTTATTTACAGATCTAAAGTCAGTTTATAGTAATGTCCCAGTGTGATACCATTTTGCTTTTTATTTTCAATTGGAAAATAAATGTGAGATAAATGTGAGGTGTTTTTTTTGTTTGTTTGTTTGTTTTTGTTTTTTGTTTTTGGTATTTTTTTGGTCTTTCCCTGGCTGCCTGCTGAAGGTTCTCCAATGATTTCCTCTGCCATGGGAAATTGCCTCTTATGGGATAGCATAAATGTTTGTATTTTGATCACAGGAGCTGTTACTGAACAGCATATTTTGTAGGCAGATAGTGCGAAGCACATTGGGTAACGCAGGAGCTTCATGCAGAAGGAGAGTGAAGGTGACCTAGTGAAAGGTCAGTTCACACAGATTTTGCGGACTAAGTGGATTGTCTTTCCAACAGATTGTTTCTCAAGTACCTGGAAAGTTGGAAAATCTGTCCTGAGAAATTAGAAATCAAACTTAGTCTCTGTAATCTGTTACTAAACTTAGCATAAGATACTAAACTTAGTGAGCTAGGGCCAAGGATCATTCAGGCCTCTGTCAGCATGCACAAATTCAAAAGAGAATGACAAGGTGTTAGCATACTAGTGAGATTTTGTCTGAAACACAGAGAATGGCACTAGAGAAATCACACGGGCCTGAATATTTGTAAACATCAACATTTGTGAGCCAAGCAGTAATCTAGTCTTCAAATTATGGCTAAATAATTTATGAGAATTTAATCACTCCTTTTCTAGAAAGAGGACAAAGTCTCACTCCCTCTCATTACAAATCCAGGATTTGGACTCAATGATCCTTGTGGGTTCCTTCCAACTCAGGATACTCTATGATTCTAGAAAACACTTGAAAATATATTTCCTTAATACATCGGTAATTTCTGCACAGGTATTGAAATTATTGGTATGCATTTTCTAGGGCTCTGCATTTAACCTGGATTTCCAATGCTGATTTCTGGTCTTGTTAGAATTCTAGGGTCTATTTAATCAGTATATGGTGCCTATGTCTAACACAAGGATAGCAGAAATTAAACATAGGGACTCTTATAAATATTTTCTTTTCCTCTATCTAGTATTAGAAAAGGAAGGAGGGTTGGAAAAAAGGAAGCACAACAGGGATGCCTACATATTGTGCTACCCTAGTTCATTTTGAAACTTAAGGAAACTTGGAAAAGCCTTGGGGTTACTTTAATTCAGAAAACAGGACAGCATAAAGCTGTGCCAAGATCAGGAAGAACATATAACTGTGTTCTGCACTAATTATCTGTACTTAAGAACATTGTAGATGATAAATCTAAAGATAAATAGACAAAAAATATGTTTGTTTGAAGTTTACCCAATAGTTAACAATTATTTAACAATTAGTTCATTTTATGTAAAGAGCTACAACATTTGGAACGAGGTGTGTTAAATTGCCTCTGAGTCATCTGGGAAACAAATCTACACCTCACCATCTGTCCTTACAGGCCATCTCTATCCCTTTTTCTTACACTATTAGCAAAGGATGGCAAATCTGTTCTCATTTCTGATCCCCTTTGTCAAGTTGCCTTAAATGATGTCTTGTAAAAGCATTTCATAAACTGGCATTATAGAATCTGACTGGATGTAAAGGATATAGCAGAAGCAATTGGAAAAATAACATATACACCATGCAACGAGCAGGGGACTTGTAATTTTGCCCTTTAACAGTTCAAGAATACAGAATATTCTGTTTGTGACTGTTTTATAACATCAGGTTTATAGCTGGGTTTTCTGGCCTTTCTCATACCATGCTGTATCAGTTGTATTATGCAATTAGTAAATTGATACAATCTGCACACTGTGGCTTTAAAATACTAACTGGGCTGTGTTTTACTACCTATTTCTCTTCAGAGTTCCTTATGAGTGGACTGGCAGCTAAATATTTGGTACTGAATAATGCAGGCAGCTTAATTCCAACAACAGCAATATCCCACCTGCGGACACATTTCCTTGGAAGAGTTGCTGATCCCTTTGAGGTAATTGAGTCTACCAGCAGTTTGCCCCTCATACCTTCACAGGACCATCATCCAATTGGCATTTACATTTTGCTTCATCCCACAGGTGGGAATAACAGTTGAAGGACTGCAGGAGGTGTTTGCTAAAGGTTACTCTCCTGACAGGGACTGGGAGACTGACTATGACTTCAGGGAAATCCTGAAAACGGTAAATTATCAGGATAAAGGAAAATCTGTCAGGGACTGGTTTGCCAAATGTTACGAAGAGTCAGACTTTCTTCCTCTTCTCATGCAGCTCTCAGACTGGAAGGCACTCCCGAGCGACAAACCTTTTGCTTCAGGCTACTTGAAGATATTTGGCCAAGAGTTGTTTTTTGGTGGACTTGATAAAAACACCATCCAAAATGCATTGCAGGTATCATTTCAAAAACACCACCAGATAGATAAGCACCAAAAGCTTTAAAACACTATTTCTTCCACACATTTCCTTCTCCTCCCCCCCCCCTTTTTTTAAATTCTCAGTTCAAGAGATTTTTTTGTCTTTAGTGTTAAGGTAAATAAATTCAAACTTTGATCAGGATTAGCTATAATCGTTGCTGGCAGACCTTCCCTTGAGGCACAGTTAATGACACAGATCATGATATTCAAGCTCAGCTTATTTAGACAAGTTGAACTCTGTAATTGCAGGCATGGTATGGACCTGATGAAAAAATCCCTTCAATAAAGAGATTAATCAGTAACCTTCAAAGTGGCATAGGGAGGCAGTGGACCAAGGCTTTACTGTCCTCTGAGATCCGTCATATTGTGCCTACCTGTGTTGGGTTCCCAATGGAGACCAGCTTCTATTACTCTTCTGTCACAAAGGTGGCAGGAAATGGTAAAGTATTTCAATACCTGAGCAACACAAACATGGTTATCAGGTTATGGGGGGATTTTTAACACTTTACTTTCTTTCTAACAGTTCAAGCACAGATTACACCTTCACCAAGGTCTGATTTCAGATTGACTGAGTTACTGCAAGCCAACATTAGGCTGCGATCCAAAATGAGTCTAAGGTAAATATTTTTCATAAATTGAAAGAATCATATTTCCAAGTGACAGAGGCCACAAAAAAATTCAACAGCTGTTTGCTGTATGTACATAATTTTACCCTCTCGTTCTAACTTTTCAGCATGGCTAAGGATATGACCTTTGTAATTGGGATCAACACAAACATGATCCAGGCAGGGTTGGAAGCACACACCAAAATTAATGCTCATGTACCTGTGAATGTTATTGCCACTGTCCAGATGAAGGAAAAAAGTATCAAAGCTGAAATTCCTCCATGTAAAGAAGAGACTAACCTATTTACTGTAAGGTATGTCATAGCATTTATCTTTCTTTGTAGCCTTGTAGAGTGTTTCCAAATTAAATGGAACATTGGCTTAGGGATCTTGCCTTTGACTAACAGCTTGAGTAACTGGGGTGATCAGTGTAGTTTACTGAATTTAAATGAAAGGACATTTACAAAAGATTTGCTTGAAAATATGTTTTACTTTCTCTGGTCTTGACCTGAAAATTACCATTTCTCAGTTTTTGAGATTCATAAAATATTTGAAACTCAGAAGGCATAAAATTTCTATCCCAATATATATATATATTGGGGTTGAAGACACTAGGTAAAATATAAGCCACCTGGATTCTATCAGTTGTAACAGGTAATCCATACATATTTGCATTTGGTGACTGGAAGTGCAGAGGACTTGGTGTTTCTTGTGTTTTTACCCCTTGTTACCCTGTAGCTGCCATTTGGTTTTCTTGCCTGTTAGGTCTACTTGATTTATTATCAGTGTATGCAATTACAATACACTATGGAAAACTGTTGTAGCCAGATGCCAAACAAATGAAAACAGATGGAAATACAAGTATGAAGAGAGGGATGAAACAGAACGAGTATGTCCAAGGAATCAAAGCAGTAGACCAAAGCTTAAAAAACCTTCATACACACACACGAAAAAAACAGTGAGAAAGACAAGCTGAAAATTCGTAACAAAGAAAAAAGCATCACTGACAATAGAAATCAGCTATTATACAAGCTGCAGAAATGTTAATAAGTTTCTGCTCTAAGAATACAGCCATAACAAAAGAGCTCAGTTGCTTGATCCATCTGCAATTAGCATTCATGGCTGCTGGCCCAGAGAAGCTATGCAGGTCTCTTCAGTTTAGCCACCACAGAAGCTAATCATTATTCTCCCTTGCTCTTCAATGGTCACAGAACCACCTATTAGGTATTTGACATCACATCCTCCTCCCTGCTATGATTCCTCAGCTCCGTCAATCATGATTGTAATCAGGTTCTCCACACAGAGGAGGGAGAGTTTCAGCAATTCACAGAGAGTCTGTTAGCTGTGTGTAAACTGCTGTGGCACCATGAGTTAATGTTTTGTTCAGTTTCTTCTGAATATCGGGACAGTATACTTCCAAGGTCACCAGGGACAGCGGGCACTTGATCTCACTAATTATCATCAGAAAGGACAAAGCGGATATTAATGAACTTAGTAAGGATGCTGAACTGGAACGAGAATATTGGACATTGTAGAGTTTAGAGCCTCAGGCAGAGAGCTACAAATTTAAGCAGAAAGATCCTTCTGGCAAACCAAAATAAAAAATATTTTCCTCTTTTGACTTAAGGGGAAATCAAATCATCCACAAAAGGGTTAAATGTATTGCCAGAAAATATAAAACAAGTCAGTAACAAACATAGGGGATCATAGACAAGGAGTCCACCAGTTCCAGCCCAAGCCCTCCTCTAGACCCTGCAGTATTCCCATTTATAAAGTGAAGTTGTCAGCTGGAAGTAGCTCCATAATGCCAAGTATATGAGAAAGCTAATACTCACTAGCTAACTTTTAGCACCATCAATTTTTCTCCTAAAAGCATTCCTGTTCACTGTTACAAAACAAATGGTTGGTGGAAATCACACAGAGCAATGAAACTGCAATGAGTACAAGTGAAGGGAAAGCAATAACTAGAGAATGTAACGCTGAACCACATCACTGAGGAGGTCAAAGAACAAACAAAGTAAAATCTTAAAGGTATGAAGAGAAACAACCAGGAATGATATATAGAGAGGAAGGACGTATATACATTCTGTCCAAAGTCTTAGTTTAAGATGGACTTTCTCTTCCTTTTGCATAGCTCCACCAAAAAATAAGGAATTTAATTGAATTCAATATAAAATCAAATATTTCAATATAAAATATAAATTAATATAAAATATTGAATTCGATATTTTAGAAATTTTCTGACACTTCCCCATATTAACTTTAAATGCTCCTTTTAAAGAAATGGTTCTAGAAAACTATTGGTCTTTCAGCTGTTTGTAAGCAGTTTGAAATGTTTTAGTATTAGGCACTTGTCTTGATGGTCAGTGAGTTACTATCTATAGTAGTACCTTGAAGCTGGTCAGGATGTAAAATTATTCTAGTTTTCATCTCCCACACCCAAACACAGGACGTAAACAGTCTTCAACAGTGTTTAGTTCAGTTACATCCTACATACTGTACAGGTTATAACCAGTCACAGCTGTGGGATGTATATAAATATCCAGGAGTGGAAAAGAAATTCAGGTGAACGATTAAAAAAAAAAAAATAAAGCCCAAAAACTTTGGTGATAGAGAGATTGTATTCCCAAGACAAATAAGTACACTAAGGACTCAACTTTCTTTACAGCAAAAATCAGAGCACAATTAATCATACCATGAAGAGAATATATAGCATATGTTTCAATTCAATTCTGTCAAAGTTAAATTTAATTAAGAATAATAGTTATTTTTAAGGCTCTTTTAGCATAATTATTCGGTATATTACAGATGGCTGTTTAAGAATACGTTTAAACAAAATTTACAGGAAGAAGTAAAAATCAAATAAATGTAAGGAAAAATTAGAGCCCTGTGATTAAAGTATAAATATGAAGAGCTGCCAAAGAATACACTTTGCAAATATATCACATATTCATAATGACAGGCTACTGAAGTATATACATAATCTTGAATAGAGCTCTTACCATGGGGCTTTTTTGCTTGTTTTAACTGTAGGATAAGCAGAAATTGCTTCATATTTATAAGATTGAATTACAAAATTACAACACTGTACACAACATGTATACAACATATAATGGAAAATGCAGAAGACCCAGTGTACGTAGTGCATGAGCTCACCATGCTGCATGTTTGGGGATAGAGGAGAGAAATGACTTGCAGTCCAAGCCTCTGTTTTTGTAACACCTTTGCTCCAAGGTCAGAAGGATGATGTGCAGGAAAGACAAACATTTTCATTTCACCGCAGCAGAAAGAGAGTTAAAGATCTGGTTGGAAAATTGCCTCTTGCTACTTATTTCTTTGGATATGATGTCATGCTGTGCTTTAAAACCTGGAGAAATAGTTTTTCAGTGATTTTTGTTGTTGTTTTTGTTTTAAACAGACATTGAGATCTTCTGTCCCCATGTGTAACGCCACACTCCCTGAAATATCAGTGGCCTAACACAGCTGAATTGCTGTCTCTTACCCCTGCAGTGAATTTGGCTTATACTATAGCACAGCTTCTTCTCTCATCCAAAAAAAAAATACACTAATACATATTGGAAACTCTCCCTTTTATTTTTTTCTCCCTTGTGTTGGGATCAGAGAGAACAGATTCTTTCATACCATAGCTTTAGGCCTTCTTTGTGACTGTTTTTCTTGTTAAAGCACCAGAGCTGGCTCTTGTAGCCTATTTTTACTGTGCCGTGTGATTCTGCAGACATTGACATGTGTCACCTGTGATGCAGCTACATTTGTTGGCTCTCTGTGCTCAACAGGGAGGAATCGATCCTCTACTTTCATTAGGTGGCAGAAGTAGACTATTGGCATAAAAAATGCCTAAAAAAATAAAAATGGGAAAGAAACCCCAGGGCTTTCTGCTTGGAGACCCAGACTGCAGTTCAGTGGTCATTTGAATTATTGAATGGGATTAAAATAAAAGCCATTTCCCTTTTTGTCCCTTTACCCAGATGAGCCATCTGAAATGCAAGTTGATTTGTATTGTCTTTTATCCTCTCAGCTTGTTAGGGAGAATATTTTATTTCAGATTCCATTCTTCAAGGTTCTCCTCTCACCCAGCGTGGAGCGTTGCTGTCATGTCCTTATCTAAAAAAAGAGAGAGATGGAAAAGAAAACAAAGCCCACAGGTGACACACGTTTTATTGAGGTGTTCCACATGAAGTGCAATTGTGTGCTTTACAGTGCACGCAGCACAGTAGGAGCCTGCAAGAGGAAGAGAGCACTATCAAATGAATACAAATTCATCTTTCAAATAGGTTAGATTGGAATTGCTCAGGCTAGTACAGTGTGGACCATATTAAAATAGAGACCATTTTGCAGATCATCTTTCCATTTACTGTCACAAAGGCCACCGCCATTGATGGACCACAAAAGCCCCAGGGCAGGCAGATCAACTTCATATGTGAGAAACAGTATGTGGGGAATTCTGAGCTGGATGTTAGCTATGATAAATGGCTAATAAGGTAGAGCTAGGACAATTTTATTAGCTGAAGGAAATAGGTTTTCACCTGTCAAAAATGTTTAGTATTCAAGATGTTTCTGTGACCCGAAACAAAACTCATGGTTGTCACAGCACTGTGAAGAATGTAGGTTATGGAGCCAGGACATCAGGATATCTAGCCATGAGAGTCTCAGTCTTATGCTACTTGTCCTGAATCCTTACTAATACTCTTAGACCCCACAACATTGTAACCAATGTATTGAACACATTTACCTAAGTACACTCTTCACCTTCCAACACATCCTCTCTGTGATGTCTTTCCAAGCCACAGGTCTGTACCAGTGCAGTTATATCAAGCTGGAGACACTTAATTTGACAAGTTGAGGTTAAAAATGTTAAACAGGAAATAATATTCAGTAGCTCCTCAGTCCCTCACGTTATTTTTTGAAGTTATGACAGTATTTTTCCAACTATAATATTAAAGGAAGTGAGAAACAAGTTTAGCAGTGAATACACAGAAGTTTAAAATTTTAAAAGGAAAAAAAACTCAAAATAGGAGTCTCAAAAATTTAATAGCATAGTCCACAGCCCAGCTTCTAAGTGGGTTGTTCTTTAAACCATTAGGTATAGGGAGATCCCACCAAGTACAGTTTTTTTAAACTCAACACTTCATTGCAAAAGCCTAGCTGTGAGATATCTGGCCCAAGATTGGTCCATGTCTTTATTCACTCTTAGCCATTCTTGAAAATACAACTAGCAGGAAAGATGCTCTAAATACCTGTAAAGCAATTTGCCAGGTAAGATATTGTTGCTGAGTATGTGCAATAAGGCATTTTTCAGTATTTTTCTTCAGCAGTGCTTTATCAATACAGGTTCCCTTTAATGTTTATTCTGCAGGTCTAAGACATTTGCTGTTACACGAAATATTGAAGATTTGGCTGCTAGTAAGATGACTCCAGTTCTTCAACCTGAAGCAGTGCCTGACATAATGAAGATGTCCTTCGATTCAGATTCTGCATCAGGCGAGACTGATAACATCAGGGTAACTGTAGTTATATGTATATATAGCTATATATATGTGTAGTGTCTATTCTTTTTTCTTTCTTTCTTTCTTTTTTGGGGGGGGCTTTTAATCAGTGGGAGACCATTTCTTTTCTCCATAGGAAAATGTACGACTCACCTCTGACCAAAGCTACTTTGCACAGAATAAGTCAGGTTCAATCTAATAACACACATAGCCCTATGGAAGCATTATTTTAAAATCTGGAGTGTGATCACAACAGACATGTGACACAAAAGAACATTTGCTTTGGTAATTAATTTTACACTGCCATCTACAGGATAGGCCCACAATCTTTAAAATGCTTTACAACCATCATGCAATCATTACATTCCTGGGACAGCCACAAATATTTCGTGAGATGCTTCAGTGATCAATTTGCAGAGCCAAATTTAACACCTATAGGCACCCTGATTCAAGGATGGATGGCAGTTTGTGTGTCAAGCGAAAGGACTTCCTGAGCTGCAACTTTCCATAAAAGCCACTACAGGCTTTCTATGATGGGCAGCATCGTGAAGGCATCACCATGACAATTCATTCAACAAAATACTGACAGAGGTGAGGAATACATTGTCCTCTTCAGGTTTCATTGTCATCCTGCAACTCTGAAGGTTTTTCAGATAAGAGATGAAAAGAGGGTGAGTACAGCACTTTCATATGGAAAAGTCAATAGGTAAATGTACCATCAGCTGGAGCAGTTTCCAATATCCTGGAACAATCAAAGATCTTTGTGCCTACGTGCTCTTCCTGAAAATTTATCACTCTGTTGTTATTCTTGAATGAGCAGCAACTGAAAAAATGACACTGGTTAGAGCATTTCCCAGTATCATTATCATTCCCTTTGGAAAGAAAGGATCAGTATTAAAATTCCTTTTTTTTTTTCTGCGTGGTTCATGCAAGTTTGGAATTTTGTGAGACATGATAAACTGAGTAAAAAAATAATTTCAAACTCTGCATTATGTATGAAAAGAAAACTCATGGTTACGTGTTTTTTGCTATTTGCTTCACTGCTCCAGAAAATTATAGCTTTCATCTCATGGATTTGGTTCTAATTTTAATTAATTTTCATTCACTCTTCTGCAAACATCATTTATTACATGTAAATTACATATCTTTGAGTGGAAATTTAGAACATTTTATAGGCTTTGGCCATCTAGGAAATTTCTGTGATCTAGTTAATATATTATATGTAAATTATATATTAATATATGTCTGGTTAATATATTCTCACATTCATGTCAGATCTCAAGTGAGACAGAATTTGTGTGGACATAGATGAAGGTTTTGTAGTTTGACCCAATAATAAAGCAAAAGAAAGAACTCCAGTCGGCATGTTCAGATTGGTCAAGAATCTTTTTATACAGTTTAATACTCTGTGAAAACAAAATGAAGAAATTAGAATTATCTTGTGACATAATTTTCCACTCTTACAGCCTGAATCTCCTTTTACTCTAGATAGTCTAATCAAGGCATTCAGTTGGTACCTTTGTCCAACTGAAAACCAAGTTGTTCTATATCACAGCCTAGCAATCTCAAATAAATTGGATAATTCTTTCTGCATAATATACGCATCTATTACTGAAACAGGACTTTTAGCATACAAGTATTTCTTGTAATGTTGTCCAGTTTAACTTGATGTGTGCATTATATAATAGGACAGACAGTCTGTAGAAGATGTTTCATCAGGAAATTCCTTCTCCTTTGGACACTCTTCTTCCCGGAAGGAGCGATTTGTTCAGTCTGTATGCTCCAATGCAAGTACATTTGGGCTTCAAGTGTGTATTGAGAGGAAGAGCGTACATGCAGCATTTATCAAAAATGTGCCTCTTTACTACTTAGTTGGAGAACATGCCTTTAGAATGAGCTTCAAGCCAGGTAAATACAATTGTGCACAAAAAGAAAGTGGTGGGTGGGTGGGTGGATGGGTGGGGATGTGTGCATATATTTATTTATTTATTTATTTATGTGTATATATATATATTTATGTATATATATAGTATCTTATCTATATAGTGGCCTGGACAACCATTTCCCAGCTTTCCCAGCAGGTGGCCATGTGGCGCAATACCTCTCTGTATGGCCAGCATCAAGCAGAGTTGATCTGTACCTGCAGAGCGTGTCTGATGCATCCTGAATCATTAGATTTGGGATGTAAGCAAAGAGCAATTGGACATGGGCAGCAGATCTGATGCAGAGTCCTGTAGCTACATTTTAAAAACCCAGACTCTTAAAGGGAATTATGGATTAACCTTGTCAGGATCTAGTTCTTAATGTCTTAATCCATGATCATAAAAAGCAAAAGCACAGCAGGCCACTGAATCTAGGTCTCCTAAGTATCAGGCCTAACCATTGGGCCTTTCTTTGCAAATCAAGAGTAAACCTCAGTTCCTTTCTAGTGCCTGATTCACTCACCCATAGTGTTATCTGGTTAAGCAATCCAATTCACAATTCACTTGACATAAATCTTAAAAAGATCATTCTGTTTATGGACGTGAAAAGAACCTATTATTATGCTAACATTGTAAAATTCGCTTGTTGCCAGTTATTTAGCTATTTAGCTATTACTGAAATATTTTTTAAAAGTTACTCAACACACACACACAAATATATATATATATGTATGGTGAAGAATGTCTGGATAAATCATAGCAAAATTTGGTTTATTTTATTATTCAGTTGCTACTACTAACAGTGATACTAATTGTTGTGTGATTTCAGTTTACACAGAGGCACCTATTGAAAAAATACAAGTCTCAATTCAAGCTGGGCACCAAGCTCCTGCAAAAATGATACGTTTAGTAACATTTGACGATCCAGAGACACAAGCATCTTCCAGCAAAGAGGCAGTCAAAAGAGTGAAGAAAATCCTTGATGAAACTGTTGATGACCAGGTACTGCTGTAAAAATCCACTTCTAGATTTATGGGAAGCAATACACAAAGCTTGGTTATTTATACTTACTTTGCCTATTTATATTTACTTTAACCTCATTAATTTAGATGGTAAACAAAAGTTGGAAAATAAAGACAGGCTTTTGGGTACACAATTCTTTCTGCAGGTCTTTTGATTAAATTAATATCTTTTGGCATAGATGTGGTGAAGGGTTGGTTTTGTAATTTTCTCTGAAGATCTCTTGCATGGTTATGTAAGACCCCAAATAGACATTGTGTGTCCAGAAGGTAGTCTGTACCACCCAGCTACTGCAACGTAGCAAAGAGGTGTGACACTGACCTATACAACTTGTTCTGAGATAGTAATGATAGTGCTATAGCTATGACTAACATAGAGTTACAAGTAATTATATGACCAAGTTTCTACACATTTATTATTACACAAGGGTAGTGTTCTATTTATGTGTGTTTTTAACACGTCATTATGTATTAGCCTCATTGTGGTGTATTGCAAGAATCCTATCTCAGGTACACATCTTGTCTTCTAAGGCAGCAGAGAGGTTCATAGCCCTCTATATCTGATTTTACGTAAAGCCTTCTGTAGGGACACAGAAACAAAATAAATATATATGTATACCTTTTTTTTTTTTTCTATTGGTGTTGACTAGGGAATAAGAAAATCCAGAAGCTCCTCATCCAGTGCCAGCAGCACCAGTGGAAGTGCTGAAAGTACAAAGAGCAGCCCATCCAGCAGCAACTCTGACAACAGAGCATCACAAGGAGGGACCCAGATAAATCTGAAAGCAAGACAGTATAAAGCCAAAGAAAAGAAATTCTACCCCTTTGGGGACAGCAGCAGCAGTAGCAGCAGCAGCAGCAGCAGTAGCAGCAGCAGTAGCAGAAGCAGCAGCAGCAGTAGCAAAGACAGTAGTAGCAGCAGTAGCAAGAGCAGTAGTAGCAACAGCAGCAAGGGGAGCAGCAGCAGTAGCAGCAAAGCGTCTGGTATAAGGCATCAGGCTAAGCAGCAGTCCAAGACCACATCATTTCCACATGCCAGTGCTGCTGAAGGAGAAAGAAGTGTCCGTGAGCAGAAACAGAAAACGCAGAGTAGCAGCAGCAGCAGAAGCTCCAGCACTGGTACCACCAGCAGCAGTGAAAGCACTGGTGTTTCCTATCATCACAGCAAATATGACAGACAAGGTGAAACGAAACATGACAAGTCCCAATTTAACAGTCACAGTAGTTACGACTTATCTACCGAATGGGTAAAATTTTCTATTACTTTGACTTCTACTAGGAGGTGATCCTCACTGAGCTATATGTAATAATTTATTTTGGAATTTTCCAGGAAAGTCACCTGCCAAAAGTATACCGGCTCCGCTTCAGGTCTGCTCACAACCATTGGGTATGTACCTTATTCAATCACACATTCCCATGGTGGCCATAATTGATACGATCAAGCATAGTACTGAAGCACTTTATTTGGTTCATTTTACTTGTTCATTCCATATTGTCCAATAATATCATTGACAAAATAAGTAGGTTTATTAACAAAATACCAACTATTGCCCTACATCCTTCTATTGCAGCACTAACAGCCCTCAGTTTTTCAGTCAGGATACCTTTGGGCTAGATTCATTACAGTACAGCCAAGACAGCTAACAGAGACCATGGGATAATTATAAAGTGGTAGGACCTTGCAATAGGAATGACTGTTTCCACAGTTTTTAAGCAATCACAGCAGAAAGGCAAAATCATTGTGTATGTGGATGGAATCAGAAAGCAGGTTCAGTATGTATTATGGCACAGAGGTATTTTAAGTCTGTGTTAGAAGGATGATAATGTGGCTTTTGTAAGTGTTACCTGCTTATGAAAAAGAAAATGATTTACGTTTTTTTTTTAATTAAATGGTAATCTCTTTTTATTTCTTTAAAAAAAAAAAAAAAAAAAAAACCACACACGTTTGAACACTTGTTAAGTGTCAGTTTTATTTTGCCTGGCATTAGATCTAGACAATGTGATGTTGCAATTTGCAATCAGTGTCTACATGGCCTTCCTATAAGCTGAAAGGTACAGGTACCTCAGATCCACATCCCTACCCAACGTACTTCATGTTTGCTTTATAATAGTAAAAGTCACATGCTAGCTATGTCTGAATTGTCTTTACAGGGAGGTTGAGAGCTCTGATTTTGATGTCTGAAATATAAAACTAGAGACCAAACCATACCTTATTAACCTACTTTTGCTTCATAGCATCCAGAACAGAAGAGATCCAGCAGCTCATCATCAGCCTCCTCGGAGTCAGGAAGCAGCCACAGCAACAGCAGCAGCAGCAGTGACAGCAGCAACAGGAGAAGTCACACAGGTGGCACCAGCAGCAGCAGCAGCAGCAGCAGCCACCACCACGGGGTAACAGCTGGGCACAGCTCAAGAAGAAGCCACATGAGCAGAGGAGTCAGCATTCACCATAACCATGATTCCAGCCTGACTCACGAGGTAGTATCTTTACTGTACAGTCAAGCTTTGCTAACTGCTGATCAGAAGCTATAGACGTGGTTGCACTCTAATGAGCTGAAGTAGGCAGGACCAGGAAGTAGTCAAGTTTGTAAATTGAAAGTGCACTGAGATTTCTTTTCCTTTGTAAACATTTTTTCCAAATTCCTTTCGTCTTGGGGTTTTGATTACATTTTCTTTAATTTCTAAAGCCATTAGCTCTATGTGAAAACCTGGATTTGGAAATGATAAAAAAAAAATAAAGGGAGTGAGATTATAAAGGGGAAATATATTTTTTCTACCTAAGCAAAAATGCAAATTAGGAGGAAGTAAATAAGTATAACTTAAAGCTTCTGTTTTAAACCTCCTAATTATTAGCCTCCTAATTATTTTCAGATGTAGACTAGAGGGCATGAGTGCATGCTGAGAATAACTAAAATCAGAATACCCATGATCATTACTGATTGAGAAATATAAAGTCCTATTAAGCACTGTTCATCTTTATTTTTAGTATACAGTCAGTATTCTGTAATTGTATTAAGGAAATGTATCTACTTATCATAACAGCACAAGTAGCCTTGCAAATGCTGGCAATGTATCTGGGAACTCTGCTACTACAAAGGATTTCAGAATAATCAACTTGTTTGAAGGAACTGTTGTATAGTAAAATAGATTGTGAATGTGTATAACACTATGAAGATACCTAGCATACAGTAGGCAGCTATTTAGAGTATTGCAATAATGTGCAAAATCTTAAGTATAAAAAGATAATTTGGAAGATCTTGGATTCTTTATCAAAGCAAACACTTCTTTGTAAATTCCTGGTGTTAATGAAATCATTAAGACTGAAACCAAAATTATTCTTAAGTATTGAGGATATTGACAGACGCACCATAAACTAAATGAATGATGAGGAATGCTTTCTGCTACCAGCATACATAAATTGGACTGCAGGCTCTCTAGTGAATACAGTGAAATACTTAAGCACAGATGGTTGGGGGTTGTTTTTCAGCGCAACTTCCTGGGAGACGTAATTCCACCTGGCATTACGATTGTGGCACAGGCAGTAAGGAGTGACAACAGAAATCAAGGTTATCAAGCTACAGCATATGTTCGTTCTGATGCTGCCAAAGTTGATGTGCAACTAGTTGTGGTTCAGCTGGCTGAAACCAATTGGAAAGCATGTGCTGATGCTGTAATACTACCTCTGAAAGCACAGGTAAGTACACAGGCAGCTTTGCCAAATGAGACATTTGAAAAGCCCACACTTTTTTAAATAAGCCCAGAGCACTTTCTGATTAGGAGGTCCAAGGAGGGAAAACATACATATTTTGAAATATATTTCACTTTTGTGAAATTTCAGAGAACATCCATTCCTTTCACCATCCTTTTGAATTAAAAAAAAAAAAAAAGAAAAAGTTTCAAAATCTGTCAAAAAATGTTGATTTTCAAGATACATCAAAATATTACCTGTAGTATTTTAGAAAATATTTTAAAAGTTTGAAAAAATTACTGCTTCATTACTATCTATTTATTTGTTCCAATACGAGTTTGCCTGTCTGGGAATGGCTGGCTCCATAATTCACTTCAGAAGATTCATCACTCAAAGGCATTCCATTTTTTAGGATTTATGTGAAATAATAGAAAAAAATAAGGTTAAATAATGGGCTATTATTAAGAGAGTATAGGTTAAACTACACGTCTTTCCATTTTTTTCCTTTTTTTTTTTTTCCTACCCCTCCTTGTGCTGTGCTTCCCAAGCCCCTTTCTAGGAAACAGGTCTTTGGATAACAGTTTATAAACCTTTGCTTTTTGCAGCAACAATTAACTAATTCAACCTGATATTTCAGCATCGAATAAGTAGGGTGACGTTAAGTATTGGGGAAGGCTAATAGAAATTTTAGTGCAGACTTCTACCAGAAAGAAAAAAAAAAAAAAAAAAGATTATTAAATTACCAAGTTTAAGGAAATCTTTTGAAATTATGGCAAATCTGAGCCTATTTAGAGTGAAAACAAGACTTAGGAACATAAAGAATCAATGCAAAGTTTCATAAAAGAAGAAAAACTTGTATTTTGAAAGGAGCAAACATGCTTCCATGATTCTTTTCTGAAATTTTGGTGTCTGTTTTCCTGTTTGTAAAGGCTAGACTGAGATGGGGCAAGGAATGCCGGGACTACAGGATAGCAGCCATGGCTACCACAGGCCAACTGGCAAGGAAGCCAGCCATGCAGCTGAAGGTGCAGTGGGGAAATCTTCCATCCTGGATAAAAAAGACAAGCACAACGTATGTAATTTGTTCTTTCCTAAGTTTTTGTGTTTCTTTTTCTACACTAGTTCGTTTTCTAAAAGCACTGATTGAAACAGTTCAATGGTACAAAAGTATTTTGTGAATGTGTTCTAGTTCCCCCTCATGTTTCATGTTAACAGATATCCCTCAAATACTTTAAAACTTGACATGCTTAATTTCATTTTCCTTATTAAATGATTTGATATTCAATTCAAAATGGCTCATGGCTTTGAAATGTCCAATTCAGTCTCAAAAATTAAAAATAATAATAATTTTAACAAAGGTTTAAATGATCAAAATAAAAACAATGTCTTTCTTCTGGATAGAATCAACCATTTAATTTGATCCAAAGTATGGTTTCTTTAATTGTCCCATTGTTTCCCTGATTTTACAGAAATGCCAATAATCTTCATCCTTCAATGTCTGTTTTCGCTCTTGGAGCTGAGTTTGTCACATCTTATTTCTCTCCAGATTCATGCAATACGTTCCTGGTGCAGCACTCATGTTGGGCTTCTCAGAGGCACATCAGAGAAATCCATCTCATGAATTTATAGCAAGGGCAGCTGCAACTTCTCCACGAACAATTGATACAGTAATTAAAGTTCCTGGGGTATGTGTCAATTTTATTTTTTTTCCTTACCTTGAATGGATTTTCAACTAATAACATTTTGATGCTTATATAAAGGGGAGGAAAAAAAAAAAAAAAAAAAAAAAAGAGAGAGAGAAAAGGTGACCCCTACCCTTTCAGAAAAGCTGCTACATACCTAACTACATTGGTCTTGAAATACACGTTCCTTGATTTTGTACTGCTTTGGTGCAATGTAGCAACAAGCAGAAGTTGAAAATCAAACTCTGTAGTGAAATACTTTATTTCCATGCTGAGAGTAGTGGTTAGACCCAAATTGCCTCAAATATGACTGCTTTGCACTCACAGCTTTATTCATTTCACGCAGCATGACTAGTTCTGTGGGATGTATAGGGGCCTCAGAGCAGATAATGGAGGCCTTGAGAACATCTTGCACTCTGCTGCAACAATGTGCAGCATCTAATTATGTTTGTGCTTGAGTCCCACAGCTGCAGTGACCACACTTGATGAGACAGGTCTGAGCAAGTTACAGCAGCCACAAATTCTACTCTGCTTAAACTAAACTGAAACATTTAGTTAAAATCTCAGAGCAGCTTGCACAGGCTGGATCTGCAGAATCCCACTGATCAATTGGTCCTTGTCCACAAAATCTCTGTGCACCGCTTTGACAGATTTCCCCTATATATCTGTGGTAAATTAATAACAGTTAGCTATTCATAAACAGAGAAATTACTATGTCTTTAACCTTCTGTGGTGCTTTAGTATTGCAGGATCTTTATTATGCAATAATAAAGAAGTAGGCACATCAGGCATCAAGTTGATTGTCCTGGTAAATGTATTTTGTATCTACAGTAGGGAATCTTACCATTATGGCACATCGTGCCACTTTTCAACCTGTATTGGATGCTGTTTACTTTTCCAGATTAATCCATCAAACTATTACTTAAAATGCTAACTTTTTAAGAATGTGCTTTATTATCACTTAAACTTCATCTGTATTTCATACTTTCCAATGTTCTTAACAATTTTTCATAAAAGTGAGGAAGTGAGACAGGAAGAGGAGACAATCGTTCCTCAGAAAAAGCCTGAAGTTTGGATGAATCCTGTAGAGACTAACACAACAGCAACTGTATAAGTACATCTTCAAGATAATTTTTTTTCATTAGGAGTTTTTTTTGTTTCTTTGTTTGCAGTGATGTCATGAGTACTATGGTTCAATTTATCTTAATGTTATTTCGTTTCTACTTTTTCAGGTAACGCTCTACTATCAGGGACTCCGAATGCCATTCACTTTGCCCTTAGGGCCATCTTCATCTTATAACACTCAAGATATCACTGCCTGGAATGTCTTTCCTGAAATAGCTTCACAGATAGCACAAGAAGATCAATGTAAATATTGCAGATATGCTTGTCTTGTGAATAAGCAATGTTTGTAGATCCATCCTCTGCTATGATTTGGACTTGTCTTTCTTTGTAGTGGTCTTCTAGGGAAGATTAGTGTCTCTAACTCTACTTTCTCAACAGCTCATTCCATCACTTAGAATCACATTTATTGGCAGGTGAATGAAGAGACTTCACATTGAAGTAAATCTTCAGAGTTCAGGAATCATTCCTGTCTGCAAGCTGTAGAGATTGTCTTTGGCACCTTCTTAGAAGGTGCCATCTCTTCATCAAGAGGCATCAGTTTATGGGTACAAGACAGATCATGAATTTTCTGCCCTGTTTGTTTTCTTCAAAAAGGATTCATATGAGCTTTAAACGATTGGTATCTAACACTTCTGCAGGAAACATGAACTATTTTTTGTCATCATTACTATGTCTAATTTCTCAAGAATTTGGTATGTTTTAATCAGTGCTAGCCTGAGGATTTTTTTTTAGTATGTCATTAAAATCAATACTAATATAGCCTACATCTGTTAGCTATTTGTTGGTGTTACAGACTCTGGAAACATTGAAAGCTTCTGCCAAGGAGATGTTCAAGTTTCTTTTTTTTTTTTTTTTGCTGGGTAGTGCCAATCAGAGGCAGCCTTCAGTACTTTTCAGCATTATGCATGCCATTGTCATATCTGTCATTTCTTTACCGGTTTTGTTTTGTAGCTACATGTGAAATCAGCGGGGGAAATTTCAAAACGTTTGATCATATGAGCCATACATATTCTTTCAATAAAAGCTGCAACCTGATAGTGGCCCAAGACTGTACTGAACACCCAAGATTCATCATTACTACAAGAAAGGTTGATCCCCAGTCTTTCTCAAGAGAGGTTCACATAAATACAAGCTCAGCGTAAGTGTGATTTATCCTGAAGTTGCAAGAATTAAATACAAAACTTCAGGAAGTTAGTCTGGAGATGGGAAATGTCTCACTCTTAGGTGAAACTAGTTTCCAGAAGGATATCTGGGGAAAGATGGGATTTCCAGGAGGAATCCTGATCTGAGACTCTGTTTTAGTTGCCCTTTTCTTTGGTTACACAGTCACCATCTGATAACCTGCTCCATAAAACCCCATGCTGTCTTTTCTTTAAAGGTTGAATCTCAACACCCAAAGTCCCAATCAATTTTTCATTTAAAAATGAAAGCAGCTCAGTCATTCTTTCAAAATCCAGGTGTTTTTCACATTTTAAATTAACCATTAGCTTTTTTTTTTTTTCCCCCCTCAAGCAACATCACAATCTGTCCTGCAGCAAATTCATCTCTCCTTGTGGCATGCAATGAAGAATCAGTACTATTACACAGTGGAGATTCTGAATATGAAAAAGGTAAACTGTGATACTCACCTTTCTTGGTCTGATTTAGAAACTAAATATCTTCAAGACTGTGCTTTTACAAATTTCACAGAAGAAACACAATCTTAAGAAAATACAAGTGGGGTTAATTTGAAGAAAAACTAGAGACTTTCTTAATATTTCTATTCATTTATAATCCTGTGTTTTCCATAGAAGATGCAGTCTTACTTTTCCTCAGTATAACTGAAGGGTAAATAACCCCCTTTCTTAAATATATAGTATGTCCAGGCTTGTACTTGTTTTCTCTCTCACAAAATAAAACAAAACAGACATTCCGACTGCAGCAGAACAATGACCTGCTGATGTGTCAATGATTGTGAAGGAAAAGACATTCTAACTTATTTTGTGCTACTCAGTTCCTCCATTAATTTAAAATTCAACACATCACCTTATGATGATTTACTATCTTTTTACAGGTAATATTAAAATTTATAAAAATGGAGCAACAGTTATTGTGGAAGCTCCAACACATGGACTGAAGAACGTAACTTTTGATGGAATGATCCTTAAGGTATGGGGCTTTTTTTCCAAGGTTACTACTTTCTTTCCATGTAGTGCCTTGGCAATATAACAGACAAGCACTTCAGTATTCACTACAAAGGTGTGTTATTTTATAGGTTACTGTTGCTGCATGGATGAGAGGAAAGACCTGTGGAGTTTGTGGAAATAATGACAGAGAAAAGCACAATGAACTCCTAATGCCAAATCATAAGCTGGCACACAGCTCTTCTGCTTTTGTTCATTCATGGGTATTACTAGAAGAAACCTGTTCTGGTGGTGAGTAGATCTAAAAATATTTTATACTTGGGGAGAATACAATTTCAGTTTTCTTCTGCCAATAACTGGAAAGGATTAAAAAAAAAAAAAAAGGCAGTATATATCTTTTACTTTAAAAAAGACAATCGCAATATATAATCATTGTAACTTCATTAACAACTGTTTAAAACAGTACCTATGAGCACAGCAAATATACAATACAGCAAAAGCATTTGTATCATGTGCAGTTCAATGTTAAATAATTGATTCTACTATAGTTTCTTAGACTGAGTATCTTTTTTCCTGGAGAGGAAAAATCAGACCTAATCTTGCCTCAGCTGAAATCAGTGTGATTTTCGTCACTGAGACAAGGCAGTTTCGTCTGTTATCTGTAGACTTTATTTAAAAAAACATGTTACATGCTATGAATGCCGTAGGTCAAATTTTAAGATTAGGTAAATTTTCAGAGTGCTCAAAATTTCATTTTTGTTCTGCATCATCCAAGGGTGCAATTTCAGGGAAATATTTAGAAATACTCCTAAAGTAAGAATTTCCTCTCACATGGAGCTGGAAGAATAATGATGGTCTCCCATAACATCAATACGGTTTTGTTCCACAGGTCTCCACTTACCTTCGACCTGAAACAACTTTATTGAAGTTAATGGTTGTTTTCTCCTTGACTTCGTTGGCAGTAGAATTGTACTTATCTGTATGTCAGAAAACAGTCATAGCTTGGATTCTGTTAAGTTACATTATGCCTTTCTAGTGAGATAATTGCAGCATTATAAAAATCATCCAATACAAAAATTATCCTTGATGTTATTATATAAATGCTGCCATTTTTTTATCCATTCACAACAGTTGACATTTTTCCTAATGCAATGAAGTAGCCATTGTGCTTGTAGTATCTATTCTTAATAGCTTTCAGAGATGAGAGGTTATTTTCTGTGTATTATGTAGTTCTAAAAAACTGGATATACATGATTCCATTTGGGTTATATTGTGCAATTACATTTTAAAAATAGCTCCCCTTTCAGAATCTTTCTTCTATCCCCCAACTTATTATCATCCTATCTTGATAACCTCGCTACTGTGAAAATGGTTTGTCAGGGACCTGTGTTTTAATAAAAGCTGAAGAGAAAATATGGACCTTTATTATTGCAAGGATCGATTGGGATTTATTTCTACAATTTTAACTAACTTTCCTTTTCCTCTTAGGGTGCAAACTGCAGCGCAGTTATGTGAAGCTGAATCGAAATCCTACTATTGATGGAGAGGAGTCTACATGCTATTCTGTTGACCCAGTACTGAAATGTATGAAAGACTGTACTCCAATAGAAAAAACTTCGGTTAAGGTTGGCTTCCACTGTTTCCCAAAAGGTATGATATTTTTCTCTTTCTGTGTCACATACTGTAGGAGCTCTGACAGAGTACTCAAAAGAAAAAAAAAAAAAAAAAAAACACAACACAGCCACGCACAAACCTGTATTGCTCCAGCTCCCCTCTGAGCTGCTGTTTTTAATCCCATTAGTATTTGCTATAACCACTGACAGCACTGGCTAGCTAAAAGCTAGTTTAGGCGATGGCAGGTAGCATCATCTGAGAAAAACGTCTGAGGTGGTAAAAAGGGCAGCAGAGATCAATATTTTTTTTTTTCCACATTTTCAGGATCTCCATAAAGTAGTGATAAGCAACAGTAAGTCTTTTTATGCACATTACAGCCTGCAATTTTGTGTAGACCAGGGCAAGCAAGGCAATTGAAAGTCAGTCAAGTAGTGTGACATGACTGCTGTGATTAGGCTGCCATGCTATGCCACTGTGCAATACATCAGCAAAAAACACATTGCTGAAATGTTCTCTAGATTGTTCCAAAAAATGGTTTGTTTTTGAAGGTATTTTATACAGACATACTTGTGCCCCAGATTTTTTAAAATATTGAGCCTTTTTCTTCTTTCACTTATACGAATTTGTCAAGGATGCAACGCATCATCTAGCACAGATTTGCAGTACAGTTATACAAGTTTGAGAGGAGAATCCAGCCTTGAATGTATACATATTTCTGGTGCATTCTTTCCTAAATCTTTTAATTAATTAATAGATCACATAGTGTATAGGTACTGTACGCTAATATTTTCTAATAGCTCTATGAGAAGAGAATAGATGCCAGATGCATCCTTTTATGAAAAGACACCTCAAAAAAAAAAAAAAAAAAAAAAAGCCTTCCAAAATCTTGTCATATCTATGTTTCACAGATTTCTTTTGTGTGTCGAAGTCTTTATCTCTCAAATGTCATCACCCCAGGCCACTCACTGCCTCAGAATATTAGGTTGTAATAAAGCTGTCTTATTCTCTCACAAAAATGTGTTAGAAAAGAGGAAAATCAGAGAAGGAAAAAAAAATGTTAGTTGTCTCAGCCACTGCTGTTGTTACAGCAACTGCAGGCTTCTCTGGTTCATTTACTGAACCAGAGGCTGGGAAGTGTGCTAGCAGCACTCCTAATCAAGGACTTTTTTATTTATTTATCTGGAAGAGGAGAAGGAGGAAGGGAAAAGATGCCATTTGAGTTTTTTTTAGCAAGATGACTGCTTTTCCTCAGGCTAGGGCTCAATAGGAATACAAAGCCAGCCCTTAAAACTGGCCTTTTTCTTTCTTTGACATGGAGAAGCAACAAAAAGAAAATCCCCATCTTTCCCAAGATGTGAATATGTATTTGCATACACAGGACAAAAACCTTTTCTCAGCTCTTTATATGAGAATTCAGACTTGATAGTCTGCTGTCTCAAAAGACAGGGACTCTTTCACTGTCACAATTGACAGAAGGATAAAATGAAGTTCAAGGGTGCAAAATTGCCTGTTGTCCTCGAATCAGTGAGCCTATAGTCTTAGGATCCTGACTGAGGCTGATTTCATTCCATGTCTAAATCTGTATACCAGTTTACATCTCAAACCTGCCACAAGTCCTACCTATATGGATGATAGTTACTCAGCCATGATCCAGTTAGCCCAGGGAACTGTTTCCTACATAGATATGAACATAGACAGACCCACAGAGTACCCTCAGGCATAACAAGAATCAAAGTATGTAAAAAACAGACCTTAGACTTTCATAGCAGATCTCATTTCATAGCTTGAAAATATTATGCATTTTTTAAAAAGCATCTCAAGCACGTTTCTGGGAAATATTAAATTTCAAAGTAGTTATGGAAAAGAAAAAAAAAGAAAACCTACCATGCTTCAGGTTGGACAGTAATTCACCCAAGGAAGGTATGAGCATTTCAGGAGATCAGTAAGTGACCAGGAGATCAAAAAGTGACCCAAACCCAGCAATATCAGATTTCCCTGTAATAAGAGATGGTATGTTAAAAATATATTGATCAACTGAGGGATAAAACAAATAGAAGTAAAATTATGAAAGCTTTACCCACTCTGATTATGCAAACTTAATCTAAATGGATGTTCTAATATTCTTCCAGCTGCAATGATAAACATCCAACTATCTAAGAATATTTATTGGGAGGATGAATATTATCATTCTATTTAGATTATTTCAGCATTAAAGGATATGGCTTATTCAAGCTGCTGTTGATAAAGCAGTGTGGTAAGGTTAATACTGCAACTGACAATGCTCTGTCAGATTTCACAATATATGGGAAACTTTAATTAGAAGTTTATGAACCTCTGAAAATTCTCCAAAGGGCTTACCCTTCAAGATGAACTTCGACAAATAATCAGCTGAAATATGCAGTGATATGCAGCAATAACATAAAAAGAGATTGCTGATGTATATTGGTATGAGGTGGTCTTACTTTGAAAGTGGCTACCTCCTCCAGCACTTTTACTGGCTTCTGCCTGTTGTCATTGTGCTTCATGAAACGTTATTCATTTTGTTTTTAGGGAAGTATTATAGTAATTATATCATGGATGAAAATCCTGCTCCAAGTCAATGAGTCAGTTAGATGTCAGTTGTGGGGGCAGGCTTTCATTCTTTACTTGATGAGGGAGTTGGCAGCCATCAAAACAGTATTTCCATGAAATGTGTTAATTTGCTTGATGTTCGTTAACAATGGCTTTGCTCTTCTGACAGATACTGCTGTAAGCCTGCTGGAATGGCAGAGAAGCAGTGATAAGAAATCTGCATCTGAGGATGTTGTAGAGTCTGTGGATGCAGACATTGATTGTACCTGCACTGGCGACTGTAGTTAAGCTAAATTCCTTAGTGTTGTGCTATAGACGTATTACAGAAATAATTGAATACCTGGTCAGGTAAGAAGGAATGTAATAGTTGTAGTAAAATATTAAGAAATGTGCTTGAAGAAAGTAAGCTTACTGCATTGCATCCGAAGTCAAATGCATTATGTACAGTCTGCACTGCTTAATAAATATGTTGTTCATTAAATAAGTCTTCGTGTGTACTCTGTCTTTATTTGTCCCTATCAACAAAACAATCAGACCAACTATAATATTATCCAGAAATTCTGCTTCTTTTTATCTGAAATATAATTACAGCAGTCCTCTCTTAAAATTATGTTCACTAGGTGATGAAATGAAAACATGATTACGGCTACTGCTAACATTCCATTGTGTAGAGAATTTCATATTTAGCATACTAAAGACACAGTAAGCATTTGTTTTCTTTTATGTTTTATGGTAAAAAGCAAAGTCTGTTCTTGGAACCATTCTGCAAAAAATACATTTTACTCCCAGCAAGACCATTAGCCTTAGTACATTCTACAAAGGAATGAATTGGACTGCTAGACTCCCACTGTAGCTTTCCAGAGAGCTATAGTGTGTGACACAGTCCCCATTTTGATTTAAATTTCAATGGATGTGCTGTTACCTCATGAGCTAAAAGTATGAATAGGATTTTTTTTTTCTTTTTTTTGGTTTACCATTTCCTATTGTGTATCTATGAAAATGATGCTTTCAAAAACTTCAGGGAACAATAACACATAAGGTAGTATTCCAAATACCCCCCAAAATAATATATATATTAAAAAAATGTAAGATCAATAGCATCATAAAGCTAAAATAAAGCAAAGAGGGACAGTCAGACTGTGTTTAACTAGTGGAGTGTCAGTCTGCTAGCTCTCACTAGGCCTATGCAGAAAGGCAATTCCCTCCCACCCTGGGGAGCAAGATTAGGTGGCACCTTCACACCCCCTGTGACAACACAATATTACCTTGAACACAAATCAGCTGTGTGGTGAGCTGTGATGTGCTCCATAACAGGCAGTAGCTGCTAGCACACTCTTCCAAGAGAAGCCTTAGCATGGGCAAGGTAGCGCTGAACCCAAATGCTGCCAGGAAGCTGTCATTAAAGAAAATACTTTTCCTAACTAAAAACCTGAGCTATCAGAAAGAGGAGGACTGAAGACTAAATAGCTGAACAATTACAGAATAACATTTTTCTGTGCTTTTTGTTCAAGAGCAGAAACACGAGTAAAGTAGTACTCCTCTTGCTATCTCTCACTGCAACTTGAAACTAGCTTGAAATTAAGCAAGATGCAGTTTTTCCTCAGCGTACTGAGTACTCTCCCAGCCTCCTGAGGATAAGCAGCAGTTCAGGGATAGAGAGGGCACAAGAGAGCTACCTGGCCCTTCCCCTTCACTCAGGCTTTACTTAGTCTACACATTGTGTTTGAGAGCCTTCACACATACTGGGGCTTTATTCAGATAGCCAGTTCTCTCTATTCAACAGCTTTTTTTGTTGTCAAGCATGTTCAAACTCACTCAGACCAATAGCATGAGCTCTTGCACTGTGCTTTTATTTGTAATTTTTCCTGTACAAATTCCCTGTACAAAAGCTTTGTTTTGCTAACTAACTCATCAGAATTGCTATACTGGGGAAAAAAAAAAAAAAAAAAAAAAAAAAAAAAGGTAGCTGCAAACAAGAAGAGTGATAAAGAATACTACATTCCACTTTTCTTTAAAATCACACTAATATTACACCTTGAGAGGCCTTTTCTTTCTGGTATTGTTTTCACTGTGACTTATGGGAGATTTTGCCATTGACTTTCATAGGATCAGACTGGAGTCTGCCGCCTTTAATCCAACACCTTTCCTTTTAATCCACTTGTTTACAAAAGAGAAACTTTTGCTAGTCAACCACTTCAGATAAGACAAAGGCAGTGTAGAAATGTAGTGAGGGAAGAAAAATTAACTTTCATGCTCAACTACTAGAATAGGAATTTAGCAGCAGCAAAGAGCCATTAGTAAGTGAAGTAATTCTGCTTGCAATAAAACACAGAAGCATGACACTAATTAACAATGATCAAGCTGGGATATACAGTACCAAAAATACAAGCAACTCATAAAGGCAAATGCCTTCTCCTGGAAACAATTTACAAACTGTTGAACTCACTGGAAAAAAAAAAAAAAAAATCAAGGCCTGATCAATGGCCTTAAATTAACCTCTTTTACAATGATGATATATAATACATCCTGTACAGTTTTAAAAACCACTGAGCATGCTAGGTAAGGTCTGTCCCTGGCAAAGCACCACTTTGGCTCCTGCACTGAGAAGAAGGCATCTCCAGTGTCTCAGCAGTTAAAAGGAGCCACCAGAGTGGCTTCACATCTCTTCCTGCTGATGGCAGAAAAACATGCTAAAACCACACACATGTGCCTCTCCCCCAGCAGAAGCTTCTCAGTTAGCACTTCCACTGGCTGTGCTATCAATAGACAACAAAGCCCCCACCAGCAGGATGCTGCCTGCTGTGGCTTGAGTCCATCAATCCTAAGGAAACACCTGTTCATACACTCTCCCAGACACAAAGAAGGAAAGACAAAAATGTCCCCTATGGCAGACCTTGGCCAAGGAATCTGTGCCTCATCACCCTACCAGTAACACAGCCAGGTTTGGGTGCAGGGTCAGACAGAGGGGAAGCATTCACTAGCAAAACCTATGCACACACCTGGGCTGTCCAGGGCATGGGGTAGATGCAGCTCCTCCTGTTTCCATCTCTAAGGGGCAGCGTTCATCTCTGTCTGGTTCCTGTTCATTGGCGCCCTCTTGCCGAGGCAGCTGAATACCTGTGACTGACTCCATTGATGTTGCAGCTGTAAAATCCAAATATAATGAAAGTTAGTAAAGCCAGAGGTTGGCACCAGGCACAGCAAAGCAAAACATTGACAATCACCCCATCGTGCCAACAGAATTAAGAACATTAACAGTACAAGTGTGAAAAAGCTCTTCTGGAGTTTCTTATGCACCACATAGACATTTCCAACTCATCTGGGAGGATATGCAGAGTCCATATTTAAACCTCACTTAGAAATCATGCTTGTCCTATCTTATAATGCAGTTACATAGCCAACCAAGTATTAAAATGTATATTTCACAGGCTGAGCTTTTATACACTCTACTTTTCATTCCTAGTACTTCTAAATGATACGCATTAATGAACTTTGAACTTTACCGTAGTAAACAAGGAAAACAAGCCTAGAAATATATATGCACTCTGGTATTGCTTAAAAAAAGAGTGCCATAAAAAAAGATACAGGTCTAAGCATAGGCAAGGCTTGAGTCCTAATTCTGCCTATACAGCTCTGTAATGTGATTTTGGATGAGGCTGGGGATTTCCGTGCCTCATTTTCTGCATCAGAAGGATATGACTACTTACCTACCTGATGGAGTCAGAAATGCATATGAATTTATAGTCCCATATGCCTTTTGCAAGTTCTTCAGTGATTCTACAGATGAAAAGTAAATTTTTCCACTAGATCTCATAACCACATGAGTATATTTTATTGTTAGGTTATTTTATTGCTAGGTTGAAGGTTTTCATTTTCAGATTCATCCAATTGTAAAATAACTATACATTCACTAAAATATATATATATATATATATATATATATATATATATATACACACACTTAATTTGTTCATGGTCAGCTTTGGTTAAACCTTAGTGGATTATTCATAAAAGCCTAGAATCGGATCCTGCTATTACAGTAAGATAGGCAAAAAACTGTTGGAGACACAGTCTTTTGTATCCTAGACAAAGGCAACAAACCTTTTGTCCATCAGACCAGGCTCTTTTGATTCACTAATTTTAAATGACACAGTGACTCTCAGGAAAGCTGTCGTTGTGCCCTGGAGAAAGGATCTGCAGTATGAGAGGAAAAGATAAAACTTAATATCAGACCCCTCCTGGAAACAAAATGCCTGCTCCCCAGTATGACCAACAAAAAAGAAAAAATAACTTGTACAATTCCAACCCCACTGAAGTCAATGGTTAAACTCAACAGATCCAGGCTTTTACTCAGCACGTTTAAATGAGTTATTAAATGAACTTTAGTTGTCCCTAAAAATAAATGTACTGTGTGGATCTAAGTGTAGCTGATGAACAAGAAACCTCGGGAATCCAGCATATAGGATAGTTAGAGCTAAAACCAGAGACAGCACAGAAGGTTGCAGGAGAGTAGCTATTAGTGGTTGGTCTGTATGTTGAATCTCAAGGTCTCTCATGCCATCTACAGGTTTATTTGTTTACTAGCAGCAGTTTAAATCTCTCTTCAGGTTTATTTATAGGTCTGATACATTCCAGGAAGTTTTATATAAATTCTAATCAAGGTTTGAGGTAGTGTTTCTTTTCCCACTAACCTCCACACTTGATTACTATGTGTTTTTGTTTTTGTTTTTTCCTGTGAGTACATTACAATTCTGTACCTTTCTGAGCATCATTTCACATTGTCTCTGGAGGAAAAAGACATTACCTAAGACATTCTCATTTCTGTTATTGCTGGATAGGCAGTAATTATATTGCAAGCAGGGCTGGGAGAACAGTTTACTAGAAAATCCAAAGATGTTCAAAAAGAGTACTTATGGTCCTTCTTCAACCAGTCTGAAAGGCTGTTATTTTGATACCTCAAAATGTTTTAATGCACAAAAAGACATCTGTTTTTTCTGCTTTTTCCCTTGTGGTTCACTTAGCTGTAATTCACATTGAGCACTTATATGTCCTAATATTAAGTTTATTTTCAGATGAATTTGGGGAAGAAATTATATACACATATAGACAGATCTGATCACAGCACTTCCCTTCATTATCTGTAGCCTGTTTCTTCCACCACCTGAGTTTTCTTTCCCCATTTATCACTGCACACTGGCCTGTTCAGCTTCTCTATGGAGGACAAATGTGGGCATCCCAGCATCCCTTCATCAAACCTGCAGAAACAACCCCTGAGCCAGGGCGAAGAAGGCAGCTCTGTATCTGTGCACCCAGACTGGAAGCTATTCAGGCAGCTTTAAAATTCAGATTGTACCCTATGTTAAAAAATCAGCTTGTGGAAGCCTTCAGAGTTCTACAGACTTTCTCTCTCTTTTCTCACTGTTTTCCTTCTCTGTTACCTTTCAGTCATCTATGACTACAAACCAGGCCAGGGACATGTGTGACACAGTCATTGTAAAGTGAGGTTTTAATGTTAGGGAAAGGATGGAGTTCAGAGCCCATAAGGAGCCTGAACATCCAAAACCTCTGTAGATTACCCTGAACTACTCCAATTGCCATCTGCCTAATTGAGGCTAAATGAAACCAAAATTCTTCACAGTAGCAGCTAATTGAGACTCATCAGGAAGCGCATAAGTCAGCTTTGGTCCTGTTATTAGATAGCCACGTTCTCTGTTGTATTTGGCTTTGCCTTAATACAGATTGTGATACTTTGAAGAATAATCAGATACCATGAAGACCTGAGTCCTGCATGAACTCTGCAAGGGTTACCATAACAAACAATGCTAAATTAGGGTGCTGAAATAATGACCCATGGTCTTTTGCCACATCCTTGTTTTATCTCACTGGAGAAATGGATCACAGGCTCTTTTAGTTCTGAAGCTTCAGAGCACTTTCATGATTCCTAAAATCTTCTTGGTAATGAAATGAATTTCAAAATACAGTAAGTGGTGAGAAATGCATGAAATGTTGTGACTAGCACCTCTCAAACTGATCTCCATTTTTTTTTGTTTGCACATTATTTTGTCCATATATCATCTTAATCTTTGCAAGTTGAAGTAACCCAGTGTTATTTACAGACATTACATAAAGCAATGTTTAAGTGCCTTGTTTAGCAACAGTCATATCTGTCTCTTGTGTGGTTGAAAATTTACTCTAGCAAGAGATGTTTTGATGCTTTGTTTTCTCATCAGCTGATAAAAAGATAATTACATCAAAAGAAACACAACGAAGAAATTGAGCTGAATAAGCTAACACTAGAATTCAACAGATTCCTGCTTACATGATCCAAACAAAGCTATTAATGTTCAAAATATGTTCATGACCACGAGACTTTGCAGATGGTATACATATTAGACTCACTATGAGCATAAGAGATTGATGCAAACTCAGGCTAGGGCTGGAACAAGCAATAAAATGCTTACCTTACCAAGACACTAACCTCTTTATATTACTTCAGACTCACTGCAGATATCTTGATATCTCTGAATGCTGTTTCACTATTAAACTCTGTAATGCAGCTGTACCGCTTCCATTTGATCCCAATCTGGACATCCTTATAGCATGCTTCATAGTGCTCCAATTGTCTCTTATGATTACCTGTATCACATGATCTAACTTTCATTTGTCTGAATCCAGTGTTCAATCTACGTCTCATATCTCAGGTGACTGTTCAACCCATTCAATCCTTGTAAGAAAGTAAGTGGAAACCACTGTTGTATCACTGACTGAGTGTAATCACAGATACTGTTTTTTGTAGGTCTCACTGACACAGATTAAAGGTGCTGAGGGAAGACATCTAGTGTGAGGCTCCTCATCTGCCCTTCGTGAGACAGGGCTAAGCCCTGTAGCTATTCCAACACTTCTGAGCAGATACAAGGATGCTCTTTAGGGTGCTGGAGAGCTGCACAAGTTGTGAAAATTAGACACTTATAGGCCTTGCTACTTACAGGTACAGGAGAAAACATTTAGGATTTCAGTCTAACCACCCACATTACATCCAGGTTTTTTTTATTTTCCTTTGTGAAGCTGGGCATCAGTCAATCCTAGTGCTTCACATTGGAAAATTCTGATGTGACCAAACTGAAAGGCTCTGGAGGCATTAATTGGTGACCTTGCCTGACAGACCAAAATAAATCTGGCAGGCAGGTTGCCCCCTTTGCCAAGTCCTTAGATCCCCAGCTGCAACTGTACGGATTACATAGCTCCCAGGGCCAGGTAAGGATGCCAGCTCCCATCCAGCTAAGAGCCAGCTCCTGCATGTTGCCTCCTGCCTTCGGCTTGGCTCTGCAAGCTCCTAAGCATGCCCAGGGCCAGCTGGTTAGCACCAGGCAGACAGGGAACCTGGCACTCTCTCCACCTTTTGGCCAGCTGGTGGATTGACAAAATGGATTGCTCCACTCATGAGAAATGCTGGGATGCTGATGTCCCCCTCCTGCGCAGAAGGAGAGGCAGCATGACGAGCCCAAACCCCTGGGACAGAATTCCCTTGTGCAGAGAGCAGGAGTCTCTCTCTGTCTCAGCCTCTTCACTTGTGCTGGGGACCAAGAGTGAAGTGTTATGGGGCTGCTTCATCTATATTTGTGAAAGGATCTGAAGCCCAAAGTACTATTTCTTATATAATTCTGCATGACATTACATTATCTCATTACACGTAGGCACTGACTAGATGAGTTTAGCCACCAGTGGAGGCAAAGCTCATTGTTTTGTGGGATATTCAGTCCTCCTAAACCTGCACCTCTACATGAATAAACACCATAAACACCTAGAAAGAAAATCCTGGCCTAGCCAGTACTGATTTATATGGTTTCTCATCTCTTTTAAAAATTCTAAGGCTAAATCTTTTATGGTGCAAAGGTTTAAACGTCACCTTCACTCACCCATGCTGCACATTTTCAGCACTCCAGTGGAGTGGTTGAAATGTGCACATTTTTGTTCCTCTTGAATTCCCTGCCTTACCGTTAGTATCTTTATGGACAACATTCAGAGAAAGTCCTTGCTTAAAAGCCACATTTTAAGATTTTGTTTGTTGTTAATATATAAATGCAACTGATCCATTTTGAGATCCCATCTACAAGAAGGGCTGGAGGGCAGACCCGGGAAATTACAGGCCTGTCAGTTTGACCTCAGTGCCAGGGAAGCTCATGGAGCAGATCCTCCTGAGAGTCATCACGCAGCACTTGCAGGGCAAGCAGGCGATCAGGCCCAGTCAGCATGGGTTTATGAAAGGCAGATCCTGCTTGACGAACCTGATCTCCTTCTATGGCAAAGTGACGCGCTGGATGGACGAGGGAAAGGCTGTGGATGTGGTCTACCTTGACTTCAGCAAGGCTTTTGACACCGTCTCCCACAGCATTCTCCTCAAGAAACTGGCTGCTCTTGGCTTGGACTGGCCCACGCTTCGTTGGGTTAGAAACTGGCTGGATAGCCAGGCCCAAAGAATCGTGGTGAATGGAGCCAAGTCCAGTTGGAGGCCAGTCACTAGTGGCATCCCCCAGGGCTCGGTGCTGGGGCCGGACCTCTTTAATATCTTCATTGATGATCTGGACGAGGGCACTGAGTGCACCCTCAGTAAGTTCGCAGATGACACCAAGTTAGGTGCGTGTGTCGATCTGCTTGAGGGTAGAAAAGCTCTGCAGGAGGATCTGGATAGGCTGGACCGATGGGCTGAGGTCAACTGCATGAAGTTGAACAAGGCCAAGTGCCGGGTCCTGCACCTGGGGCGCAATAACCCCAAGCAGAGCTACAGGCTGGGAGAGGAATGGTTGGAGAGCTGCCAGGCAGAGAAGGACCTGGGAGTGATGGTGGATAGTCGGCTGAATATGAGCCAGCAGTGTGCTCAGGTGGCCAAGAAGGCCAACGGCATCCTGGCTTGTATCAGAAACAGTGTGGCCAGCAGGGCTAGAGAGGTGATCGTCCCCCTGTACTCAGCTCTGGTGAGGTCGCACCTCGAGTACTGTGTTCAGTTTTGGGCCCCTCGCTACAAGAAGGACATCAAGGTGCTTGAGCGGGTGCAGAGAAGGGCGACGAAGCTGGTGAGGGGCCTGGAGAACAAGTCCTACGAGGAGCGGCTGAGGGAGCTGGGCTTGTTCAGCCTGGAGAAGAGGAGACTCAGGGGCGACCTTATCGCTCTTTATAGGTACCTCAAGGGAGGCTGTAGCGAGGTGGGGGTTGGCCTGTTCTCCCATGTGCCTGGTGACAGGACGAGGGGGAATGGGCTTAAGTTGAGCCAGGGGAGTTTTAGGTTAGATGTTAGGAAGAACTTCTTTACTGAGAGGGTTGTGAGGCATTGGAACAGGCTGCCCAGGGAAGTGGTGGAGTAACCATCCCTGGGAGTCTTCAAAAGACGTTTAGATGTAGAGCTTAGGGATATGGTTTAGTGGGGACTACTAGCGTTAGGTCAGAGGTTGGACTCGATGATCTTGAGGTCTCTTCCAACCTAGAAATTCTGTGATTCTGTGAGATCATTTGACCAGGACAGTATGACTGAACTGCCACATCTATATTGGCAATATAAATTTTTTTTTTTCTAATTGTGTCCACCCCCCTGCCACAATTCCAGTAATCAAGTTCTCCTTTAACTGCAGCTCTGCTTCAAGCACTACTAGCTGCAAACATAGCTGTATTTAGCAAAAAAGGGAAAGAAAGGGAAAGGGAAAAGGGAACAGGGAACACTACTTTTTTAAAAACCAACTGCTACAAGTCATTGGGTGTGTTTGAAATACAGATGAAGTGGGATCACCACCAGTCAGCCCCCTCAGGAAGATACCTGATAATTTCCCCATTACATCATTCTTGAATTTCATTCTTTTCCTCAATATTTACATTAACACCACTGAACTCATTGCACTTCACCATTGTCCTCTATATCAGCATGTGCTCTATGGAAAAAAAAAATGTAAAAAATAATGTTTCTTCTGCTGCAGAAATGTTGGTAGATCATTTAAAACAGTGTATGCGAAACAAAATATGTGGCATAGTTTGCCATATTAATCCATTGACTCAAGTCTGAAAACTGCAATAATTTCTCTGAATGACAGACTGAGAGGTTGCTTACTTGGTTATCACATAGCAATTTCACAGCTACTGGGTTTCATTACCCCCTTCCCTTCCCAAAAGATTTTCTTCATATGAAAAGACCTTTCAATTTTAGTCCTACTTTAAGGTCTTCCGTTTGCCTGAATTCTTGAACATTCTATTTGTAGGACTTCTTTTTCTTGTTAACCAGAAAACAGGTTCATAATGAAAGGGCTGCATAATCAAGTGTGTTTCAACTAGCTGAACGTATTCCTACAGCAAAACCCCAGGAAACTGAATTGCAACCCCCTCCACTCCCCCCAACTCTTACCAACTGCCGTTGGCCTTATCTTCCATATAAGAGACTTGGTGGTCTTCTCTCTCCTCTTCCTTGGTGCAGCAAGGAAAGTAGGCTTATTCACACTTCGCTCTAACCTCTAGGTGAGAAAAAGTTTTCCCTGTACATGGGAGGCTCACAGTAAAGGCTGATAAATAATCTGAACCATGAATTAAAGAGTAAAATGAAATCCATTACCTATGCTCTCTGCAGAGCGCCCTTCTTGCACGGGCTCCTGGGGGTCCAGAGTTAGCAAACTCTGTACCACTAGAGGGCAAACTTGACCAAGACATTTTAAAAAAGAAATTTCTGTACATTTACAATCGATTTCAATTATGGCTTATTGTATGAGAAGACGTTTTGTCTGCCTGTACCTTTAGAGAAGATATAGTAATTGTCACAAACCTTGTATCTGACACACTGAAAGTATTCACAGTTGCACCTGTGCCAAAACACATTGCCACTTCATTACGTGTGGCCCTAAATATTTTATAAATATGCAAGTTAAACCTTCTTCTCAGATAGTAAAGTAAGATCTGACATACATCTTGATAAGAGTCAAACCACATAAAAACAAACTAGATATGTAATGATTTTGAAATATATATTCATAGTAACCCATCAAAATATTGCCAGAAAATTGTTGGGGATCTCCTATTAAAGAAGTGATAAAATGAAAAATCTACACTGTTTTTATAAGTCACTAGCCTGGTTTTCATCTCATTCTGAGTGAGAATGTTGGCAGGTCGAGCCTGGTTACAATGGTTTCAGAGTCTGTTTCTGGAGCTAGTTGTTATCACATAATATGGGCAGTTAGCTATTCAACATTAGGATACTGGAGGTAGGTTTTAGTGCAGTAAAATGAAAGAAAGGAAGTAAAAAACATAAAAAATGCATAGGGAATAACTAAAGATGTAATTCACACTACTAAGAGGATGTGGTTTTTTTTGTTTTTTTTTTTTTTTTAATTTCTTGAAAGGTTTGTGCAGGTGATTCTCCTAATGGAAAGAAATTACAGTTTTGGAAAGATCCTGCTGCCTTTTAAACTGCAGAATTGGTATCAAAGCTGAGAAGTGGGCGAGTCTGTTCTCCCTTAATGTGTAAGCAAGGCAATATTTTTCATCAAAGGGAGGTCCAGCATCACAACTGCAATGAGATGTAATTCCACGGATGTCTCTGGAGTTACATCTGCTTGTGGTGGCAGTAAATGTGACCCCCCAGTGTCAGGATTTTATAAAGATTATGCCAGCAAACACATAAAATACCAAGAGCTACAGGAAATTTTCAGCATTTTCCTTCAGCTCCTCAGAAGGGAAGTTGTCAAAGTAGCTGTCTGCTAAACATATCATCTGCCTTACTATAGAAAGAAGGATGTCAACACTGCATGTCAAATCCAACTCTGAGATGTATTTTTTAATGGGCAGGATCTGACTTAGACAGATCCCAAATCTCTCTGCAATTACCTGCATCTGTAGGAAAGGCACAAAAGGATTTATCTTAAAGAGCTCTCAAACTATTTTCCAGTCTGCTTTTTTGTGACAGAAGCAAAGTAAAAATCTTAGGAAAATATTTTCAGGGGCATTGTTTAAGGACATCACAAGTTTTAGTTGCTCCCATACCTTCACACCAACAATAGTGCCACTCAGGGGCAAGAGGGGTGAAGACTTCAGCCAAAGATAGCTTACCCTCACCCACCACCTCTCCTGGAGGTCTGGCCACCTTTCTCCTGTGAGCTCTAGCCCTCTGTCAGTGCTCACTTGCCATGACACAAGATGGTTTTCCAGAAAGAGACTATTCAGTAGAATAACCACCAGAACTATTCCACTATTACTATAGCCTTTGCAAAAAGCGTTTGGGATGATGCAATGTGAACTGAAATGAATGTTTATCCTTAAGCCAGGGCCCCTTCAAACATATGCTGGGAAGGAGGCAGGGGGAGCTGCACAGAAATACAAGTACGTTAATACATAAAGCTGGACATTTTCAAGGAATTTCATTTGCACCAGAGTAACCTGTCAAACATGTAGCACATCCCCCAACATGTACAGCAAGGGATCTGCGAGGGATCTGGGAAGGGAAGTTATGGAGGCCAATGCTCACATTTACAAAAGCGTCAATTAAATTAATTCATTCCAGCATGGACTATCACCTTTCCCTGTTGGACTTCCTACTCAAAAAATATTCCAAACACAAGCAATAACGTGACCTAAAACCTAAACTCTGAGATAAGAAGTGCTCTAGCTTCCAGGCATCCTCCCTGCAAGCAAAGGGAAGTCACACCAGCCAGGTGTGATAGTCATCGTGTTACATAGCCGGTTTCTCAGGTTCATTTTTCACATCCCACTGCAGATGGTCACTTCAGAGCTGTATCCAGCCCATATAGCTAATTAATTACAGTGTACTAGCCCAAGAGCAGGTCTACACATGAAAATCAATAATGATGGCAGCTTAGAATTATGACATCTGATCCTTCACAGCCTTTCTTTTTGTCTCATTTTTTACACCTGAACAACAAGATACATACAGAGCCCTGTATGTAATGTGGCTATTTACAAAAACATTGTGAATGCTTATTGAGAAAAACTTAATAAATAAATAAAAGGAGAACCAAGTCTTTATGGCTAAAGGATATTTTAACATTTGTAACTGATCTGTATTCTCTCTTAAATCGGGTTCACTGACTATATAATAAATGGGCTTAGGAGGTCCAGGGAAGTAAAACTCACAATAGGTTTTGCAAGTGTCTATGAATTCTTAGAAGACAACCACTAAGGAACTGTTCACATTAAAACCAGCAGTGTGCAAGTAGGAAGGGATGGGATGGCACATCAGTTGCTTAGCCAGCACACGCTGTTCCCTCCTGTCTTCTCCCCTCCCTTCTTAGACACTGGAATCATTAAGAGATGTATATAATTTCAGCATGTTTTCAAATTTTAGAAGGGGGAAAAAAGACTTTGAATTGTCATGTTAATTATGTTTTCAGATTATGCTGAAAGGGGTCACAAGTATGGCAGCAATAGAGTACCACTGCATCCCAGCTGATATGCTCATATGTGACCTGAGCACCTTCCTAAAAAGGATTTTTCCTTCATTCTAGAGGAAAGGATACTCTGGTGCCAAACAAATGGGCAGCTTTCTAGGAACAGTTCCCCAGACCACCTCCCTGCAATTGCTTCTGATTGAAGACAGCACAAGAATTCTGTTTTGCACAAAGGCATTAGGCAGAAAAGCTTTAATTATTAAGAGTGTGAATTAAGCAGATACTGTGCTGCACCTACAGAGTCTTGGTGAGAAGGCGATCTGTAAACAGAATTATTATTTCATCAACACAGTAGACTCCTCACTTAATGGCTCACTAACTGGGCCAGAGATGAGATTCAATGTGAAGAAATCAATGACTCAAAGCAAGAGATTCAGCAAATATGAAACACCTAGTGCTTAGCTCTTAGGATTGCATATTGTCTCCTATGGAAGTGACTCATATCATGCAGGGAGAAAATAACACTCCTGCTGCTGCGTCCAACTGTAGCCATAGGAGATAACACTGAACTGGTGCTTGCTAGCACTAGACTTCCATACTTTAGGGGTATTTTATTTGATTTTTGGTGTTCTCCTTCTGTGCTGTAGCTGCTAAATAAATAAGCATTTCTACTTCATTTTTCTAAAGTGGTCTTAGTGCCTTGGCTTTTTTTTTCTCCTTCCTCTTCCAGGGAAGGGGTGAAGGGCAAGGGAGTAGTAGTAATTCATGACATTAAAGTCAGTATTTCTTACTAGTGGTAGCCTTACTTTGGTGTCCACCATATGTATGCATACATCAGACAAGATGCTGTTTCTGTACTGCAGAGCAGAAGCCCCAAAAAGCATCCTGCAAAATTAAAGGGTGAGGATAATGCAGTCCTTCACAATTCCTCTCTGTTCTAACCATTATAACAACTTGAGAGAGCAGAAAAGACATTCCAACATGTGGCTATAGGTGCATGACTCTTCTTCAGCCAGCTGGCCAGAGGGTAAATGGCAAGAGAAATAGGTGTCTATCTTTCCTCCCCAGGAGTGAGCATGATTCATGGAGAAAGAATATTCTCCTACTCAGCAGCATGCTGGGGCTTTACTGTGAAATTACTTCTTTAGTTTTCCTCTTCCCTTCACTGTTAATTCAGGGATATAAAACTCAACGCTCTGGATCACTTTTCACTGAAACTATTTCAGTGTCTCTTCCAGATTTTCAGGGAAAAACCTCAGCATTACATTCATCAACTCCTCATGCAAAACAGTGAACCTGATTCTTCGGAGAAACATTATTGATGTGGTCAGGAGTATCTGCACAAAGAGGTAGGTGGGTTAAACTGCAGAGGAAATCCTTCATCAGTAGTGTCAAAGGACTGTACTAAACAAAATCTCTGAAGGGAGGATGGATTAATAATCCATTTACAGGGAGAAAGTTGAGATAACAGAGCAAACACAAATAAAATTAGCAATCAGGATCACCACAGCTTCAGTTCTGTATTCATCTCTACTACTGGAGAGCCACGTTTGACCAGAATCTCTTCCCTTCCTGTGGTACTTTATATATTTTTAGCTACAAGAGGAACAACCTAACAGAATTTCTATCAGTCAGTCAGGTTGTTCAGAAAATGTTGCTTCTAGTTTGTTTGTTTGTTTGTTTGTTTGTTTTCCTATCAACACACATCTTTACCAAATAGGGCAACTAAGAGTTAATGTGATAGAAAACAAATAACAAATGGCACAGAACAGTGTTGAAAACAGACTGTCACCTATCATAAGTTTTTTGAGAATAACCTGTCTTTCTGACACATCTTTATGGCTGTTTTCTGTTTGGGGGGGAATAATGCAATGCAGAAATACACTGCTGGAAAATGGCAGATTCCAAAGCCTTTCTCAAAAAGCAACAACATTTTTCCACAAATAATTGCACCAAATTCAACAAGAGCGTATGATGGACAGGAATACAAAAAGAACCACAGCATTTCTATATGAAACAGATGTTCCATGACCTGGCCATGATGATTTTTGACTATATGACTGCATCTGTAGTTTGGAAACAATTAGCCAGAAGCAATTATTTATTTTATCAGCGCTTTAGGGGATTCTCATGTAATCATAGAACTTGCAGAGCTGAAAAATCAGGATTTTCCTGCTTCAACTGGACCAAGAAATAAAATGCAAGTCAATGACATCGAGTTTAAATAAAATTTGTATGATCTGATTTCATCCATCTTTTTCTTTCTTTCTTGTTAAGATAAAAATATTACATGCTCTCCAACACTCTGGAGATCTCAAAATATATTTAGTCGTCACACCAGTTTATTGGAATCAGAAGAATGCAAATAAATCCCATCCTTCATTGCCTCATGCTTTCCACTCCTCTAATTTGCAGTGGTAAATTTGAAATCTGAATAGTCTCATTTTTCAGAAAGCACTGAGCACTCCCTAGTGTCTTCTGCAGCCACTGGGACATGCAGCTGTGACATTCAACACCTATGTAAATCTGGGTTGAGTTATCTGTAGTGAGACAACTAATACAGCTGAGAAAAAGAGTTGCTTTGCCCTCTCACAAGGGAATAAAATCTCTGTAGTGGTCTTCTGGTGCTGTTAGAGGTAACTGAACAACATTACAATAATGTAAGCAGCCTTCGGAATAGGCTAAAAGTCATTAGGAGGTTGGTTTTCAGAGTATATCAGTTGATGATATATGGCACCATCATGCATTCAGGAAATCACATTCAGGCTTTATAAACCACAAATGCAAATAATGCCTGGCAAACTTTATACTGTGAACACATGAACAGATTTAGCATATGTAAGCCATTGTGTAGCTCAACTGGAGAATTAATGTTGTCCAGGAGAAGAGATGCCAACATAGTAAGAAGTTTTGGAGCAAAGTGGTGTGAGTACAGCCTGGGACATTAATGTCAAGCTTTCTAATCTTGGACATCTGAAACAAGAACCAAGAAACATCTTATAGGAATGTCTCACCCATGCTATTGAAAATAGACATAATTTTGCAGGACATCCATAGCTACACAAAAGAACCTGCTGTTGCTTGTTATTAAGTTATCTGGCTACTTAGATATGGGCTACAGTCCCTGGATGGTTGCTTTGAGCACATCCGATTTGGAAACAATAAGCATCACCTTTCAGGAAACTAGCCAGGTTCAAACATTAACTGCTCAAGTATGCCTTAAAAGAATATTTTTTTTCAGAGTTGAATTCAAACCACCCATTTGTGCTCATGCAACTTTTTAAAATAATCACCCTTTTTCTCCTATTCTTTCATAAGCAGCTTTGGAGCACACAAGCAGACTGGGGATCTGGTCGCACTCTCCCCATCGAAACAGTCACCAGACATCTGTGCTGAATCCCAATTCACCAGGTACTGCATGCTGCCAGACTTGTGCCCTCAAACCACTCCAGCATGGCTTCTGCTCTCAGTCCTCTCTCGTTTCCTGGCACAAAACCTTTTACAGGAATGGGGCTCTGGGGCCCAGGTATTACAGGTACACAGGACAGGCAAATAGCTGAAATACACTTCATCCTAAATGCCAGGCACGAATGTGCTGCCTCACAGCTCAGAGGGTAATGAAAACTGAAGACACAAAGGGATTTTGCACTAGATTTCTGAAAAATCCAAGCTGAGCTGACAAGCTAAGCACTTCTCTGTCAACAAAGGCTGTTCGGGATTTACAAACTAGCTGTCCCTCCTGAAGAGTCTGATTTATTTGGTGTGCTTTGAGCAACTTTAATGCAAGCCAAGTTTTTATTCACAGCCATGGGATTTTGCATATTACCCAAGTAGTGAATTTGCTTAGAAAGTTGTAGACCTGGATTCCAGGTTTTTCCCTGATGAGAAGGGCTCAAACCACAGCTCCCACTTCCCATGGGAGAATGCAGGAAGGATGGGGCCAGGCAGAGGCTACAAGAAGCACAACCCTGGATCTAAGTGGAAGAGACGTGGGATGCAGTTTCTGCTCCTTGAGGAGTTCAAACACCTAACATTAGATCACATATGTATTGAATATATATGAGAAAGCCAGAAATAATCAAGGACAGAGACTGGGACCAAGTATACATTGCTCTTGGCCAAGCTCCATAACCACTAGCTTAGACAATGATGCCAGCCCTCTTGGCAGACCTTATTTGCAATGTGCTGATACAATTACATTTCAGTGCTGCAGCAGATTGAATGCCACTAGGTACGTGTGTCTGTACCACCTCTCCACAGCACAGCTCAGGCACTTTTCTATTGAAGCCACTCAGTACAAACTACCTTACAGCTCCCTGGGTCAGAGATAATATTACTGGTTGCTACAAATAACTTAAGTAACTATTGCTTCACTATTATTATGCATTTCTAAACTGGAACTATATATATCCTTGATATCCACAGCACTATCCCCACCTGGAGCAGGAATCCTTCCCTTTTAATTTCAAGGATGTTCCATGATTACAGCAAGCATCCATTTAATAGGAAAACCACCTCTCTGTTTCAAGTAATTACACTGTAGAAAAAGAAAAATAAAACTAAGAATCCCCAACGCAGGAATGAATACCCCATTGCCATAGGGATTTCTGAGCAAAGATGATTTCACAAGGAATAGTAAAATGTTATGACTTATCTGCCCATATCTTTATTAACACACCTCACCCTCCTTATGATGTGGTGAGATTGGCTGGACAGCTGGATTTCCAGGTCAGCACCCTAAGATCAGGGAGCATGCAAGAGGCAGCAAGTCATTGCCTCATCCCTTTAGGCTGGATGGGAACTTCGAAGCACAAAGCCCTCCAACTACAGCACAGGCCTAAGGACCCACATGGCTTGTTGAAGTGACTGAGCATAGTAGCTTTTATGAATGCCATCCTTGAACTTTTGGAAACAATTTAGGAAACACGAGGTATTGATTCTATGGGATATCAGGGCACTCAAGAGTTAGATACCTGAACAACAAACTAAACATGTTACATCTCATTAGGGGCTTAGCCCTCAGTTTTTCTCTGCACAGTCTCCTATCTTACTGAATCACTTTGAGCATGGGCACATTTAAATCATCAAGGCACTTGGATTTTATAGGGATGAAGAAGCACCTAAAACTCAAGTATCAAAGACAACTAGATGATCTCCTAGGAGAACATGAATCTGTTTTAGCTATTTCTCAAGATAAGAAACTTCCACAACAATAGTCACGAGTTGTTATTTCAAGGGTTAACCACCACGCAATTTGTACTAGTGGAAATTTCAGACACTTACAAATAGAAAGGAGATAGAGTAGTGCAACACTAAACGTAGGTAACATCACAGTTTCCACAATAAATACATCCTTTTTTTTTTCTTTTTAAACATTACTCTGCCTTTGATTCACAGTCCACAAAAGTCAGATCATTTCCAAACAAGTCTGCTAGATTGAATGTGCAGTTTCTAAAAACTGCTGTTATGGCTACATTACTATTGTGCAGCAAGTGTTGTTTGCATACCAAATTAGAGATCCATTTCCAAAATCATGGTCAAATTTACAAACTCACATGCAAAGCACTGTATCTTATTGTAACAGGATTTTTTAATTCCCACTCTCCTGTTTAAAGTAAAGTGAAAATCCATTTTATCTTTAGTAAACCTGAAATATAATTTTAACTAATAAAACCTCCATAAATACAGCCACTTTCATTATGTATGACTGCAACTGTCATACCTAGATAATAACACTTGGCATGACTGGCAGTAGCAAGGTAACCATGGACACTGTTCTTATAAAGAAGAGATAAATTACTTCCCAGTAATTTGGAGATGTTTCCTCTCAAAAAGGAAGGAAAGTTACATATATATATATATATATATATATATTCATATATTCATATATTTGTATATATTTACAGATACGTTCCCTTGTCCAGTGTTATAGTCGTAATACTAATGTTGTTATAGTTTAACAGTGGTGCTTGGGAACACCACTCTGACGTCAGGGCTGCTGAGGTCAGAAAACTACCTGAACAGAAATGGTGGTTCTTGTCATCATAGCCCAGATTTGCAACAACAACAACAAGTCAAACAATGGTTTTAACCTATTTTTCAGATAAAAGAAGAAAAGCACAAGATGGCAAATCTTTAACTAGGATAAATCAGTATAGTCTCATGGACTTTCTGTCTCTGGCATGACTCTTTCTGTGTATCTACTAAGCACAGTAAGGGTCATCAAAAAGCATTGGACAAGTCAGCCCTGCACAAGCTAAAGTACATTTGTGTCCTTACTAATCCTTTGCATTAGATATAAGTTTGGAATACATATTACAAATAAGAGTTTCTATAAAGAGTGATCATGGAGCAGAATATTTTACTGACATTTTGATTGTCTATAAAAACCTTACAACCAATCCTGGAATTCCAGCAAATTGCATCCCTTACAGAATAAATCAGCTTTATCTGTACATTTTCCTAGCCAGATTGCTTTCTGCTCCCTTTGCATGGGTGTCATAAACTGGTATTTGAGTTGACCCAACTCAAACCAGCTGTTTGTTTTCTTTTTTAAATTATTTTTCTTTCATGCCTTGCTTATGCCCTTTGTGTTTCTCCATACTGACAGCTTTGCCAGAATAAATCTTTGCTGTTCAGCCAAATGTGAAAGGAGCCTGGGAAAAAAAAAAAAAAAAAAAAAAAAAAAAAAGGTTAGCGTCCTTTTCTGGTTAGGCATGCCTAGCCTAGACTAGCAGAGCCCTGACTAATGTCAGACAGTTTTCACATCTCTAATTCTTTGTTACCAAAAGGTATCTTGGAATTATTAGGTAATACACTTGAAATAACACTTATATGTGTGTGTATATATACATATACATGTATATATATACAGACATACAGACACTGATGCTACCAAAAAAAAAACAAAAAAACATATGTGGCACTATATATATGCTTTTCCTTAAATGTGTACAACATCATCTCATCTCAGGCCCAGAAAATTTAAAGGAATCTTTCCAAGATTTTCTGGCTTACCCACATCTGGACAGATTAAAAATGATACAAAAGTTCCATAAAGTCAATAAACCCATGGCTCACTGCGGTCCACAGAGCACTTCCTAGCACTTATTTTGAAGTGGTATCTGTTGTAGTAGTGAGAGGTGAGTGTTACAATTTGTGCTTACACCTGGAAACAAAGACCTGCTGCCAACAGAATGTTTTAATTTCTGGCATTACAGTCTCTTGAAAGTTCCTAACCTAGCCTGAAGATGGAGAGAGAGGGCTATGGTTAATGCACACTTGCTGGTGTTCCCCAGAGTGCCTGAACTTCATGCAAAACTCAGCACTACAGTTTTCACAGATAAAGCAGGATGTGGACTGATAGCATTGTCTGGCATATGCATAACTGAACAAATATGCCTAAAGACACATTTTAGTCTTAGACATACAGCTGTAACTTAGGAGAACGCTTTTGAACCTCTATGTATGTTGACTGGGATGATGCTAGACAAGGAACTTCTTAAAGAATGTGAACTTCTAAGTCTTGATGCCATTGAATGAAGAAATTCAGAAAACAAAGCTATATTCTTCTGTCAAGTGACTGATGTCACCCTTTTATAGCCCTGAAAGTCTGCTCAGTATTTCTGACGCTTCTGTCATTTCTAAAGCCAGAGTCAGGTGGCTGAGACACGCATATTAAAATAAGAACCTAAATTTATTTCCCCTTTTCTGATCACTTATAGTTTTGATCACGAATATTGATCCAACAAAACAATAATCAGAAGAAAGGAAGGTTTTTAACAAACCATTGTAAAGGATTTATATACTAAACCTTCAAATGTTGTGTTTTTTGTTTTTTTTTTTTCAAAAGAACTAAGTGATTAAACACATATTTATGTTGAGAGATAAGCTATCAGTATCAGTATTTTTATCAAAAAAAAAAATAATATATATATAAAGAATGATTACACTGTAGGAAAGAGAAAAAAAAAAATTGAACTCAATGTATTTACAGAAAAAGCCCATAGATAAGTAAAAAGCCCTGTTTGTTGAACTTTTTTTTGTTATACTCAGAGGAAAAAAAAAAAAAAATACTGGAAAGCACTGCTCTAAACGGAGAACTTAAGGCTTCCCTGAAGTTAACAGAAGTTCTACTGGAATCAGAAATTCATCTTGCAAACACCAAGATGACTGCATCTTCAGTCAGTCCAGTATTTTGTTACCATTTCATTATATGTTAGGTTTCACAAACACAAGAGGATGACTATGCTTATGTGCTTCTTCTACTGTCACACTTATTGCATAGCTTTAGTTCGGTAAAAATGAATGTTATTTGTCCAGACATTTTGTAATAAAGCATGTGCCATAATAAATCATCTCAGATTATATAAGAAAACATTAAATTACATCATAAAGAACACCTGATAAGAAGAAACATCTGGTTTCTTCTTACTGATATTTCTCAGTATACACAGAATGCAGATACCTTTATGTTTTAAGTAATACCTCACTACAAGTACCTGTGTAAACATACATGTAGGTAAGCATAACACCTCAGAAGTCAAGAGGCCCTCAGGAGGATGGAGAGAGAAACCTCTTCCATTCAGACCCCATCTCCCTTGCCAAATAAGATGGTACCTGGACACTAACTTTTTTGATATGGGCAAAGCAGAAAATGGATGAATTAAACACCCATGTAACGTTGAAGTCTGCTCTGAGTTCTTGATATTTTGCTACCTTTATGCGCTCATTAGCAAGTGCATCCTTGTCCTTGTCCTCTGCCAGAGCTTTATTCCCATAAAAAAACAACTCCTGCTGTAACAGGGCTCAGGAATCAGAGATCACACTCCTTTGTCTTCGAAAACTAACATTCAAAGAGAAAAATAACAGGATAGCCAGAAGTAGCAAAAGAAAAACAACACTTCATGCAAATGCAGTCTGTGGAATTCACTGCCACAGGACATCAATAACTGAAATATTGCTGATAGTTTCACTGCTTGCACAATGTGCAAGCAAAAGCTAATCAGAATTCATGCCATGCGATGTAAGATCTCAGAAAATGAACTTTCTGTATTTTCCATATTGTGATGATACGTGCACCACTCTGTGTGAGACAGCTGCTTACCCTGAAGTGCTCTGCAGCGGTTATCTTCTAAAGATGTCACCAGGTTACTGCTTTGAATAGTAGCAATTGTTCCTGCTGCTCTGATCCTCCATTCTCCAAAGACACGCCATCAATACAGGTTGTAAATTTCAAATGTTTATTCCTAAATTTTTGCTTTAATTTTCACTAATATGTTTATGTTCCATCCCAGAACTCACCAGCACTTTGTACTGCACAACTTTAATGCTTTGAAATGTATTTCCAAAAACCCAAAGTATACGAAAGTAACATTGTCAATAATATGTTATGAACCATTAATGAAATTATCAGTTTAAGAATCAGGAAAAAAAAAAAAAAGTTTTTTTTTGTTTGTTTGTTGTAAGTTTCACTAATCCACTTATATGTACCATTAGAAAGAATAACATCACTTCCAGCATCTTTTAACAAACTGACTTACAAGTTCATTCTTTTAGTTCTCACTAATTAAAAGGGGGGAAGAGGGGTGAAAATGAGGAAAATTTTGGTTTACATTTTCTTTATTGTCTTCAAATGACTTTTGTTTAAGTACTTTTATTCTCTTAAACTGAACTTTAAGATGTGATTTTCTCTCTCTGCTCCCATATTTTTTTCCCTGGTTCAGATCATATATTTCTTCCTTCTACTTTAAGTGTGCTTTTTCCTAGGTACCGCTTTGTTCAGCATCAAGTAGGCAGTCGTTCTTGTTTCTTTACTCCCCTTACACCACCACCACCACCATCCTACTCAATTATATTAGTATTTAGTATAAAGGAAGCACCTTAGGTGAGTTGAGACACTATTCATAAGATCCTTCAGCCCACCCCCACCCCAATAACAATAATCAGAGACAAGGTGTCCTTGTTCCTTCCTTGCTACCAGAACATTCAGGATTGACAACTCGATATGGAATTGCTCAGTTAATCACACATGTTCTGGTGGAAATTATTACCTTTATTACAAAGCCATGTATAGATAGAACTAAATGCTCATCTTTGCAATAAAGAATGTGCTCTTGTGTAAAATAATTACTCCATTATCAGATGTACTTTAAGTATTGTGAAGTTGCTAGTCATTTTTTCCTATTCAGTGAAGATTATAAAAAAGAACTTGAATTTCCAAAGTACAGGATTTAAGACTATCAATTATTTCCTTCATGGATCCCTCCCCTTCCGAAAGCAAGTAATCTCTTCTGAAGAAGGTGTCATTCTTATGACAACAGAGGGAGTGCAATATCACACGTTCAGTGAGAACATTAGACCTGATTCAAAGTCCAAAAAATTCGAAGTACATGAAAAATATCCTATTAACTTCAGTGAGCTGTTCATCAGATCCTCTGAATAAAAGCTTCCCCTCACTTAATGTCCTGCTGATAGCTGTCAGGCCCTCAAACCTTTAGACATTCTGCTTCTAGTTACATCAGCTCTCACTTTTCTGCTCATCTTTACTAGTTAAGTCTATTCAAGTCCTTCCTTCCTTCAGAAGCATGGTTAGTAAAGCTTAATTTTTGGCCATTTACTACAGTTTGTTAAAATGATAAGCATTATAGGGACTCTGCCTACAGTAATACCAAAACAAAGTCTTATCCCTTTTAAGATTAAATTTTTGAAACCAAAGAGTTTTCCCCCATGCCTTGCAATCCATGTGATACTAAAACTTGAAAGAAATGACTGCTTTGTAATTATCGTTTCCTGCAAAAGACAACCACTAAAATAACTTACAACTCTGAATATTATATGTAGCTGAACTCATTTACGCCTTCAGAAACATCAGGAAGTTCTTTGATTCAATAAACACTTTTGAGAACTGATGGGCTAAACAAGACTTTCCTGCCAGGTGTCCTCTTTTATGAAATGAAGCATTGCAGGAACAAGTCAAGAAAAAAAAAAAAAAAAAAAAAAAAGACACTTATGAGCACCAGGTGTACACAGAAGAGAAATGAATATCACAGGCAAGTACACAAAACAGGAAATCCAGGCAGGAAAATGATAGTTAATAACAGACTTTTCAAGTACAGCAGATAAAGGAAAGAAAAAAGGGAATAACGTATGTGAGATATCAGGCACAATGTCTTACATCCACTCTCCCCAGTCCAACTACTTACACTTTTTTGCATCCAGAACCATCAGAGTAAAGGTTATTGATTTAGAAATGGAAGCTATACCAGAACCACAGCTGAAAAAGGAGCAGCACTGGACAATACCCCAGTTCCACTGAGTACTGAATATTTATCCCCCATAATAATAATAAAAAAAAAAAAAAAAAGGCCCTATTCAAGACTAGCCCCAAACCCACAAACTTTTCATCCTCTTTCCTAAAAGACAACAAACATCAATAATTCAACCTGCATGACCCAAATTTGAACTGCAATAATTCAACCTGCAGAACCCAAATTTGAAATATTTTCTCTGCCTTTGCCCTAGATGAATTAGAGTAAGAGATGCACAGTGTTTTCCATTAGGGATTGATTTTTGATTTACTACTATCACACATTTCTCAGTAATACTGCTGCAAGCTTCTCCCACAACCCTCACACTCACAGCAGCACCACAGAAATGCCATCAAAGTTAGGGAAAAGTAGGTAATAACAGCTAAACCCAGTAAAGCTAAGCTGTAAAAGCAGCAAAAGCTATAGCTTTTAGCTTATAGCTTATCCCCTCATCTCCATTCCTAAAAGAGGTTGTTGACCTTGCCAGTGTGCTGGATTAGTCCATGCTATCAAGGCTGGACTGTTCCCTGTTCTTGGTTTCCTGGTGCTGTGCAGAGGTGCAATGCAATATTTTGGCATGGCACTGCAGTCAGCAGGAAACACTTCTGTGTTTTGGAGCTGGAGTTCTTTCTTTTCTGGCCACATTGGCTATAGCATTTTCTGGATGGTCACCATTACTTTGAAGGACAGAACAATATTTTCATCCCAGAAGAATGCATTCTGCTCCTCCAGCTCATTAATTAATGCCAATCTCTTCTACAATAAATAAACTCAGTAGCTGGTTTTCACTGGCCTCTCCTGGATGATTTATGTCATCAGCTTGCAATAAGTCATGCTGAAGTTTCCCTGCCCTAGATTTACTCCAACACTGTAACTAGTTTGGTGACTTCTTTCCAGTCTTTCAAATCCATTATTCAGCAACCTGGTGCTGATAATGCACTTTTAGCCAGGTTGCTTTCATCTTTCATTTTATTAAATGCAAATTGGATTTGAAAATGAAGGTGGACACTGCTGTAATCATACAGGCACATAACAGTGTTATTCAGCTGTCAACAGAATTCAGCCTAAATAGATCATGGCACAAGAAAGAAATTGTATCAATGACTGCTTTGCTTGTATTTAAATATTACATCAAACCTATACTGTCACAGGGGACAAAATGTGAGCGCAAGTTGCAAACATAGCATTCTTATTTTACATCCCCTCTCTTTTACTTTTCTCCTACTCCTTAGCAAATCCAAGGGGAGTTCTTAAAGAGATAACATTGTGCATTGATTGCGAAAAAGGTAGCGGGATGATAAAATACCATATAGCACCAGTGCCACAAGGTCCCCCTTTATATTACTGGTTTAGATAAACTAACTAAAATATGAAGAGCATGCTTTACACATAAATAGCCTTAAATTCCGGAAGGTTAAAAATATATCATTAGAAAATACAACACACAGGTACTTGCCATTGATATTGATTTACCAGTCAATATGTTATTTATATAATAAACAATATGATCTGTTTTTATCAAAGTAACTATTAATTATTAATCCATTATATTGACCATTTCTGAACTGTATGTGATCATATCCTTAACATAAAATACAAGCCAGCTGTGGCATAAATTTCATTCACACTCTGTTGATGGAAGCCTTCTCTGTCAGATATATCACAGGGCATCAGACTGTGCTTGTGTTTGCCCCTGACTTCGTTCCTTGAATGAGTCACCTCACTTCTCTGTGTGTACTCCTTTCCCACTCTAAGAATACCAAAAAATCATTAAGTTGCAAATGTACCTATTATCAAGTGTTTTTCTAAAATTCAATTCCTAGAATTGTGTGATCATGTGAAAGATTTAATTTAACAAGCAGGCACTATGTGTTTTACTCACTTGTTTAACTCTATTTTTGATTTTAAAAAATGCTAGGTTATAATAGAATTCCTTCTAGTTTACAGGAGCATAGGGGGAAATATTTCTTTCTACCCGTTGATATTTTAAACTTTAAAATATCAGTGAATGCTAACCAAATTTTTAAAAATTACTTCAATAAGGCCTCTTTTCTGAATTGGTTGGTGTTATTTTTTCCTATCTTGCTAACATTTTAATATTAAGGAACATGTCAATGGTCACTATTTTTTTTATTAACATGTAAATATGCTGAGGCTTTACTTACACAGGGCAGTAGATAGGTGGTTAACTGTATTTTATTTTGCAAAGGAGTGATTATTCCCTACAGGGAGCAGGTAGTACAGCTGCAATCCCTCCAAAGAACAAACTCAGCTCTCTGAAATGTCTTGGCACAAGACATAACATTTAGCACAGTCATAGATGGGGAGGAAAAAAAACAAACAAAACAAACAAACAAAAAAAAAAAAACAACCTTGTATTTTTCTATAAGCGATCTCATTTTAATAACAAGTGACAATGCAGTAAATAAAACCTCCACAGACATAAAACTCTGAGGTTACTCTGTCCATCTGTTCCTTTTGCTTTGGCTCCAGAAGCCAAATCTGCTTTTGCTAAATTCAGACATCCTAAGTGGTTCTCTCAGCTGGGTAGTGCTGTCTCCAGCTAAGTCCCCATGTCTGTGTATTTTAGCCATTTTTCTTATTGAGAGTTTAAATGGAAAAGTCAGATTGGGAAAGTGGTAGAACCAGAGCCCTGTACCTAACATCACTGTGTGATGGGAGGGTTGAGCATCTGGCCTGAGGTCTGGCAAGATGCACCCAGTGCTTTGGGCAGGGAGTCAGAATCGTTCCTGACAGGACTCATTTATTCTGTACTACTGCACAAGCACCAAGTCTGTTGTCAAGCATTTAAATGTCTAATTTCAATTGCAGCAAGCAGCTTTCTCACCCACTGAAGAGTTCTAATTTTGTGCACTCACCAGTTACTGCAAATGCTGTCAGAAATGGAAATGAGCAAGTGGGAGAAATACTTAAATCCTGCCACTCTTTTAGTGAAATTAAAAAAGCAGAAAGGAGTAAATAATCCTGTTGATGCAATCAACTTTTTTCTTGTGTCTATCCTAGCCAAGACAGAAAACTCAGTTGTGTAGCCCAATCATGCCAGTCCCTCGTACCCAAAGGGTTTCAGAGGTGGTCGCTCCCCTGTGCCAGGCCACTGATTCCTCTGCACTAGTTCCCTGAGATAACTGAAATCAGGTTTCCTCCATCTGCAGGAGAAAAGTTCAGTGAGATGATAGAAATATTCAGCATGAAGCCAAGTCCTGCAAATCGCCCTTGGACTCCAGTTACTTAAATCTCCAGGAGATGAAGAACTTTATCAAAATGCCCACACAAGTTCTCACACCCACCCACACTGACAGTACTGGAGAGTTGAACTCTAGTGTTTAGCAGTTCAAGGATCTTCTGTGTTTCAGGTGGCAAGTGAGGAAGCAATAGTGCTTTGTATATGTGTATGCATATATTTATATATATTCAAGTGTGCTTTCATTTGAGGAAAAAAAAAAAAAAAAACACTCTTATTTATTTGAACCAAGTCTAACTTGAAATTCTTCAGGATTTCTGTGTGCTGTATTCACTAATTATATACATATATAGTATGCTTTCTGCCAGACTCTATATTCCACATCACAGAGAGCCTCAGAGAGTTTCAGCATCACAAGAAAAACTTATGAATATCTCTAACAAGGATTCTAGTACTTGTATACTCTGGCAGATGGAGGTAAGACATCTTTCCCTTTCAAAAGAATTCTTATATACACTTTAATGCCACAAAGCACTCAAGTCACGATCCCTTAACTGTGCCAAGGATTTCTTCACTCATACTGCAATGTTTGGAGCTGACCTAATGAGAAATACCTACTTTCCCACCTTATTTACATCAGATAGAGCTCTGCTGTGATTTAAATCATGAGTCCGCAGCAGGGGGCACTATGAAAGCACCATATGCCACAGTCCTGCACAGAAAAAGGTGGAAAGGGTGAGAAGACATCCCATCCAGTGGACATGGGTTACTTATCTTATTTCCCCTCCTGGAAAGGTGACAGTAGGAAAGGTGGTTCCTCCTCTGAGTAGTCATCCAGGAGGGACACTGCTTTATCACACCACATTCCTAACAACTACTGAGTCTTTACTGCACAGCTGCTGTTGATGAGACCTTGTTCCAAGTGAGATGCCTCATGAGCTGGTTAACAATTAGCAAAGGGAGGCCATCTCTCTGGACACTGCAGCTGGCAGTACTGCTGAGAAGATGAACAGAAAGCAATGAGACTGGGAGCTGGGAACCAAAGCACATGCTACTAGCAAGTGACACATGCCTATACCACAGGTGATCAACCCATGGATAGGCTTGGTCCATAAAGCCTGCTTGGGACTTTGCTGGCTTAACTTTCAAAAAGTCCCAGGGAGAGACAATACTGTTAAAATATGGGTTTTGTAATCACTGATTTTCATTTAGAAGCTGAAGGCATCTCTCCCCTGCTTTATTTTTCTGCACTATCAGCTATTCCTGAACACCCTACAAAGAGGCCAAGCCTACAGTGCTGAGATATTAACAGCAGTGTTCTTCAGCCAGCATCTGAATCTATTAACAGCTCCTTGCAGGAGGAACAAACCCTGTCTCTCTCCCTCTGCACAAGTACTTTACTTTTAAAGAACAATTTTAGAAAGCAAGTGAACCATTGAAGAACCATGAAAAGAATTAAGTTATCCATAAGTAGCATTAAAATGGCACAATAAGAAACACTCATTATTATTAGAAAAGTCAGTTATGTGTGGACAGAGGCTGGCTGACAAATGAGAAAAGCGTTTGTTGGAGTGGATCTACCATTGTCCTACAGTCAATTGTACCAGATGGTGGGGCTGGTTTTTTTTGTTTGTTTTGTTTTTGTTTTGTTTTGTTTTTGTAAATACGCCTCTTCCAGAATCGAAAAAGCCCAGTTAATTGCCCATGGATCATGGTCCTATAAACTAAGATAAGCTGTGTCTGGACAGTGTTGTTGGCTGATGGTTTGCAGTAAGGAAGCACTGAAAGAAAGTTCCTGGGTTCTTCAGGAAACATCTGAAGTCATGGGGAAGCATTACCCCCACAATGGTTTTGGTCTTTCTTCCAGAACAACAGCATAAGGAGATAAATAGCTACATAACACAGAAAACTACCTTGCAGAGAGTAGGTTCGTTGGATGATAACCATGAAAAGGATGTTGATTCTTGGTTTGAAGTACTATTTAACAATAGCTAATAGTGTTCTTAACTCTAGTACCATAATGGTATTTAATCCATGGATTTCAAAGAGCTTTTCTACAATATAGAGGGTGAAAGAACTTTCCAAAACAAATAGGCTTTAAATATTCATCCAGGGAAAACTCTGACTGAAGTTATTAGTCTGCAAAAACCCTCCCAACCCACAGAACTCATCATGATCCTCATACCACTCTTATGGCATAACAGCTAATCCTGCTGTCTGTCACACAAGGATTAATGACCCAGTTAATGACCAGCAGCAGAGCAGCTCCATTCCAAACAACAGACCAGAACAAACTTCCAACAACAGCAATCTAGGTGACAGTATCTTCAGATACAGAATAAATTTCTGGGAATATTTTTTTTTCTGCACACACAGAGAATAAACTTTCTCTGACCACAAGATGGCCCTCATAGTATGTTTTTCTGTGCTACAGCATAACAGTTTTGTTATTTTATTATTCATATCTTGTAATGTTCTGGCTTCTTGTGTTTTTGTTTGTTTGTTTTAAGTAACGTTTATTTTAGCATAGGTACCTTTTGTTAGCAGAAGGCAAAATGAGAAGCCTGAGTCTGTCAGATTAATTCACAGCCCCTGGGTGAGTGACATTGCCCCAGGCTGAGTTTGTGCCTATGCTGTCCCAGGACATGGGACCTTATGCTCTGAGCCCAGCACTGTCCCAGGTGCACATTATCATTACCTACTGCAACCTCCACACAGCCACACATTCTACAGTGTCACCCTTGCACACTTATGGCCAGTGTGACAGAGTCAGCTGTGTGTGTTTGGAGAAATGTCTTCCCAGCCCTCCGAGATGTTTTGCTGTTCCTGATTGTTGCTGTGTGCACAAGAATCCTTAGTATGCCTTCTGGAGGCACATTCTACCTGCATTCTGGCATTGCTTCAGTTGATTTTTCATCTCAACAAAAAGCACATGTAGACACACACACACACTGCAAATTTCAGTCAAAAACATTTAGAACAGTTGATTGTTTCTAATTTCACACAGTGGGGGTATATTTTAGGATTCCTCAGTTTCCCATTGCCAGAAAACAAGCTGAAGGTCATTCCTTCTTTTCTAGATGTCTAATGTTTAACAGGGGTCTGCACACTGGGAGCTGAGGATGCCAAACTTTTTGCACAATAATTCACTGTAAAGTATTTCTAGAGGAATTTATGCTACTGCACTGCCTCTGCTGCTTGGTTGCATGGGCAGGTGTGTCAAAGATAAAGCTTTGGCTTTATCTGCTCTTCATTATTTCCCAGCCATCTGTTAAGAGGCAAAATAAATGGGCTTAGTCTCTGGATGCAAAATTAAGCAATAAGGGTGGGAAGAAAATTTTATGTAAAACTATTAACCAAGATGAATACCAGTGTGAGTCTATTTGATTATCTTTGTGAATTACACTGCCCAAACCAGACAATAAAGTAAAAAAGGAAATAGAAAAAGAGTGTTACATTGGGAGGAATTAATAAAAAAAAAAAAAAAAAAAAAAAAAAAAAAAGTTGCCAAATAATTTTTAAATAGCTTTAGAAAGAAAAGATGCAACTAAATAATTCAGACTGTCCTGAGACAAGTATCCATAAAAATAGCAGTATCAAGAAATAAATACATGTTCTTTAAAATGTTGGGGTTTTTTCCCCCTTAGTGGAAAAAAATTCAAACTTAAGAAAAAAAAATTTTGAAAATTTCAAAAAAAAAAAAATCAAACTTCAGTTTTTATATGATGGAATTCAGTTTTCATTTTAAAAGTGGGATGACCTGAAAGAGCAACTTGCTCAGGGAACCTATAACTAGCTCTGTATAAGGCATGATTTTCATCCATTGGTTGAATTCTGATGTTTTTATCAAAGGTGTACTAATGACATGAAGGAAGCTATAACGACAGAGAACCACAGGAGAGAATCAGAGAAGGAGGAGTCTGGTGAATGTATTCAGAGTTGCTGGTCTGGGGTCCTTGGCTATCTCATATCACCAATGAAAAAGCCTGCATGAACTGTGAGGTTATGGCATGTGAAGAGTAAACATTAAAACCTTGAAGATATCTGCATCTCTACAGTTAGTTAGAAAACTAACTTTTTCAATATTTCAGCGGCATCTACACTAATCAGTTATTTCTCTACTCTATGCCTTAAAACTGCAGCCATATAACTTCACTGTAGCCCTAAAACCATTTTCTATTTCACTGAGTATTGGACTTTGGTTGTTTTGTTGTAACTTCTGTTATTTTACAGTACTGTCAGTGTTCCTGGCTAGTGGCACACACACATTTTGCTCTTGCTTTGGAGTTACCAGACCATCAGAATGGATTATGCACTTTTCTGGGAGCATAATTTGACCACTTATTACTGGTAATGAAACAGAAATAAAGAACAATATTTGGCTTCCAGGGAAAAAATAAAAATAAAAATAAAAAAACATTGCTAGCAGTTACAGGAAAAACAGCGTTCTTTTTCCATTTATACACTGAAGATGCTTGCCTTTAGTTCCTGGCATACAATTTCAATAGACCCCTGGAACACATTTGAGATGGAAATTAGCCCTTAATGCAGATCAACCATGGGGAGCAGGGAACACTTTGGTTTCAGTATTTCAAAGATATGTTTCCTAAGTTTCAGTAAATGTCCTTGCTCCCTTTCCAGACTAACCCTCAGGGTTCTCACATTAACCTGTTTAGCCTCCCCTCAGACAGCGATTAGATAAAACAAATCTTTTTTCTTTGTTCTTGGTGAATATTTGATTCAACAGGCTTCTTGGACAATTTCCTTTGCCATGCACTTCAGGCTAAACCCTGTGGAGCTCAGGATGCAAGGATTCATTCAACTGTCTATTATCTAGAACAAGAAAATCTCGACCTATTTAAACACAAAGGCCTGAAGTCTTTAATCAAAAACATGTGACATACACGTTTACCCAGATCAGCATTAAATACCAGAGCAATCCAGCTGGTATCTTGCTTCCAGTGCCAACATTGTTCTTACCATCTGGCACTGAAATTATGCAAGAGGTAACAACCTGTTTTGCAGAAGACACCTGTTTTCTGGGAGCACTGATAATTCAACAGCTTAATTCATAGCAGTCCATAAAAAAATTAAATGAAACTCAGCAAAATCTTTGTCTAAATCTGGATGGATGGTTGTAGTTTTACCACTTCTTGCATTATTTCTACATAAAACACTAAACTGAAACTTGTGGTGGGGGCTGCTTGCTCTTGCCCTAAGCCCTCACATAAGCTGTCTTTTCAAAAGGCATTCAAGTAGAGCAGCAAGTCCCCGCTTTTATGGGGTGTTTTAGGCACTAGTTTCCCTTTATGCATGCATTCCTAACCAATAAGCGTGTGTTACAATGTCAGTCCCAGCAGGCTGGTTTTCCTCCACCTGAAGCATTCCTTTCTTTTACTTTTTTGTGGTAAACTCCCTGATGTTGACCAATGTGTCACATTCTGGAAATCAGCCCTCCTCCCTGCTCAGTATACATTAGCACTGTATTCAATTCTACTAGTTTCTTGCTTGGAGATAATACAAAAAAAAAAAGAGTCCATTCACCCCTGCTCCTCAAGTTGCAGAGGGGAAGCACTTGATAAGAACATCTCAACCCCAAACATTTCAAGGTGACAGGCGAGTTTATTGCTTCTTTTTTTCTTTTTTCTCTTTTAAACATTTTAAGGAGGGCTATAGGTCAGATTCTTATTAAGGTCTTTTTCTTTAGAAATGCTCTGATTCTTACAGGAAGCACAATGCTTCGTACAGCTTAATTTTACCTCAAAAACTAACAAGTAAATGATCACAGAATACCTGAATAGCTTTTCAGTGATCAAACTGAGCCTTTTACAAAACAGGGTCTAACTTACGCAGCTTTCTTTTGTGTATGAAAAACTCCTTTTTCCTTTGTTGATTTAACTAGGAAAGTCACCAGTTCCAGGTTGTTACTGAGGCTGTTATTATGTGCTTTAGGTTTAGAGCAGTGCTTTTAATCCCATGAAGTTAACCTACCTCAAAAAGCTTTCCCATTTTCCTAGGAAGCACCAAACAAAGTATGGGGACAAAGAAAAGCAAATGTACAGCAGGCCAGAGATGGGGATATCATGGATCTTAACTTTTTAACTTTCATTGATGTCAAATCTTTTTTAAGAAAAAAAAAAAAAAATGAGAAGCTTATACAATCCAGGTGGCAATATGTTCAGATAGAGTGGAAGAGACCCACAGTTAAAGGCCTGCTCTGCTCACTTTAGTACTGGAATGTCATTCTTTCCTAAGCTGTATAGCTGCTTAGATATATTGGAGGAACTTTGGCCTCTCACTCTGTTTTCTGAAAATTGTGGACTATTCCTAAGATTTTCCATGGAAAATATTCTCAAAATTGATGTGTGTACACATTAAATGAAGCTATATAAGTGCAAAAAGTATTCCAAAAAACTAATAATAAGAAAAAGGGGGCAGATATTTTGGCTTGCTGAATGCTTTTAATTGAGAATTTGGCAAAAACAAGAACAACAAAAAAAGTACAGTTCCAGATGATTCTGTTCTTCCTAAATCTTGTCTGGGAGTGAGCCAACATGAAAAGGAAATTAGAAAAGCAATCTGACTACATATTTCCCACAATACAGGTCACAATAGAAATGAATGAATTTCCTGACATTAGATGTTCAGTCCCATTCCTTGCTGCACCCTGATTATGTAAATTCCTCCCAGGATAGAAAAGGGGATAAAGAAGATTCCACAGAGCCTTACCCACTGCCAAAAAGAGCATATAAAAACAAAGAACTCCAAAACAGATATGAGAAAATAAAATGTGTTTTATTTTAAACACATCTTGTTGGTGTTTGTTTGTTGTTGTTGTTTTGGTTTTGTTGTTGTTTTGCTCAACTGTATCCCTTTTGAAGAACAGAGATATCAGCAAAAATTATATATTGTTAATAAATTTAAGAATTAATTTCTGTATCTCGAGTTGTTCTGTCATCTTTTCCTCTATGGCAATGAAGAAGGGGTAGATCAACATGATCAACGTTTCTAAGGTGTAGTCATTTGCTAGTTTTTCTACAAGAGGCATGTGACTATATCTTTCTTAGTTAACATTAGGAGAACTGTATGCATTAAAGTAAATCTACAGTATCTTAATAGAAATAAACATATTTATTGCAAATATACTGCATGCAGCTCCCATACATACTGGTATTTATATACCTACAACATGTTTTAAAATATTTTTAGCTCTGGATAGACTATTCAGCTGGGCTTTACTCCTTTTTTAGGAAGTAAAATAACTTCACTGAAATGTTTATAGATATGCAAAAACTTCATACGCTATAGGGAAAAAAATCATGTTCTGGTGGATTTTTATTCTTATATACTCTACACTTACGGGGCAGTGTCTCACTATTCAGTCTGACCTTATTTAGAAGTTCATTTATGTCAGTCAACGAGAGAGATTTGGATGCTCTTCAATAAATTAAAGATACAAGATCCTACTGAAACTGAAGTCACTGTTTGAACTGAAGTTCAAACATGAAACAGAACATATGTCTGAAACGACATGACAAATTCTTTCCTTATTGTAAGCCTTTGAATAAAATATCAGCACTCAACTAAAAGACCTGTAAAAGTCTCTTTCCAGCCCATCATGAGCATAGCTTAAAACAATGTTGAACAAGTTCTCTGCCCAGCATTTACTGTCTGAAGCTACAAGCATTAAAAAAAAAAAAAAAAAAAAAAAAAAAAAAAAAAAAAAAAGGAATATAAAATATCTAGTCTAGAGCTAAATCCTGCAGTTTCAGACCTTCATCGCTAGACATTTTCTTGAAGTTAAATCTTAGCTCTAGTGTAGGCATCATGAATACATGTGTTGGACTACAGATTCGTATTTTGCCATCCCCTATATAAGTTTTATTGATAAGTACTTAAAAACTGAGTTGTCACAATTATCTGGTATTAGAAGAACACACAGTAGCAATACTGAACTATTTACCACCAGTGAACTTAATCATTGCTGATCATTCCTTCACATGAATATGTCCTTGATTAAAATGTCCTTGATTTGTGTCCTAATTACTATTTTCTCATCATGCTATTTGAATCTATACAGCTATGAAAATCCAGCACACTTCTGAGACTACCCCAACACAGTCTCATCACAGAAATGCCAACTTTGGTAACTATCTGAATGTTGAATATTCATTTGATTAAGCTAACATACATTAGGCCCACATCACAGATATCAAACTGATTTTTACAAGTGACATAAAAATTTTCATCCTGGAAGAAAATCAGAATTTGGCTATGCAAGTCCCTGTGCAATCTAATGTAACACCAATGTTAGACCTGCTTAAACTGAGGGTTTGAGCCAAATGAGTAATCTGTACCCATCCACACCATGTGATTTATAATTCAGATTATTTTAACACTGTCATTCCTAAAAAATGCATTCAAATGTATTTATAAACAGCAGAGTCCCCCATTCAAATGTGTTTATAAACAGCAGAGTCCCCCTCAAGTTTATGTGGGAAAAGTTATGCACCTTATTAAACTGTGGGGAGGAAAATAAAAATAAAATAAAATAAAATAATAAAAAAGTAATACCTTTGAAAATTATTTTTTCTGGAGAACTGTCACATCAGAGCAGGGCACAGCTCTGCCTGTGTCCCACAGCAGCTCACACTGACTTCAGAGGAAAAATTGAGAGATGCTACACTACACAGATTGTTCTCTAAGAATGTGTGGTTTTTTTTCATGTCCTGTGCTTACTGTTACACCAGCTATTACCAGAAATGAAGGTTTAGACCTCTCCTCCATGCTTGTGTGAAAATCCTGCCATGTTGCTCAATGAGAGTAACATGCATCAAAATTTATCAAAGCAAGCATAGCTGGGTTGGGGAAAGGGGGAGGAAGAAGGGTGAGAAGAGGAAGAGAAAGAACTTTGTGGGAATTCCTGACTCTATTGTGTTATTTTTTGATGTCTTGTGTATAGTTCCACTTATCTGCATTTAAGAAATATTAATAAAAACAAAAATTATGAGATTAACTCTGAGAGGTTTGACAAGAGATTTAATAGCTGCTGAAGATGCAAGGACTGTGGGGGATATTGGATTCTTTGTTTCCTCCAAGATCTTCCCAAGGCTCTGCACAGATGCCTGGAAACTCTTTTCACTCCATCTTTATATAAATAAAAGTTTAGCAAAGAACTGGGGAATGTTCTGACATCCTCCTTCCTGAGGATGTACATCAAACAAGATAGCTTTCCTATTCAAAACCTATTTCTCAATTTTTAGAATTAAAGACATCTGTGTTTCCCATGTCAACTCATGACATTTTGAAACTATTCTGAAATAAATGAAAGATCATTTGCTGCTACTGAATGTTCAGACCAAGGCTAAAGAGTATTTTCATAGTAATCAGAAACAAAATATTATTGATCTGGGAGAGAGGAGAAGGATTTAAAGTAGAATTTTTTTAATAAGTTAAAATGGTTTTCAGCAGTAATACATAACTTTAGTTTCAGTAATGCTTCCAGAAAAGGTCAGATCTCTACATAATTGTACTTTTTCTGCCCAGAGAACAGAATCAGGCCCTGGTATAACAGGGTCTTACTTATTATTTACTATTACTGACCTTCAGCACATCAGTCTGTCCGTGTAGACCATGGATGCCAGCTTAGAAAGGCTTTGTGATAAGCAGGTGAAAAGGATTTTATCACATCTTAGTCTAATCCTTACTAATTAATGACAAAATAATTGTTTCAGTCTTATTGCTCATTAGATTTTGACAGGTTAAATTGGTTTATCTTCATGGCTTTATTGAATAGGCCACTCCTATGAGATTAACAACCAGTCAATAGATAATACAAATAAGTGTTTTTCTTACAGAAATTTAAAGCATGTGTCCATGGCTTTGTAACACAGACTTCACAAATATTAGGCAGAAAGCCTAATTTAATCTGCATTCAGCTGGTTCTTTCAGAGATGAGCATGTGAACCTCATTATCTTGGTTCTTTGACAGAGTGTAAGTGTCTCCAGCCATAATAAATCCTACCTTCCATTTTGCAAGCCAGTAATAAAGCACAGAACTTGGTAAATGAGCCCAGCTTCTTTAGTGCAAGTCCTTTGAATCCACAGTGAAATTCTACTGGTTCAAGTTTTTCTTCCTGTATAAATCATCTAAATCTAGTGTTATGCAAAGATATATGAATTTGCTTCTCAATATGAAATAAGAAAAAAAAAAAAAACTGTCAGCTACAGAATCTCTTATTTTACTAATAATGTACTTTGAATGTTTTTTGTTGTTGTTGTTGTTTTGTTTTTTTTAACTTCTAAAAGTTTTCTAAATGGATACCTGATATGAATTGTAGCGTTAAGATAAAGTTTGTCAGAGATGTTAAAGAACATGAGGTATCAATTACATTTCTACTGAGATCTGGATTATATGCATAGGAATTTGTTTATGAGAAATAGTTTGCTCTTTCTAAGTAAGCAAGAAATATTGAAATGATAAAGTGGCAAATAGGGTTAGGAGAGTCCTCTTTCAGTTCGTTCCATATAAATGTTGTGTTTCTTTCTACTTCTTTTACTTTGGAGCATAGCAAGTTACATTACATTTCATTTGAGCCTTTCAGACCAAAGTAGACAAAGGGCAAGTATACAGGCATATTTCCCTAGTCAAATTTAAGGCCAAAACCAACCAACCAACCAAAAAAAACACCACACACACACACAAAAATAATAATTTGCTCAACTCATCTACACATACTACCTGCTTCCCCAAAGCAACTCAGAATAAATGATACCCAGCAAACTGTCACTAGACCCTAGGACACCACCAGACAACTCCACATCCCTGTGTGAGTCAACACTTGACCCCTGCCTTCCCACCACAACCTTGTCATTGTTCACTTCTCATCTCTAGTCCTTCTCCTGCCCCAGGACGTAATTAGCGAGGACAGGAGAATCAGCTGGCAAGACAAAAGTACACAGTTACATTTACACTGGGTCCTTCAGAATCCTCTAATTTCCAGCAATTATTAGAGCTCTTCTCATATTTTATTCTCTTTTTTGTTACTATAGTAGTTAGACACTAGAGTACTATTTTTTTTTTTATGTTTTCTTCCTACTTGCTTTACTGGCAGTTCAGGTAGACTGATAGCACTCCTAGAAGCTTTCTCTAGACATTTTCTGTGCCTATATAATCCTGATTTTTTTTCCAATGCTTTTTAATTTATAACAAATAAAAAAGATGACTCCAAATTCTTGAAGATGTTTTGAAGCAATTTTTACTAGTTTTAGAAGTACTTACTATAATATACTGAATCACTGCCAAGACAAAGCATTGCAAGTGAAGACTTAAAAAAAAAAAGACAAAAAAAAAAAAAACATTTTTTTTTTCAAAATCTGTAATGAAATGCAGAAATATATTCAGATGATTAACAAGAATCAGACACAATGTTTCTTAAAGATTCAAGCAGATTTGGAGGTTATTGGATTATCTAATGGACATCAGATATCTGAAGTTCTGGATACCTAGTCTCTGTAAGAGCTGAAGAACACTGAAGCTTTCAGCCAAGAATATATACAGCAATGCTGTGAGACAGACAAGATACCACTGAAGGTTATTATGCGTAGTCTGGAGTAAGGCATCATTTAAGAAAGAAGAAACTAAAAGGACATAATACAGCATAACTGAGTGAGTTAGCTTTGATGTTCTATGATGCCAAGGCCTGCAGCTCCTAACATAAGCACAACCAGTAGTCATAAGGTCTGTCTGGACCATTCATGAACCAAGGGAAAAAATTATCAACCAGAACAAACAGAAAATATTCGCTGTATATGATAGAACAGCACTGCAATGGAAGTAAAGATACTTGGAAGGAGGTGTGTGTGTGTGTAGTTGTAGGCCATTATTTCAGCATGGCACCAGATTCCCCCATCTATTACAGCATTGTAACAAATACTGTAACTATCCATCATGTCAGCTAGAAATAATGAACACACAGTAACTAGTTAATTATAATCAATACATTATTAATTATAAGTGCACAAGTTCTGCCCAATTAGCATGAAGAAATGAAAGCCACATGCCACTAAAGAAAATAAGTAATCTGTTGTGTTCACACTAAGACCCAGAGTGCACACTAATACCCATCTTATGAACTTGGATCACAGCAGAACAGAAGCAAGAACTGACCATCGAGCTTCCACCTTTACAACAAAGAAGGTAGTATCTGAGCTCTGAGAGGGTGTATGAACACAATCATGCTTGCTCAAACTGCTGAAAGGCCACCATATCTGCTCTGTGTAATATATATATGTTTACATAAATACATATTTGGTTAAAAGTTATAGCATATTTTTCCTCTTTCTTCAGTGGCTTCTTTGGTCCTGAAGGACCTCCTACTGTAACACCTAAGAAGGAGAACTGAAAATGAAAAAGGGAAGAGGTGAGAGAGCAAAGAGTGTGAAAGAGGAAATAAGAAAGTGAAATGTAGAGTAAAGGAAAAAAAATATGCTTATTTTGATGTTTTTATCATCAACTCACCATTAATCACTACAGTTTCATTTCACTCTGGTATCTAGCATAAATGATGAAGATGCTAGCTATGCAGAGGACAAGGGAGGATAGTTCACAGCTGATTAGAAGAAGCATTAGCCAGTTTAAATTTACGAAGACGAACAAATGTACTAGCAACCTGCAGCACCAAGCACTACCGAGAAAAGGCATACAATGGAACTATTGGCACAGAGAAGCTCTCAAGAGAAATCTTTGAAAATACTTGCACAAACTAGAAATCCTATTACCCTAACAAGGCAAACAAAAGGCAATTGTTCCATGCACCTGCATTCCACTCATCAGTTCACTGATCACACCCTTGTGATTCAATTTTGTTAGAAACCTGATGATCTCCATGGCAGCCCTTCAGTATTAAGCAGACATTTCCTGGTAAATCCTCCTCAGCCAAGTTTGTTAAAATGTTGCATTCATGCATTAGAAAGCATATGGTACAAATTTGTAATTTGAGTTTTGTGTCTTTGCCATTGCAGTTGGAGGCCACCTTTCTTCCTCAGAAGGAGAAGAGAAGTAAATACAAACTCTGATTTCCTGTTGGGTTTGCCTTGTTATGGTTTTACTCATTCATTTTGTCATGTAAACACATTCACAGATGTGTCTGACAACCTGCTGTATGGCAGAAGGTCCATTATATGCTTTTCCTCATCAGTAGATTATTTGTGCTGAGGACAGCTTGCTTGGGGTGAATGCTTGCTCCTCTTCACCTGGAACACTTACAAACATTGAGGTTGGTATAAATTTGTAGATGAAAGGCCAAGTTCCCTACCATCTGTCAACCCATGTCACCGCATCTCTTCTGCATGCTAGACAAATCAGAAAATAAAACAGAATAGAGCAACAGAAGACTGGGACAGCAATAATAAAATCCTAAATAAATTGTTCATGGTGCACCAGAAGTTCAATGAAGTTAGAGGGAAAGTGTAAGTTGTAGACACAATTGTCTTAATTATTAAGACAACTAAGAATGTGCAATCATTCAGCAAATAATGTTTTTAATGTAACTAATTGTACATATTACAGTGTGATGACCCTGGACATCAAGGCCTTTGTCTGTCATTTGTGACTCTCAGTAAATAATTTTGTGGATGGCATAAACATGCATGGAAAATTGACTTTTGCACCAGTGTAGCACAGGGACTTTGCACCATGGCAGTGCCAACATATTTCAGTTTCTCACAGTGGCTGCACTTACACCGGAACAGACTCAGGGAGCGTATCAGTTGGGCCTCTGGGAGAGCAGATTTAAGAAAGAGAATAAAAATAAAAATAAAAACTTGCTGCAACAGAGCAGCTGGGAGAGAGGAATGAGAAAATGTGGGAAGGATGACATCCTGTGGGAAGGACCCCCCACACTGGAAGAGTGACCATGAAGGAATGGCAGAGGCAAAGATCTATGGACTGACCACAGACTGACTACAGCCCCCATTGCCTGTGCCACTTGGTAATAGCAGGTGGGGGAGAAGACATGGATGGGGGAAGAAGGTGGGGGTTTTTTGTTTTTGTTTTTGTTTTTTGTTGCCTCTCTAGGCTGTTAGCAATACACAATTATTTATATTAATCTCACTATGCTGAACCTGTTTCATCCCTGATGGTAATTGGTGAGTCCTTATCTTAGTCCTTGATCACTTTTTAATTATATTTTCTCCCTCTCTTCCTTTAAGTATTCAGAAGGACCAGAAAGCAGGAATTACATGTTGGCAAGCAAAAGTTAGTCTAGTCTGAAGACTAAATGGTGTCCTGCCACCAAAAGCAAGAAAAATATTCAAAATAATGAGAGAGATAAAGACAGAAATGTGAACTTCAAACTTCAAGTCTTTAAACCAAAACATAAGGGTAAAATATCACTAAACAAATCCCAATATTTGGGGAATGATGTAAGAACTTCAAAGGATTCTATTGCTTTGCAAGAATTTGGGTATATCAACAGAGTATTCACAGCATAAACAGAAAGGATAACAGGACTACCAGTAGCTCCAAGGAATTTTTCAGCGAGATGAAGAATAATATTAAAGCAGAAGAAGAAAACATCTCAAAGTCAGTACAAAATTTGAGTTTAAATGCATACATTCTTGGCTTGACATTATAGAGGAATCAAATGCTCACATCAAAGGAACAGTCCAAAGTGCCAGAAAGTTTCCATATAATGGCTGAGCTGCGCACATTTCTGCCACCTCTGGTTATCTGGAATTCATAGCATTGTTGCAGTACAATAGATATAAACAAGTCGTCCACTAATGCTTTCTAAAAGAACGTTTTTTAAACCTCTTTAAAGTCTCAGTTAAAAACAGATTCAAACCTGGAAATGGATAGCTTAAGCTTAACTAATCATGAGAAAATTAAAAATAAAATAAAACGGGGGAGGGGGGGGGGTGGGGGGGGGGGAAAGAAGAGGAAAAATGGGAATGTTAACTCTGAAGAATAAGTCGCCTAAGATGACAAGTTTAAATAAAGAGTGAATACTATTTTACTATTTCTGTAGAAATCCATCATCTTTCGAAAACGAATAGTGTCACAGTTAAAAGTTCTAAGGAAAACACAAAAGTACATCTTCTTTACTACAAGATTACAAACCACTTTTAAGCCCCAACTGTATAGTCCCCTCCCCACCACCCCCAAGTCTAGGCCCACAAGAGATGACAGCCCCAGGCTTTCTCCCAGGGAGGTGAACAGAGGGCAGCAGAGCTCTGTGTAGGTTGTGCATTGCTTTCTGCCCTGTCTTAGAAGGGCATTGCTGTCCATTGCTGAGTATGGTACCATATTTAAAACCTGCACATTCAGGAAGTTGAATCTCCAGTCTTTTATGCCAATTCCAGTTTTCTTTCCCAGGTTCTGGCCTGACAGTATTTGATTTTAGAATTATCATACTGGTCCCTTGAATGTTTTACAGACAAGAAAATAGGAGGCCTTTTAGAAAAGGATAAAATATCTAAGAAAAGAGCCAGAGATGGCCTCCATGAGGTGGAGGAAGAAGTTCATGATAGATGTATAGTTTAAAATTACAGGCCAAGCTAAGAGCACCCGCTTTTTTTTTTTTTTTTGACCTCACCCTCTCCTTTGCCCCTTCCTTAACTGCAGCCAGATTTATATAGTACAGAAGAAGAAAATAAAAGAGTGGGAAAAAAAAAAAAATAAAAAAAAAAAATAAAAAAGAAAAAAAGAGGTCATTTGTCCTATAATATTTTCCATTAATCTGAAAGAAACAAATCAAAAGATGCTACAGCTAAGTATTTGCCAGATCTGATAGCACACCATCATGCATTGGCATGACATTAAGCAGTTTTCAGCAAAGTAGGGTTTGAGAAACATATTACTCCATGTTACTTCTGACAGAATTAATCGATTCATCTTTATGATTCAATTATGATTCACACAGCATTACTGGCCTGCAAAAACTACACAATCTTGTCCTAAAGCAAATAATGTCACTTGCTAAAGCCTTATTTAACTGAAATCTTAAAACAGGAATGTGCTGTTTGAGAAAGCTGGTCACGTTACTCAGAAAATGCAAATAAAAAGGAAGAGAAATGTAAAAATAAAGTCCAAATGATTGGCATCTGCACCCTAAACTAATGATACTGTATTGGATATACAATAGTATATGCTGTTGGTGCAGATGGTAACATAAGTTGTCATTCCAGACAGACACAGAGTTAGCTATATTCCTAGAACTGAGAAAGAATGAAGAAATGGGTGCCAATTTGGAGGTGGTGATTTCAAATGAGAACAAACATATAGCATACTTAGCTGAGCAGAACAGCTAGAAGATTTATTTTCTTCTGACAGCTCTGAGGCTGTTTTAGGAACACCACAGTTCCTCCCATGAGACAAGGCATTGTAGATAGTAACAGTCCATTAACTGGCAATTTAGGTAATGGAGTGCTTGTAAGAATTGGGAATGATGCCGTTAACTGTTGCTAGTGTTATACATAACTAGAAAACAGAGATGTGAGGAACTGATCCTTTAAAGAACTGCTGGTGGGGAACTGTGGGGCTGGCTATGGTGTCAGAATATGCACACTAACAAAAGTGCTAAGTATGCTTACTGTTTTTGAGTTACTACTAAACACTATCACCATGCATCAGCATTACTCATTAGAGGTGCAAGAGAAGAAAACAAAAAAAAAAAATTTAAACATTTATTTCTATGAAGAATTTTTACTCATAACATGCAAGGAATTTAAGTACCACATTAATATGAAACAGAAGTCAAAAGTATTCATTTGAATGACATGGAACTTCATTAAACTCAGAAATGGTTTAGAAGGGTAAAAGTATACTCAGGATTTCCAAGTGAAGTATTTTGGCATATATTTCATAATCTTCAAACTAGCAAAGATGTCATTTTTTTTTTCTGGTAAACTATTGGCTTTACAAACACATATCACACATCTTATCTACTTATAGATCTGTTACCCTTAAAAGAGGAATAAATACTGAGAATCAGTAGAACTATATCATCATTTTAAATTCCTATTGCCAATATGGAGAAATGCTGGGCCCTGTAAGACATGAATTATACAGGAATCCACAGAGATTGAAATTCTTTGTCTCACTTCACTTTTGCTTTTCATTCTGATTCTTTGTTGTCCTTAAGTGAATTAAAGTTACTATATGTAAAATTTAGTCATTACAAAGCATTGGATTTAATGTAGAAATGAATGTTAATCACAGTTTTTATTGTGATTTCTTTGTTAATATAAAATTCAAACATCTCCCACTTATGCTCCATTATCATACATTATGTTTGAAATCCATGATAAAACTTTGTTTTTCAAGACAGATGAGCAATTAAAGTTGCTAATTTATAGATACTTAAGTTAGGAAAGTAAAAGCTTTTTATATAACAGCATATATACACTGCCAGATCAGTGTAACGGGCTACATTGGCCCAGTATTTTCTAATAGACCCCTGCTAATACTTTCCTTGACTTTCAAAGCCATGTTCAGGCATGTAAACTACCCAGTTTGTAAACAAAATTAAACAGGTATCTCCCAGCTGATAAGATTTCCACGTGCATGTGCATATTAAGGGATACCTTAATATGCCTCAAAGAGACATCTTTTGATTTTAGTTCACTAATTATTAGAGAGGTTACACTGAAATTCAACTGAAGAGTATTTCCAAATGCATAGCTTTTGGACCAACACACTTGTACTTCCCATACCACAAAAGGAACATACAAGTTCAAGAAAACAGACAAAAATAAGAAAAGGCATATGATGTTTCCCAGTGAGATTTGCTCGATAATATTTGTGACTGTACCCTCCAAAACACCAAACTTGGGCAGGTCAGTAAAATTTTACTAGGTCAGTAAAATTTTAGGTATTAAATGACTACCCACACCCTACTTATTTTGCATGTCAGGAATTTAATTATATAGATACAGTACAAAGAGAGCATTGTATTGGATGCATAGTTTCCAGACTACGCAAAAGTCCCAACCTAAAGTTAGGCCAAATAAATTTCATGTTGGATTTTCCCATTCCCCTTCAAAATGAAGAAGAAAGTATTTCCTTGCAGCTGTCCTGCTACAGCTCTGTTTACACAGTGCGTTAAATTTCCAAACCTCCCTTCATTTAATTTGTTGACACAATGGCCAGTAAAATATTCTGGATCATTAACCAGGCCTAAATATTTTTTCTGTCTTATTTTACATAAACATGTGGTTGGATGGTTTTATTTAATTCAGAACTATACAGTCATTCTAAAAATGATATGCTGTGTTTAAGGCACGCTTGAGGGTAGTTGCATGAGGGATTTTCCTGTTTTACATGTTAAACCTGTGGATCAGATGAAAAGTATGACCAGCAGCTTGTTTGCTTGTTCTGTTCTGGACCCTTTCAGCGCTTTTGAAAAAGAGGCTGATTTTCTCTTTTAAAATATCTGAGGATATTTAAATCTCCAGCTGTTACTGGAGATCCCAGTAACATCATCACCCAGGACGACTTCGGCCACTTTTCTGCACATGAGATATTTTACCACTGAAGCAAAATAAAAAAGATGAACTGATGACCCCACAAGAGCCCATCAGCCCACAATCACAATGTTTTGTGATTCCATCTTCCTTCATGGGTAACAATTTTGCAGCCCCTCTCTACAGTTATCCATCACATGCTGGTTTCATAAACCCCTGTGTCTCTCTTGCACATAGCTGGGCTTTAAGCATCCTGCCATAATTTCAAAATTTAATAGATGTAGTGATTAGCTTGTACTGACTCCATCTGTTCAGCTGTGAACTTCTTCCTGCTGGGCTAGTAAATGCAGATGGGCAAGAAAATTACACTCAATTGTTTTGTTTTTTTTTTATTGTTTTGTTGTTGTTGTTGTTTTCATCTGTGCAAATTCCTGATGTCTGAAAAACAAGACAAAAACAAAAAAGACAAACAGTTAAATCCTTGCCAGCTAAGTCAAACACATCTAAGAAACTATCACTTATCTACTTATGATAGTCTTGGGATGTACAATTTGAAAGGGAAAAATAGTGTTAGCCATTAGTAGATGAAAACTATAACAAATATATAGTAAGTAAAGTAGATAAACCAAAAAGATGTCATCTCTCATAAACATAAGTGCTAAGTAATGTTTTCTATGTGCTTCATCATGTCTTCAGACAAAATCCTTTACATTTCATAAACAAATTTTTGACATTGATGAAAGAAAATTATTTATTGGTATGACAAGCCCACTAATAAAGACAGTTCAGTTAATATCCAGTTCACAGGAATTCCTCCCCCACTTTCTAACTCAGCCAGATGAATTTTAAAATGCATTAATAACTCTGACTAAAGCCCTTAAATAACTTATAATTTAGAAATGTTAATAAAAGTACAATTGTAAATCATTAATACTTCTTCCATCCATATTATGAGTTTAAACCAATCTGAGTAACATAATGTATATGTCCAGAATGTGCTTCGTAATACATGTAAGAATAACAATAGTGAAACTTACATAGCCCATCATGAAACATCCCTTTTGGTGATCTTAATCACACAGGAAGCCCAAAGAGCCCCAGGTATGTGCAAAGGAAATGGAGAATGACAGCTTCAGTTTAAACCTCTCCCCCATGGATGGGGGAGTTTGGGATCAATTATCATTTTATTGGAGAAGGACAGGAAGGAAATCAAGGAAGGAAGCCCAGCACATAGGGTTTATGCAAGGTAATTGCATCATTTTGAGGAGCATTTTACTCTGCCCTCTGGACCAAGACTGAATACTGGCTTGCGTGTCATCAGTATGGCCCATGGTGCAGGTACAAAAGTTAATGGTGCAGGCACAAAACAGAATAGTATTTTCCAGTAGTTTATACACCTTAGCTTTCTGTTTCTTGGCAAGGTGTAATCCTAGCAAAGAATTCTGTCTGTCTGCTTTAGTAAGTTGTATCTGCCCTTATGGAAACCTTCTCCTGAAAAACTACATTGAGATCCAAAAAACAGATTTCAGTCATACAAATGCAATGTTGCAGTCCTGAAAAAGTGTTCACTTCACAAGCACCTCATTACTACAAGGACATCCAGCCGCCTCCCATCTTTGGCAGAACAATCTCTTTGGCATCCAGCTGATGGTTAATTCTAATCAAGCTTCAACGTTCAGTCATTTTTCTACCCATATCCCTTGCTGATCCCCTATGGAGATTTATAACATGCTTAATACAGAGCTACAGGAACAAACACCACATCTGTGGCTTCTACAACTTTTTTGATGCAACTTGAGGGAAGACTTTCTTCCTCATTTAACCCATCTTCCATTATAAAACCACCTCCACATTATAACCTTCACCTAAGGCAAGGGAAGTGATTCTTGTGAGAAATATTCCCCCGCATACAAAAATGGTCAATATTTGAATCATAATTAAAATCAAAACCAACAGGGACTTGAGCTCTCATATTACCAATAAGCTGCCCAGCCACTAACGGCATGCATCACTTTGTGCCACTGGAGACTTTCTTCACTGAATAATGAAAACCTTTTTAAATAAACTCTTTCCTTCTCTTCTTACCTGAATAACTCAAAAATTTCCAGGTGAGATCATGATCCCTCCAAAAATTAATAAATGCCAGTAACACATAGTTAAACACAGCTCCTGATGCATTTTATATGTACATGGTCTTATCTGTAAATTAACTTTTAACTGAATGACCACACAAAGCTGGAGGCAATGATTCAAAAGGAATCAAAGTCCTAATAAGGCAATGGCTTGATGTTTCCAGCTGTAGCATTTTAAGGTTTTTTGTTTTGTTTCATTTTCTGATAGGAAACAGCAAAATGGAAAACAAAGAATTTCATTTAGAAATAGCACTTACAATAGTAAAAAGCAGAATGCAAGGAAGAATAAGCATATCTTGTTTTTCTTTGTCTTTTAAGTGACTTAGAATACTTCAATGCTTTGCAACACTATGGACAATGATTTTATTGTGATAGGAAGAAGTGTAAAGTATCACATTTTCCCATGTAGTTTCCTAACTAGAGCTGAGAAATATGATGGTCAATATTGTACACAATTAAATGATAAATTAGGTAAATTGAAATCAGTGCAGAGTTAAAAAAAAAAAAAAATGAGATGAATTTATAAGTAATAAAAGTATAGCAAAGGAGGATTAAAATATGTCAGGCTAAACTGGTGAAAATAATGGTCCTTTTACAGAGGACAGAAACATTTTGTTCCTCGCTCAGTACCAATAAAAGAACCTATTTGTTATTTATATTGAAGAATTGTATTTTATTTACACAGAATATTTTCCTATAATTGATTGTCACACAAGGAAACTGATCCTTGTCAATATTTTAATAGCCATAAAGGGAAGTACAAGGCTTGGAGCTTTCTTCAATTCTTATAAATTAAAACATGTATTCCTGTTTATATATATATGTGTGCATGGGCAACTGTTCATGTACAGACACTCCTAGATAAAAAATAAATAAATAAATATTTTGAATTACTTCAATAGTGCTATTATGCTTTCATATTGCATTATTCTTTATTTTAGTATACAATCACAAGAAATCATATATTTCTGTGATAAAAATATGAATATCTACAAATAGCTATATAGATAGGATTTTACTGCTAGCAGTTATGAGATTAGTAGTACCTTATGTGTAGGCAGATAAAGATGATTCTTTTATTTGAAACAATAATGTTGTCTCTAAAATGATAATTTTTTAATATATTATTACATTTTTCTATGTAAATAATAGAAACTTAATTCCACAAGAAAAATAGGAAAGGGAGGAATGTGTAAATGCTTTATTTTTATGAGTTAATTATTCTCTCCTACAAAAAAAAAAAAAAAAAAAAAAAAAAAAGTTTTATGAAGTTTTCTCTGCCTTTTTTGCTTCAAAGTAAATTTTATTTCCTCCCAAAAATTGCACCTTTAAGGTTAAAAATAAAAATAAAATAAAATAAAATAAAATAAAATAAAATAAAAATAATTAAAAAAAAAAAAAAAAAAAAAACAGCTTAAACCTTTTCATCATATTGCTTCAATAAAACAATGGAGTGATGGATGCTCACTTGTTGCTGCTATTATTTTTCAGTGTTGAGAGAGGAAAAAAAAAAAATAAGGAAAAAAGATGTTTTTACTCCACAGCTCAAACTCCAAAGGGAAGCTCAAACCTCTAGCAAGTAGCGCTCCAAGGACTCGGATCTGTGTGCAGCTGTTTAACCTTTGTTCTACACTGCCTCATTTCACAGCAACCAGATTTTCCTACACGATGCCTTTGTGCTTTCTCCTACAGCCTGTCACTTTCACAGGAACTTCATATGCTGTTCCCTTCATCAAAGGCAAAAAGGTATTGCAATTCCAGGGAAATTCAACATGGATACAGCCCAAAGAAAGAATATCTACTTTCTGGCTGATGAACACCTTTTCAGTTTATTTCTGCTCGGATTTCACATGAAGTTTTTATGAGGGCAAGAAAATAAAGTGGTTTTTTGTTTTGTTTTTTAATGAGGGCAAGTTCCTCTATCCCCTCTACAACTAATAAAAAAAATCTTCATTAAAGATATGAGAGTTGTAAAATTAAGCTACCAGAAATTAAGAAATGACTACATTAACACTTTCTTTGCAGCCATAGTTGATATTGTGTGTATGTATGCACCACAAAACAATCTTTAGCTATTTTTCCCACCGGCTGTGAGCCAGATATATCATGTATCAATATGATATATCAATATCAATATATCATATCAATATATCATTCCCCAGTCCCATCTCCACAATCAGCTGAGATGCTTCAGTTGAATTTTTCCCAATTTGACTCGCTTCCAAAAGCCATCCAACATGACTTTTTTCAAGCAAAAGGTTAATGTTTCAAACTTCAGTGAATGCAACTGGTTATACTTCGAGTTCTCATAGCTCTCTCAGATGATCCCACAGGAAAGGCTCCTACCTCTTTCCAAGCATGTATATAGAAAATCAGCATTTTTGGTGAGGTATCGAGGATGCCAGATTGATTAGGAGAAGAGAAAAAGGTCCTACCATTGATAAATCACCTATCCTCCTTTCCCATACAGGGATGAAACAGAAATGGAATGGGATAGAATAATATGAACTCTTAGGCCATATTACATTATTTCAGTTCTAAATGAGACCACGTGGTATGACTCTGATCCATGCAGCTGCTCATCATTCCCAGTTGAACCAGTGTTACCCTATCTGACCATTTTGAGATTTGCCACAGATGCTATGAACTCCCATTCAGTTGTGCTGACCTGACCCATGATGTCCTATTTTCTCTTTGATCTCAAGACAGAATACATTTATCTGTCCAGCAGGTCTGACTACTGACAATTTCTAATCTGTATTTCTGCTCGCTCTTTCCTTCCAGGTTGGGCATTCAACATTATACTACTGTTTCGTGCTCATAGAAAATTAAGTCAGAGACAGACAGGTGTCTTCAGCTATTTGACCGAGAAACATGATCTAAATTCCTTTTCCACATAATACAGTCTTACAAGAGGTCTGCATCAGGTGACATGAAAAGGATTAGCAAGCAAATATTATGTCTCTTGCAATTATTAAATTTACTACTAATTAATGTGATTGCAATATCATTTATACGATACAACTGTGATACATGATTACATAAAACTACATAAAATTACATAAAAAAGTATTTTAATTCCACTAACTGGCCAGTATCAGCATATACTTATTCCTACCGTGTTCATTTGAACCATGTGTATTTACTGTGAGTCTATTTCTTGAATTGAAGGCTATCTATGGAATTCCATTACACCATTTGTGCCTGCCCTACAAAGCTCCACACAGCATGTATGCTGTTTCCGTTACTCCTTTGATGTTATCTGAAGCTAGATGAGGTTTCACTACATTGCACACCACAACATGAAATGTTGGCATATACTTAAATTGTTTTGGTTTGTGTTTTTTTTTTCCCTCCATTAAGTGCTTTTTATATTCATCCTGTGAAAACAGAATCAAACTCAAGAATCTTTCTGTAGATTTAATAATGCTTCCCTTGTTTTAATTACAATTTAAAAGCATAGTAATACCTATCTATATACTTGTCTTTATTGTGCTAGCTCAAATGAACTAATTTCTTGCTTTCAACATATTATCACAAAGCAGACAGAAAAGCATAAACCATTCCTTTGGCAAGCACAACTGTAGCTGAGGTGCATGAATGCTGCTGGCAACAGTCAGGCAGCGTTTTGCTAATGACTTCCAGATAAGGGATCCTCTTCCAGCTCCTTATGGATTTTATGATTTGGACTCTGAACTTTTATAAACTGCTGTAACACAAACCATCCTCTCCCTTCCAAGAAACCACAAATTAAATAATTAAGATACAGGTCTGAAATGTAAATATATATATTATATATGTTTTATATATATAGATATAAAAAACATCAGTTTTACGTTCCAGGAATGAAAAATAAATAATATTCTAGTCACCAAACAAACACTGAGTAGCACACAATTTGCTTGAAAAGGCAGCAAAGAGGCTAGCTGGCTTTGATGGAAGTTGGATGAATCCTGGATCTGGCCTTTAGAGCCCAGTCATTCTTAGGTTCTTTGAGTTTCCACACCAAATTATAAGTTGAAAAATATAATAAAGTATATTTCAGCAGTCATTGACTTCTGAATTATAATGGAAAGTTGAACTCCACATAAACATGTCACATCTTTAAGGTTATTTCAGGCAACCTTTTCTGTTAAATATAATACAAATAAATGAGAACTAGGTGTTCCTAAAATAAAATAGCTCAAAAGAATTCTCATTGTGCCTTCTAAACTGTGTCTCATTTTACATCTATTGCAATTCCCATCATTCCACAAAAATCAAAGCTGTAGATAGATAGCAAACATCTTGTGCTTGGCATTTTGTCCTGAGGACTACCGTGATGGTTATACGACCTATAAAAAAAGTACTAAATGAAAAATTTTTCAACTTCAACTGAAGACAGAAACTTGTGCCACTTAATTATGACTGAATAGCTATTTATACCTGTTAGTAATATTTAAAGAGAGAGACAGAGAGACTTTTGTTTTCAATAAAAATGAACATTTTAATTCTTTTTCAGGTTCTCTTACTTAATGCTTATTCTCTTGCTTTTCCTAACCACTTCACAGTACCAACATTTACGTTCTGCTTAGACTGCCATAACACTTTTAATAGGGGAGATAAAAGCTAATTACATTCATCATGCCAAAAGGTTTGAGTAAATTAGAAAGATATGCAGTCCAGAGAAACAAGGTTTGCATAATAAAAATGTCTTGTTTTGATGCTGAAGAAGGCATTTGTTTATTTTTTGGGTGAATGACAATACAGACTCCTGATGGGCTGTTTTATAGCTTTGGGATGTTTTTAAAGAACTAAATTTATGCTTTGTCACTTTGTCTCAATAAGACATTTATCAGGATAGACCTTTAATGAATCAGAGATTTTGGTTACATATTCATAAAGTTATTACTGCAAAGATTTTGATAAATATTTATCATGTATTTCTAGCCATAGGGAATTTTGAAATAAAAAGTGATGCTAAATATACAGTTCTATCCACTTAAACAAAATAAATGTGCTTAGATGCATATGGAACTGAGTAATTAAAAAAAAGAAGAAAAAAAAAAAAAAGAAAAAAGAAAAGAAAAGCTCTGCTCAGGCTGAGCTTTGAACAGCAAGTGTTCGTTTTTAATGGCACACAAAGAAAGAGCCAGAAAAGTGTAGAGCCTGTGCAGACTTTGAAAACATTTATTCCTGCAACTCCCACATAGCCCATATTGTTCTAGTAAATAGCTTGTTAAACAGAGGCACATTGCCTCACACATGGTGCAGTTAGTTAACAGTGAACAAGTTTTGCAAAATTTCAGGGGGTGGGAAGACTACTTATTTGTGTTCCCCAGATAAGCAGCAACTTCCCTCATAACTATAATGGGAATGGAGTCACAACTAGTAAGGATGACCTTCTTTCATCCAGGGTGAAGAATTCATGATGATCTCCTTTCCTCTTGATGGCAGAAGTTTACTATAATGTCTTCAGCACCACTGATGTTACTGAGCACCATTGTTTTAACCTTACTCACATGTCTACTGTTCTCTTAGGTAGGCCATGTGGATGTAGACTCATGTTTACTGAGGAATTAGAGTGGGACTAGCAGACATTCATAATAGTCACATTGCACTAATGCAAAACTGCAACGTAAATCATCACCACTTAGTACCAGAATAATCATTTACCACAGCAGCACAATTAGTATAACTCATCCAAGCATGCAGGCTGATAGAAGAGCAACTGTGAATTTGTTGTGCTAAAGATATAGTCTATTGCATATAATGCCATTGCACCCTCTCTGACACATGCATTTATGTGGCAGCAGCCACACAAATGAAATGATAATGTTTCTTGTTTAGACAAACTTTTTACTATTGTCCTCGTCTTTCTCTGTAACTACTCACATGAGGTGAACCATTCAATGGAATTACACCCAACTCCTTGACATTCTGGATCTCATAAAAATTCCACAATCACTTTTTGATAAACATTCTGATTCACTGAAAGCTCTTAATTATTTCTATTATGTTACTTCATAACAAGACACATTGTGTAGCCCTCACTTCACGGAAAGTCCTTCCATTTTTACAAAAAAATTATGCTGGAAAGGCATGATCTTTTTATTTGTGTGGGTTTTATGTTGTAATGTGTATTTTTTGCTATGTTATTGTTGCAAAATCATCTAATTCATTTATTGATAGTCTCTAAAATTCTCTTTGTGACCAGAACTTTTGTTGAGTTCCTTAAGTATGAGTTTGCTGCTCAACACTAGCTCACAATCTTGTTTTATATATACTGCTGTCAAATTCATTTACAGATTCTTAGTCAAGTCATTTACTTAAGCTTCTTTAGACACCTCATGGGTTGCCTTTCATCAGCAAATAACGAAGGTCTGAAGGGAAATTATCAAGGAAAGTGTCTGTTGCTCTATACAAAACTGCTGACCAAACCGCAGCATGATTTTACTGAAGTAACCCAGAGCAGGAAATCCAAGCATCACAAGTGAAGGAGGAATTCCTGATCTGCTCCTCAGAGCTGTACCTACCTTCTACAGAAGCTTGTTTCAAAGATTTGCTTGCTCTGACTACTCAAATTCAATAAGACCTGACTTAAGTGGGAAAATTTATAAGTAGTTATTGCTCTCAGGTGATCTCAATGTCCCTTAGGAATAAGGGTCCAAAGAAGAATACCTTACTGGAGCTGCCCTCTGGGTAGCATATTCACACAGAGCTGTGTTTCAGGTGAAAAGTTTTATTCTTCAAATAAATAAATAAATAAATCCACTACTATACTGTTTGTTGTTGTTGTTGTTGTTTGTTTGTTTGTCCTGTTTTGCAATGAAAAGAATCCATGTACTACTCACCATCATAGCTTCAGAGCCACCTTTCTCACACCAGCCATCCAGAGAGTAAACAAGAGATTTCACCTACCTCAGACATTGCATGGTGAATCTGCTGATGCTGGAGGCTGTCAGGGCTTGTGTCTTCTCCATCCTGCCCAGCAGCTTCTCTTTCTCTGTGGAAGCAGCATGTCATGCAGTGTGTGACAGCTGGCCTTAACGATGTCCTCATGCATAGAGCTCACCAGCACTGCTGAAGTATCACATCCCAGCCACGGCAGTGCCACCCAGAAAAAAGGCAGAGAACATTGACAAGCAAGATTTATCTCTCCAGAGAAATCTGCAGCATAAAATCAGGGAAGCATTGCCACATCGTCCTCTCTACTGGAGAGAACACAATTATGAATGGTGACTCTTCTGGCACACAATTATGAATGGTGATTCTGCAGGCATGTGTATGACAATGATGATTTAACCCACTTTATACACTTTTTCATATCTCCAGCCAATTTTTCTCCTTGTTTGGAGAAAGATATGGATTAAGATATGGAGATATGGAGATATGGACTAGGCTCATCCATTCAGGCCATGATACAGGCCTCTACTAAAAGCTATTCTGACATCCAAGAAAACCACATCTGCATCTTTCCCCCTCTGTTCTTTGCATAATTCCACCGGAAATAAATATGCTAGACAACATCACACTCAAGATTTTTACCTTTTATGAAGTTTTACTGGCTCATTTTTGTCACCCAGGATTTTTCCAAATGTTTCATGACCTCACTTCTTATTAACATATCCAGGATCCAAGCCTAGCACTAACACTGAGATCACTCAGAGACATAATTACAACAGTCTAATATCATTTGTGATTTTATTTTATTTACATCTTCCAAGCTTTTCCTATGGAAGAAGATAAAATAATTATTATTAAAAAAAAAAAAAAAAAAAAAAACCATGCAAATCATAATTTTGAATATCATCAGCTGCTCCTATTAATTTCACTGAAATGACTGCTTCATTATTTATTCACTGCTCAACATTTGCAGTCACATGGCTGTAATTCTGTATTTGTATGAAAAACACGTGGTGCACAAACACATATGCACTAGTGTGAGTCCTGTTACTGACTCCACAACTCTGAAATTAAATCACATTTCTAATTTTCACAGATGAGAAAGTGAAACGAAGTAAGCCAACTGTGGCAGTGCAATTAGTGCACTGACAGGACCCACTGGCACTTCCATCACAGTGCAATTACCTCTATGCATTTCTCTGGAGAACAAACAAACCACATACACAAACACACACACACACACACACATACACACAAGAAAAACAGTTCTAGTAGACGAAAGGCCCCCAGCACAAGAAAGATGTGGGTCTGTTAGAACAGGTCCAGAGGAGAGCTACAAAGGTGATCAGAGGACTGGAGCACCTCTCCTGTGAAGAAAGGATGAGGGAGATGGGGCTGTTCAACCTGAAGAAGACAAGACTCAGGGATGACCTTACTGCAGCTTTTCAGTACTTAAAGAGGGCTTGTAAAAAAAGATGGAGAGCAATTTTTTGCTCAGTCAGATAATTACAGGACAAGGATGAACAGTTTTAAACTGAAAGAGGGAAGACTTAGATTAGAGGTTAGGAGGAAGTTCTTTACTGAGACGGTAGTGAGGCACTGGAACAGGTTGCCCAGAGGTTGTGGATGCCTGGTCCCTGGAGGTGTTCAAGGCCAAGCTAGATGGGGCCCTGGGCAACCTGATGCAGTAGGTAGCATCTCTGCCTATGGCAGGGGGTTGGAACTAGATGATCTTTAGGGTCCCTTCCAACCCAAGCTATTCTATGATTCTGTGATAACTTACACTCATGTATAACTTCAAAAAAGACTTTTGACTCAGACTGTTATTTGTCTACAAGTTCACACACTAAAATAAGTCCATTCTGATAAATTACTGACTTTATAACACTAGCAGAACTATTTACAGCACAAACTACTAACCAAAACCAAGCACATAGTATGCTGATGTGGTAAGTGATTTTCCATCATTGGGATGTTGGTATTTCCATACGTCATGTAGGGCTTTTTTTTTTTCTCTTCCTTTTTCAAAACATCACCCTCCTAAATTAGTTACAGTGAGAAGAATAATTCTTAATAAAGTATGCAAGCTAGAAGAATCATTCCTTCTTAATTACAGCAAAAAAACAGTTCATGCTTGATGAACTGAAGGGTTTTAGAAAGGAAAGCAACCATTTTTTATATATGAATGATGCTAACTTTCACTTGACAATTACCTTTCATTTGTTGGAAAATAGAAATTATTGGAATTAAGATTAAGGGTTCATATGAGAAACCTGTTTCTCCCTCATACGTACTGGCAAATCATCAACTGCATTAACTTCATATCACTGAAAGCATATAAACAATTTCTTGAGAAATAAGCTATTTCCCAAGAAGACATTCATGTGAGCAGAAATACATCAGCCAAATATGGTGAAATGTGAACATTTATTTGGAAGTGAAATGAAGTAGTGAGCGATATTTAGTGAGATTATCTTGTGTCAAGTTGCAAGCTATTTGGTGGAAATCATTTAAAAATATATTAGTATTTCTTCAAACACAGAATGATTTACTGTAGCTCTGTTGAACTTTCTAGAACTGAAAACTGTTCCATCAAATTCAGTGTGAACTTTGCCAATAAATTCAAGAAGAACAGGCCTACAGTAAGCATACCAAATAAAATGTAGTATTAAACATTATAAACACTTTAAAACCACTTTACTGGTCCTGTTGAACTGAACCAATAAAACACCAAAACGTAAGAATGATAGTCTTTCACTCAAGTGGTTTAATGGTTTCTTGGAAGAGGAGATTACTGAAAGGATGTGTACAAAGAATTATATTTTTGTATAAAAATATAAATACTTGTATAAAAGACATGCATGAGAATAGTTTATTCAGGTTTGAAGGCTAAATCATCCAAAACACTATCCTTCCTTCTGGTCATTAGCTCCTACTTATGCACAATAGAAAGCTTACCCACAAACAGGTGCAGAGGCAATGTTGATATGACACACAAAACATATCCCTGAGATTCAATTATAATGTTTTGATTTAGCAAACAGACAGCAGTAGATAATCAAAAGTAGTTATTCCTCTTAAATAGATTGTTTTATAATTTATATTTAAACTTAAATAATTTTACTTTAAAATTGACTGCATATTTTTTCATGGATTTTCTGTATTTTCCAAGACACCTTCCCATTTGTACAATATGAGGCCTTGCATGTTTCTGTAAAAGCAGGAGATGGAAGATCACTGAAATAGTAAGATGTTATTTATATCTTGTCAGATTCATACACTTCAGACCTTTTAAATGAGATGCCAAAGGACTATTTGATGGCTATTTTCTAAAGCTCTCAGTGAGAAGAAAACATCTCTTTATTACAGTTTTTCCCACCAAGCTTTCACCATTACCTTTCCAAATGCTGTTAGTCTGCTAGTTTTTAATTCTACTGATGATAGCACAGCAGGAGAAATTATCTCCTGATTAAATGTATTTGCATACAACATGTGGACACATTTGGGGAAGATAAACCTGTATTTTATTTTACAGCATATAAAATTTTATATTGCCTCCACATTCTCTTAAAAATCACCCCTTCTCTTCTGGGAGAGAATGCAAAACTATAAATAAACAATTTTAATGGCCTCTGCTAAGTTTTAAAAGCTTAAATGTGCAATCAAGAAAGATATTGGGTTTGGACCACTTTAAACTGAAATTAAAAGAGATAACTGCTCATCTCCCACAGTAGCAGACATCATAGGCTGAAATAATGGATAACTACAAAGAACTTCAGACATCAGAAGTTATGGAGAATACCAAAGATTTTATTAGAATGAACAAATTTGTTGTCAGAGTAAGCCCAGCAACCAGAAATTCAGTTTCATCAGACATATATATAGATGAGAGAATAAGCTGTACTGATGATGAGCCTGACTTGGGACACGTGGCTGAGAAGTTGTGCAACATGAAATAATTTAGGTTGGAAGTGATCCTGGAGGTCATTGTGCCCAACCTTCTATTCAGAGCAAGCCATGCTTTGAAGATTAGTATCACCTTGTGCTTTTGAAACATGTTTTTTGATACAGCATCCTGGAGTTTAACACCATGGCAATAGAAATCTTGCCCACCACTGAGGGGCTGGTAACAGCCAACACAGAACAGCCAAGGGCATGAGATATTCTGTCTCCACTGCAATGGAAAAATACCAGAGAAAAAAAGGAGCAAATAACAACAGAGGTCACATCACTCACATACCAGGTGAATGTACCAAGTTCAAGGTCTCATATTCACCAATGGGCTTTGTTGTCATGAGTTAAGCAATAAATAGACCCCAGGGCTCAGCATGATTTTCTGTTGAGGAATGAGCACTCTGGCCACACATTGCAGAATCATGTTCCTGCCCTGCTGTGGGCTCAGTCACACTGGTTTGTGTAAACCAGAATATCTTCACAGATGTTGCGTGTCAGGGTGTCAATTTACCATTTTAGGAAGTGGGTGATGAATTGCTTCAAGCAATTGTGGATTAAAGTTCTGCCTTCTTCATCTTTCCCTCATGATTGTTTTGTAGACCAGAAGGAGCAGCAGATAGAATGTGGTATTTCAGGCATCTGGGGAACTCAGTGGATGAAAACTAAGGCACACTAGAAATTACAGTTTACTGCTTTTTTTTTTTTTTTTTTTTTTTTCCTGATATGATATTTAGACTTTACCACTTGTCCGACTAATGATACAAAATTTTCACTCTAGGCTGCTTTGGCATAGACTCTCCTGTTGGACTGTTGGAGTCCTTGCTTCTACACAGGTATTTTCAGTGTGTCTGAAGCAAAAATACAACTGAAATATGTAATCCAAAGAAGAAAATTTTTCAGATTACAAGTATCTGAATTTATGACTGATGATAATAGAACTTAAAGCATTTTTCCTATGCTGGATTCAGAAGAAAGTAAAGATACACAGAAACTTTTGCTGGGAATTGTAGACATAGTAGTAAAGTTTTTCTGATAACAAATTTTAGCTGCAAGTATTTTAACTTGTCAAACTACTACTGGCAGTAGATTAGAAAAAAAAGAAAGAAAAAAAGAAAGAAAAGAAATGGAATTATCTTTGCAAACTTCTGTAGCTAGTATTTATTTTGCAACCATGGTGCTGAAATTAAACAGTTAGACAGATACATGTTTATGTTCCTGTGACCTCACACTTTTTTGTTGTTGTTTAAGAAAAAAAAAAAAAAAAAGAGAGAAAAAAAAAAATCCATTGAAGTGTTACTAAGAAACAAAGCCTTAATGTATCTATGCTGTCTTTAACTTATCATAATTATAAATTTTTTGTTTAATTGCATCTGAAATGAAACTTTTCATATTTAACCATTATTGAATCACTTCAGACATCATGTTGTTTGCAGTAAACAGAAGAAAATAAAGCAGAAGTGAGGTTCAACATCCGGTGTGTTCAACATCCAGTCTCAATATCTGGAGTTGCTGAAATGTTTACTGGCAGCCATTTTCCCCTCAGAAGGAGGGTCAGTTCTATTATTACGAACTGCTTGCAAAACAATTGTGATTAACTAGTTACTTGGTATTTCGGTGTTACAAATGTTTTTGGTTTATCTCTTATATATTATATTCATTATTAAATAAATATTCAGGCTCTCTGATCAGAGCCCTTTCTCTGATCATAACAGATCATTTCTCAGTTGCACTGCCTACCTCTTCTAAATAGAAATCATCTCTAAAAAGTCATCAGACTTCTACACTTCTCCAGAGCTGAATGCAGTTCTTCTCCTATGGTATTTCTCTACAGATAAATAAATAGACAGAAAAATGTTGATGTTGTTTTGTAATGGAAAGAGCATGGAGAACAGAAGAAAGGGAAATATTCATGTCTATGTTCTGCTGTCCTGCTAAGATCACATCCTTTCTGCACACTCCCTGTCAGTTCAATAGCTCAGATCTCTTAAAGGGAAGCCTGCTAGTAATGGTGTGTACTCATCCATAGCATTTAAGTTACTTGAATATGGAACTGTGGGCCATGAACATATGTTGTATCTATCTGCATAAAAGCAGAGCACCAGCTGCACTACAGGCCAGACCACAAACTGTTTCGATTCACCAGACACTATTAAAAAGAAAAAGTGAGGAAAAGTATGGACTACTTACTAGGAAGGTGTATTGCTTTCACATCAGTAGGTAGCGCAGCATCAACATGCTGCTCTCTCACACACGCTCCTCAGCAGGACAGGGGAAACAAAATGATGAAAAAAAGCTCATGAGTTGAGATAAGGACAAAGAGATCACTCACCAGTTACAGTCACAGGCAAAACAGACACAGCATAAGAGAGATTAATGTAATTTATTGCCTAGTGCTAACAGACTAGAACAGTGTGAATTAAAAGCAAACTAAAAACACCTTCCTCCCCCATCCACCCACTTCTACATCCTCCCCCCAAGGGGAATGAGGAATGGTGGCTGTGGTCAGTCCATAACACTTCATCTCTGTCATTCTTTCACGGTCCCTCTCTGCCCCTGCTCCAAGTGGGTTCCCTCCCATTGGATGCCGTCCTTCCTGAACTGATCCTGTAGGGGCTGCCCACAGGCAGCAGCTCTTCAAGAACTGCTCCAATATGAGCAGTTATGGAGCAATATGCTCCAGTACCATGGGGTCCATCCATCAGGAGCAAACTGTTCCAGCACGGGTCCTCCACGGGCAGCATCTCCCCCCAGACTCCCTGCTCCTGCATGGGCTCCTCTCCACGGGCTGCAGCTCTGGCTGGGGGCCTGCTCCTGCAGGGGCTCTCCATGGGCTGCAGTCTCCACTGGTTGCAGCGATGCAACCAGTATCACTCACTGGCTCAGTGATAGTGAGCAGTGGGTCCCTTTTAGAGCACAGACATGGGGCATCTGCTGGGCTCTGCTCACAGAGGCCACCTCTGCAGTCCCCCAAAAATCTTGCCACATAAGCCCAAGACAAAGGACAAGTAAAATGAATGGGGAAAGTCTGCAACAGTAATTGCCTTTTTTGGCCTCCACAAGAAGAAAGTAATCATCACCTAATTAGTGTAAATAAGCTTGGAAAAGCCTGAAGAAAGAATGAGTTAATGAACATGTGAAGAATTTAAGAATTTTGCAATGATAAGTAAACATAGGACCTGCTCACCAGCCTGATCTCCTCCCACCAAAGGCATGGGTTCACAAAACAGGGAACATCTGCCCTGTGGGGGAAGTCTCATAGCCCTTTCCTGTGCTGCTGGCTTCCCCCTACACACCCTTCACCTCTCCCTTGCACTATTTCTAGTAGTGCAGAGCAATTCACTGTAGAATTCAATTGTAGAGCAATTCAAATCACTATGCCTGTAAACAGCTACTCCTTTTTTTTTTTTTTTTTTTGTCATTTTTGCAAGTTCAGTCACCACACAGTGCAGTCGAAGCTTAAGTATCAGTGCAAAGGAAGCAGTGGCAGCACATGGCCACGTCTCATCTTCCCAGCCATAGCTCAGCCAGCTTACTCCAAAAGTGCCCCAGGAGCCCAAGAAGCTGACAGAATGGCAGCCTGGCAAATATCTTGGGGCAGAGGCAATCTCTTACTTGACAGTCTGAATTGTTGTATTTATAACAGAAAAGACCTCCCACTGAAGCATCCATCTGGAGGTACAAGCGATCACATAAGACTGTGTTGTGATGGTGGTTGCTCCATGTACCAAATTGAATATGACATTTTCCCCATTGTTTACCCAGCTCCAGTGTCTAAGCCTAGAAGCCATAAGACACACAATACCTGTCACCAACAGTTCCCACATTGCTGTATCCACTGATAAGCAGCAACCCACTACTGAAAATTCATTTATTTGAGAACAATGGGCATGTTATTACTGAACCACTCAAAACAGTATTAACATGCAGTAGTTTCCACCTGAGGTACACACTCATATCGTCATTTGGACAATGGGTTTGGAACTCATAAATTTTTTTCTTTGCTGTTATTCCAAATCACAAAGCAGTAAATTCACTGTTATCTTAAGTTAACTACTCATATTGAATAGCCCATCTTCATCTTTGTAATAGCACTACACTGGCAGTATTTAAGAGATCTTACCAAGTATTAAAATTAACTCACATTCAGCAGGAAAACATAGTCTGTCCAATGAATAAACAGTTCCTTCAATATAATGCAACCAGATTGAATTGGAAGTCATAATTTACCACAATCAGAGAAGTTTTGTCATTTTCAGTGCTGGCAGATCATAGAAGTTGAAAACAAAAACAAAAAAAAAAAAAGCACCTGAAGTATTTAGGAAGCAAAATACATCATCACAGGTGTTGTAAATTCCTTTGGGTGCTTTCCTAAGTATCCAAGTGTTGAGAATTAAATATCATGCTAATATGCTAATATTTACAGTTGATCAGAGGTGTGCTGTGTTACCAGTACAACCCTGGAGAAGCATACCAGCAGGTGAGGCATATCTCAAAGGTCCTAACACTTTGCCCTAAAGGATCCCCACAGCTACAGAATCAGTACCTATTGTTTATTAGTGATCCTGAAATAATTCCTAACATTTCAGACTAAGGTAACAATCAAATAAAAATACCTACATACAAATATCTGGGGGAAAAAAAGAAGAAAAAAAAAAAAAAAAAAAAGGCAAGATATAGAAAGGTGGACATTTTGCCTCAAGAATCAGATTTTAAGACCTTGAACCTTGCTCTCTGTCTATGTACACCACAAACAAGCTACAGGTATTTGTCTAATCTCAGTGATGAGCAACCTGTTACTGATGCCTTCTTTGCCTCAGCAGGCTGATTCAGCCTAGGCTGAGACCTTGTTTCGGGATAATGTACTGCCTTATATAGCCTACCCTTTCTTAAGCTCCCTATTAGATTAAAATATTCTCCCACCTTGAGGATTTCCTCAGTCATTAGTCAGAAATAAGATTCACTTTCAACCCAGCAGACTGCCCCTGCCTGCTCTGGAAGCACTAATTACTGCCCAGCAGTGAACAGGCAGCCAGCAACTGCTCACGTCGGCAGCCAGCCACTGCAGAGATCATTGGCACATTGTGAGGCAGCCTGCCCTTTTCTTCCTTCCTGGGCAATACTCAAACCCTACTGTGAAGCTGTCCTGTTTTTTGCTGTTGTGGTGTGGGGTTTTTGTTTGTTTCTTTTGTTGTTGTTTATACGTATATAATATATAAACATTTATAATATATAAACATTTATTATTTATATATATATATAACTTTGAGACAAAACACTAGCAGCAAAACTAACTTTTTTTTTTTCAGGATTCATAGTGTACATGAGACTAATCACAATCCATGTAACATGTTGGCAGCAATTTGAATACAAACACTTCTATTTGCATTTTCTAAGTATGGATCATCAGAACTTGACCTTGTTTACCTCAGACCACTGATTGTACTGGGCTACTTACATGAAAATGAAATGTACGAACATTCAGGCCTCCTATTTATATCCTCACTGTCCTCTGTTCTACTTTCACAGTTTTTCTGCTGTCAAAGTTGTGAATGGCACTGGTCAGCTTGAATCCACTGTAGGTGGGGGTTGTAGTAAAGCTTATGTTTAGCAACATAGGTTCTCTTTTTGTCATATTAAAAAAATCATAACTCTCAAGATACAGTTTGATAACTTTAATGAGGCTCTGCAATTTACATTCAGTATGTTATAGTACACAAAATATAATAAATCACATATACATATAAACTTTTTGTTTGTTTGTTTTACAAGTTAACCATTACGGACTACACAAGCTACATTTATTCACATAACAAAATGGAACATTGATGAGCTTCATTCACTGATCAAACACCTCAACAATTTACGAGCCAACATTTTTCTGCAGCTGCTAAAACAACTATCTTCCTTAAAGAACAAATAATTTATGTCAATAGATACACTGGCATCACATTCTACAAAATCAAAAGGCCAAATTGAGCACTGACTGAATACTCCCAGATTTCAGCAGAACACACAAGAAGCAACAGTGCTGAGCTTATACCAGCATCAAATGTGTACACATTTTATGAACTATGTGATTGACAAAATAAATCACAAATTCCTTAGGGTAAATAAAGCCATTTCATTTCATTACATGTTTATTTCACCCATATTTTTTTAACCTTTTTAAAATAAAAAGGAAATAACTTTTAAAACAAAAAATGAATTATTTAAATCATTTATTTTCTGACTCAAACTATTCTCATAAACAACATGAATTTGTAGTTAGTGAATAGTTTTGGTCTCTCAAACAGTCTTCTTGGTGAATCAATTTTTAACTACTTAGTCCACATACATCAACAATTTGCAAATGTTGTTACTTGAAGTTAAGTAGGTAAAAATAACATTAGACATTTCTATATGAAAATAATCCTTCTGCTACAACGTCTCTGATACTGATAATTTTGCTTCTAAAGAAAGTACAGTCACAAAAGCCAACACTTCTTTTAGCAGCATTAGAGGAGCAGGGTATAGTCCTGTGTAAAGTCCTTGTAATTTTCTGACACCTTCAAATATACTAAATGTACTCAGCACTTCAGACACATACCCTGCAAACACTGAGTATGCAGTTTGCTTTCATAAACAGAAACCACAATCACAGCGCAGTTCCCTGTAGAGCTGCTCATTTGTTCACACAATTATTTCACATGAGACACACATGACCTTTTACTAATGGAGCCTTACAAGGTACCCCTTATGAGCATTTCAATATACATATTACGAAAACCCTTCAAGAAATTTTCTTCAATTTAGGGAAAAAAAAAAAAAAAAAAAAAAAAAAAAAAAAAAAAAAGCCCTACTCTTTATACAGGCTAACCACAGCTTTATTCTGTTAATTTCAACAAAATGTATTGAAAAGGCTTAAAACTCACCAATAAAACAAAAAATGTAACTGCAAGCAAGCTGAGTTGATCTGCTTCTAACTGTGTTCCCACAGGGAACCTAAAATTTTATCAGTGATTGGAAAGGAACACTTACACTGATGATGTTTGCAGCTCTCCCAAATACTCACGCAACGGTAAATAATTAGGAGGTCAAGTCAAGGAACCAAGCAAACTAGATCATTTAGTACACTGGCCAGAAGCAAAACATCTTTTCTACATTCAACTGGAAAATTCCTTGCTTATAAGCAAAGAATACCCTTAGGTAAAAGGATGATACACTTTACCCTAGGAAGCAGTGACTTTGCAAAGGATTTGGGGGTATTACTGGTAGGTAAAGCTACCCCCTTTAAAAAAACACCTTGGAGATCATTTTCTCACTTTTATGTTTTCTTAAGAATCCTGCTAAGGTAAAGGACTCGGTAGGGGTCACTATAAGGAACCCTGTTCACTTTAGTACCTGGAAGTGAAAAATCCAGGATGATCTATCATTCTACAACCAGTTTTGGAAGGGATGTATGCTAAAGTGAATTAAAACATTCAAGCATATCTGTTGGAGTAACAATGTCAAACAGGTAAGCAACAAGAGCAAATCACTTACAATTCAAAACAAATGCCAAACCACTGAGCCTTAGAATTCATTGTAAGGTATTGCCCGTGTATGAGCACTAATTCCATGCTAGCGTTAGGTCAGAGGTTGGACTCGATGATCTTGAGGTCTCTTCCAATCTAGAAATTCTCTGTGTGTGATTCTGTGTGTGTGATCTCTTCTTACACCATAGTTAACTTTATTGCCCTGTAGAACTGAGTGGCTGTAGATTTATTTGTTTGGAACTTACTGGTGACTCAGATATTGCTGCAACCTTTAAAGAATTCTTGATGGAGCTGAGCTCCCACATGTGTAAGTTTATGATGTGCATGCCACAACATCCCCTCGTGATCTTGTACAGGTTTTTAAGTACAGCTTTCCGGAGAAGAATGTACACCCAGGGATCTAAAATCTGATTCCATGTTGCCATTCGGAGAGCGAAAAGTATTGTTTCACAGGTCTCCTTTGAACGACTTGCATTTATCCCAATTCTGGCCATTGTCACCTGAAAATGGAACATTTTAAAATTATATTAAAAAAATAAAATAAAAAAATACATCAAGTGAGCATGCAAATAAGTGAAATAATTTCAACATTATCTCTAATATTCACGCCTTAATAAGACTGATCCAGGGCTGGGTTTTTTCAAGGATAGAGGCCACTGTTAGATCAGGACGTTTTTACAAATGGTATTTACTTTTTCACATTTTCCAAGCCTGCATAAAGAATGCAGCACCTTGATTTTATCAAGAAGATTCATACATTTTAAGCTGCAACATAACAAATTTTATTTACACCAGAGAAATACGAGGTTCAGAGGTTTCTAGGAAAATTTAAGCCATGGTGACAAAGACTACCAATAACCCTCTTCTTCCAATGGAGCTACTGAGGGTCTCATTCACCTGTAGAGGCAAAGAAAATGCTGCAACACATGGACAGACATCCACCACCCCTTTAGTTTCCCAGTCCAGCTCAGCAGGATTACTTGTGGCGGAGGATACCCAACAGCTACACCAGCCAAGTACAGCTCTGTAAGCCATGTCTGGCACCCACCTTTGCAGGGCTGCAGCCTGATCTTTGAAACACCAGCCCTACACACAATACTGGGGCTCCTGCCCCACAGAGACCTCTTTTGTAGACTTGCCACCACTGAGGTTTTGTAACCTGAGTTCATGCATGAAGAAAGCCTGACTGTGCAATGCCAGGAATCTGCCAGACAATGGTAAATTATCTCTCTCTATTATTAATGTTAAAAGCACAAGAAGACTTTTTTGGTAGAAAGATGAAACGCTGTGAGGCTTTCAGTTCCAAAGCATTTAAAGTGATACAGTTAAGTAACTAAGAAATTAGATATTTTACAACTGATGTTATGAGTATACTGATTTATTGTGTGACAAGAGGTAGGGCCAGTCTGTACAAGTGCAGAATACTATTTTCCCAAAGAAACACCGTAGGGAAAAAAAATGAATGAAGAGATAAAGAGAAAAAAATATTGCTTAGTTGTTTTTTTTTGCTAAGCAAACCTATTTTTACTTCTTTAAAATGATTCTCTAGGTCCTGTTTGTAGCTTGCAGGTTACCACATCTAGGTATAAACTTCCATAGGGGAGTAGAGTGAATGCATAAAAGACTGTACTTAGTTAAGGATTTGGTTAAGCATTTCTATATGGACATCTGTCATGGCAGAGAAGAGAGCCCACAGAATATTTCTAGGGAAGCTGGTAAGACTGGCAGAGGCACAGCTGGGAACCGGTGCGAGGAGGAGGAGGAATGTCTGAGCACCATGCCAACACAAACAGCTACAAGTCAGTTCCCTGAATCTGCTTTTCACCCCACAACCATTGGGTGCATTCCTCTCTGACATCAGCAGACCACCCAGACTTGGACAACTCCTTTGGCTTCTGCACAGGATGCTTTCTCAGGACAGTCCTGCATTTTATTTATTAGAGGCCCAATACCACAAACCAAACTCAGACGGAGTACTCCTTTCTCATGAAAGTAGGACTGGGCAGCAAATAACAGCACAACAGGGTTCAGACCAACATCCTCATCTGATATATTGGATGCTTGGTTTAATACAGATATCTAGCTTCCTAATCTGCTGCTTGATGTTTCTGTGGGTACTTCAAAATTCCATTTGTTCTTCTTCTCTTGCATTCTGCAAACTTAATAACTGCCAAATCCAAATGAATTAGAATTCATTTGGAATTAATTTCAGTGCCTGGAAGAGGAAGCAGCAGAAGTTGCCGTTTAAGAGTAGCTCCATCTGCAATTTGAAAAACTATCGTCGTCTTACATGTTTTCTAGGAAACTTGAGAGATTCCTTTCTATTTAGTATTTGTCACCTCTAAATGAATCTATTCATTTTCTGTTCAACTTGATTATGTATTACCTTAAAGTGCTATCTAATGATAAGATAATTTGATACATAATTTTATGGATTCTGATAAGTGGATAAGCTTCATCCAGGACATTTAAGTCACTTCTTGTGAATACTGGATGTGCACAAAACAATGTATTTGAGTACATGTAGAAAATAGAAACCACAGCTTATTTACATAGCTAATGATTAAGCAAGTCAGCTGTGAATCCCAGTACTGGAAGTATTGAGATAAAATGTTAAAAAAAAATTGTTTCATACAGTAAGTTTTTTCTAAAATTATTTGGGAGTGTAATTCAGAAATTAGAAACTGTTTCCTTTTTTATTTCTATCACTAAAATCAATAGAAAATATTATCCCAACTTTTTAAGTTCTGTGAGGCTGACATTTCTATATAGGCCTGGAATAAGACAGAGAATCTCAGTCAAGCTCCAAGCATGGGTGATTCCTAAGTATTTTTATCCTAAAACACTTGTGCCAGAGCAGCAGCAGTGACAGAGATGTCACCATCACATCATCTCTGGCTATGAAGTGAAATAGCTTTTCTGTTCCTCCAAGCAACTTGCACTGTCCTGGGAGCTCCTCCACATCTGAGACAACACATAAGACTCCAGTCAAATAAAGCCGACTGCACACAAAGAGAGGAGAAAGAGGGGAACATGTCTTGCTACAGCAGCTTTTCTAAAAAAACATCTGATGATTTGTAGAACAAACCCTAAACTCTAGCTGAAGAGGGTTAGAATGAAGCAAGGTCAATATAAATTATTTATATCACACTTTCATATTCATCATTATTTAATTTCACTTTCAAGTCATTTTAAAACTATGAATGATAAAAAGGCTTAATACACTACCATCTCTTTAAAGTGTTTCACTGAATCAAAACATTCAGACAGTCTGTATTTGCTCCCTGGGTGCGAGAAAGTTGTTACTGAACTGGCACAAGTCACCAGCTCAGGAATGGGAACCAGAGCTTGCTGCAATGCTAAGCCAATTTATGAGAGCAGGACCTCCTCTGAAGGCACAGAAATGTATTATTTCTTCTTATTTGACTAATACCACTCAATAATTAGTTCAAAGTGGAGAAACCAATTCAAATAATGATGTGCTTTTCTCCTTTTCTGCAGGTCCATCAGGTTAGTATGATTAAGGAATTGTGTTGTTTGTAGACAGCAGTACACAAGTGGGAAGAAGGAAGAGGCACAACAGGATAGCATCACATCTGGTTGCCTTTGATCTCTACAGCTGACTGTAATATCCATGCAGATCCAGCAGCATGACTCAAAAAGTTAATCCTGTGATGGTAAATAATAAATGTAACTCATGACATTTTCTAACATATTTAGAACTGTAAAAATCCAAATAGCGTTTTGCTGAGTTATACAATGTTTATAAGAATACAGCTGTAATACTTCTCCCTGGCTTATGAAAAAAAAAAAAAAAGTATCACATGATATAACCAATACAATTCAAAAACTTTCTTCAGGAAAGTAACAATGAAAGCATCAGTGAAACACATTGACTTTTTAAACCAAGGCCAGCTTGTAAGATACAAAGTTACTCTGATTCATGTTGGTCTTTGCTAGTTTAAGGTAAGACCTGAGAATTCCCTATCCCTATAAATAAATATAAAGAAGTCCAAATTTGTGTCAGGCAAGGACTTGACATTAAACTTCTCCATTCTTTTTTTTTTTAACCTCTTAGGTTTCACTAAAACCAAAGCTTACTTTGCAGGTTCCAAAAAGTCAGATGGAAAAGTTTTAAAAACATTTTGAAATCATTGACTTCTACAACTGCATCTACCATCAGAGAACTGTCACTTCCCTTAGAGACAGAGCTCAGTGCAACAAACTTAAAAAAAAAAATAATAACTCCAGTGTTTCACACCACTCTCCAAATATAAACAGAATGTCTTTAATTTCCCTTCCAATTGGATTTCAATTAGATGAGAACAACTAACAAACTAAATGGCAGTGCTGCTTAGTCACATTCCTGTTAATACTCAAGGACAGCCAGTCAAAACAAGAAGCAGACTTTAAAGCTAGTTAGGAAATAAGGCAAAGTGTAGAACTACTTTGATGCACTTCAGCTCATAAGCTCTAAATCCATGTTCTATCCTTGACTTCAGGAAATTGGATAAAAAACCGTCACCAAGAGATTGATACGGAAAGCAGAGCAGACAGGCAATTCTTGTTATTTGCAAACAAATATCAGAAATTCTCTTCCTCTGTAGGTCAACCTCTAGTCTCCATTTCTCTGTGGGAACCTTGCAGACCCTCCTAAACCTCTTCCTCTTTCTTTGGATTCCAGTTAAAGCATTTCTGAGAATTTCCATCAATGTAGGGAAGTCCATTTTTTTTCCCAGTATTTGCAGAGTACTTTTATCACTGCCATCAATGCCTATGTTGAACCCAGAGGTGCACGTCCCCTTCTCCTAAACCACACAGGTGGTATTCTGACTGTGTTCCTCTCCATGGATACAAAAGCATATTTAATTTTGTATTTAATTATAACAAAATAAAAATAGTAAATAATAATAATAATAATTTTGAACTTCCAGAAGTTTTTGGAACTTCCATTATTCATACATGCACACATGCACTGTGGATGTTTGCTATCCAGAAGCTCAGCTCCATCTGACTTTGCTCTATAATCACTCCTTGCTGAAGACATTCAGTTCTTCTGGGCTTTCCACTCTCCTCAATCAGGCTCAGGTCTGCAGACTTACAAGTTTATCACATTCTATTACTGTGCCATTAGAGTCAGTGGGATAATTTCTCCATCTGTGTTTTTACAGCTTCATGCAAAATGTTTATGTATGACAATATAATTTCTGAGTAAACATTTGGAAACATCATTTGAAATGAGATTTTTATGTATGCAAGACTTTATCAAAATTACTGAACAAAATATAAAGTGCCATGACATTATACTCACTCTTTATATTTTATTAACTGCCTTTGGCATGATCATGTCCTATATAAGGCAAAAATGCAATTATGAAGTAAGCTTCATAAAAAGAAGGATTTTGGTGTGCACAAGCTAGAAAGCATTAACTGAAATTTGAGCTTTTATATTCTGACAACTTTTCCTTTGGAGGCTGCATCTCTTTTACAGTAATATATATTCAGCTTGGGCTCGAACAAAAGATTCCAGGCCACTTCTTCGTTTCTCCAAAAGAATCCAGATAATTTCAATCTGGGATTGATGGTTCTTTTTCCTTCTCTCCTTTCCTCCTCCTCAAAATTACAAATATTTTGCTTCAACTAGCTGACAATGTAATTACTCTAGCAGCTTAATTGATTAACTTATCTGAACAGAGAGAACAATGAATATGGATAGGGAAAAGTTTAGCACTGAAAAGAATAAATGAAATAATGAAAAATTATGAATATATTATTATTATATTAAATAATAATTGAATAATAATTTTAATAATAATTTCGTTATTATTAAAATAATGAAAAATGAAATTTCACTTCATAATGAAAAGACATAGTATCCATATCAAAGTCAAATAAACAAGCTGTTTCTTGAGCTGCATATTTTAAAGCTACAAAAAAGCCTGCCTCCATAGGGCAAATAATGTATCGCTGCCTAACAAGACATATAACAAAAATCTCTTGCACAGAAAATACATTTTACAGATAAAATGAAAATATTCTTTACTCAGTAACACTGGAACTTTACAGGACAACTGCTATGTCTTCTGGGACCAGAAAACAATAGAGTATTTCTAATAAAGACCATCCTGAGGGGAAAAAAAATCTAACAAAATAAGTATTTAGAGTAAAGACTATATGTATTCAAAATCCAGCCATTATTCCATTAGGGTCAATTGGGAAAAGCTTCAAAGCCAGGAACTAGCATATCACTTCTTTTGTACTCTCTGCTTTTTCAGGTTTTCACATGCATTTGGAAAATAATCACATTTTTATTGGTTAAATAAATATTCTGTTTTGGAAGGAAGGAAGGAAGAATGACAACACTTAATATTGTGGAGGAGGGAGAGAGTTGTGTAAATACAGAAAAATGAGACAGTATACAACCTATAGGAGGAAAAAAGAGCTGCAGAGATTCACAATTATAGAATGAATTCAGCATTTAACTACTGTAATGCACAGGATCAAATCCATGGCTTAGAAGCGGACTGACGTTTCCAACATTACTACACTGTTACTTTTGTCTAACAATCCAAGAATTAGGCTGAATTCTCCAAGGATTCCTTGGACTCATCACTCCATGGTTTCAGAGGAATGGCATATACACACAGGCTTTCAAGGCAAATACCACTAAAACAAAAGATATCCATACATACTAGAAGCATGATAAGAAGGGATTCCACAGTGAGTCAGTCACACCACACAGTGGCCTCTTCACCTCTTCTAGAGCTCAGACATGCAGTGGCATTGAAGTGTCATTATGCCTGCAATACCTCAAGTAATGACAAATCTAAGAAAGAAATGAACTTGTCTACCAGTTAAGTTAGACCTTCAGGTTAATAGTCTGAGAAATCACAGTGCTGATTACACAGGTGTTGGGGAAAAGAAAGAAAAAAAAATGTTAACTTGTAATTATATTTTATGCATGTTTATGTTTACGATATGTACAGCATATCCAGTGGAGAAAAAATAGATCTTTTTAAATACAGACTGGAGTACTTGTTGTTTAATGACTTGTACTATCTGATTTGCAATATTTGCAGATCTGGCTGGAGGCAAAAGAAGATGTGGTATGTTCCCTTATTCCTACAAAAAAATATGTAACTTTACTAAAGCAACTTATTCTATATACATGTATCACTCTGTAGAAGTGCACTGACAAGCTATGAACTGAAATATCAGTGCTAATGAATTAGTATTACATTTACCAAGTTGGAAAGTTTAATTTTGAATATTTTTATTTTTACTTTTGGCAAATAAATTATAAGGGATTTCTGTGCAGTTGGATGACCTTTAAGGTGGAGATAGAAGAAAAAAAATTCTAATCTCCATTTAAGAGTGATTTATTTCTCACTACTTCTGCAAACCCATGCTCCTGGTAAACGTACATGACTATTAAGTACATTCATTTATATTTCTAACACACTAATACATTGCAAACCCTAAAACAAATTGCTATCACTTATATGGACCCTTACCTACTTCCTGCTTCATCTCCTTGTTTTAACACCATTCTGCACACTGGGGAAGATGGGAATGCAGCTGTCCACATCCCCACTGGAGCAACAGTCTTCCTCCCCACATCCTCACATCTTAATGTTGGTCATAACTTGGGTGCTGAGGTTGGTCACAGGCAGACTTGCTACATCCTTTACATCCTCACTCCCGTAACTTCGGGTTGGCCATGCCGCACAGGCACAGTGAGCTAGCATGTGGTTCAAGCCACCTGAGACAGCTGGCAGCACGTGGGACTGGGATGGCAAGCAGCTGGAGATCAGTCATTAACTTCTGGTTCTCCAGTGACAAATTCTTAGTGTCTGGGAATCTACTAGTGAGGCCCTATTTTCTTTAAAAACTGTTTTGGACATATTTCACAGCATCTGAAGCTTCAGCTTCTTGCAGGCAATCATGCAGAAACAGCTCCAGTGCTGTTGAAACCTGTGCTTTGGCACACACAGCTCTTCATGGGGTTCATAAAAAAGAGGCACTAAGAAAGAGCTTAGAGCTGCTCTCCACTCCTCTCCTGCTCTGTTTGCAAAAGATAAATAGGAATCCTTCAGCAGGAGGCAGTGCTTTACCTCCAAGACAGCTCAGGTTCATTCACCTCATCAGCAGTTTCACCTCATTCAATAGGAGAATAAATCCAAAAGAATGAACTGCAATTCCTCAAACTTCACTGTAACTACTGGTGTAAATGATTTTGGCAGTGTTCTGCTACCTGACCATTACGATATGCAAGATTCACAGATCCCAACATGGTATTGTGCTCCTGTTCTGTGAACTGTAGGCACTATACACGCATACACCTTCCTTCCTCAGGGAGTTTATAACCTAAGTAACCAGCTGTAATTTAGCTATTTCTGAATATTTAAATGTAAAATTTAAGTCTTAAGAGCAGGCGAAACAAGAATGAAAAGACCTGAATTAGAATTGCTCTATTTTCAAGCTAAACAGCCTATTTCCCAGAAGTGGATCCGAACAATGCATTCTCTCAGACATCAACAGGTTCTGTATTACTACTGAGTTTGCAGAAGTAGTGAGTGGGTTTGCAGACATAGTGAGAAATAAATCACTCTTAAATGGAGATTTTTTTTTCTTCCATCTCCACCTTAAAGGTCATTCAGCTGCACAGAAATCCCTTATATGCCAATATTATATCCCAATAACTTATGCTAGAAAGCATATATAATCACCATGAAGAACTTTACATCTTGAATTAACACCATAATAACACAACAAATATCTCACAAATACAAGAATGTATATTGGACACTGAAGTCTGTCCTGTTAAACCTGGTGAGTACAGAAGAGTTTCTGGAGTTTTTCCATGTGAGTGTATTTGTCCCAGAGACTTTTCAGCAACAAGTTTACCATTTAAAGGCTTCTGATAGTCAGGAGAAAGACCTTTCCTAAAATAACAATCCAAAAATGGTTATGCAGTGTATGATATTTTCCAAAAACGGTTATGCAGTGCACGATATTTTCAAGCAAGAAAGGCCTGAATAAGTGTCATACCTAAGAAACAGAAAGAATCCACTCATATCAAACAAAACTGGAAAGTATCTCAGATTGACTTATTTTTCAGTATCAATCACAGCATCTGAAAACTTTAGTAACTGAATAAAGAAGGGGAGATTAGGAATAGTAATTTGGCTGAGGTTTTCAGAATTTTATTTTTGAGATGGCAACTTGCAAATTAAAAAAAATAAACATCTGTGATAGTCACTGACATCTATCTGGAATTAAATGTTTCCATTTTAAACTTCATGGTTTAATACTGTATACATAATATGAATTTAAAAATCAAGCGGCAAGCAATTTTGAAAGCAAAACAGTACCCCGTTGTTTTGAAAATGCAATGTTTTCACACAGTTGGAATCCTGCCTTCTGTATTTTATCTCTCCAAAGCAAATCAACCTCATTGCATTCTGATGGCATTGCATTTTCAGAAGAAGGCTTTACATAAGTCTTTCTAAACAGCACAAGTAAACATAAATAACAAAAACTATAATTATGCTTCTCCAAAAGTCTCTAGTAAAGGACAATCTGTCAGCCTCAGCTCTTCTTCCTTTCCTCATTCCCATCCCTACCACAGGACAATATGCTGTCTACTTTCCTTTTCTTCTCCAGAACTTCTTTATTGTTGAGAGAATATTTCAGCAGCTCAACTCCCTGACTTCTGCGAGAAGGAGGTAAACATTTATATTTGCATTACAAACATAGCCACATTTAATACATTTTCTAAGTGTCTATGATAAACTAAGCCTCGGCCCACAGTTAAAAACATTTTTAAAAAATGAATCATAATTCTCAGAAAGGCAAAGACCTTAACAGCTCTACAAACTGTAAAAGGTGAACACAGGCACAGACCAACTCTGAACACTGAAATAGTAACTTTCAAATCCAGTATCATTTATGTGGGCATACTCTTCAGTATGACGACTCTTCAGTGTTCCTTTTCCCACAATCTCATTAATCTCTAAATCAGCAATTTATTCCAGAATATATTTTGGGCCAGAATGTTTGGAATGGCACAGTAACATTTCAGCGATACAACCTTGAGTATCAGAAAGTCATTCAGAAAAACTCAAGCAAGAATAGTAATTGAACTTGCACAGTGTTAAGACATATTGAAAAATTTGGCAAGCAACTAAAACATCACAATATCAAGAAGAGTGAGAGCCCTTATCCTAGCATGTGGTATGTTTTTCCCTGAGATTGTAACTTTTACAATGGCATTCAAAGCTACAAAATTAGCTGAAAGTCTTTTAGAGTATCTCCTTCAGTCTTCAGAAACAGATGACTGAAAATTGAAAGCCTAATTTATCCTTCCAATGACCACTCTCTTTGTTCACAGTGCCTGTGCAGACACAGCAAGCTCATGGTGGCTGCAGCTTTGACCAGCAACTTATATTGCCAGTGGCTGTGTAAGACAGAGTGCCCGCACAGCAGCCACCCAGGAGATCCAGCAAGCTGTCCCATGCACAGCCAATAGGCAGGGCACGGACCTGCATCTTGGGACTTGTGTGTGCTGCTGCTTGGCCGCATTTCCCAATTATGAAAATCACCAGCCAGAGAGCACAAGAGAACTTTTATGTAAATATTTTGCTGTGGAGACGATACAATTAGAAATAACTGAAGGCAAACACACAGCATTAATAAAGCAACAAGCCTCTATAAATGATTTCCATTGTGTATATAATTACATGTAAGTATAAAGGAAATTCAAACTGACAATTTATAAGAGAATAAGGGATACTTCAAGGGTAACATAGGTATAAACTCCTACAGTAGTGTCACTGTGCATATATAGATATGACTACACATACAAAAATATTAAGATGAGATGCACAGAGGATTGCCATGTACAGCAAAGTGTCTTACACTATATGTAACTATGTGGCCTAGAATTCAGTTAGTATAAAACCTGCAACCCATCAGCCTCCTTTATCATGTATCAACCCTGAGCTTGTCTCAGGACCTGAAATACCTGGTAGAGCAACTGGGGCTGTGAGGTCAGGGTAAGGATATTGCACCAAGTGCTAATTAGCGCAGCACTGCCCTTCTTGCCTCCTCCAGCAGCATGACCACTAAGGCTGGACACCTAGGTTGGACTGATTCAAAAAAATAGAAGCTAAATGAAGCCCTACATGCACAACCACCAAGCCTCATTGCATATGACAATCTGAAGACAAGAACTCAGAACAAGTTTAGAGAAAAGCAATTAGAATAAAAAATTGGAAAGGTAAGAGATGACATGAGAAATGATGGCTAGAAATTAATCTAGGCAGTAAAAAAACAAAAAAGCAACTGACTAAGAGCTGATATAATCATATGAAATAAATAGCTGAAATCTTTAAAAAAAAAAAATAACAGGAGCAGCTATTTTTTGAGTTAGAGGGGAGGTAAAACTAGAAAGAAATGATTCAGGTAGGTGCATAGAAAAAAAAGATCTTAACAAAAATAATTTAAATTTAAAGGTAATACTAATTTTCTCAGGCTATGTTCCAAACATGAAAAAGAATTTTCTCCATATCATAATTTATTCCTGTAGACAAATTCACTCTTAAATAAACCCCTCCTGTCTGTAATTACAGCAAATTCATCTTGCTTCCCCAGAAACAAAACTTAAAATGTGTTTATCCCTTGAGCCCCACAGAACTTGATGTACGAAAGTCAGAATCTGCTGATGTGAACGTAGCTCCAAAACCAAGCTGTTTCATGACAGGCCAGACATCAAAACACTGCCAAAAGATCAGATTTATAAAACAATCTGTTTCATCAGCAATGCTTGTCACAAAACACTCCAGTGCAGCTATTCACTTTGGGAATCCAAGCCCTAGGAACTACATCTATCCAACAAAATTCATGTATCCTTAGCAAAGGACTAAGACTAGCAAGGATGAAAAAACGATTGCTTACTACACAGAGAGGTTGATGTCACTATCTTCAGAACATATTTTCCTGGAATTACCCATCACAAAGCTAAATGATTTGGACTGTTAGAATAAATGTGCCTCTGTGAAACACTGACCACACGGACTATCAGAAAACTCATGAATTTCACTAGCTTTGTCAGTTTCCTGCCCCTTTCAACTCCTCAAAAGGAGATAAATGTTTCCCTGTAAAGGAAGAAACAGGTTGGTAACCTCAGCCAGCAGATCCCTCACTGTCTGCATTTAAGAATTATGGAGGAAATTAAGGAGTAACATTGACTCTGTGGACATTCCTCTTCTCACCTTGGTATTCCATTAAGGAAGGATTCCCACTCAGTGGCAGAAAACTTGAGAAAGCTGTCTGTTTTGAGATGCAAACAACACAAGAGAAAACTTCAGAAAATAAATCAGAAGGAAATCCCTGTCCAACAGGCCCAGCCAGAGATCCGCATGACCCATACAATGGGCTCCATTTCTGAAACATACTCCAGATCTCCAGGAGTCTTAAAACAGAGGTGGTGATAGATTATAATATATTTTAACATATAATATTAAATTGTATTTAAATATGAAAGTACTAAAATACCAAAACATCAAAACAAGTTCATCACCACTGAACAGGTGCAGAAGTCAAGCTCAGTTCCACACCAGACACCATAAAGGATGATTCGGGGTCTAATGTTATTTAAAGGTGATTTTAGCACAGGGCAGTGATTGAATACATAGCTCCACTTGAAAAAAATACATATAAAATAAAATGTAACAGTAAAGAAAATCTGCACTGGATTACAATATTGGATAGACTTTTGGTAGCCGTGCACATATGAAAATTGACACAACACCAGACTAGACTAAAAACAGAAGGAAAATAAACAACCCAACCCCCCGTCAGATGGCGAATCAAATAAATCTAAATTTTTGTATCTGCAAACCACATGTGGCATAAACTGTATTGCCTTCCTCTGCTTTCTCTTCCAAATGTTTGTTTGATTTCTAATAGCTTTGGTTAGATTGAGGCAGTTCACTCTCAAATAAGGTTTTATTGTACATAAACAATATATGTATATAAACATATTTTATTATAGATGACTCCATTTGTAGAGAGCATGGGTAGAATTCTCAAAGATTGACACTAACTTCTAGATTTCACGTTGAGAAAAAAATCATACAAGCAAATGGATGTAAAATTAACATGAATTTAGATACTTTGAGAAATAATTGCAACTATGGATGCCTGATCATATTTCTTTCAAGAAATACTTATATAGGTATATCCTGAATAAATTATGGAATCTAAACCATTCATTTCACAAATCAAAAGCCCTGAGAGATTTCATATAAATAGGATGTGTAGATCTGGATCAGCAACCCATCATAAACTATATGCCTTAACAAATTCTAGATCTCTGCTGTAGTAGGTTCTTGGCAAAACTTTATTCCACGGAATCTGCATGCTCCACTCCTGTCCAGTAAAGCTTGCTCTGATGGCACAGTGCTTACAATTCTCTTTCTATTCAGTGATCAGAATGCTATCAAAACCAAGTAAAATTTGTAATTCAGAGACTTAGCTATGATGCATACTCTACGATCCTAATAGCTAAGAAAGGTAATACCACAAAGGACTTGCTCACTGTTGTTGCATTTCCCAGACTTTCCAAATCTATGACTAACACTTTGTTTGCTTCCTCCAAACTTTGTTTCAAGATCTAAATCCAACGTGTTGCACTGTGATTTTATTAAAGACCGTCAAGATTTAAAATATATGGTTTTATAATTAATAAAAATTGAAAGGTATAAAAAAATTGCCAAAACCAAACTGTGTAGCTACAATTCTGTGTTCCTTCAAATGTTGAACAAAATAACTCTTTTGAATGAAAAACAGCTATAGCTCTTTTGACAAACAAAGTGCAACCTTTAAGGACAATTATTTTACAGGAAAATAAATGTCAGTGGAGGATAAAATACTGTTTTGCCATGAAAAGTAAAGCCACCCCTTGAGTCACTTTTCTTGATAACCTAACCATTCTGTGGCTTGCCACAGATGAATTTCAGAGTATTGGAAGTTACTTTAAGAAAGCTCATTACATAAGTTTTCTGCACTGCTCAGATGACTTTGTTTATCCTGTGTATCCAACAGTCAGGACACTGACAAAAGCTAACGTGAATTTAAACTACGTTGTAGAGCAAGTCTAGAAAAATCAGCAGAGAAGCAGGGGCAATTCTGTCGCTGTTCAACATGAGTGACAGAGGTTTTGTGCATTTCAGAGAGGCAGACATATCCCAACACTCACCTTCACGTCCTTGGTACTGGGTTAATTGGCTACTACCTGCCAGATATACCCAATTGCTTCAGCTAAGCCATTATCAGTAGCTAATTTAGAACCAGTTCAGGTACCTCCACACTATACCATAGCCAGTCAGTAGATGAGATACAGCTGGAGCTGATTCTGATCTCAAATTTAAATTTCTATTTTTGTAAATCTGTAACTAAATTTGCTCCTCGTTCACATCAGAGGAAAACTATGGGACACTGTTTCTAGGAAACAAAATTAAGATTTAATATTACTTGTGACTTAGCCTCTCTTACTCTGGCAAAAAAAAAAAAAAAAAAAAAAAAAACATCAAACTGCTTCAGTCAGGTTTACTAGAGTAAACAGTCATTTTTCCATACCGCCTTCATAATGCCATCATACCACAGAAGCCGTCAAATTCTTTCCCGTATCATAATCCCATTTCCTTTAACACTACTCACTGACAGAGCACACAGTATCCCGAGCAACACTTACCACTTTGGAAGAGTCACTGCATTTACCAGCAAGCAGTCCTAAGTTACAACCGGGACAGCTGAGAAAGAGCCCTAAGTGCACAGAGAAGTTTTGCCCATGATCTATCCAGATTACAAACCCAGCTTGATTAGGTCTAAACCAAATTTTTACATTAACCCACTGCCAACCCCTTTTTTTTTAACATAACTCTTAAACAAAGTTCTTAATATCCCGCTAACAGAGTGGAGGATTTTTATGTTCTGAACTGTTATCTTCTGTAACACATTTCACAAGTAGCAGTAAACTGTAATAATAACAATGAATAGACTACCATAAATAAAAAAAATTGATAGGAAGACTAAACAGAATTACCACTCCAAGATTTCACTGAATTTTTGGCCAACCTCAATATTTGCTTTAAGTTATTCTACCACCACTCTGCTACCACTGTCTGCTTCACAGCACTGGAAATAAAGCCTTCAGAGTCCCTGCACATTTTGTTTGTTCAATCTATTCTACTCTTGATCAGAAGTGATGAATAATTATTATTTTTGTTATAGATGCATAGGTACATATGTCACGGGTAATATGCTGTAAAATTAATACATTAAAATGTGAATGGATCTGTTATCGCAGCTAAAGCACCTTTAAACCTGGAGATAAAAAGTATAAGTTTTAGACAGTGATGTGCATTAAAAATTGGCAAACACATTAGGCTCTTACCAGGAATGGACTCCAGCAAATGCAAGAAACACACATTATAGCCAAGAGCTGAATGATCATTTCAAAATGATGAGATCTGCCTTGTCTTTGTTGACTTTTAAATTTGACCCTTAAGAGGGTAATTCCTGTGACAGCATTGCACAAGAATGAAATAGCAAGGGCCAGTAACCCAAGGCAAGAAAAAAGTAAGAGATAAAATCTGTCTTCCCAGTCCTCAACATGTTCTGTTTTATAGAAGCACCAGGTCCTCGATGCTTGAATTTGATAGGCTCTAAACCTAAGAATAGGCAGCAAAGCTATAAGAACAGCAAAAAGACATACCATAGTCAACATCATTTTCACATGTTTAGAAGTCATTTTTGTAGAATGAAATATTGGCTTAGTGACTCCAATGCAACGTTCAACAGCCATCACGCTGCCCAGGAAGAGCGGGCACAAACCAAAGAAAACCATGCAGATGCCAAAAACACTACAAAGAATGTTGGACTGGTTAAATCGAATCCAGTCTTTGTCCGACGCATACACAAACACTGCAATGGCTCCGTTGATGAGGTGGCCAAAGAGATCTGTGATGACCAAGCCACTAGCAAGAAGCAAAAAGGATGCTTTTGATTTCTGTCTAAATCTCTGGTATGCTTTCATGAGAATTGCTATTGCAAGACTGTTGGACAAAATTCCCACTGTCATGAAGATTATTGAAAAGAAAACCGAAATCTTCTTCTCCGTGTGGCAGGTTGTGTTTTTTAAGATTCCAAATCCAGCCAGCCCAGGTGATTTTGAACTGTTCATGGTTAGGAGAGGAGAGGTAGTGCTCAAAACATTTCAGCAGTCTTGCAATCAAAAGGCATCTGTAATATTAAAAAAAAAAAAAACACACAGAGTGTAAGAGGCATGCCACTGTTCCAATGACATTTGAAACAGAAAATCCATAATGTTAGTCTGTGGTACGAATCTAATTTTCCTGTTTTCTGAGTGATATGATATATCATCATATTTTAGTGCAGCAGCCACAGGATAAAACAATTCTCTGCACACATGATACAATACAAATGTAGTTTACAGTATTTTCTGCAAGCCTATTATGCAGATAATGTATGCCATATATATAATGCACATGTACATGTAATCCGAGAAATCATCAATACATTACTGTGGTTAAACTACATATATAAAGAAACGTTTTTGTAACATACTCCTAGAATGAAAATATTTATCAACCCAACCACAGTCAAAAGTGAAATACTCCAACTAGAGTGTTATGAGATGCTAATCACACTCTGTTTTTCTTCCCTCACTGTTAAGCATTTATTTTCAAAACAATGTCCCAACATCTTCCAAGTAATTCTCCTCTCACAACTCAACGTTTTAAAGCTTTAACATAACCGGTCCTGAAGTCCCCAGCTTGCTCGCTGAATTACCAGTGTGCACCGCAGCCGACCTCTGATACCGAAGCCAATTCTGCGAGCTACTTTACGCCTTATCTCTCATCTCTACTCTCAGGACATTCCTGATGGCAAAAACTTCCCACGCAGAAAGGAGAAAAAAAAAAAAAAAAAGCAGGCGTTAGTAAGGCAGCGAAGTATCTCAGTCACTGAGCCAGTCCGACGAAGCCGGCTAAGCCCACGGCACCCGCGTCTCCGGCGTTACAGGCTGCTCAAGAGGGGTGCAGCCGGCAACCCCCCAGCCCAGCGCCTTCCTCGCCTACCTCCCCGCAGCGCCCTGCCAGCGTGGCGACACCGCTGACAGAGGTGACAGAGTGACAGCAATGACAGCGGTAACAGCGAGCCTCCCGAGCACGTGGAAGGGCTGCTCCCACCGCAGCGCCCCGTCGCCCCCAGCAGCGCCTTAAGTGCGCGGCGCCCCCGGGCGGGGCGAGCCCACCACGCCGGGCACCAGCGCCACAGGCAGCCCCGGACACCGCCACCGCCTCCCCGCCGTCCCCGACACCGACTGCCGCGCACCGCTCCTACACGATCCCGGTGCCGGTGCTGATCCCGGTCCCGGTCCCGGTCCCAGTCTCGGTGCCGGTGCTGCCGCCCCTCACCTCCGTTCCTTGGTGCCGGCAGAGGCGCGGCGGAGCAGCGCGGTGCCCCCCGGCCCGCCGCCGCCGCCGCCTCCCGCCCGGCGCCGCCCGCCTCCCGCCCTCCCTCCGCCTCCCCTCCCGGCCTCCTTTCCCTCCTTCCCTTCCTCCCAGCAGCTCAGGGTTGCAGTTTCCCAGCCCCTCTGGGCTGCTCTGACAGCCCCTGCTCTCGTCCGGGCACCGGGAGCCCCTCGGCTCAGGCCTCACCCCTGTGAGGCTGCGACCGGCCCCCAGGTCGGAGCAGGGCAGATGGAGGAGAGCGGCCCTCCTGCGCCAGCCAGCACGGAGCAGGTGCTGCCTCGCTGTGCCCCGCTGCAGAGAGGGCTCCGGTGACGGGGACCGGGCTGCCTTGTTATGTCACAGCACCAGGGGACGAGGCCACGCGGCAAGATCACCACAGGAGGTGTTGCCAGCAGTGCTGCAGCCACAGCAGCAACAGCTCATGGGGCAACCGACTTCTGTTACCAGCGAGGTGTCCCTTCACTTTCCACACAATTCTTCCCAACCATCCCTTTCACCGGTGCACAGGGAGCTCAGGAGGGGGCAGCCCCCAGGAAGTCAGCCATGGAATGCAGATGTGCACATTACAAAACACACGGCCCTCACACCCACCAGATCACGCCGAGCTGACAGTGTTCCTGGGGGCATTTCTCCACTGGTGCAATATGACATCAACATGGCCAGATGAGGAGTTAGTGACGAACAAGATCCAAGGTTTCTTGGTTTCACATCACATACTCAGCTTGAAGTTACAGATGACATCTAAGTTCTCTTTCATCTATCCATGTCCAGGATTACCAAGCAGGCCTGAATGGGAATCTTTATTGAAAACTCTTACTACAGAAATAAACCAAAATATAAAATTAAAGTCAAAATATAAAATCGAATTGTAATATATTACAGAATATTTCATGAGTAAGAACGATGGAAAATGTGTATCTGCTTACATTAAGACAGAGCCTTGATTTGTACTACTGCTAGCTCCACAAAGCAATTGTTTAAAAATGACAAGTCACAAACATGTTAAAGTTCTGCTTTCCTTCATGCCTTGAATACTATGGATACAGTTTGCCTCTGCCTAATTCACCACTGAGGTAATACAGGCCAACTAAAAACATTCTTTCAAATTGTACCTTAAGTCACATACAAAAATAGTTAAAAGCACTATGCAGTGACCGTCTCCCTGCATATGCCTTTACATTTTGGCATCTTATCATGCAACAAGCAAAAAAAAAAAAAGAAATAAAAAATTGTTCTGTTTGAGACCTATAAATTCCCAGAAGCTCTTTTTTTTTTTTTTTTTTTAAGATCACAATAAAGTATAAAAACATCTCAAAGCAATTTATTGACATTACATTTCAGAGGAAAATAGTTTATTTTATGTTTCCTCCTCCAGACAGAAATAGAGATGGAGATTTCATACTACAAACAGTTTGCACCATGCCTTTCTTTCCTAGCCAGATTTCTTCACCCATCTCTCCTAAAATGTGGGGCAACTCCATTTGAAGGGAAGCAATGAAGCTGGTACTTCAAGACTTTGGGAACCAGAAGTTAAAACACCATTATCAAGCCAAAGAAAAGAGCAGAAAAACCTCAAGACAGATGTTTCAGCATGCTGCTAAAATTGTGGCTAGAGTAAGGGGGGGGGGGGGGGAAGACTTGGATAGTTCATCCCCCAAAAAGCTCTGGTCTGCCAAAAGGAGGCAGAGTGAAATTTCAGTTGCTGCAGAGATGGTGAAGGAGGATAAGAATCAGTGTTGGGAAAGTGAGTATGTAAACTACCAATTTTTTTAATTTTTTTTTTTTTCAGACAACAGGCACTGGAGATTGCTCCAGCTTCTGTACAGCCTGAAGAGGAGAAATGGCCACAGGCATTATTAAGCATCTGTAACAGTTAGGTGATAACGTTACATTGACCAGAGCAGGACATTAATGCAGGACATGTGCCCCCCATAAACATTTCTGACCTCCTGGCATAAGTGAAATAATGGCTTCTGTGATAATTAGGTGCCTTGTGGGGTTATGGATTGGTAGGGTGTTGACTTTGGAGAGTGCTGGAAGACTGAGAAATAATAATGACACCAGCAGAACTAAGCTTTTCATACTGACTGAGGATCAGCTTTCTCCATTTCCTACTACTAGAATTTTGCTCTGTTCGAAAGTTATTAATAAGCAGACATTATAAATGTGGGAGTGAAAATAGCAGTCCTACAAGTCTGAGTCCTTTCTTAAACAAAAGTGTTACTAGTTATTGTTGTACTTTTAGTAGTAATATTTTGTATTCTTAGTATTAGAAAATGAGCAATAATCTACATGTCTGAGGGGAGTGTTAACTAGGTCTTACAGCAGATTTTCAAAGGCATTGATTTTAAGTCACATACAAGTGAAGAAAAATTCACAGTACTATTCCATGAAACACTTACAATCAATGAACACTGATTTTGCATTAGAAGTTAATTATAAATTATGCCTTGAAAATAGAGTCAGAAAATGAGGTCAGTTATATTGAAAGTAATAATGTACATAGTAAAATGGCAACAAGTGCACAATAAAGGGTGTATATATATATATATAGTATATATATAAATATATATAAATTTAACAAATAAAGCTTTCTAAAAACCACTGTGTAACTGTTCAATACCTGTTCAAAATTAGGCATAATTTCTGATTAATGTCCTGGCTTTATAATGTTAAGACAAAATTGCAGAATTTCTACCCAAGCTACAAAATATATATTTTGTAACAACATATTTCACGTACACTATCATATTGGTGTGTAGTTAGACCATATAGCTACATGAAGTACATAGTGGAAGTTGTAATATTTCTCTTCAAAAATGTGGTCTTGGGATGCTGGGTCTGCTTGATTTTTTAGGAAAGTGGATAAAATGCATACTCCCAGAATCGTGGCATATTCAAAATACTCATTTTAAAATATGTTAAAACACTTCTATTTTTTAAAAGTACGGTTCATCAGAATGTGCTGAAAAGATCAGGCATGGCTTTGCCATTCAGATAAATGCCACCCTGGCCTTTATGCTTCACCATCAAGTAGTTCATAAAGTAGTCACAAATTCTGGCCAAAGTATTTCCTGAATTGGTGTACTGTCCAATACAGTTAAAGGAGGAAATTCTTAGGTAGTTAAATATAAATTAACAGTGTTTTGTAACAAGCCCTAAATCATTCAAGGAGGTTAAGAACACCAACATGCCAGCAGGCACTCACTATCAGAATGGAGTAAAAACAAGAAAGGTCATCAGGAATCATAACAACAAATATGCATCCTTCTGCTGAGATTTCCACCTGCTGATATCTAAAATGGGACTGTTTGCTCTTACTGGAAGTACAACTTTGGATACTATTGTTTTCTAAACATCCTTATCATCAAGGAAGTTCAATTCTTTTCTTCTTGATAATGAGACATGTCCCTTGGCAAATGAGGTAAAAGTTGCTGTAGACAGAACAAACAGGAAATATCAGTTCCCGAGTGAAGTTTGATGAGAGTGGGGCAGGGAACAGAGGTTTGGTAGTTTGGGACCATATTTGCATTGTGGTTCTTTTTGTTAGGAAAAGCAAAGACAGATTTTCTCTCTTAATGTAGATCTTGATCCTGTCACAAGAAGTAGCCAAGAAGTCCATTCAGAGCCACTCCCTTAGCCAAAGAGCTTGGCAATGAAGGGTCTTGACAGAAGGGTCTATTGATACCAAATAAACAGATTGTTACTGAGATACCAAAAGACCTGCAAAGCAATTGGTTGATGAGTAGACCAAAAACACGAGCTAAGTTTCTGAAAGAGATGAATTTGACCATGTCATCACAGCCAAACCACGTTAACACAGGAGCACAGAGCTCAAGCATCCATCATCCAGGAGACAAAAGCATCCAACATCCAGACAAAACTTCAAGTGGAAAAAAAAATAACTGAACCCAGAAGTTTCCAGCCTAAGACAGGATAGTTGTGATATGCCAGAATATGCAATACAAAAAAATAATACTATTAATAATAACTGATTCTATACTTTCTTACATTTATTCTTAGTAATGTTTATATAAACACATAAATGAAGATGCTAGTTGTTGGTCAAATGATTCACCAACAAGATCATGCTAGTCAATACTAAATAATATAATTGTCTGCTAAAACCTTTCATTACATCACTTTATTGATTTACTTTTTTTTCCCACTTAGAGACAGACTTTCATCTTATCACATATCGTCACTCTAAAATTATTTGATTACTACAGACAGTACCTAACTTGGTTAGAACTGGAAGAACTGAAGAACGATAATTCCTCTTTTTTCTTCTTCATTTGCAAATGTTTTGTATCTAGTACTTTCTTGACACTTTTTTTCTTCTATTATATCAGAACAGAGCATGCACAGGAGATGGTGCAAATCTCTCTGGGCATAGTTCAGTTCTTTCTTCCATATATTTTTATGCTTTTTTTTTATACTTTGTAGAAGCCTTCCCCTTAGAAATGAGGCAAGAGTAGAATAACGGGAGGGGGATTATTTAGTAGGTGTGTCACTGAAACATTTTTAACTACTTTCTAAAAATTGACTACAGAATAATCTGAGGGTGTTCTTCCTATAAATCAGTGATTTCAGAAGCATTCCCTTCAAGAAATTCTGGGAAGGTAGTATGCATTTGGCTGGCTTTCATCAATACTAGATTTACCAATTAAAAAAGGTATTTTTTAAAGTCTAATATGATGTTTCAGAGTTCATAATCAAAGGATGTCTCCTTTATGATTATATGGAGTATCTATTTTTTGTTCTACCACAGACCCAGATCCTTACATGGCCAGAGGACAGACACATCACCACTGCTGACATGAATCTTGCCTGTTCAGGCTGGGGTAATTTGTAGTGAGTTGGCTTAATCAAGACGCAAAGTACTGTTCTACTCATAACAACAACAGCATAATATTCTTTTGTTCATTTTAAATATGTGGGACAAAATGTTCTCTCTTATGAGTCACCTCTTTAATATTCTGACACATAAGAACAAACAATCTACAAAGTGATACTAAATAGTGAGCCATATTAACTCCTTTTCTCCTCTTCCTTTTTCCAGAATGGAGACAATACAAAACCAAGTCAGAAGACATCTTTCATCAACTATTCTTTTCAATCATTCTGCTCAGGTCAAATGAAATAAAGAAATCATTTCCTTTGAATTGTCCTAACCTATTGTATTTACGCCACGTGACATAATGGTCAAAATAAGTCCATTACATGAAAAAATCTCATTAGGGGTATGCCTGTTTTATGCCTTCCAGTTTTGTGGTTCTATTTATTTGATTTTTTTGCTTGCACACATGTTCAAGGATGTAATAGGTGAAGTTTTGACAGCTTAAACACTTTTAAAGAATATTTTGAAACTAACTCATTATGCTATGAGTTGTGAACAGAATTTCCATAGTGACTTCAAAGAATTAAATTACTTAAAATAAATGATGCACAGTTCATTGAGTTCTTTAAGAGGTCTAGTAGTCGTGCTATATTACCTACCATATACATGTAGTCTCTGGTCTAGGCAACAGATAGAGAACTATCTCTTCAGACTTTATCAGTTTCAGAAGAAAGAGTTTGAAAGGATCACATTCTCTCAAAATTTAAATAGTTGCAGATTTAAAACACCACACACTAAATGCATAGTTATGATCAGCTGCTTTACAGAAACTTTAACCTCTTTCTACATGTGATTCTAAATACCTTTGTTTGGGAGATTTGGTCTACATGGTAATTTTAATTGTAGCTCAGATGAAAGGTGAAATTCTTTTTAAATGGAACAAGTTTTCATCTCAGGCATATGGTAAAGGGTGATATCGATAAAAGTAGTTCAGGAAATCAGTTACTAATCCAGCAAACTTCTAATTTAAAAGTTAGTTAAGGAGAGAAGCAAATCACATTTGAGATACTATTTCACTATTTCATTTTATTTTTTAAAAGGGGGAATTGTAAATCATTTTTGTTTGAAAAATTTTCTCCACTGACTAACTATAATGGATACCTAACCAACATACCACAGAAATTAGAATTTCATTACCTGGAGGGCTGGATTCTTTTTTCTGCTTCTCCAAGAGCCAATTCTATCCCTAACAGGGATGATTTACTCATCGTTTACTGATGAGAACTTATGAAAAAAACACTTGAGTGTTTTTGTTTGTTTGTTTGTTTTGTTTGTTTGTTTTGTTTTGTTTTTCCTTCAAAAGAGCTAATTAGCTTCATGCTATTGGTGAAATATCTCCCCAATCCACCACAGAGAAGGACTCATATCCTATTTTTCTTACTATTTATCAGAAGAGTGGACCATTAACTCTGGCAGAAGGGTGGAAGAAGAATCTCAGCACCTACTGCTAGGCAGGTTCAGTGGCCTGCAGCAATTTGGCAGAGATTTTAGCAGCCTCAGACCTGCAAATGGTACAGCTGAAGGTCATAATAGGATTCCTAATCCTGCTCCATGCCAACTTGCACATGAAGTAGTTTGTATATTGCAGCCTACGTAATAATCCATCTAAAGTTTGTTACTCATTGCTAGTTTAGGAAAAGCTGAAGGGTATGACGGAGAATATATGAGAGGGATGCAGATAACAGGAGAAAGATTGTCAGCTTTACAATAATCTTATTTCACAGCCAGTTTACTCTGAGGACAGTAATAATAGTAACAGAACTGGCCTTGCTCCTGATGAGTTTACAATCTACATAAATAAACAGATAGAAGAGGCTGAAGTGATCTTCTTCCCAGAAACATAAAAGCAGCCCTTGCACTTGACTCACTGTCGAGTGTCATCATCCAATATGCCATGCCAGCCCTGGACAAGTGTAGCTCTCAGGCAATTAGGATGAAATACAATGTTCTCATTTTCAGATGTATCTATTGTAATTCATACAAGAATAAAAAGATATTTGAAACTAATAACTCATGGAGAAATGAAGAATGCGATCTCTTGTTTATTCTGAGCAGATATTGACAGGGCAATCAAAGCCATGACTGAGTGAAATTCTTCCTTTCCGTTTAATAACCCATAATTAATGCTGCTGTTTGCAAAACGTGCATGCTTTTCCAGATTCTGGTTCTGTTACAAAACCATGGTCAGATTATTATCAGTAGCTCTCCATTATCAAAAGTCTCAGGAAACAGAACACAGCTGCCTTTAATAACAAAAACAAAAGCATCTTTTCTTTTGTTGCATACAACCTCCTTGCATTTGCAGATGTGAAAGGTGACAAACCGAATGAGTTCTATGGGTTAATAATTTAAATTACTTTTTCTAATCATATATTTCCTAGATTATTAAGATTTTCTAACTTTTACATCTTTGTGATCCTGGAATCTTGTATCAACTGTTTTCACCTTTGTATTTGTGCTCTACAATAAGTTATCATTTCTTCCACATCAAAAAACAGAGAAGTCAAACTTTTGGCAGAAATAGCATTTAACACACCATATATAGAAAAGAGTTAAAGAATTATTGTAATCATTTATCCATGAATTAATGGTTTTTCATTTCTGAAATGGGAAATGCTAATATTTGCAAATCTAATACTGCCAATTTTCTATTATTTTATTTTTTAACTGTTTAGGCAGTAATATAATTGGTTAAAATAAATCAGTATGAAACAAGCATTTCTGAAAATGGTCATCCACTTCTAAAGTTACTTTCCAGATAGAGAAAATAAAATTGAGATCATAACAGGAAAATTTCTATAAAAGGTGGTAAAAAATAATGGAAGAGAGTAACTTGAAATCAATCACCATTGTAACCTTTACATTTTTATACCATTAGATATTTTTTTTATCCTCTTTCTTCCAAAATTCAAATGTAATAAATGTTCTGAGTGGTAGAGAAGTTATTTATGTTTTAATAACAGGAAAAAAAGAATCTATAAAAGTAATTATTACCCATCTGCTTTACAGTGCACAGCACTGAGCTTCCTGGCAGCACAAGCCTGGCAATACTCTGTAGTTTCTGCAAGCTTTAGTCAAAGAAACTTAGACAACATTGTTTTCCTTAAGAAAACAGAATGATGGTAAGAACCCCAAAAATATGATCTTGTACCTAATGTACATAATCACCAAGGCAATTCTCATTGAATTATGCAGCAGTATTTTTGTGCCTTTTTATTAAAGATATTACTAAGTGCTTTCAGTTATAAACTCAACTCAGTAAAGTCTGGATGCTGTTATTTAACATACACCATGTAGTGGAATATTCATAACCCTGTTGCTCTATTGCAACGTGTTGTAAATTGTGCACTTCCTACAAATGGAAAAATATTTCAAAGGAGCTCTTAATTATGGATGAAATTTCCCTAAACCAGAATATATACTAGCAAGTAGGCAACTTCATTTTGATTTTCTATACCAGATTCTCCTCTTATCATTTTTCATATTTTTAAGTAAAAATACTTCAGTGTTATTTTTAAGTATATCATCAAATACAAATTCAAAGTCCATTAAAAAGCAATAGGATGGATTCCATTAATTTGAGGGGCTTTGGATTACAAGCAATATAAATGCAACCTGATTAGCACAAAACTCAGTCTTAGAATGGCCAAATATTACATCACAGAATACAGTTCCTTCCCTGAGCTGTACCAACACAGCTAGAGATCAACAGAGATGCAGGAGCTTGTGATTGCTATGGACAAATGATAAAAAGTTATCCCTGTATTTTATTATCTAAAAGTGAGGAGAAATACATTTTGGTTCATATATACCAAAGTAAACAAAATGAAATTAAAGTAAAGCAATAAGGAAAAGGTAAGGAAAATTAATTTCAAAAAGGGCTTCGTATTTCTGCAATGTTTTCCCTACAATTGCTAGTATCTTAAAGCAGAGTGTTTTTTAAAATTTAGACTCAACAAAAAACCGCAATTGTAAGCAGGAACTCAGCCTCAAGGTTTCCAACTAAATGAAAGTGGTTAGACTTCCTGGCAGAAAATAATTTTTGATGGAGAAATAGATTCATCTTAATGAAAATGAAAAGCACTCAGTTATGATGTGAAGAGGTCTCTCTGTGGAGATATTTAATTAAGAGTGATCTAATTTTATTATAAGTAATTCTCACAGTGTTGGCTTACTTCAAGTAAGCCTGTGCTAAAGAAAGGTGTCAAACAAGTTTATATCCTTAATTAGAAGAAATTTCATTTTCATCATGATGGACAGCCATGTGGCCATACAGCTCTTACTAAATTAATAGAATCTGTATAAATATAGACATAAGCCAAGCAGAAAATTTACCTCTGAAATCTCAATAAGCCAGTCAATTTTGAAAACAGCAGGGTTTGATAAACAGTGAGCTAATGAAAGATAATGATATTTCCAGTAATAGCATTTATAGAGTTTCAGAGAAGAGACGAGAGAAGGAAAAAAAGGTGTTTGGAGAGGGAGCAGACCATCAAGATTTGAGAGTGTATTATGAAGGACGGGAGCAAAGAAGAATTACATATACTGTATGTCTGTACACTGATTTTCTGTGCCTTTGTGTGTTGAAAAGTAGAGGGCTGGATTTGTTAGAGAAACAAAGAAAGCATTCAACTTTGGTAACAGACTTCTGCATGACTTGATTGACCAAACAAATCTCAGATGCAAGGATTTAATAACCAGATGGGTGCATGTGTATCTTAAGACACAGTAGTAGAGACAAAACATCTGTCAATTAGTTTTGCAACCACACTCTCCACATATTTGTGCTTACGCAGGAAGTTTAGCATTGCATATTCAAAGAAGAAGCATGTGCAGAAGTCATAAAGGATCTTGGAGGCTAGCCACATGTATATGAGGCCCAGTATATATATGAGCACAAGCACGAAAAGCTAGTCTGACTTCTGGTGTTTAAAGACAAAACAATTTTGTGTTTTCTCTTGCAGCTTGTGACTCCATTAGTAACACTGCAGGTTGTAAAAAAAAAAAAAAAAAAAAAAAAAAAAAAAAATCAGCCTCACCTTGTGACTGCTTAAGATTGAATTTGATCAGCTTTTACCTCAGGATAGAGTAATTCAGAAACTAATCTGTACATGCAAGGAACAGCAACTGACTTTAAAATGGGCTGAATTAGATTCACATACAGGAGAAAACACCTGGCATACAGCTAGTGAAAGAAAAGTTGAATGTGCTTAGAAATGTAAAATGCACACAAATTAAAACATACTAAATTTTGGAGGGTTTTAATTTTTGCATTAATTAGTAACAAAGCAATTAGTAGCATTTTAACATTCTGATTGCCTGAGGTCATAAATAGTTAATGGTAAACCCAGAAATTATGATTGAGATCTCTACTTTCTAGCCTGGGAAACTGCAGTAGACATAAAGCTGTTTACCCAGTAGAAGTAAAACAGATGAGAAATGTAGGAAATAGAAAAACAGGTACAAAATGAATACTAGCACTATGCAGCACAGCAGCAAAAACAAGACAGCCTTTGCATAGCCTGATTCAAGTTTGAAGAGTGCTGAACATGGATGAGTCTATACAGTTACTCTAGAACTTTGACTAACTCTGATTTAATATCAGAACATCTATGAGAGAACATTTCATCTCATCAGTGTAATGGCTTTAATTCTTTTATTTTCATTTTGAACATTAAGTAATTGGCCGGTCTGATGTCAGATGTATTCCCTTCTGAGAAGTACTTAGCCCTTAGGATGAAGGCCATACTTCTAGCTCTTGTCACATCAGGTCTTAGTGCACTTGAGCTGTACTTAAGGAATAAAAGCTGCCAGTGCATTTCCATGTTTCCATTTTGAATAGTTCAGAGTTCTTTGATGTCTTTTTCAAAAGGGTCTGTCTTAGCAGCTATCTTTTGTTAGCTTTCATAGTTAATTATCCACACATTTCTGAAACCTTCTGAAGATCATCCATGACATCTAATAAAAGCTGACTGGTAGAGGAATTATCTAGGAAAATATGTTACTGTTTCCTCACCAATGACACTGTGGCTAGAAAAGTGTATATTGCTGTACCTTGCTACCATAAAGATGACCAATAGTGTGGAATGAATTAAACAGATGAAATGATTAAAGGTTTGGAATGAGTAACGTGGTTTTGAGGAAATGCTATAATCAACATGGTTTGGCCAAGAAAATTTCAGTAGGAGATGTGATTATCTTCTACACAAGCATAAGCACCAAAAAAAAAAAAAAAGAGGAAAAGAAACTGTTTAGGGTGAATCCCAAGGAAACATAGCCAGTGCTATCTGGACTAAATTGAACAATGGAAAATATCAGAAGAATGCACTAAAGGTGAGAGGTGACTGCTTGTGAAGTGTTCTGGTAAGGGCACTGATGCAACCTTGAATAGGATCGCCAAGTCTGATAGCCTGGGTCAACCACAAAGTTTATTTAGTAGAATTTTTCTTTACCAAGTTTTAAGAGTTTGTTTTTATTTGCTTTGTTTTCTCCATTACATCATTGTTTTCATATTAAAGGACAGATCTCCAGCTCATATTTATCGTATTCAGCAAGGTCTAGAACAAAATCTAGGCTTTGACCATTTGATATACAATAGATTTATTCATAATCAACAAAATAGTATCGAATCTCCAAAACTTCTTGTGGATAAAGGAAAAAAAAATAGTGAGTCATTGCAGGCAAGGTTTGAAAGCATAGATTTTTCTTCATAAGAGAATGTCTAGGTAACATTTATAGAAAAACAGCATGATTTGTGACAATAACTCATGCCACTGCATTTTATGGAAAGATTCTAGCAAGCTATGAAAGACAAGACAAGAATTTTCAGTGCTTCAAAAAAGGATGAGTGTCTTAGATTTTTACTTAACATTGCTATTTTTCTAATGCTAAACTATTAATTTTTTAAGGATCTACATATTAAACAGTAACGACTACATCCTAAATGTAAAATACACAGTGCACAAGTGTAAACAGAGTTCAGTTTGAAATACAGAAGTCACCAACAACAATAGAACTCTGTTAGACTGATTACCAGACTGGTACATTTTTCTGAGAGAGTATCAAAACAAATAGTAAATAACCAATTTTATAAACTATAGTGCATGTAATATTTTTCCTTAGCAGCTATACTTTTCAAATGTATTGATTGAATTAAGCTATGTTTTTTTGTGTACTATTAAGTCCCAGATTAATATGGGACAGCATACCCCATACTGATAACATCAAACATCATACTTTATACAGACCTATGTTCAATAATTACTTTTAAAAATTCCATACCTGAATTTAAAAAATTAAAACAAAGAACTACAGCTGTGTTAAATCACTCCGTGTTTCATGACACCTTCAGTGTGAAAGGTCCAGGAAAAGTTGCAGTATTCCAATCTCATATTTCCATGTTTCATTTTGAAAGTATTTCTTTTAATAGTGTGAATGTGAAAACAGCATATCCCAGCAACCCTATTGACTGAAGTAAATGTCACAGTACATATCATAAGCAATATACAATATTAGGAAAGAATAGGTCAAAGTGTCTCGGAGTTTGGTAAGAGCACTGAGCACAGTATCCTTTCTCGCCAGTATCCTTTGATGAAATTCAGAGTGATCTGATATTTTTCATTGCCTGTGTACAATGAGTGGTATTTAAAGTTTTGCTCAAGTTCTCTGTCCTTTTTTTGCTGAGGTATACTGCCAATAGAATAACTAACTGGAGGTAAATCACTGAGGCCTTATTTTGCTGTATATATAGTAATAGTTATTTAACTAATTTAACTAATATAGTTAACTAATATAGTTAACTAAAATATAGTAATTTAATTATACTAACATTTATTTGTGAATGCAATGCATCTGAATCTGTGAGCTATTATTATCTCTGTAAGACGTTTGTTATCTTTCTCGAGGATACCTAAATTGTAATGGAATCCTAAAAGAGAGGGAAGTTTTTCTAACTGGTTATAGGACAACCCTCGTGCAAAAGAATTCAGACAGAAAGAAAAAAAAAAAAAGTTTTTTAAAAAAAAAGTTAAGAAAAAACTAATGATCACAAAGCATACTGTCCATGTTCTTGCTTCATCATATTTTGCAAACAGCGAATTAGTCTGCACTTTCTAATAAACAATGCCCACAACAGGACACAGCATTCATCCAAGTAGCAACAAGCTTGTTTTGTGGATGGCACAGCCCTCTTGTTAACAAACCATCACACTATTACACAGTTGACTCATGTTTTCAGGTTAATTGCTGCATTTTTAACAATGAAAATAGGAAAGAAAGAAAAAATTTTAAAAAAAAGGAGAAATATTAAAAATATGAAGATCTGTTAAAGAATCAATTTCCTCAGAATTAGTGCCTCTCTGATTCAGAGAAAAACAAGAGATTGGAACATAGAATATTCCAATGCAACAGTATAACAATTGATTTAAGCACTGATTTAAGTTTTGTCAACCAAGCCACTAAGTTATTTGTTGTTGCACAATTCATCCCTCCCTGAAACAGAGGAAAATCACTGTTCATTTCATGTGGTGATGAAGTGTACTCAAGTGTTTTTCTGGTGCAGAAGGTAAAAGAGAGAATCTGTACTTTCTTTGTTGAAACATTTACAAGGAGTTCAGCCTTGCTAAGCCTTTCAAGTGTGATGTAGACAATTAAGTGATGCTTGCAGAAATAATTGAGTTTCACAATACAGGATATCAACTACCATTTTATAACACCATTCCTTTAGGTAAAGCAGTAAATCAACAAAGAAAAATAAAGTTTATGGGCTGTATAAAATTCATCTATCTGTCCAAATTTTCTCATTTAAATGTTCCATTCCACTTTATTTATTTATTTATTTTTAAAGGCAAAAAATGCTTGGCATATTGAATTGCTTGGAATTTAATTGTCTATCCTCTAGAAAATCCTACTCATAACTAGGTTTGTCCTGTCTAATTACAATGATTCAGTAATGCAGCAAATACTTTGTCGCAGTTTTTCACACTTTCACACATAACTCAATGAGGTGTCTATGATTGCAGTGCCCTGATAAATTACAGGATTGCAGCAGGATTTTATTGGCTAGATTTTGGACCAGGGTTTCCCCAAAGACAGTGTTCCAGCCCTGCAGTTCAAATGACCCTTTCCTTGGCTTTATCCCAGGCTCCAGCCAACACTTCTCCCAGCATCAGATAGGTTTCACTCTGCCACCAGTTCCAAAAACAGTTCTGACCCTCCTTTATTAATGAGAACATTTGTTAAATATGTTCTTTTATGACTAGAAAAAGAAAACTCCTCTACCTGCTTTGCAGTATAAGAATACTTAGAAATATTTCTTAAGGCAGAAGACTGCACGAAGAGAAAATCAGGAATAATATAAGCAAGGGAACCACATGTTCCTGTTTGATTTGACTGCCCACAGTGAAACACAATTCTGTGCAGGCTCTGTACCTAGAACACCTCTATTGCATTTAGCTATAAAATGGCCCACATCTGTTTCCATAGATCCTAAATTCATGCAAGCTGAAATACTACTTATGTAGTAGTTCACATTCTCCTGGGTGACCAAAGTAGAACTGCAAGCTACCAAGCCTGTAACTATTATAACACTCAGAAACAATTTCTTAGCAAAGTGAGAGAGTTCAAGCGTGAAGCTCAGAAGAAAAAGAAAAATTTTTAAATCACGTATAAGAAGCTGCATACCAAAAATCCTTCCTGGTCAGAAAATCTATCTAAAAATAGTTGGGGAAATTGTAAACAATGTTACCTGCTTTAGTAAACTATAAATGGCAAGTCTTCATGAAAGATTATACCTAAATGAGATCATACTATTTGCAATTATTCTGAAATGTAATTAACTCAAGCTCAGATTCATGGTACTACATATTTTTCCCATGTGTTTAATGTTGACAGGAGCATATCTGCATCAGAAATTGAATTTCTGTATGTTTTTTGTTGTTGTTGTTGTTTTTGATTTCCAGTGGTCCTGAATTTGAATGAGTAATTCACTCAGGAATGAAGGAATTAAAGTTCTAACACAGTCTTAATATTGCTGCAACCAGTCACTGCTACGAATTTATATTTCATGCTCATTTTTTTTCCTTTATGCAAATTTTTCTCATGTTTTCAGATGAGACCTAGCCCAGAGACTGCAAAGAACCTAAACACTTGAATCAAATTCAATGTATCATGAACCAGGTGTTCATCAGAGAACCATTACTGAATTTGAAAAAGTGTATTTCCAAGAGCTTTGAGCAGCAATAGTCTACATCTCATCCTATTACACTAAATTTTGATTAAATGTCAAAAAGTGCATGGTCTTTGGTGTTCTCTACTGATAATAAAATTAACCTCCACGGGAGTTCACAGTGTAGCAGGCTATAACTTTTGCAGCCAGAACCAATTCAGCATAGCCTGCCAGACATTATTTTTGTTAAAACCAAAGGACTTCCATGTGAGTAACTGGTATTCTTGCACCACTGTGTAATAAACATTTGATTACCAAAGTATGTGGCAGTCTTAGGTCTCCTTCACAAAAAGCTAAATGCAAACACCTCTGTTGTGCTTAGGCCCACAGTTTTAATCAAGTGTAGTCAAAGTTTAAATTTATCCCAAAAATGTGAGAGGTGGTTACCATAAATTGAGAAGTTAAAGTTGTTTAATGTGCTTGCCTTTGCTCTTCTTCAAAACTTGAGTTTCTGTAAACATAAAAATGGTGCTTATGTGTTACTTTTAAACCTTCTATCAAGGGAACTAGAGGTCCTCTGGATTAAATACAGTTGTCTGGTTCTGTCCCTTCTGCAGGGAAAGAAGTTACATCCATTGCTTTGCCTTGGCTGCAGACTAACAAATTGCAGTTTCCATTGGTCATCTGGCCCATGTTCATTTGTTTCTGGGTTTAAATATCTATATTGCCTCCTTGCAATCCAATTTCAGTGATATTGAGACAGCTTCTGAATTAACACTGTGCTTCCCATTTACAGAATTGTTACAGTCTAGTAACAGGCACCAGGCAACCGTATTCATCTCTACCCAATTAAATTTTTTTCTTTAGAAATTTCTCCCCTCCATAGTATTAACAATGAAATGGTGACACATGAAACAATTCCTCAAATATTATTTCAAGAGATATTAAATGGTTCTCATCACCACCTGCCTACAGAAGTGCTAACCATCATCACTGGATCTAGCATGGCTCCTTGAATCCTATGGAAGTTAAATTATTGCTTTAAAATAATAGATACCTCTTAGAGATTTCCCCAACAAGCCTCAAAATAGTCTTGCTTTTAACGAAACCTTTTTTAATAAAAAATGTGTTTTCTTGGATGATCAGAGAAACAGCAGTAAGAGCTACTGTTGTTTTTCTTCCTTGTTTATCTCATTCTACCATTAATTTTCTGTGTACACAAGTGAGAACCTAATTCTACTAAGAGTTAATGAGAAGTGTATCTCCTGTGAAATTATTTCTGATAGGGAAAAGTTCCTTAACAAAAAGGGATTAGAGAAGAAAATCTTTAATGATAGCCTCAGTATAACCTCTTTTCCCTAGAAGTTTCTTTAAAGTCCAAAATAGAAAACGCATCTACTGAGACCTCACCTTCAAACTGCTTGTGTGGCAGTGTGGCTTTCTAGTGAGACTCTCTGGAGATCATTGCTAGACTCCTGATGTATTAAACTGGTTCTTCTAGGAGGAGATAATCTGAAGTGACTATTCATCACTTAGCCAAAACCTGTGCACTAGGACATCCTGAAAGATTAGCCATGATCTCAGTCTAACTTTGATTACACCTGAGCAGAATCTCCACTTTTCCATCAGCATCACAGCACCAAAGAAAAGATACAAAATCTCCATACCAGTCTTAGCAGAAAAGAGCAGGCTAATTTTCAAAAGTGCTTGAGTAGACGAAGGACCTGACTTTCATCATAACTAATATCAATGAAGCAGTGAAATCATTTAAATACTTGAAAAATCCTACTGTTTTTCCAGCCCCACTCCAGGAAGCTTAATCATACCTTTCTATCAAGTGAAGTTTGCAGTATGTGCCCATATCCACTCTATCCCTAATTCTGAGAAGCCAAATTACAATACACTGCATGGGAGTTCACAGAGCTAAAGAGCACAAGACAGATTATCAGTGGAAGATAGTTTGCTTTCCAATCAAAAATGCAGGTATTCAGTTCCTGCCCAACCTGTTTGCAGCCAGTGTTGTTTCACAGCTTTTCCTGCTATACAGAAGAACCCCTGTATGAGATGACATTTCCTAACACAACTAAAAAAAGTGTTACTACATCAGCATCTTAGTTGATAATTGATCATTGCAATGAGCACCTGTTTTGCCCTGACCAATCTACAGAAAGATCTGATATAAGAAGGAGGGTCAAGACTGGATATATTTTTGCTTTTCCTTTTTTCCCCCACTGACAAAGAAACAACATTCCCACTCAGATAATAAAATTATCACCTTTAAACACAGCAGAAGACTACTATCAACAGACACAGCAGCTCTATAAAATGTGGGAAAGATTGATATAAAACAAGATGATGTATATAACTCAGAAAACTCAGAAATTACATTTGAGTATTGGAGCCTATTTTATTCTTGAAGATTGATGACGCAAGGCTAGAATTCATATTCTTTGTTAAAGTGCTGAGAGAGAAAAATTGTGCAAGTACCAAAATTGTAGATAAGGAAACAAGGAAAAACAGCTGACCTAGAATAACTACCACTTACCTGATAGAAGATAAAACAATATATATGTTGGCCTGATGCATCATCCTGTCTTTCCCAAAGGATTTGTGAGAAAAGCTTTCAGATACTATTCCCCTGTGACATGCCCTTTGGGGACACATTAAAAATAACTTATAATTAATTATTAAACATAATTTAATGATTAATATTATTAAATAAAAATATTAAATTTACAGTTTATAATTAATTACTTATTAATACAATTTATCAATTATTAAAAGAAGAAGAATTGCATATGGAATGAAAAGCCTGGCAAAGACAAGAAAATCATTGCCAAGTAAAACAGATGAGAAAGTAAAGAGTAGAGCTAGTGGATGCACTAATAGGATAGAAGGTATCCTATTGCCTTTTATTGAATTGAAGAGTAACAGGGACCAGGAAGAATGCAGAAATGTTTTCGAACATAAAGGCAGTAAACAAACAGCACACTCCATATACCATGTGCTATGAGGTGAAAGGTTAAAGAAAAGGAGATTGCTTCTTCAGGAAACCTAAGTATCAGCACTTGGTACCACTAAATAAAAATGGTTAGAAACTGTTAGGCTTAGGGGGAGAAGACAATAGAATTTATACATATATTTACACAAATAAATTTTTATGAGTTACTGAGCTTCTGGAAGCAAAATAGTGAGCTTCAATCAAACTGAAAATACAGCTGCTAGGAAGCTGATTGCAGTCCAGTTAGGTCAGGGATGAACCAGTTTCATTTGGGGGGGAGATGAAAGAGCCTATTCTGGGGGCTCACCACAGCTACACTCTTTGCCTGCTCAAGCTCATTAAACCCAAAGATGATTAAAAATACTGTGCCTTCCCTTCCTAATATAGATTCAAAATGGCACACCATTTTGCTGTGTTGGATAGAAAGGAACATGTAAATAAAGTTTTATGTCTGTATTTTCCTGATAGACTTTAGCAAACACTTAAAGTTCTTTCGAGCGGCAAGAGAAACTCAGACTTCTATTTTATAAAATTCACAAGTTGTCATGACTACATAAAAGTGCAATACAGTACTGAGATAAAGTATATTCACCCATTCCTCTATCCTATGTGCTGCTGAATATTAAACCTGTGATTAAAAAAAAAAAAAAAAAAAAAAAAAACAAGAAAATTTGTAAAACATTTAAATGAAAAGTATTATCTTTCACTGTAGTCAGTTTATAATTAAATCCTGCTTTTAGAGACAAGTATATGTGACTACCATAAGGCATATTCGCCCACCTCATCATGTAAGTAGAGCTGGCTGCATCATCAGCAGTGCCAGCTTTGCACACACATTTAGCCAAATGTCTAGGCTTTAGCTGCTGTTACTAGGAACTTTCTGACACTCATTTGAGGAACAGGTTGACACTCAAATGTCGTGGGAAGTCAAGGGAGCCTCCATCAACTTCAGCAGGGCCAGGCTGAAATCAGTGAAAGGCTGATTTTTATAGTAGAAATACAGAGCAGACTGTGTGGCTGTCATTAGAGCAAAAGCTATGGAAGGCTGTCATATGTGCACCTAAATATAATGCAAGTAGGGAAAAAAAAAAAAAAAAGCTTTATTTAAAATGAGGAAAAAGGTAGAAAACATTTTTAAAGGGTGCAGAGATATGATGATAACCAGATTATATAAGTACCTAGGAAAAAAGAAGATAGCTTGGTAGCTATGCAGCTACCATGTTTAAATCATAACCTAGCTTATGTCTCAGGACTAGAAACAGACACATAAACACAGAGTTATTTGTCCCAAAGCTGAAGTGCAGAATGCACTGTCTCTCTGAAAACAAAGATCAGTGCTTGGAAGCGGTTAAACAATATTTATAATCTAATACGGATCCATAACACTCAGCAAAAAGTTTTTTTTCTTTGTTTTTAAAGCACAGGTCTTTTCCACTAGTGACTTGAGCAACATCCTTTTCAGAGGATACATTTAAGAAAGAACTGGGAAATGAGGGAAATGAGTAAAATTTTTAACACTGGCAGATTGTTTTCTTTTATGTAAAAAGCCCCAGAGATTTGATGAGACAAGAGTATTCAAACAGAAAAATTGATTTCATAATAAATAAACTTTTAAATTATTCTGGTATATTCAATCAAACAAAGATGTTTTTCCCAGTTCAGAAAAACTTCTTATAGTTTTATTAATTCTTTTTTTCTTGCAACATAAAACAACCTAACTTATCTCTTCAGATAACTCTTATTTGTCTTTTTCCTGAATCTTGTGACCTCATTTTCATTTGCATCACCAGCCAATCCTGTCATTAGGATTTAGAGATTTATTAAACATTTCATGGTAATCTTGGTAATGTATTTGTGATGTATTGAATTTGGTCTTAATGAACTTTTGTTTTAAAGAAACATAAACAAAGGGGACTTCTGCTCATCCAATGCAATTTGGCTGTAGAAACACGCAGAAGGGAAATGAGTTGTCCCATAGTTAGCATATTGGTCTGGAACTCAGAAATTTCTGGTCTAGTTCCCTGTTCTGCTGTAGACTTCCCGGGTGACCTTAAATAAATCTCTCTCTGCCTCTGATCCCCATATATAAAATGAAGTAATACCTGTTCTCTGGTTAGCAGATGGAGGAAAATGAAGTACAGCTGTAAAGAGCTCAATATTTGTCAGCTCAGTTGACTCAATCTTATTCGGATTCTGTATTTGCTCATGCAGTCACCTCATCTTCAGCTTCCCTCTATGAACTGATCTTTAACCATTTAGCAAATGCCTTTCCTGCCTTATTTCTCCCAGTAGCCTTTTCATGTCTTCCTCTATTCACTATACATCTTTGACTGCCTCATCCCTGCCCATTGCATGTGTCTTCTCTGAAACACCACCTGTCACTGACGACTGTTTTCAGGTACAAAAGCAGGTGATTTTATAGTCAAATCAACACAAATGATTCAATGTGTTTGTCTTCACAAGCTTCTGGGAATTATGATATACATATGTCTTTTAAACCGCTCTCATAAATTCAACTTAACACACATTTCATTATGGATGTTAGGACCCAGACATTCTTTCAAAGACAGCCCTGAGCACAGATATCTGCATCTTACAACATGCTTCCTCACCCCTTGGCTATAGGCGGAACTGCAGTTTGCCTGGTGACTTCTGTCTTAGAAAAGTAATGAAGTAGTTTTGTAAAAGAAATGGAAGAATTCAGGTATTTTAAACATCAGCATTTTCTTTCCATTTAAAACTCAAAATTATTTTGAGTTTAATGATAATTTAAAGTCCAGACAAGATTCCAGACTGTTACAAAGGAGAAAAAACATAGTTTTAAAAAATAAATACATAACAGTTTACATTGAGTGCATTTACAAAAGGCAAAAAATGATTCATAATAGGTGGTTAGAATATGCAACAAGCAGTTGTAAGCCATCATAAAATGTAAACCACAGAACTGCTGCACTTTGCTGCACTCTACAGTGAATCCTTTTAAATATTACTAACTTTATATATGCTACTAAAAAATATATTTCATAATATAATATAAAGGGAATTCATATGAAGTGTCCCCACAGTGACAAAATTGAACAGATGCCCAGAGCAATTAGCATTTTTAAAAGTATTTTTTTTAAGACAAATGAAATAAGCTTTGATAATTCAAACTATTAAAAAACAGACTGGTGATTTTAAGAAAAAGTAATTTTTATATTGTAACCAAATATGAAGCTATTCTTCATAAACTCAACTAGTTTTCATTCTGAGTCAACAAGGGAAACAAAACAGATTCTTCAACACCTTTTTGTAAAAGCCAAATAGAAATCCAGTCTCAAAAGAGGCGTATTTGTTCCATTGTAGACTTTGATCTATGTCCATGTATGACTAGGTTTTCGGGTGTTTTTTCACATTCCTAATCCCAGCTTCAAAGCTGTTCTATCTGTTAGATCTGTTAGCCAAGTATTCAAAGGCTGTATGTATGGTTAATGCCAATGGAGTTCAGAATTATTGTGGAAAGTGATGATTCAGACGAATGGTTAACTTTTCAAGCAATCCTGCCACATTAGATTAACACATTCAGACTCTGCCTCAGGATGGTCAGATTATTTTTTCAATATATTTTTTATAAGAAAAATCCAGGAGAGTTTAAGGATATCACCTTCCAGAATTTCAACAGTTACGTTTTGAGGTGTGAACATAAATAAATATAGTTTACTAAAAAGTCTGCTAGAGTATTACCATTCTCATTTGCTTGCAATGTGTGCAAGGTCACACAGAGTTTTCATGTAACATTTACAAGAGATGCATATATATAATACTGCATTTCCATTTTCAAGGCATAGGTACTAACCAACCGTATATCACTCATTTTTTTTTTGATAATGTGATTCAGAGTACAATGCCAACCAAAAGAAGCCCCAAAGGTTCCTAAATTAAGATGTTTCATTAAATCAATATTAAAAAGAACAACTTCAGCTTCCTTATCTGGAGCAATTAAACACCCACACAAACAAAAGCAACAACAACAACAAAATCTAATTATTCCCTCTGCAAAAATATGTTGGTTCTATTCTTAATCTCCCATTTTTCTGACCAAAATCCCACTGTCCATATTTTGCAGGACTCACTTTAGTAGGCAGGAGGGTTATATTTGGTTCCGCATGATTTCACTCAAAGCAAAATTTATATTCAGTTTATACTTTAATGCAGGATTAAAACTTTGCTGCAAGAGGCAAAGATTTTAGGAAAAAAAAAAAAAAAAACTGTCCAAATTCAATTAAAAGTATTAGGCAATTATTTATACCAATTGTCCTCCAAGATACTACCAGTCTCATATTAGAGAAACTATGAAGCTAGAAAGTTACTCTGTTCTCTGTTCACTAAGAATAAAATCCACTTACAAGATGGACAAGTTATGCTTGAGTTGTCAAATTATTATTACTTTTTTGTGTGTGTGTGAAAAAATAACACCAGAGCACTTAAAGATATTGCAAGTGTTGAAAAAAAAAAAATATCCCATACGTTTATTACCGTTGCATCATGTTTGGCCTTCTAGTCATAAACTTACTTTTGTTAGACAACGAAAATAGGAAATAAAGCAGAGTGGTAGTCTTCATCTGAATGAGCAGCACAACTGTAAGGAAAAAAAAAAAAAAAAAAAAAGAAAAAAAAAAGGAGAGAGAGAGAGAGGGAAACTAATCTTGTAATTTGAGGGCAGCAAACTTTGGGAATTAGTACTGAGCAAATCATAACCAAGTAAAAGCTGATGAGCTGGTATAACCACATTACCCTGAAAGTGTATTCTGATCATGATCTGACCACCTGCACAGGTTGCTGGTGGTCCACTTCTACAACTCCAATCATTGTTATGTTTTGCAGAAATAATAATAAAGATGCTAGATACAACTAATACTAGTGAAGAATAGTGGCAACTGAAACCAGAGTACAACAATCAAATGGAAGTCATTATGTTGTGCTCATATCCCAATTGTTATTGGCATTACTATTATAAACTCAGTTTAACTATTCACAGGAGAAGGAAAACACATCTTCACAGATACTCAACACAGCTTTTTCCCAGAGATTTATTTTCTTTGATTATTTTCTTTGATTCTCTTTACATGGTGATGTTACATGTACCAAAACTCAGAGAAAATAATCTATACAGTACGTGCAGAGTGAAGTACGTGAAGTAAGTTGGTGACTTAGCTTTTTTTTTTTTTATATAAAACCATTTACATGCAAGAAGCTAATAGATGAGTTTGCATAACAGAGAAAAACTACCACTCAAACTCTTAATACAATCTTTCTCCTGTAAATTAGCTTGTAAATAGCCTGTAATAAAGCTTAAGAGGGAATCAGCTAACAGGTATTTTCAGAGAAGCAAGAGAAATCGCAGTCCCCAGGCCTCTAGTTGCAGCACCTCTGTGCAACAAAATTATGGGAATGGGAAGGCAAATGGAAAGTGGATAATGCAGTTCCAGAACCTCACATCTGAGAGACTATGAAGCCTATACAAAGTTGGAATTAATGATGTGAAACCAACTCTTGCAAAAGATTTGCATCTCTGTGGCAAAACCATCAATGAAGCCAGTGAAGGGCATGAGGCCATGATCCAGCACTGGGAGGAAATATTTGCACTAGAAGTACATTCAAACATTTCAATATGTTCAACATCACAAAGACCCAATTATATTGTAGAGAAATGAAATTTCTCCAAATAAGATCTTGTTAGCTGACTAATCTCTCCTTTTTACTTTTTATTTTTTTTAATAAAAGGTTTCCCAGAAAGTGTGGGTATTGACTCACTTGTTTTCCACAGAACTTGCGCATAAGGTTTTGTTTTCTTTAAGAGACATCCCAATACCTCCTTGCTATTAAGAAAACCTGAGTGTGATCTGACTTTCTGCCATATTATGGGCTTGGGGACAGCCATAAACTGATCTCATGGGAAGGCTGTGAATTTTTCAATACAGGCTTTTCTAAGATGTGCAGCATCCAATTATGAAATCTGTAATTCCTGTATACTAAATAAATAAATAAATAAATAAAATCTATAAAAGTAATAATACTGGTGATTTATCAGAAGCAGCCACTGTATTACCTCTGATGACTTAACATAAAGATACATCCAGCCCACATGAAACATCACCTGTTATCTTTATTTCATATTCTTCACTCTTTTCTTCATATAAGCCAAGTTTGTTTTGGCAGATGAACTCCACGTAAACTAAACTGAATTTAGCAGTTAAAATTTTTATCACTGTTCTTAAGATTGTAAGGGCAAATAATGTATTTGTACACATTTATGTGGATGGTCAACATATCAAGTAACATCTTGTGATAGTGGCGGGCTTGAAGAAGAGAAGAAAGAAGGAAGCACTCATCCATAGGTAGCACCTAAGCAAGATATTTCCATCTCTTTACTACTGCAACAGACAAGCAAATTGCAGTTACTTAATCTATGCTTGGACAAAGGAGAATGGAAATTTTTTCTTGATCTGAGAATCAACCATGTCAGAAGGAAATGCACCATAAGGGGCACAAGAAACCACATCTTCTTCTTGGCTCTACAGGAAAGGCAACACTGGTACTTTCCATCATGTGCCTGACTCCTTTCTGCAACAAAATACAGCCAAAGTTCTCAGTTCTCATCCAACTCCCTAAATCATATTTGTGTTGGATAGTTTCTAACAGTGCCACTTCCATTCCTATTCTGTGCTACACTATCGTAAGACAAGCATGAAAAAATGTTTGTGATTCCTTCAGCCTGTCTCCTCCTCCACCTTATACCTTACCTTCCCTCACAACTATAGCTGTACCTGTTCTGGAAATCGCAGCTGAAGTTACCAAAGCTTGCACTGGATGGAAGTTGTAAGTCTGATTCTGACTTAAAATGTGAAGTCCAAATCCAAAAAGCTATGCTGACAAATCAGAAGTTTAAAAATTTGCCACAAAATTTGGATCTAAACCTACTGCTGACATTATTTAATAAGTACTGTCCAGAGCTAGAATAGGTGCATCACCTAAAAAGACTAGTTTCATTATTGAGAACTGATGTAGTTTTATTTCTATACAAGACAAAAGGAAACCTTAAGTCCCAAATAATATTGACTTTTAAGAGACTCTGATATTAATTCAGATTGAATTGGGTGTATCAGAAAGAAAGAAATAAAACTAAAAGAGTAAACTATCTTCACTTCTCTATCCTAGGAGCTTCTCTGAGCTTGCTTTTGTTTTGATCCATAGCTTCACATTTCAGATTGGTTGTCCGATTCAAACAAATGCAGAATCTTACCAAGTTCCTCTGCAGCTAATGTTAAAAATGAAATCATTTGAATAATTGATTTTTTTGGATCAGTAAGCAACAGGAAAAAAAAAAAAAAAAGTTAGTGGTTATTGTTTTGGATTCATCCCAAGCTGAAATGTTTCCACATACTCAGCCAATTAAAACAGATCATTTGAGATTGAACAAAACATTTAATTCAAACAGAAACAAATCAGACATACTTAGTAATGTCAGCAGGCCAGAGTCAAAAAGCAAACAAGAAAAAAATATATATTTCATGTCCTTGACCCCATGTACTAAAGGTGGTAATCCTGTTGCGCTTGGATCAGAACTGACTTGCAGGCAATCCAAGGACTGCTCCCATGCCAGCCCTGGGTACGTGAGGGAGCAGAGCTGGCTTTTGTAGGAATAGTGTTGGACCCTTCACAAGGAGAAGAAAGGAGCCAGCTGTGGCCAACACTTCTTGCCTGGATCAGTGACAAGTGACATGTTCAGCCTCAGGGAACTGTTGTCAGATCCTTCCTGTGAACTTCTTTCAGAGTTTCCTCTCCTCAGCTTTTGAGTTACAGTGCTTGTCCTTGATTATGTGAAATATGGAACGTAGCTCACAACAAAAGCAAGTTTCACCACTCTATATGTTGGGAAAACCATCCAAAATACAGGTGACTTGAGTGTTAACACTGCCCTGTTCACCCCATGAAGCTTAGGTCTTCATCTCACAAGCAGACCAGGACATTGTGAGACCAAATTCTGTTCAGAGGACTTTAGTTTTATCAAAGGCATACAAATCACTTTGTTAATCAAGTTATGAAAAAAAATGTTTCTCTTTGGATATATCATAATATTTACCCAGGACATATTTTTTCCTCATCCTATATTGCCTTAAATAGTACATTTTGAAAAGTAAAATGTTCTCAAAAAAAAAAAGTAAAGTCAAAGCTATTAAAAACATAATAAAAAATCACACTAATGTTTAATTTTGCTCAGATTTGGTGTAAACAAATGTGATAGTCCAGGTTTGCAGAAATACTTTTCAGAAGATATTTAAATTTACATATAATCCATAATATTTTAGGTGTTTGTTTTTGTTGTTTTTTTTAAGGCTTATGGTCTTGCTGAAACTCCCCTGAGAAAAAATAAACAAACACTCTATAAAACAATCTTTTAGTTTAAATATAAATACAAAATTGATCCTCTTTTTTGCTCATCCTATACAACTTTTCCTTGAGAATAAAAGTCTCAAATTGTAATAAGTGAATTAACACCCACAGAGACAAAAAGTAAACACAGTGAGACCAGAAATGGAACCACCATCTGCAAGAGGCATACAAGTGCAAGCCACAATAAATAAATAAATCAAGTAAAATAAAGGAAAGGGTTAGTGCATCTGTTTTCTCAATACAATAAAAGGCACCACTCTTTATTGGTCACTCCTTTTAGAAATACTTTTGGCGGCCAAGTTTTCTCAACTGTTGAATTTAATAAAACTGGGGGAAAATGGCATTTTCAAAGTTCACTTATTTCTCAAAGAGAAATGCAGATGTTCAACTTACCACAAACATCAACATTTTGTTTATTTTACAAAGAGCTGAGGAATTCACATCTCCCTTCTGGAGTCACGTTGTACGCTCCTTTATGAGACGACTCCCACTGATGTCAAACTCTCCTGGCTTGTAAATTTGGCGTGCCACTAACTGCGCTGCACTAACTCTGAGAAGGATTGTGAGGTTGTGGGACTACGAATAAGACAAAACATGCCTTCACATTCACACACAGCACTTGCCTAAGAAATAACAGCAGGCAGATGAAAGAAAGAACTAGAAGCTTTGCAGGAGGTTAAAACTTCTTTTGCTGCTACAAAGCAAAAATTCTTTTTTCTGCTTCCAAAACAAAATTCTGTAGCAATTCCAAGTTATATAAGTAGAATTATCCAATATCAAAGTAAGTCAAAAGGCGCAAAAAAGGTGAGAGCTGTAAAAAGGCAGACAAATTTGCCGTGATATTTCCCCTATTGGAATCTTTGTGACTCTTTTCTCCTGTAGCTTTTCCTTTTAAAGTCTTACTGCAAATCATTGTAGGAAAAAGCAGGTCCTAGCTACTCTGCTTCCTTTGCAATAATTGCTTCTGTTCTGAGGCCAGAAATATATGAATGGTGCATTGAACTTGTTTCTTTATTTGTTTCTTCAGCTGGGAACCTTGAGCCACAAAAAATAAATACTAAGTCAAATGAAAATGTGAAATGGATTTTCATCATTTAAAATAAATTAATAAATTGGTCCATGATTGGGAAAGCCTTCAACTCTCCTCAGTATTTCTGCACTGGTTGAATATTAAGCATTATTCCTGATGACACATACAAATGAGGTTATCAAGGTGATAACAGCACCTCACAGCTGTGAAGATCAGCTTCCTGGATTACGTTCCTAATTCATGTTCACCTTACAAAGGATCTGAGGATAGACCTTAGTCTTAGTGGACACACCGTTTCAGGCAGCAAGTGAATGTACGCTGGAACACCATGAGCTTTTGGTTTTGCTTTGCACATAATGGAAATGTTGCTTAAGAGTTGTTGAGCAATCTCCTGTAAGAAAATTCCCGATTATGAGAAAACTTTTCCTAAGAGATTTTCTGTGTTTTGGAAGATGTCGTGATGTTTGTGAGGTGTTTGAACTTAATGCTTGGAGGTGGGATTTAAGACTATTTTGTTTGAGTGCTACATTGTTTTGTTTTTGTTTTTTGGGAATCTTTCTGCACTGTAAGCCCAATAAATAGTTATTTCCCCATTTTTTTCCCCCAAAGAGAGGTAGTTCCTGTTTTCTTATTTCCTCCTTGGCTGCACTGATAATCCAAAACCCAGCATAAGGTTTGTATTTGTGCATTGCACAATTTCAGGCACTTTTGGGATGCCACCATATTGTAGCTGATTCAGAAGTAAATGAAGTCACTGGGAACCTTTTCCCTGCCCTCAGGGGGGTTTGGGAAGGCCTGTAAGGATTATTTTATTAATCTAGTAAACTCCCCTGTGAAAGTCATCAGGAAAATGCAAGCATACAGGTATTAAGATTGCACATTTCATTTCATAAGGATACCAGAAATAATGACAGGTTCACTGTTAAAACAGCTAACAAACTGAAGGGTAAGGAAGAACACCTCAACCAGCCTTTCTTGTCCTCTTTCCAGTTCACCTTCTTTTTGGAAACTAATTTTATTTATATATATATACATACGCATGTATTTATATATATATATATTAGGGGGGGAGTGTATTATAAAGCAAATCTATTTCTGAGAATCATCCAGCATGAAAGTGTTTAAAAGAACACACTTCCATTTGGTCTGACAAGTGTCTCCTCTCAATGTGGTTTATTCTCTGCTTACCACATCTTAGTGTCTAATTAATGGCAATTTAATAATGACAGTAAGTTGGCAGCTATTTTTATACAAAAACTGTGAAACACTTTTGACTTCTCAAATTGTTTCCATCACCTCTGTTCCTATAGCATCTTTCCTTTCCAAATGAAAATGTAACTGATAAAACAGTAAATAAAACTCTTGCCTACTTAGAAAAAAAAAATGCAGTTCTGCAATCTTTTGGTTACACTCTACCATAATCACCATCAATTAGAAGTTGCTTTCTAAAGTGAAGACAGGAGTAAAGTATTCTCTAGATATTCATGAGTTTATTGCTATAAAAGGCAATATAAAATATATATAAATACAAATCCATGAACATTTTCTCTGTAGTCACTAAATTTCAGAAGCAACTTTAGTGTATTTGTATAAGGATATATGGAAAGGAATGCTCTAGGCAACAGAATCATAGGGCCCTTGCAAATATATAGTGGATTATTTTTTTTTTAATTACAGACTCACCACTAGATAATTTTTGATCCTTGGTTTTGCATTTAATTCTTCACCATATAAAAATATTTTATATTTTACCATTCCCATAAAGAGTTTTATTTTCTGAAGTCTTTAACAGTCTATCCTTAAGCTGTTTGGGATTTAACATGTGCTCACAGACCTATACTACTAAAAGCCTTGAATGGTGAGTTCTCTGATCCATGCAAGTTAAATGCAACACATGGGTAGAGTTAAAGATGAGAGGGAATAAGCACATGCTCCACATTGGCTTTGCCTTTAAATCAGCTGATGAGCAACTACTAAAACTGCAAGCTTCTGCCACTGCTCCAGCTTTCTCAGAGTGTAAATACATCCACAGCTGTTCCAGTTGGGAAACCATAACACAATTTATGCAAAGAGCACAGTTTACAAACAATTTAGTGGCTGAATGAGCATATCTCCAAAACTATCGTGCCAGCTGGAATGTTTCAGAAAGTGATCAGGAAGACGTACAGAAAACTATTTCTTAATTTTAGTGAGAAACCAAGATTAGAGCATTCTATTTCTTGGCAGCCTCTTGATAAGCAGCAGAAGAGATTAAAAAAAAAAAATTATTACAACGAAGCTGAAGTCACATGGGATTCTGTGATCATTGCTCTAGTTCATGCTATCTACAGGTAGAATTTCACAATATAGAGAAATATCCTTTCCTGCTCAAGGTGCAGAATACTTTCCACTTAGCCCTTACCAATACGGAGTCCACAATGTACCCATCAGGTAGCCCTGATTCACTTAGAGAAGAAGTGTATAATACATACATCCTGGTTAGCTAGTTAGGAAACATTCAGTGCATAAAACCATTTAAATCATTGCAGGGCCATTCAAAAGAACTGACCAATGCCAAAAGACAGAATCACAGAATCATCTAGGTTGGAAGAGACCTCCAAGATCGTTTAGTCCAATCTCTGACCTAACACTAACAAGTCCTGCACTAAACCATATTACTAAGCTCTACATCTAAACGTCTTTTTAAAGACCTCCAGGGATGGTGACTCCACCACTTCCCTGGGCAACCCATTCCAATACCTCACAACCCTCTCAGTAAAGAAGTTCTTCCTAATATCCAACCTAAAACACCCCTAGCGCAACTTTAGCCCATTCCCCCTTGTCCTGTCACCAGGCACGTGGGAGAATAGACCAACCCCCACCTCGCTATAGCCTCCTTTAAGGTATCTGTAGAGTGCAATAAGGTCGCCCCTGAGCCTCCTCTTCTTCAGGCTGAGCAATCCCAGCTCCCCCAGCCACTCCTCATAAGACTTGTTCTCCAGACCCCTCACCAGCTTCGTCGCCCTTCTCTGGACTTGCTCGAGCACCTCGATGTCCTTCTTGTAGCGAGGGGCCCAAAACTGAACACAGTACTCTAGGTGTGGCCTCACCAGAGCCGAGTACAGGGGGACAATCACTTCCCTAGACCTGCTGGCCACACCGCTTCTTATGCAAGCCAGGATGCCGTTGGCCTTCTTGGACATCTAAGCACACTGCTGGCTCATATTCAGCCAACTATCCACCAATACCAGGTCCTTCTCTGCCAGGCAGCTTTCCAACCACTCATCTCCCAGCCTGTAGCTCTGCTTGAGGTTGTTGCGCCCCAGGTGCAGGACCTGGCACTTGGCCTTGTTGAACTTCATACAGTTGGCCTCAGCCCATCGATTCAGCCTATCCAGGTCATCCTGCAGAGCCTTCCTACCCTCAAGCAGATCGACACACACACCTAACTTGGTGTCATCTGCGAACTTACTGAGGGTGCACTCACAGAATCACAGAATCACAGAATTTTCTAGGTTGGAAGAGACCTCAAGGTCATCGAGTCCAACCTCCAACCTAACGCTAACAGCCCTCCACTAAACCATATCCCTAAGCTCTACAAACTCGATCCCCTCATCCAGATCATCAATATTAAAGAGAATTGGCCCTGGTACTGAACCCTGGGGTACTCCACTAGTGACCAGCCTCCAACTGGATTTAACTCCATTCACCACGACTCTTTGGGCCTGGCTACCCAGCCAGTTTCTAACCCAATGAAGTGTATGTCAGTCCAAGCCAAGACATCTCAAGGGTACCTTTTTACTGTGCCTGGAATATGATGGAATTGAGTTTATTACTGTTATCAAAAACATATGTTAAGTTAGTGCCAAAAGGCACTAATCAGTAGTGGAGATCTTTTTGTTGGATGGTGCATAAACACAATTACCTGCCAGGCTTATAATCCTTTTGATCAGGACATTTTTATTTCCTTCACAAAATTATAGAATGCAATATATTAACTAAACATTTTTGTCACTGATGAGGAAGCTGTGACACAAAGGTCAGAAGAACTTTTGTTATGTTATCATAATGATATAATAATAATGGTATTATTCAGACAGCACTGACATTTGCTTTAATATACGAGTGTGTGTGAATTCGCTAGATTATTCTGCAGATTTCCTCAAAATGCCATTCTGCACACCAATGAGGCGCATGCTGGTTACCACTGATGCAATGGACTGTACCTTCAAGCTTCTAACTGCTCAAGCAAACTGTACTTCCAAGTGCTCAAGCATTGCCTACAGTCTCCCTCCACAGGTCTATAATATATCACTGAAAAAAAAAAAAAAGAAAGAAAAAAAAAAAACTTATTGGCTTTGGAGTTTGTGGCACATCCCAGACTATGTCAGGTTTAACCACTGTGTCTCAGGTAACCACAGCTGACATTGCTGAACTGTCATAAACACGGAGTAAAAGCCTCCCAGGTACACAGCTCCAGGAAATGCTAAACACAGCTTAGGATAAAATGGGGAAAACAAAAGACCCATTTGCAGCTGTCAAACCTTTAAAGCAGTCTACAGCCCAGTTCGAATCCTCTCCCTTAACCAGAGCCCCAAGACATGGTCTAGGCAAATTACTTTTGCTATTATTGTGTTTACTACCTGTTACCCCAGCTGAGAGGGCCTATCAACCCTCCAGCCATCACTGATACAAAAGGATTGACTGGGGCTTCCAAGCTTATCCCAACATTATTTATTCAAACAAACAAGCAAACAAACAAAAGCAAAGCAAAACATACAAATATACCTCATTATGCTTCTCAAGATCTCCCCTATTTGTGATCTGTCTTACATCAGCTTGACCAAAAGTAAAGGTTTCGATAACACATACACTGATGCATGTAGACAGTTTTTGGACAAATATTACTCATGGTTTTCCTGTCAGTTACTGGTTTAATATAATCTGTACAGCTGGCACATAAGCATTAGTTCATCTCCTTTGCCATATACTTCCCTCCCTTTACATCTATGATTCAGGTGCCTAGAAGATTTTGGCTCATTTGCTTGCATTTGTAACAGAACAAAGACAGCATCCTCTTCTGTACATCAGTTATATGTATTTCATAGAAGAATTGTATGTACAAAGGGCATTTGAACCTGTAAAATTTGTGTTCCAAGTGGAAACTCTCTTCTTAAATAAAGTAAGAACAAGATTTGACTGTTCATAGACTAGGGCACTTGAAATTGTTGCTTTTAGTTTCACTCTTTTCCCCCTGACCTGAGACAGGGAAGAGATAGCTTCAGAATCTCAGCTAAACCATAAATTTGTACTACTGAAGAGCAAAACTGCTCATGTTGGTTGGTGTCTGAGAATTAAAACAAAATTAACATTGCTCCACCTATGCCCCTCAGAGAATATTGGTTTTGTGGAAGCCTCTTCCTACATAGACACCTTCTTCTGCAGATTTGCTGAGAGTAAACCAGAAACATGAACACAGAGTTTTTTGCTATGAATTCACAATGATATACAATCATCTAAGAACAAAAACTGTCCAGAAAGAAAGAAAGAAAACAAAAAATATTTTATAAATAAATAATTAAATAAGCCTGGGAGGACTACAAGCTGTTATTTAGTCCTTTACCCTGTGCACTAGTTCCATGGTGCCTCAAAGTGCTTTGTCTCATCTCGCAACACTTTCCTAGCATCTCCTGGAACTGCTTTTGTAAGGTATCCCAGTCATGAACAAATTAGTTCTGACCTTATTTATTTTAAGATATTTTAAACTGAAGTGTTCTGCTTTCAAAAACAGAATTTCAGCCATGAGCTGAATTATACCTACCACCTTCTATTTCTCCATCTTTTAAAATATGAGGGCCTGCCAACTTCTAGAAACCAGTTGTGTCAGGAAAAGAAAAAAAAAAAAAAAAAAAAAGGAAATGAAGCTCTGAGTGTGTTAGTCAGAACAGCACGTAGTCCTTCCACAAAGACAGGGTTGTTTCTTGTGTCAGCTTTAGTGAACAGGATTTTTTTTTACATAAACCTATAAACAAACTATTCTGACAATTTCAAAATCACATTGAATTCTACTGCATCAAAAGGATGGCATTAATATGGGACTATGAGGGAAAGGGAAAAGAAATAAAATGAAGATACAGAAATGAAACTGCAAAGTAAACAAGGGAGTAAGGAAGAAAATTACGGTCAGAAGATGAAGTATTTTGTATATGATGTTTGTTCCCACTTTTTCTGAGCAAAGCAAGGTCTTTTCTACTTCTTGGCAGCAGTGCCTGCAGAACTGCAGTGCCTCTGTCAGAGCCAGGCTCCTTGGTGCTGTTCATTATTTTGGGTGGGAACACGATGCAACAGCAGGAGAAGGGAGGGTAATGGCAGCTGACCGAGCATCCTGCACTATGACAATCCAATGCCTGTGAGCAACCCCGGGCTGCCTTTGATTAGACTGCTCCCTGGCCTTAATCTAACTCAGAGGCAGCAGCCTCTGGAGCAGAGTATTGACGGTCATAAACACAATGATTTTACTGTTACAACACAGGATTATCCCATATCTTCCAAAAGCACATTTGGGGCTACTGCTCCCTCGTGTGCACTCTCTGTCAGCATTGTGCAGCAGGCTTCGCTGGTAATGCACTGGGAGTGCTCCTAACGCAGAACATTGCACAACATTCCACTTCTGTGGTACTGATCAGATGCCAATTATGTATCATTAACTATTGTGTTTGGATAGTAAATCGGGCAGACTTAGCTAAAATAACACAGCTTGTTTTACTAAGTTTTTATGTAAATAAAGCTATTGTACTGTTCTGATTCCATACTCATTGCTTCTCCCTATAGGCCAGATTCTGCTTTTGCTCTACTCAGTAAAAGCCAATTTCACAAGTTTTTCATTAGTTTCACAATGTAAATTTCACAATATACAATACTCACAAATTTGACCTTTCTCCAGCCATTTTCTGCAAAACTCCTCTCATTCTCTATGAGATACAGCCATTTCTTCATCACTTTCCCTGAAGGCAGAATAAAAAAGACACAGATCATATGTCATCCACTCCTGGATATAAAAATCATTTTCCTATTTCCTAAATTCAATGTTGTGACACATCAAGGACCCAGAAAGATGGTTCATGTTGTTGTCGGCTATCAAACGGCAGAGCTACAAATTAGCCAAGCTGTGGATACATGGCACACCAAGAAACTTTGTAGTTGAGCAAATGGAGATCAATGAGAAATGAAATACAAATAAATTTAAATTAGGAAGTCACTCAACTAGGAACTATTACCAAACCAAGAATGTTCTCATACATTTCCAAAAAACAACTGGCATGGATATCTAATTCTGTACTGGCCCCTTTCTCCAAATCTCAGCTGAAAAAGCTGAAAAGCAAGCATAACTATTTTTTGGAGGGGCTGCCTATATTTACAGAAGTCAGTGGGCTGGATCAAGTCAAAGGGTACAGACTATGTCTTTTGACCAGAGGACCTTCCTGTCCAGATTTCAGTAAGTACTGCCAACAACTAGTTAAGAAATCGTGCAATAGTTTGTAGACTTATGAATGTATTCAAGAAACACAGCATAAAGAAATATAATATCAACTGACTGTAAACACTGTGACTTTGAATCACATAGTTTGCACATCTAATAACTGTGAAGAACTTCCAAGTCAAAAGAAGTATTTCAAAAATATTTGTCAGAGACATCAGAGAAACATGAGAAAAAGAGTTTGCATTTGTCTTATGCTATACAGAAGATTACTGAATGTGTAGCTACCTAACAACTTTGATAACTGTCCATTTGTGTATACTCTTGTGGCAATAGGTCTTTAGCTTCTCATTCTATAGGCACAGCTTTCCAAACTGAAATTCTGCTTTTAAGAGCTTGATGATGGAAATGCAAAAGACAGATCACAAAACACACAGCAAAATTCTTCATTGCAAAAGTAAACTCAAAATTGCAAATGAAGTGACCATTCTAGGAAATGAACAGGACTTGGCAAGAGTGATATTTATAACTGTGAAGTAAAATAAGACCTCAGGCAGACTCTGCTTTATATCAAGAATCATTTGTCCCATTTGTCCACTGACAAAAATTGAACATAAGCATTGCATTAGTCTCACTCAATCTACTCATAAATCTCATGACCTAAAACTAAAGCATGTTTAGTCAAAATATATGCCACTTGAAGGGGCTGTTGGGATGTCTCCAACAGACACTTGGATGCATTCTTCAAGCAGAAGCATGGGTAGACATCCTGTGTAAATATCATTAGCTAACAGTGGTGAAAATACCTCCCAAAATCATCAAAATATGGTTAGTAAGTCTCACTGTAAATGCATGCAGGAAATCATTAATGACAAAAATAAATGTCCATGTTTTAACATACCCATTCCCAGATCATCACACATCAATTCAGAATGACCGTTACCCATATGAAATATAAAATTACTTTAATGCTTATTCCTTTCTATTCAAACACTTTCTCCTTTTCTGACTACCATATCTCCAGTAATTTCACTTTTAAGCTTTTTTTTATAATTCATTTTCCATATAATTAATTTTTTTACTTCAATTCACCATTGATAAGCTTTTGATTTCCTCTTTCTGTTCTCCTCCTGTGTTTTGTCTTGCATCACATAAAAACATGCTACACAATGCCACTTACAAAACAGTAAATGCCTCATCCAAACACAACTTGAGAGGGAATAAGAAATTTTCAACACCTTTTAGAATTAACCTTTCTGACAGGACAATCTTTCCTATGAATGTTTTTTATTATGAGCTAAGTCTTTAGGCCTCAGATAACTTAGATGTGTGACTCCCTTTGAGTCAAATTTATATCAAGAGACGATCTTGGATTATACCTGGGTGCACTTTGCTACATTTCTTGTATAGACAGCAATATTGACAGAGGAAGTGTGATGATTCTCAATTTTACTTATGGTGTGTCAGGTACAGAATCTTCTGGATACCTGTTCACAGTCCTACAGCAATGTCAGCATGTCATGCTGAGCAATGTATGAAGTATTGCAAACTATTCTTAGTACTATTTAGCAGTTAGGAAATATGGAGTCATATATTTCCAGGTCATTCTGGGAATTTCAGATAGACCCTTTTAATTCTGGTTTGCAGACAGAAATTTTAACATTTCTCATGCTCAGATGTAGTATTTTTAGCAGATCTGATAAAAACATTCCCCTTTAAATATGATATTTCTGAGTTTGGGATATTACCTGGCAATCTGAGCCACATTAAAGTAGAATATATGGCTGGCATGTTTGTCTTGAGAAGAATAAATCTTTTGGAATTTCTTCAGGAACAATGGAGAAAATAGTTATTCCAAATCACAGGATGAAAAAAGGAGACAAAAACAAGAGAAAGTTCAAATTTAAATTAATCTAATCCAAAATAAATGTTAACACGATTTATGGCTTCTGGATATAAGTGGCAAAGACAGAAATGCACACAATATGTTGTTAAAAGCTAGTGAATATTTTTTCTTTGAAAACACCCACCTGTATGCAGCAGGAATTACACTCGTTTCCTAACTCAGCAACCTGAGCATCCTGAGTAGGCAACAAATAGTTTCTGCTTAGTCAAAAGTTTAGTCAAAAGCATGCTACATACTACCAAGTACTAAATGTCTGGAAACACCTGCTGTCTCCATACTGTATCACAAGTTTTACTCCAGAAGCCTACAGAGCACAGAAGTCACCTGAGAGCTGAGACAGTGTTTGCTGCAGGCAGTTGCTGTATTTCCATGGACCTCAGTTACACCATGTCTGCTTGCAAAGCAGCCAGCTGCAGCTGACTACATTGCTTAGAAACCTGGTGGCCAAGGCAGCAGGAAGTAGGAGGGAAGGGTGAACAAATAACGTTGGTAGCTTTACCTATATGCTGGAGGTGATGGTACACACTGAGACTCCCTATGAAGAATCTTGAGATGTTTTGGCTGATAGTGATAAAGCAGTTGAACTGAAAGGCAGTAAAAAAAGTACTAAGCATTATTATATTGCCCAACTTTTAGATATTTACAGAGCTTCTGAACTGACATTGGTTAAAATCTCTTATTGTAGACTTAGGCAAAGAACCCCATTAGTGTTTGGAAAAAATATCTGTCCCTTAAATATGTTTTCATTTTGTTTGACAAATGTAATCCTCCCGTGCTGTTTTGTTGCAATGCACAAATGAAACTGGTGAAGCAGAAGGAGGCCCTTTTAATTAGGAAACTTGGAAAAAATTTCAGCTGAAAAAAAAGTAGTCATTCAGACAGCATAGTCAAAACTCCTTTTCAAAGTCTAAATAAAACTGAGAAACAGAAAAGGTTAGAATGAAATTAAAACCTAACAAGAAAATATAGCATCCCTACCTTTATAGTATCTATTAAACATATATATTAAAATGCATTAATTTTATGAATGTTTTTTACTAATTGACTGTATGTGGATTTTTTTAATTTATTTTTTAGAGTGGAAGCATTTGTAAACAAAATCTCAGACTCAGCAGAAACATCCGTCTGGATGCCACACTGCACAAGGCTGAAGCTGGATGTTCATGTTTGTGTAGGTTTGTGCAAAACAGAAACAGTGCCAGACAGCAATTGTATTCCTGAATTGGCTTTCTCAAACCAGACATTTGCTTCTAATCACAATTGTCAGGCTGTAATAAAAGGAGAAAAATAAGAGATTTTAAACAATGCAACATGTCTGTGTGAAAACTTTCTTTTACATCATAAAACCTTACCCTCGAATCCTCCCAGACAGAAGAAATCAGAACACCTCAAGTTTTCAGCTGCTGGTCAGAATAACCAGTTGTGTAAGTTTGCTACCAGGCGAGCCATTTTTCAGTCTGTGCCTCTAGTAAATGAACTGCAACTTTCTCAAATAAGTTTTGAAACAGAACTGAAGGTGGTTGCTAGCTTTATACTCTTGTGTGCTGAAAAATTTAGAGCTAAACTTGAACAGAGAAAAGGATTGAAAGCAACAAGTACTCAACAACAAGAGCATGTAGCAGTAAATGGACATCTATGACCCACTCAAAATACATGGCCATGAAGAAGTACAGACCAATAGAAATGATAACTTTAAACTGTTACACTTTTTCTTTGTATTTCTCTTACAACAAAATGAGCTAGTGAACTAGGCTTATGACCTTTCCATTCTGATATCTGCTAGAAAAGAAAAAAGTAAAAGGGGGGTGGGCGGGAGGGAGTGGACACAATATTATGTAAAAGTAATTCAAATATCAGGTGCAAAACTTAGAAAGAGCATGTTGATGTTTCTTCAGAAAGGCACCTGTAGCAGAGGAGAAGCCAGATCACAGTTCATTTGCTTCACCTTTTGCTGCTCACTTCCATGCCTTGTAGTGGTAGAAGAATTCATTCCATCAGGCAAACATCATAGTATATACAGCTTCTCACAATATCCTCACTGCAAGCACCTGGGAAATAAGTAACTCACTTGAACATGGAACAATTGTAAATTAACATAGAATAGCCAAGCACAGAAGTAACATGCTAATAACTGTTTCCCTGTCCCAGTTACTGAATTCCTGAGGGCAAATAGAATAGCTTACAAGTGATGAAGTCTGAAGGCCACATATGAATCATTCCCTGTCTCTTGAGTATCCTGAGTCATCTTCATTGTGAACAAAACAATGTTATTTATTTATTGCTCATCACTGTTAGCATCTGGGTGCCATGCAGAGTTTAAAATCAATATGCTGGCAGGCAGAACAGTACAGCACAGGCTTCTAGACTATGTCAGATGGTTATTAGATGTCCTTGTTGTTAACACCCACTTTTTGCTTTGCTTTGTCTTCTGCTGCTGCTGTCACTCTGGCAGTTGCAGTAAGTTGCTGAATTTGCCCTTGCTCTCCCATTGTTTGAGATTCTGTGTAAAATCTGTGACTATGCAGAGCTGAGAGCTCAGCCTTGGAGATAAGCAGAAAGCAGCAACTGGGAGAAAACGTTACAGGATTTGTTGGTAACATAGCTCCAATTTCTGCTGTTGTGACCAGCTACCTTTTTCATACAGTCAAAGCCAGTTGCCACTCTCTATCATTTCCATATGTATCATTCACATGTATTTTAAAGTGAACTAAGTTCTTGGTCAGTGATTTCCAATCCATTTACCTTTCACCAGATAATCCCATTTATGCATTTAGTCATTCACATGATTATGTGAGGAGTAGAGAGCTGTTTTTTCTCTAAACAAGACCTTCATTTCCTTTGGCAATGCTCCTCTCCTATGTAAAAAATTAAAACTATGTAGAGTATATTTTATTTGCTAAAAAGGGCTACACTCCATACCAAGAAACTATTTCATGAGATTTTTCAAATTTGATATCTTATTAACCTTTATTTTTTGGATTCAAGCTTCTTAGCCTTCAGATTTCAAGTCAGTTAAGATACACAGCTCAAAAGTATGGATGTCTTTAAAAGATATGATAAGTATTTGCAAAAAGCACACAGCAAAGAACAATAGGGTGGTAACCACAGTATTTCTGATACTTCTTGCTTCTAGCAAATCTGAAACATAATAATCTCACCAGCACTCAGTAGCTCACATACTTGGGGTATCTGAATTTTGGAATGTTCTACATAAATATTTTATGGTTTGTTACCAGAACTGCTCAGTCCTGATGAGTTTAATGGAAATCTGTGAGTAAGTATTATATTCAAGCATGTCAACAAATTTCCCAGTTAATCACACATGGGCATAGACAAAAAAAAAAAAAAAAAAAAAAAAAAAAAAAAAATCACTCAAAGCACTCGGGACTGGAGGACAGTCAAAAAAAAATTGGACCTTAAGTCATTAAGTCCTCAGTAGAGATACTGACAACCCACAAATATGAGGCCATTGGAAATGCTGTATATGCTAATAATGATTCCTCACACAGAAAACACGAGAAATCTTCCTAACAATTCTGATTTTCAAGCCTTGACATCAAATAACTATTTGGCAAAACCAAAATTTCAACAAAAGAAAGAATCCTGTGAGATTCACAACACGATTTCTTTTTGCCTTTTTTAAAATTTTATTTTTTGTTTACTTCGTCTCTAAATTGTGTGTCCCCCTCTTATATTTTATTACATATAACTAAAATCTGAAGGATTACCTAAATTAAGAGCTTTAAAAGAGCGTACAGAAAACTCATATCTGGAGGAGCCCTGCCCTGAGATTCCTGTGGAGAAATGACAGCAATTTGGAATGGGACTGCATTGGCAGATAGCCCCCATCACATCTCTAATTTCTATTCCCTCATGGATACATCATTGTTTAACTTCCCTCACAGAGAGGAACACAGGGCTCTAGTTGTAGGATTTATTTGTTTTTAAAAACTGCTTCTGTCTGTATTTAATTATATTAACACACAAATTGTGCAGTCACCTGGAGCAACTGTCACCCTATCTATTGGTCCTAAAGGCAACAAAGGGATAACTGGTTGGAAACAATATTTTCTATAACAAGCTATTAGGCAAGAACATGAGAAAAAGAGATTTCTCAAGAATGCACTTATATAATATGGTCTCTTCCATCCCTTTATCAATGTGAATAAAACACAAGCACATCAAATGAAGAGCCTCCTGATATAGCCAGTTGCTTCATGCAGCGAGTTCTCACTCTCCAGCAGGCATCAAAGTAAGGGATACTATTGTGACCCAGTGCTAGATGAGGAATGTCAGAAAGAAATGCTTTGTCAGTATGTCAAATAATTAAGCCATTCAAACTTCCACCCAGAAACATAGGGGAAAATATTATATGACCTTATTATTATTATTATGTATTATTATATATTATTATATATTGTTATTATTATTTATTTAAGACATAGCTACTCGATGTTGCTACACTCCAAACTTCACCCAGGAACTGGGGAAAATGGAATGTTAGAATGGTAACAGAATATGTATGTAAATAAAGTATAGGGTAAATTTTTCCCAACAACTCCACTAACTTTGTTAGCAACCCCTTTCTATACACAAGCAAGATAGCCAGTGGCAGAGAACTGTTCCTCTACATATCTCCATTCACCAGCTCCCCAATTTCTTTCCAGGCACTTTCAGCTTGGACCAGCAGCAAACAACATAACTTAAGGGTTTCTCTGCAGTTGTGGATCCAGAGAGCTGCATGCTTTGGTGCTACCACCTTGCCTGGTTTCTTAGTTCATTAAGGAACTAGGCAGAGGCAAATTTTAGAATAGTCTCTTTTCTGCAGCTGCTTCATCCATTATCATTTGGGATTAGTAGGTCCAATACACTCACACAGTATTAAAATAATAACAATAAATTAAAAGATAATAATAAAAAGGGAAAAAACAATCTAACTTCTTCAAAACAAGCATTTTGTCATCTCCTTCAAACTCTGTAATGCTTAAGGGGAATATCATCCTCAAAATCCAAGACAGCATATAAACATATTTGTACATAGTTATGAAACTATAGTTTTAGAACTACATCACATTCTGTCATAAACATATAGTAGCAGACAAAAATTGGACACTGATTGCCAACAACCACCTGAAAAGAAGAGGGGAAAAAAAGAAAAAAAAAAAGAAAAAAGAAAAAAAAAAAAAAGATAAGTTACTTGGACCAACAATTCAAAATTTATTTTCCATTCAGTTTCAAGTTCAGGCTAAGAAAACCTCTCATTAGAGACATCACAAAGTAAATTTTATTCTTTCTTTAAAAAGAATTTCCTGTGCATGACAAAATATGCCAGACCTTTAGTTACTCACGTATCCTTTTCCAGCAGTTTGGGGAAATTTTCCCTTACTGTCATTTAAAATTCTGATTATATTCAAAGGAACAACACTGTGACAGTTTTAATTCACTGGTTTCCAGAAAATATGTTATATGGCGTACCAAAAAGGAGGAGAAAAAATAAAAAATACCAGATGAACACATAGTAAAGGGAAAGAATTACTGCTACAGGTATAAGTGAACTGAACCAAAGGCAAAGACAGGAAAATTAATATAATAAGACATTGTTAAAAAAAGCCAGATGATCCCCTGAAGCTGATCTGGCAGATCTTTCTGATCTGAGGTGAATTTTCAAGCGAAGATTTATTTTGAAGGTTCTCAGTGAAAATTTTCCCAGGGAAGAGAAGATAAAGTATTTTTGCTAATTTATGATAATACTAATGCTTGACCAGAAGAGTAAATTTCCAGTCATGTGAAACATTTGAAGTATCTATCCTAAGACAACACTAGTAGGCCAAACAATTGTATTATTTTATGGAAAAATATTTTAATGTTTTAGGTTGATCTAAAAGTTTCCACTTTATTTTGATCTATACTTTGTAAAATACTCTATTCTCCTTAACTGACAAAAACAAATATAGAATTTCCATTTCAAAAATGTTAAAAAGGCAAGCAACTGGCAAGAAGCAGACTCATTTCAAATTGACTGGCACTGCATTTTTAATTGCATGTAAATAAGTGCAAAAATGCCTCATTTCTATGCAGCATCTCTGCATAGAGCATGCAGTTTCTGGGATGGCATATATATGGCAACTGCACAAGGAAATGATCGAAGAGCTAAACAGATCTACAGTAGGGTGCTCAATTACACACTGAAAAAGTGTGATGTAAATTGGGCTGCATGAGCCACATGTACTGAGAGCTTGGCTCAGACTGCATCTCCTGTTCAGGCACTGTTTGTACTGAAATGTAATTAGTTTGTTATATCACTAGTCTTCTAAACACTATGTGTCCATTACTGAGTTATGCCCTCTATACTCAATGTTCTTTTATCTTTTGTGCTCTTGTTCTTTATTATGAAGTCCTGAGCACTGCATTTCATCTGTGGACATCAAATATTATTTCTGTTGTGTAAACCACAAGAGCAGGTTCAGTCCTTTCTGCATTTACCTCATGATCTATGGATCCACTCACATATAAATTACTACTGAATAGTTTAGTGCTTTGTGGTATCCTGCCTTTCAAAGTGGATATCTGAATGTTTATCTAATATGTAATTTACAAACTTATGCATTATGGTAGGTTACATAAATAAGGAAGAAAAAAATGAATTTAAAGGAAAGTTAATCTAATCTAAAACATAAATTAATATAAATAGACATTTTAGCCATCAGTGGACAAATCAAAAACCTTAAGCATATAATGCTGGAAGTATTTTATACGTGGAATTTGAGTACTTTATGTAAAATATTATCATATTATTTGAGTACTTTATGTAAAATATTATCATATTATATATCATTATAGAATGCTACTTTAAATTGCTTAGAAAGTTTAAAGCCTTTTATAACTAACTAAATAGTTATAAACTATTAACTATTAAACTACATAAACTGAATTACTAGTTATCACTGAGTAATTCAAAATCATTGTCTTTTGTCTTGATTTCATATGAAAAAGACAAAAATGACATAATAACACATGAAAAGTTTGATGGAGGCCTTAGTAATATGAAGGAAAGAATGCTTAGGAGTTTGTAATTCCTCTCTGTCTTTAACAGCATAGATCTGAAGGTGCTACAGATCACCTAAAACAAAACCTTAGCAAACAAAATAGACTAGTAGGTGTAGGAAGAAAAAGTAGCACAGGGTCACATTTCCCATTGATGCATTCGGTCCATATTTAGTCACTTGACTTTAATTAACAACAGTAGGCAGTTAATAGCACAGAAATTAAATTGATTAGCATTGGCAGTATTTGATCGTGAAATTAAGTCATGAAATAGTGTTAGTCTAAGCATGATGGAAAACCAGGTAGTTCAGCAACAGTACAAATGCTACCAGTCAGAACCCTGACAAAAATGTCAACAGTGTATCATCAACCATGAGGACCATTCTACCTGAGAAGAGCTGCTAAGAGTATCAGAAGAAAACAGTAAGTAAAGGTATTGTTTCTGTATATGACTGTTCTGCAGCATTTGTTTAGACATCTGCTAATAAAAGGCAAATAGTCATGAAAAATTACTGCAAGGATATTTATGAAGTTTGCCTGGAGCTGGTTCCTCAGAAATTGAGGTGACAAAGGCAACTGAGAAAGCAATGAAAAAGGCAATGAATACATTTATAAAGTGTAATAAAATTAAAATGGTTAATTAAAATCCTGAGGCTTCTCTGTACGTTTCCTAATTCAGTCAGAAGAATTTATAATGAAGTGCAATCTTCTGTATTATTATTTCCTTCAGCAAAAAGGTTGTAAATAACACTGTGATACTGTTGTCTGCCCTCTGTTTTGTTCTTCATTCTTATTTCAGTTTAAAATCCCAAGTGATTGCTATGTGCAGCAATAATAAAAAGATGTCCGTAAGCTGTAAGTTAAGCTTCCCTTTAAAAGAAAAATTCTCTCTCCAGCTCTTATCAAACCACACTAAGGCCAGCTGTCCTGCAGCACCCTCTCCAGCCACTCAGCACATCTTGACCTTACTTATACTGGGTCATTATTGATGAACCCATTTTCTTCTGATGAAATGACTGCTCAGCAGGCATCATCCCAAACATGCTTCCATCAGGGGAAAGGGACTGAGATCTGCTTTTTATGCTAATCTTCTTCCATTGCAGTGGAAGGTTCTCATTCCAAGGTGCTCAAAGATCAGCGTGCACCTGTTCTCCCACTGCTGGAGGCTGCTACATCTCACCATCAAATCCTTCCCCAGGACCGGTTCCCCAAATTCTAGCACTACCTTGGCACAAGTGAGACTGATTTGACAAGCCAAATCCAACTAAATCCACGTTTCCCAGATTTTGGACCCATTTCTCTGTCTGAATCAAGGCTCAGAAAAGAACTCAAGCTAGTGAAACATTTATCTTGTTATTGCCTATCTGGTTTAAGCAGCAATAAGGAAAGTGCTAATGACTATCAGAGCGGCTGTTCTGTAGAAGCACAGCACCTGCATGTGGTACAGCACGCCAGTGCTGACTGTTACCATGGCCAGATAATTAGACACAGCTGAGATGAATATACCCAAGATGCCCAAGCTGCGTGGACAAAATAACTCTACAGCTAAGGATCCAGAGGAGGATCCATGTGAATGGTACCTTGTGATTCCCAGTACAGGGAACCAGTACTGTATATCTGACATGAGGATGCCTACAACATTATACTGCTCTTCCAGCCACTCTCAACCTGTGAAGACTACTTCATGACTAGCAACTCACAGCCAAACATTTCAATTTGGACAGACCTTTGAAAGGAATTAAACCTAGAGACTATGCAGGATGAACAATTACAGATTTTTTGGCTATCACATTATTACACATCCAGAAATTCTTTGCAGGAATAGATGATTTCAAACAGTGTTTTCATAAATAACACTAAACAAAACGAGGAAAACCAAACAAAGACACAAGTTAGATAGAAATTCTTTGCTAGCTTCAAAATGCACGTGTCCCAGATTGACTGGTTAAAGATTCTTTTTATAGCTTCTTATGTATTTTTAAATGGCAAGGGCTCATTCTTCTGCTGTAAGCAGAACTGTCAGTAGAAGAAAGCAATCTCTGTTTCACTCTTTTCAATTAATTTTGAGCAGAGTACATTTCTGTAGCATGTTCTAACATCTTTGAATACAGCTGAGTAAATGCCAAGATGCTTGCTAATGAAAATTAATTTCATGTTGTGTTCTGTACATATAGTATCATTTTACTTGGAGAAAACATTTTCAATCAAGATATCAACTTCTACAGAATCTTTTCAATTTCACCAAATGTGCTTCATCAGTCTGTTATAGGTTTGAGCTTTCCTTTCTTGACTTGAGGAGATATGATCCCTCCCAGGTTTCAGTGTTGGACCATGGAGCCTGCAATATTTCCCAAGAGTTCTCAGACTGTTTTTTTTCCAGAAACACATAGCTTCACACCAAATTAAAAAGGAGATTCACTGAGAGACTAGACTAAGTAAACCTTGGACATAAATTTCTCCACTGGCACCAACTCATACAGCTCTTAATCATGCCAGAAGAGAAAAGCAGTGTAAATGCAAAGAGCTGAGCAGCATAATTGGGGCTACACCAAATCATTATAGCATCAGCTTTAGTGAAAGAGGTAGACTTATACCTTCTTTCAGATCCAGCTGGCTCTGTATGAGAGAGAACTAGCCCAGCTGCTCAACACCACCTTCCTTTTTTGAGCACTGGGTTCTGCAGTGGGGCAGAATCTTGACTCCAGGTACTTCAGAGTTAGTTTCAAGAAAAACATTAGTGGCTAGAGTTACCATGGCAAGTTTACTTAATAAGATGAGAAAGCAATCACATTACCTGCTCCACTTGCCAGTGGAAGAAGTCGAAGCAAGAATGAAGGGTTATGGGCCAGAGAGTTCTTTTCCTGGCATAGCTGGACCAAGAAAAGATTGTCTTCTGTAGGAGCAGAGATGCCCTTGATCCCTTTAGCATTTTTTCCCTTTGAGTTAGATCATAAATTTCATTTAACTTAACATTAACTTTCCCACTATTCAAACTGAAGTTTGAAATTGGATGCCTGAATTCAAGTAGGCTGTACATGTACCATGAGGAACTAGGATTCAACAAGCTGGTGAGGCAGTGTTAGCTCTGGAGACAGCACTGGCTCCACCTGTGACAAACATGTTACTAGTGATGTAACACTGTCAACACAAAAGTAAATACAAATATTTATGTTTGCAGATATTAATTTGATAACATATTCTTTGATCATAAAGGCCTTTTAAAAAATGCCTTTTGTCCAATTTTTAAATACTATTGTGTAGTAAATAACTCACAATTTCTTTTATTCAGCCATACTTACTTTATTTTTTATAAATAGCTTTCTGATATATTAGTAAGCAACTATTCAATTGGTAGTCAGAAAACATCATGTTCTGAAGTCCTGTCCCACAGAGTAAAACAAACTTAATATATGAACAGAAGTTAAAAATAGTGAATGTTAGCCAAGGAAAACATTACTGTTATGGAAAGAAATACAGACTTAGCATTTCATTTTTTTAATCCTTTTTCTCAAACTTAAAATAAATTGGAAAAGGGAATGTTCTAATCTAATCAAGAAATTACAAAGCAAGTGCAAATCAATGAAGCAATTCTTTTTTATTTCCAGTTGAGAGTGAGTATGAGACAACACAGGATGTGGAAAGAAATTCAGGAGGGACATACATAAATTACATGTTACATAAATGTTGCACCTAGAACAATATATAATGCTATAGCTTAATTTTGTTTGTAAAATACAGGAAAATAATTGCTGAAAATTACAGGCATCTTCTCTGGCAAGAAAAGATTATAAAATGACATGACTTCCACACATGCTGTTCTTCTTGGCTAATACAGCAATAACATTCTATTCTTTTAAATGAAAGTGTCTTGGACTTTGCCATTTTATTTATATTGCTTTAAAATCTACTTCTTAACACCAAAGCATCAGAATATAGCAACTAGCTATAGTACTTATGACTGGAGATTTGTTGAAGACCACAATCCAATGAACCAAATCCTCTGCACAAAATTTGACTCAGACCATTTCAGTAGGAATTCAGTAAAACTGAACTCAAAAGGCAATTCTAAAAACCCCATGGAAGATCAATACATATATAGTGTGTGAAAGACATACATATGTATTTCAAAATAAATACTGCAGATGCTGGAGGGTTCAGGAAATTGCAATGAAATGCAGAACCGTGGGGATCAAGGCATATTCAAGTCAGTACTCATTATCATATGAACTTTAGAAAATGCTTGGTCATATAAGTACTTCACGGTGTACACAAATGTTCCCGCTGGAAAACTACCATCAATGGCAGTACAGTCTGAGGAGAGAGAGAAGCATCAAAAATGAATTATCTATCAGTCACTAAGCAAAAGATAGATATTGTGTGGGAAAAGTGACAGTGTTCTAAAGACTTCTGTACCATGACTGGCAGCATTAAAGAAAAAATAGAAATAATTTTTAAAAAATGCCCAAGTCTGTGGTTGCAAAGCAAGCTTCCAAAGCACAAATAATGTGGACCTGAAACAACAACTCAAGACCAGTTTGTTATATCTGTCTCAGCACAGAAATTGTTTCTTTCTTACTGCATAAGGCATACATAAAAGGAGACGAATGATCCCTTTGTGTATGTCTGTCCTCCTGCTTCCTGTGGCCAGGATCCCATGATGGTGTCAATAGATGGAGCTCTCTTGTTTCAAGCAGGAGAGTCAAGTTAGTTTTATAATTTCAAGCTTCATCCACGGTCAGAGCAGGAGAAAATAGTATTGTACCTGTCTCTGACACATTTATAGTGAATCTAGGACTAGATATGTGGTTTTTAGAGAGGTGGTTTTTATCCTAATGCCTTTCAGACATACCAAGATCACAAAAATATAACCTTTTTAATTTACTTACTGACTGATAACAGGCAAATCAATGCCTTTCTTTGCTTAAAACTTTAATTAACCTAATCTTAAAAATATTTCAAAATCCCAGAAACAAGATGGAACACTATGATGATTATGGAAAAAAAGCCTCTTCAATTACACATATAGCAAAAATGGGCATCACACAGTCATTCCAAAATACTAGTATAAAACCCACACAGCAATGAAATATAATTCAAGCCATGTGAAATCATAGGAACAAACCACAATAATTCATACACCATATAAAAAATTCCAACCATTACATTGGTTTCATCTCTACACAGAAAAACGTAGCTGGCCTTCTTAGAATTGCTTAATCCAACTACCACATTGCTGAAGATACAGACTCAAAGAAACATCGATGTGCTAGTAGCTCTTAGACAATATAAACGCTTGGAGAGTACTGAATACATGACCTTGGTACTGACACATGACAAAGCATGGGTTACCACATCTCTGCTCTTATTTTGTAAGCTGTGTTAATTAGCTGAAACTACTTTGTGTACACAATGCCTTTTTACCTCACACCATTGTTTTACTGGGTACACAACCCCTCAGACTGATTATTTGTGGTTACACTGTCTGAAACAGTCACAAAGTCTGATAGTCCTTGCTTTTTGCATGTAGCGTGTCTGAGGTATACTCCCAGTGTCATTAATATTGCCCCTGCTAACAAGCACATGCAGGAAAGCATTTGCAGGATGAGTAAGGGTAGCACAAAGTGACAACACTGTTTACTGTTGTATCTCAGCAAGGACTTGCTGGCTCTACTTTGTCTCAATTCTCAAAAAGAGAATTGCCTGATCCAGTTATGAGATGTCACTATCATATTTTATCCACAGGCTGTGGATGCTAGCACATCAAAGTTAGCAGACCCGAACTGTAATCAATACCTGATCAGTACAGCTAAGTCCCTCTGTACCACTTACTTCACACTTGGGAAAATAAAAAAAATAAAAAAAATAAAATAAAATAAAATAAAATAAAATAAAATAAAATAAAATAAAATAAAATAAAATAAAATAAAATAAAATAAAATAAAATAAAATAAAATAAAATAAAAAGGAGACAAGAAAAGGTAAAGACATCCCATTCCCATTTTGGTTCTATTAACAAGTCTCTTTAGTAGTAAATTCACCTTCCACCTGGAAATGATATTCTGGAAAAGGAACAGGTGTAGCTTTACCTCTTTATAATGGATTTGGGAGAAGGATGATAACAGACACTTGCTTTGATGGCACAGATGCCACCTTCTGTAACAGAAGGAAAATGATAACATTGTAATCACTAGACTAATACATATTCCATGAAGTCTATTAACAGATAAACAGATACAAGTATAGGCATCTTTAGGAGCACTGCACTGGTTTCTGGAATGGGCCCTTACATCAACATCTAGTTTTACTAGCAATAATGGAGCTACATATAAACTGTGAATTCTGCAGTGGAGAACACTGTCCACAAAGCTACATACAATGTTATAATTCAGCTTTCCTAGCAATATCATCCAGCACTTCTTATTCTTTCCTCACCTTTCCAGTTGATTATTTTAATCTCTGGACAAATTGCCTGTCTAGGTATAAATCAGGTTACGTCTCACACACTAGGTTCATGTTCCATGTCAGAAGGGGAGTATGGGAGTATTCACCCTTAAAATGTTCTCAGGAGTTTCTGTTTTGAAAACACAAATATTTCTTTCAGTATTTTTAGAGAAACATCTCCTGCTGATGCCCAAAAATTCATGTCATACATTTATAACCAAGTGCCCAACTTCACCCCCAAAAGTTGAGTTCAGAAAAGAAACCCTGTAAAACCAACACCAAGAGAATACCAAATAATATTAACTTCTGCAACTATTAGATCAGTGAGTTGCAGAAAAATAATGCTCACGTAAGGTCAAGAACTTCAGCATGATCCCAGTAACCAGCCGAGGAGGTACTGTGACTCAGGGATCTGCCTGACTCATAGCACCTCCTTGGCTTCCTTGCATTCTGGCATGTGGCAACTTACTTTGAGCCCATCACAATCACCCTGCATTTTCTCCACTTTTGGGGAAGTGAATTGAAAGATGGGGGGCAAAACTCAGAATACTCTGATTTACCACATGATCAGCTGTAAGATCATGTAAGATCAGCTGTACCTGTGGCTGTATAGCATGCATGCCGTATAAGAATAAAATGTCTTACTCCTAAAAGCATGTGAACGGCTGTTAGACAACTGTTCCCAAGATCCTGTTTCTGACACAGTATCTAACAGAATAAATTGTTCCTTTGATCATCACACCTGCTTTTGGACATACAAAGTATCAATTACTTTAACCCTATAGCACTGAACTCTATAGTTTAGTATCCTCACCTATGCATTTTATCCATACCATTCAGGTTTGTATAACCTCTATCATATCTGCTGGGTAGATGCATTATATGAGTCACAGTCCAGCCCTTTACAAAAAAACATGTTTTTTAATTAATGCCAGCCCTGTACACTCAGCTGACATCCTTGAAAGGTGGCTGTGCTCTTTAGCCCATGCATCATAAACTTATTAAAGTTTTAATAGTATAAATATTAAGGTTTATTACTGAATTTAATGCGACTGTAGCTATTGGTTTAGAGGGATTTGGGTACAACTGAGACCTGTGGAACAGAGGAGTACACTCAGTGCTATATGTGGGAGAATGTGAAGCCAGTGCAATTACAGTGGCAACCAGAAATCAATGAACAAGCCTTTTCAGGATGGAGCAATGCTATGGCAGCTGTTCTATCACCTGCAAGGCTGAGAGAGCTTAAACACACTAAAACCTCACCGGCTCATTAAATGATCAAATTATAAGTTGTCACGCAGCTTTAGTGAGTTGTAAACAATTTAGATCCATGCACAGCAAATCTATAAGTAACATGGAACTGGGTCCAAATTTATTTCCATGTTTTATAAGTTTATTAGGTCTTTTAATATTTTTGATCTAACTTTTAAGTTCATTTAAAAAAAAAAATAGTAAACCATTCATCTTCCTGTTTCATTAAAAGCATTTTGATACAGCTGTTCATCCTAAAACAGAAATAGTATTCTCCTGACATATTAGACACTGAAGACAGCTTTAAAGTCTCCAACCAAAATCTTTGTTTCCAACAGATTAAACTACCTTATGTTGCAAAGTCTGTGTAAAGAAATTGTATTGAATAATTCTACAATTCACCAGCCATCAGCATTTCATGTAAGTTGTTTGCCTCTTCTGAAAATCCCTCAGTATAGACCATATCTTGTAGCTTGTAAAAAAAAAATAAAATAAAATAAAATAAATGGTTTACAGAGCTGGATTCTGACAGCCCAAGAACAGAAGCAATGAGGACTCTGTGGAAAGTTTTCAACCAGCTGCTTTCCTTCTTAGACCAAGGAAGTTCCAAATTTCAATTTCCTGTTGTCACTGGATCATTCCTGCCATTATTTCAATGAACACATCCTACATGACTATTGGAAACACTGTATGCCAGGTTTCCTAAGCAATTCCTTAAGACCCATTCTCATTTCTTCCTCAATCCCTCCCTTTTCTTCACACAGAGCTTAGCCTTTTTTGGGGTTGTGATTCATATTTAAATTATTGCATATTGCAGTAACTTATCTCTTATATTGTTTAATGGCTTCTTGAAGCCATAGTCAAAATATACTCCAACATTTGTCTCAAGCACTCCCCACAAAAGCTATGTGGTCTTTCATAGCTTCCTACTACTCCATTTTGCTATCAAGTTCATTAATGTCAGTAATGATTTCTGTGGCATTCCTTGCGTTGTATCCTCTCCCTTCTTTTCTTCTTCAAAATGTCTCATTAATGTCTCATTATTTATGGAAATTTTAACACTCTGCATTTCCCCTTCCCTGACACCTTTGATGCTTCTGCCACTGGAAGGAAGAAAAAAAAAAAAAAAAAAAAAATCTTTTATGGAAGGTTTATCATCATTTCTTTTTGTAGCTTTATCTTCTCCTGTTTCTGTTCCTTCTTTTGTTCCATCAATTCCTCTTTACATAGTTCTTTCTTATTTAAAATCTTTTTCATTTGAGATTTTGGCAAATCATGCAAACTCCAAGCTGGAATCTTTTCTTTTTCACCACATGCACAACCACATTCTGACCACAATTCTGTGCTAACAGCAGAATAAAGCAACCAGGTAAGGAACTAATGTTAAGAATATAATGAAAAGCCATTACAAGATTTCAGTTGGCTTTCTTCCTGGTTTTTAAGAGTAAATCATTACACTTTAATTATGAAAATAATATATTGACATTTTACAAGAAAAATTATTTACTAAAATACAACCATAACCACAAGGATCTTAACACACTAATTTGACTATGCACAACATATTTGTTATTCACATAAACTGTCATACAATGAAAAAGGCAGTAATCTAATAATCCAATAAATAGTAATAATTTAGTTACATGGGTTTATTAGCAATGGAGAGTGTCAGAAAGAAATTGAAATAGAGAAAAGTGGTGAAAGGCTTAGAAGCAGGGAGTAACCTGTGCTCAGATCTCCCTATTAGGTGGTACCTCAAAATCTAGACTATAGCTTATGCTTCTTTGATCCAAAAATCTCAAATCATATTCCAGAAAGTAGCACATCTTTATGGAAAGCCTAAATTTCTTAGATCTTTCTCCTGGGAAGCTCTTGGCCTAATTCCATTTAATCAAGAGAAACAACTAAATCTAGTTTTTCTAAAGTTTTTCTTAGCTGTTAGGTGCTGTACTTAAGCAGTTTTTCAGCATCAGCAGCAGCAGGATGCACTATGCAGACTCAGAAAAAGCAAGTCAGTAACTCAAGCAAAATTTCCATACTCATTTAGTTGTAATTCTGCATAATCTTTTTATTCAGGGAAGCATTTTTAAAGGAAAACTGATATTAAAAAGCATGAGTGATTATGCTTGCTTTTCTCTGTTGAGAACATCACCAATATGGCTAGTTTATCTTGCATGATGTAATAATATTCTTAAATTAAGTCAGAAGCGGGTTGAAGTGAAATATCAAACTGTATGTGGAAAATTGACAGAATATATTTATTACCAGAGACTGAAAGTTTAGACAGCAGTAAAGACAGATTAAAATAGCACCTCTCTTAAAGAATAAAAATAACAACGTCATAAAACTTGTGCGAGCAAGGAACAAGAGTCTTTGAGCAAGAAGGCAGCAATGAATTTCACAGGAAAAGCACAAAAGAAAGAGATTTCAAACCACTGCAATCACTAAAAGTAATGATATAAAGAATTGCAACTATATTTTCCTCTGAAGCAAAATTGCCACTTAAATCAGTGCAAACTGTCTCTAGGGAAAAATGCGAAGTGTTGGAACAAATTGAAAACATATTTTTGAAAAGCTCATCAAGGAAGCAAGAAGAAATGATTTGGTGTATTCAAGGTACCGACAATAAACAGTTGTTTTGAAAGCTTGAAATTACTTTTTTTTTTATTCTTCCATCTTCACTTAATTAGTCATTATGGCCTTGATTTTGCGAAGTATTTATGCAGACTGTGAATAGAGAAAAAACAGGCCTCAGAAAACTCTTATTCCCCATGCTAAATGGTATTTTAAAATAAGGACTCAGATCTGAATTCAAGTGTTGTTAAGGTGAAGTGAGAGACAATGGCATTCCCTTGAAGCAAAAGCTTAATATAAATTTGGTCCTGAAATAGTTGCCAACGTAAATTGATTATTTTTGTGGTATTGAGATCACAGGAATGGGAGTCATTACTAGGTGGAAGCAAAACAAAAATTTCCATCCATATTCTGAAGAAAGTGGCCGTTATTTAGCCATGTCAGAAAGGAATTAACTATAGGGATTTACATATTCACCCCCAGTTTTACCCGCTCCCCCGCTAGGCCATCACACCTCCAGACTAACCAGCTGTGCTTCTCTCAGTCTCCATGCTGGAAATTACCATTTCTTAAGATGCACAGACCATAAAAAATTGCCATACACGGCTTCACAAGACTAAGGAAAGTGGGACTCACCTCAATCCTTTTAGCCTTATTTTTTTGATCTATGTACTACGCCAGTGATGACTAAATCTGTTACTTAGATTCTATCCTCAAGAGTACTATTATTTACATTGTTCTTTATCTGCTCACTCCAACGGCCATGGTAGAATTCCTATTATATTGCCCTTTATCTGCTCACTCCAAGAACAACCATGATAGATTTCCTACTTCATGACTAACAGATAATTTTGTCTCTTTTTCTCTTACGGCTTGACCTTCAAGAAAATCACTAAGGTCTTAAGACTACAAAAGGACAGAGCAGTACAATAATTTGTTGCTGTGACAGCAGGTTCCAAATTCCTGTTCTTCAGAAAAATTAACAAAATGAACTGTAGATGCTTGACATTAATTTTCTACTGAATACGCAATAAATGTAACAAAGAAAAAAATAATTCTCTGATATGTTGCTCAACACTCCATATGTCTTCTCCAAGACTGAAACACTGCCATAAACTTGGGCAAATCCAAAACTAAGTGACTGCAACCAACAGTAAATTCAGCCAATGAAAGAGGACCATCTCTTCTTGATCTAGCACAGCTATTAAAATTGCAGATTCATGTTTACATATTTGATAATGGAAAAGCAAAAGAGAAAATGCTGCAAGAGTAAAATGAGGCTGATAGAATATGTAATGCAGACAATCCATCTCTGACTTTCTGCTACCCGTAAACTAATCTCAAAATTATCTCTAACCTCTATTCTACATATCAATTATCTTGCGTACGTAACCACTGCATGCATTGTAAATATAGAGATAGTAAGGCACACCGATACTTTAGTAAGGTACATGAAGTGAAAGTTTCAAAAACAGCCACTGTCAATGAGAATAAAAAGTTGTCAAAGTCATTGCTAAGTCTTCAAGCCATACCTTGAACAAAGTTTCCAGTGTTCAGCACTTTACTGGGATCTGTCAGAGACAAGATCATCAGAGAGGCAGACTATTAACTGAGCTGGATATGTAGTGCCTGTGCTAGCTCGGTTCCACATCGTCTATAATTTCATACTGTTTTATAGAACCCACCCACCAAAGATATTAAAAAAAAAATGGTAACAAGGTGAAATAATACAAAGATGAAGTAATGCATTTCAATTCTATAAGTGGGTGTCTTTCTGATAAAACAAGGTTCTTAATTAAAATTGGAACTATAATGGTCAACACATTTTCCAATAGCATTCAAGCTGTGTCATTTACTGACAGGTACATAACTATCTTGCAGCAGCTCAGTGTGATGAAACAAGGATTTTTCATCTGCTTTAATCAATCTTTTTTGTTGTTGTTGTTGTTTTTTTAACTGAAAACTTTCCTATTTTTCCATTAAGATGCCCATTGGGAAAGGGGGGGGGGGGGGGGGGGAACACTCTAAAATGTTTACAAACTCGCTCATCTTCAAAGTAATAAAATCAGCTCCCCATATGCCTGAGGTAAAACAAGTATAAAATATTTGAAAGATTAGGTACTTGGGGAAGCACAAGATAACTAAAACAATAGTTTTAGCACTTAGTAAAAAATGAGCTATTAGCAACAGGTTGAAGAACAGCATTCTAAATAGTGGCTTGCTGTTTTGAAATAAAAGGTGATAATTCCCACAACCATTTTCTGAGGCAAAGATCTGATTTTTGAGAATATGGTCTTGACATTCTAAATCTGCATCATAAAACCTCACTGCAAAGGCTGAGAATTTGCTTTCATTTCTTTTCTATTTCCACTTTTTTTTTTTTTTTTTTTTTTTTTGAAAAGAGAAGGTTCTAATTTTATCAAAATTTCTATGATTTAAAAGCAACCAAAAAAAAAATGTTTAGACCACATTACAAACAAGTTGGTTTTGATACTTTTAACTTTTCCATAAAGCTGCAGTTTGATGGATAAAGAATTTTTTTCCTGACATTTTCAGAACTACCAGTGGAAAGAAATACTGAATTCTTCAAGGATTTAATAAATACTATGTGAATTCCATTTTTAAATGGGGACCTATCCAGACTATCCACTCCAGCAGAGACAAATGGCATCTTCTCAGTCTAGTTATTAACAAATGGTTGTAAAGCTGTATTATCCCCTAAGTCCATAAATGAACAAAAGGTATTTCACAGAATTACAGAATTGTCTAGGTTGGAAGAGACCTCAAGATCATCCGAGGTCACTACAAGCCTCCTTTAATGTACTTATAAAGAGCAATAAGGTCGCCCCTGAGCATCCTCTTCTCCAGGCTGAACAAACCCAGCTCCCTCAGCTGCTCCTCGTAGGACTTGTTCTCCAGACCCCTCACCAGCTTTGTCACCCTTCTCTGGACTCGCTCGAGCACCTCGATGTCCTTCTTGTAGCGAGGGGCCCAAAACTGAACACAGTACTCGAGGTGCGGCCTCACCAGAGCTGAGTACAGGGGGACAATCACTTCCCTAGACCTGCTGGCCACACTGCTTCTTATACAAGCCAAGATGCTGTTGGCCTTCTTGGCCACCTGAGCACACTGCTTGCTCATATTCAGCCAACTATCAACCAATTTGTACCAATTACAATAAAATAAAATAAAATCTGATAGCTTTGTCTAGACACATGAATTATGCAAGTATATCTATAATTAAAATATACCACTGTAGTCAATGCTAAAAAAAGCATCAGTCAAACATCTGTTTATAGAGACAGATAAAACAGCTGCGGATATTGCCCCTATCTAGTCTCCCACCTAGCACCTCCTGACCCACAATAGCATGTTGGGCAAGTATTCTTCATCGACTTCCCTGTGAAGAAACCACAGCTTAAACAAATTTTCCATTGTAACTGATCCAAGGTCACACATCTGAGCTGTGCTAAAAAGACTTAAATCCCAGATGAACCCCAAGACTGAGGGTGAAGGAGCTACAAACCAGATCCACAAACCTGTCTAGGAGGAAGCCTAAAATTTAATACACATCTCTGAAATATTTATGTCATGTTTGTTTGTAATACCATATGGAGGTTTATCAGAGATGAAGAGATATGAAGAGTGAGGAACAAGCTAAGAAAACAAGTAAAATTTAGTATATTTTTTGATATTGATAACAACTGCAGGCTCAACAGCTTATAGCAATCAGTTGTATAGCAGCAAAAGTAGAATACTATCAAAAAACAGGCAACATAAATTTCTTTACAAAACAGCTTTGTTTTGGGAAAGAAGCCCAAAATGTTTCAGAAAGGTGTTTCCTCTCAATAAAGGAGTCTGAGTTCAGGCTTCCAGAATACACAGACCACAGCTGCAGGCCTGATCCAGCCAGAAGTATACAATTAATTGTCTCAGTAATAAGTATATCACTCAATTTCTTTTCTCCACACAATTTTTATGACTAACAAGAGTGCTGCTGCCCTTTACAAATGTGATATCACCTTTAGAGAATCTATTAAGTTCCAGAAACTGGAGTCTGATAATATTTTAAATAATGCTAATAATATTGCTTCTTCTTCACTTGTATAAACCATAGGCTTGATGTTTTTTTTCCTTACTCAGCCATACAGCCAAGGTCTATGTTTCCCAGTCTCTCAATTATTTCACTAACAAAAAATAACACTCACTGATACCAGCTGTACCTACTCCAAAATCTTGTTGCTTGTCCCAGTGTTGTGGCTCTCTTGTCATTTTGCAGTCAGCCCCTTTGATACCTGGGCTGCCTTTCTGTGGCTACACAGGTCTAGGAAGGCAGGGGACAGCTCAATGTGCATACAGAATGTCTCTCAGCATGAGAGCAGAGGCACATAAATGGCACCCGCCCAAGCCCAGAAAACAAATAAACACAGGAGATAGGGAACAAAGCCTAGTCTAATCAAGTTAATATGTGCTTTCATGGGCCTTTATCCATCAAAGAATCAAATATGTACTCACTTTAAGACACAGTTAAAATTAATTGTGTGCTTATACACTTTGCACATAAAACAAGACTGGGACACATCCCCTGAATTAGGTGTTAAAGCTCCTTAAATAATCACGGAAAGAATGAGGCTCATCAGGGTGGATTCAAAACAACAAAATGCAGAAGTGAGCATCTTGTGTAGCCAGGAGTTCCAGGAAGAGCAAACTCAAAGAAAGAGCCTCCAGAAAGCCTCCCCCCACATGGGCTGGGTAATAAAATCCATTCAGAGGAGAGGAATTCCTAGGAATGGATGCTAACAGGGGCTCAAAGACTTAGACCTTTTGAAAACAAAGCAATGCAGACAGATCCTTCTCCTTTCAGAATGCCTCTCTCTCTCCTGCCACTTGGTAGCTGAGAACAAGGCACAACCGTCATGACTGTAGCAGGGCTCCATGCAGGCAGTGACCATGAAAAGAGTAATCTTGTTAAGAGACCAGAAACTGTCACACATCGAAGATGACAAGAAGAACAGATGTTCAGGCAAAGGCAGAGGAGGCTGCTGATTGAAGGAGAACAGCACACAAGATGCATGTTCCTTTTACACAGACACAGTTTTCTGTCAGACATCAGCTTTGGTAAATTCTCCCAGAAGCTGCCCTAAATCAAATTCCAGGACACATCAGTAATGTCCTGCACTTGATGCAGCCAAGGTCCCTTGGAACCATGCCCTGAAGTTACTCCACATGTTATCTATTGAGTTTCATATCCTGGAGAAGAAACAGTGCTGCTTTATCTGTGGCTAATCAATCAAACTAGACCCAGAAATTATGGTCTCCAGAAATATATCTAGCACAAAGTGATTGATGCCTCCTGTCTGATCAATAAACCTGTGAAAGGATGAAATTAGAAGGTGCAGATGTAAACATCTACAGGGTTCTGAAGTAGGTACCTAGATTGCACCTCAGTCCCATTATAGCATGAAAAACTTCTCTCAGGACTCAGCCATACTCCCTAAGAGATTATAAAATTTGTATGATATTCCCCAGCACCAGCTGACTCTGTAGGTGAGTTCAGTTAAACTTTTCCCAGACAAAAAACAGCCATCTCCATTTGGCAGCATAAAAACTCTGCAGGCATCTGTGCACCAAGTCTTCTCTCCAAATCAGTGCTCTAAGGACTCAGGTGGCATATGAGCCTTGTCCAGAAGTGTAAAAAGATTAGCTATTTGACACCAGATCATAATTTCTGATTTGTAAACCATGATTTATAAAAAGCATATTTTTTTTTCAGTAGAGCTTAGATATGAGTTGCACTGCAGAAGGACAACATGCATTCTAGCTTGGGACTGGTTTCCAGTAGGCTATTGTTAGGTCTTGTTCTCAATCAAAATACCACAAACACTATCATTCTTCTCACAGTGGAATCATGATCTTAAAACGCTGTTTTAAACTAAAAGGCTCTAGAGGAAAATTTTCCAGAGATTCTTTACTGCACCTTAAAGCTTCCATGTGCAAACCTACACAGTGCTTGTAACACAGACCAAGAGTTACAGCTGGAAGCTAACCCTGGCCTCACTTGGTCACCCAACCACAGCAGCTCTGCCCCTCTGACAGTAACTCTTGGACTAAAATTCCAGCAATGCTGAGCTTCTCAAATTACAACATGGTGGCTAAGAAAATGCATCACTTCACCTTATTCCAGGAAGCCAGGGGTTGCCCCATTTAATTACTCAACAATTTGGCTAAGCTGCTCTTCCCCAGACAACATTAATCTTTCCCTACTGCTCAGATGAACTATTTATTTATCACCGTAGATAACATCTAAATTTTACAGCAGGAAACTTTTGACATTGCTGAGGTCATAAAAGATAGAAACCCATTTGCTCATTGAAGTTTTCCATGCAAACTTTAAACTAAGTATTGGAATGCATTTTAATTATTTATTTTAAATAATTTAATAAATGCAGAAGCTGTTCTGAAAAAGCCGCATCTCAAGAATAACTTGTCTACCTTTATTTGAGTTCAAGAAGTCTTTGGACAATGCTCAGACACACAGTCTGATTTTTTGGGTGGTCCTTTGGGGACCCAGGAGTTGGACTTGATGATCCCTGTGGGTCTCTTCCAACTCGGGATATTCTATGATCCTATGACTTAACAATGTATTTTCTTTCCAAGGCAGACCTCAAGATTAAGGAAGCAAAGCCACAATGGAGAGGCTGAGAGAACTGGGGTTGTTTTGTCTGTGGAAAAGAAGGCTCAAAGCCTCAGAGCTCTCATCACTCGTTACAATTACCTGAAAGGAGGTTGTAGAGAATTGGGTGTTGGTCTCTTTTCTCAAGTGACAAAGGAAATGGCCTCAAGTTGCACCTGGAGAGATTTAGACTGAACACCGAGAAGAATTTATTCACAGAAAGAGGGGTTAGGTGTTGGAACAAGCTTCCAAGGGAGGTGGTGGAGTCACCATCCCTGGAAGTATTTAAGAGCCATGTGGACATGAAGCCTATGGCCATGGCTTATTGCTGGACTAGCAGTGCTAGGTTCATGGTAGGACTTAATGATCTTAAGGGTCTGAATGAGTCTATTATTCTAAAATCCAATTTGGGGGCAGCTGGCCTTATACCATGCTAAGATCTGAATAAAATAATAATAATAATAATAAAAACTTTATAATTTTTTTTCACAGCAATTTAAATAATTTACCTTGCTTAAAGGTATTGGCTGAGGCTGGCCACCTCTTTGGCAACTTCTTTGTTGTGCAAAGCTTACTTGAGCTTACTTCTACAGTTTAGCAACTGTTCTGGTAATGCAGCAACTGAGAACCACTGCTAATACTCTTTCATTTTACTGGTTGTTAAGCTTTGAATTTTATAATGTTCTCCATTTGCTGATGTCTTTATTAGCACAGCTGAACTCATTTTACACTCACTTGTCAGATTATTATGACTCATATATCTGCACATTGTCCTTGTGCTTTGTGAGAATTCTGCAGCATGGCCGTTCTGACATTTTCAATACATAATTATGTTTTGGTCTAAGCATTTAACATGAGCTTACTTTTCATATTTTATTAGGACTTTTACAGAGCAATTAGCATGCTCACCTAATCACAGGTTGATCTCTAAGCAGTTGAGTCAGTTCTTTGTATAAAAGATTTTTAACTATAAAAAATTACGATGATTTGGAAAAATGAGATAAACTGCCTTAGAGAAGCACTTTGTATTAAGACATAAAAAGACCCTCTTAAGCTAACATTACAACAAATAAAATATGTTTTTTTCCCACTGGGATGGTCTAATGAGACTTATTAATAAGGACTGCAGCTGACAAGGCTCAGCCCAAACTGAACAGCAGAGCATTGTTACTCTAAGTGACAGAGTTAAATAAGGTTGGACATTGAAATAACTTTTTTGTAGCACCAGTCATAGCTCCACAGGTTAATGAGTGAAGAAGTTTTGAATTTTAAACACCAAAGTTCACTGAAGAACATTTTTTGCAAAATTCTGAATCAAGTTGCAAGAAAATAGCATACAGCTGCTATATATGAGCATATGAATTTGTACATTCTTGTTGGATAAGTATGAGGTAGCTAAAGGTAAGCATATGGACATGTTTTTGGAAGTACAACTTGCATTTTGGCATACAAAGTATTAGTTTCACTTTGGTAATTGCATGGATGTCCGCATTTAACCAATGAAGATGAAGGATTGGCACCGTTATTCTTCAGAAATATCACTGGATCTTTAATTATCTCTGTTGTCCAAGGATTTGTCGTTCTACATCTGCGTCAAAACAAGAGGACCACAAGCAGTCTTGTACTTCCTAATGTCCTTCTGCAATTCTATTTCTGCTAGAAACAGAACAGTACAAAATAAAGCAAAGCTACTACAGGAAACATCACTTCCTGAAAGACTATTCTACAAAGTTCTTAAAAGAATTTAATTTCACCTCATGACCATGTGATCTGTAAGCTTTGACATAATCACAGCTCAGGGCAAAAGGAAAAAAGATAAATGTTAAAATATATATAAAATGTAAAAATCTTTTACATATATTATATATGTAAAATATGTTTATATTTTATATATGTTCATATATTAAAAATTTATATTTAAATATAATTTATAATTTTTATAATTTTTATAATTTATAATTTTTTTATAATTTTTAAATTTTTAATTTATATATTAAAATATATTTAAAATATGTTTATATATTTATATGTAAATATGTATATTTAATATATATATAATAAAAGATTTTAATCTATATATAATATATATAAAAGATTTTAATATATATAAAATGTAAAAGTCTTTAATTCTGGAAGATTAAATGATGTTCTGTTCATAGTCAGCTAATTAAGTAAAAATAGTTTTACATGAACACCAGAAGAAGAAAAGTCCTTTAAATTATACTGTTCTTTCTGTACTAACTGAGGAAAAAAGCACCCCAACATGTTTAACAGCATCACTCCAATGAAATTAAAGCTGCTCAACTGCAGAGACAGGCACACTTAAAATCAGATGGAAATCCAAATACCTGTTTTGAGAAGCAGCTTTGTAGCACTAACCCCTAATGCTTGAATGAGTCTTGTTTTCTTCTCCCTCTGAAATGCAAATATTCTTTTAGCTTTAAAAAATAAATTAATAAATAAATAACAAGTTACTTTTCCATGGCTATTGAAAGAGAAGAGCTGTATCTATCTTCCAATGTTCACTGAACAGATAGAAAATATCTGTCCTACAGAGACACTGAAGAAGAAGAGGAATAATCCACCCATGAAGCTGCAGCACTGACTTTACCATAGCTCTCAGCTCTGCTGAGGACTTTCCCAACTCCTGCTGACTGATCCACAGTCCCCTGGAACAGGGAGGAAATTTCCTCAGCACAGGATGCTGGCACACCCCGGAGCGAATATCAGAAAGCCTTTATCTCTCCTCTCTCCTGCCCCTCTCTGCCTTGTGAGGGACTTGGTTCTAGAGGCACTAGAGACTAGAGACAAAGCAGGACCCTAAGGATAAGAAGAAAGGTTTTCCCTTATGTTTACGCTTTCCACAAATTGTAATCTAGTTGAATAATCTGAAGCAGAAAACCCACCCCTTTCTTCCTTCCCACATCCCATACACAGCTTAATTAAATTATCAACAACCTAATGTGTTTCACATTTCTGGTATGCTTTTTCTTAAAAGAAAGTAAAAGGCACATACTCTGGCTTTCAGCTGTCAGTAATAACCAAGCACAGTATTATATCCAAGGATTAGCCTATTTGAGGCTTTATCAGGAAACTACACAATAATTAATTGGCCATAACACTGAGTTTTTAAACAGAGCTCAGGTCATGTTACAAGAAGGAAAACAGAGTTAGTGACTGCTCCAGAGACCACTTAAGTCAGTAGGAGACTTTAGATCCTTATTCCTTTAACATAAAACTGATTTCCCACAAGTTGTATATGAAGACTGTTATATGAAATTAGTACTCAGACAGTATTTATATATCACACTGATATTTTCCAGATGTAAATTTCTATACTCCAAAGGAGGGAAAAAAAAAAAAAAAAAAAAAAAAAAAAAAAAAAAAAAAAAGCAACTCATGTAATTCAGTGAATCCTCAAAGTAAACCTCAGTGCTGTTTATTTTCTAACACATTCCCTTTGGCAATGCTAACTTCAACTCATAAACAACAGGGTTGTATCCCAGAGAATGCAGTGTGCCCTCAGCCACAACTGAAATCAATAGGAGCAGAGCACCTGGCAGAAAAAAGTCCATAATTAATACCATTTGGAAAGCCATAATATGAGATCACTAACTCTTGGCACTTAAGAAAGAGTATGAGGTGGTCCAGAATGGAAAATTTGCCCAAATCAAATACATGTGTTGGCATATACCATTACCCTGCTGATTAAAAAAAAAAAAAAAAAAAAAAAAGTAAAAAAAAAAAAAAAAAAGTAAAAGTTTATTCTTAAATCCTTTCTAGAATTGTCCTGTGTTTTAGGTATAATTTGTGTTTATTCTTTAGCACAGATTCTGTGCAAACTATTTATATTCAGTTGTGCAGATCAGAACCATGGTATAAATTCATAACTGCGTCTCATTCTAAAAAAGCCATACTTAATTTGACATGACTACCCTTTGGAAGTTAGTGGGACTGTCCGTGCTCTTAAGCAAATAAGAGCAAAAAATACAGAATCATTTGCAGAGTCGTTCCTTGCATAAATTGAATGACTCTTTCTTGTTAGAAAGAGGAAAATAATTTGAAAGGAAGAAACATTCTGAGGTAAAACAATCAGAAAATGGATAGAATTCTTCCTTTTAATCAGTATTTAACTGAAAACTGCAAACACGACGTACTTTTATTCTGAAGAAACTTTCTTCTCTCTAGTACATGGTATAATTCAGTGAAAGAAAATACGCTTGACAGTCTCAGACTCTCTCTTCTAACCACCTCATTTTTGATTGTATTTTATTCAGATTGAGTAATCACCTTCATCCTTTCGCTGAGATCATTCCTCTCTCCTTTTAGTCAGAATTCAGCTCACCTCACAAATACAGCACACCTCAGCACAGGAAATATATGCTAGCGTTTCTTATTCTAGTTGAAGCGTCCAGTGTCCTAGACAGGAAATTGCTAAATATCATTCAACTTACTAACATATGCATTTTGTTTGAGAAGTTATTGTTTCTTCAAGGCTATGAAAACTTACACGTTTTCATTCTAAAATCATGGAATACAAATAAAACACACCAGGATTACCTGCTGCTGCTAAAAGGTTGGCCTGCAATACCTGTAACTCATAACATCTCTTGTTGACATGGGGGAAGGGGCAGTTGTAAAACAATAGATGCACATAAGTTTACAGATTACATTTCCTGAGAGAAAAGAGAGAACAAAACTAAATGACTCTATTTGTAATTTTGTCTCCCTCATTACAAGCCTTCATTACAACGCTTCTGTTGTGGCAGCTTACTGATTTCTACTGATGACCACCATCCTGTGATCCTGTGTACACTAAAATAACATCACATGCCAATTACATGAAGTAATGTGGTAACTTCTTCAATATGCTGCTTACTTTGACTAAAATACTGCTTTAGAGCCAGTTTTTCTGTAGGCTACATGGCGACCTGTTTTGTTTTGTGCAACAGTTAAATGATTCACTGGGTCTTTCATCCTGTAGTAGTCTAATTTAATTTAAAAAATAATAATAATTAAATAAAAAAGTTAACTTGCTTTTATACAGCCATAAAATAGTTTTTTTCTATGCCAAATAGAATGTTTCATATTAACAACTTAAGATTATAAAGCTAGCAAAGAGCATTGGCCAGCTTGTCTAGATGCAGTCAAATCTTCCTGTTTAGAAATGTTCTCTTTCAACTTTACATGCTGCAATGAAGTCCAACTCAACCTCACGCCTAAGCTTTTATCAACTCTTCTCAATGATGTTGTCCAGCATCTATTTTATTGCTAACACCACGAAAAGAAAGTGTAAATACATTCAGGGTCTTCCTTTAAAATGATAATGCAAGTACAGATGATTCAGTTCAGCAAAACAGAATTTCAAAGTATAAAATGTAACAATCTTAATAAGCAGCTTACTCCCATAAAACCCCGAATCTATTCAACTTCCAGGACAGCACCACTAAAAAATGCCATTCTAAGTATCCCAGCAGTAGGCTCCATTCATATTTAGAGGTTTTTGTGTTTTGTTCTTTTTCGTGGTGGTGGTGTTTTTTTGGGGGGGAAGTACTTCTTTTCTGGAAAATAAATAAATAAATAGCCAAATATAGCACAGTCAATCAGGAATACCGTTGTCATTGAATACATTCAGGGAATATGCTTTTCAAAAAAATATTTTCAACATTATTTATCACTGCCTGTCATCTAACTCAGTTGACATCTACTGCATCAAATACTAGAAAGGAAGAATAAGGCAGAACTCTCAACACCATCATCACCCCCACCTTGGAAATCTCAGTACTGCTCCATTAAATACTACCATAGGCTAGTCACAGACATAAGAGTCAGCTAAACACTGGACATCCTGTGAGACAGCACAGACATACCAGACTTAATTCTGAAGACTATGTAAGGATGAAGAAAGGGGGAGAATGGTACATATCAAAAATTATGTAATGAAAGAAAACAGCTTTCACAGAATCACAGAATTATCTAGGTTGGAAGAGACCTCAAGATCATCAAGTCCAACCTCTGACCTAACACTAACAAGTCCTGCACTAAACCATATTGCTAAGTTCTACATCTAAATGTCTTTTAAAGACCTCCAGGGATGGTGACTCCACCACTTCCCTGGGCAGCCCATTCCAATACCTCACAACCCTCTCAGTAAAGAAGTTCTTCCTAATATCCAACCTAAAACACCCCTAGCGCAACTTTAGCCCATTCCCCCTTGTCCTGTCACCAGGCACGTGGGAGAATAGACCAACCCCCATCTCTCTACAGCCTCCTTTAATGTACTTATAAAGAGCAATAAGGTCGCCCCTGAGCATCCTCTTCTCCAGGCTGAACAAACCCAGTTCCTGCAGCTGCTCCTCATAGGACTTGTTCTCCAGACCCCTCACAAGCTTTGTCACCCTTCTCTGGATTCTTTCAAGCACCTCAAGCAAAGAGGACCGGCCCCAGTACCAAGCCCTGGGGAACACCACTAGTGACCAGCCTCCAACTGGATTTGACTCCATTTTCCATGACTCTTTGGGCCAGGCTATCCAGCCAGTTTTTAACCCAATGAAGTGTATGCCTGTCCAAGCCAAGAGCAGCCAGTTTCTTGAGGAGAATGCTGTGGGAGACGGTGTCAAAAGCCTTGCTGAAGTCAAGGTAGACCACATCTACATGCCTTTCCCTCATCCACCAAGCGCGTCACTTTGTCATAGAATGAGATCAGGTTCGTCAAGCAGGATCTGCCTTTCATAAACCCATGCTAACTGGGCATAATCGCCTGCTTGCCCTTTAAGTGTCGTGTGATGACACTCAAGATAATCTGCTCCATGAGCTTCCCTGGTACTGAGGTCAAACTGACAGGCCTATAGTTTCCCAGGTCTTCCCTCCAGCCCTTCTTGTAGATGGGCGTCACGTTTGCTAGCTGCCAGTCAACTGGGACCTCTCCCGATAGCCAGGACTACTGATAAATGATGGTAAGCGGCTTGGCCAGCTCCTCTGCCAGTTCACTCAGTACCCTTGGGTGGATCCCATCCGGCCCCATCGACTTGCGTACATCCAAGTGCCGTAGCAGGTTGCCAACCATTTCCTCATGGATAGTGAGGGCCACATTCTGCTCCCCATCCCCTTCCACCAGTTCAGGGTACTGGGTATCCAGAGAGCAATTGTTTTGCTGCTAAAGACTGAGGCAAAGGAGGCATTAAGCACCTCCGCCTTTTCCTCGTCTTTCGTAACTAAGTTCCCCCTCGCATCCAGTAAAGGCTAGAGATTCTCCTTAGTCCTCTGTTTTGCATTAATGTATTTGTAAAAACATGTTTTGTTGTCTTTGACGGCAGTCACCAGATTGAGCTCCAGATGAGCTTTAGCCTTTCTAATTTTGTCCCTGCTCTGTCTCGCAACATCCTTATAGTCAGCACAAGTGGCCTGCCCTCTTTTCCAAAGATTATAAACCCTCTTTTTCCTCCTAAGCTCAAGCCACAATTCTCTGTTCAGCCACGCCGGTCTTCTTCCCTGCCAGCTTATCTTTGGACACATGGGGACAGACCACTCCTGCACCATTAAGATTTACTTCTTGAAGAGTGCCCAGCCTTCCTGGACTCCTCTGCC